>NC_085139.1:199924805-200524805 GCF_024139115.2 Armigeres subalbatus
TTTCACGCATGAAGCTACGCAGAATAGCTTAAATAATGAAAATGACAGTTGTGCGTTGCTTTAGTATTGAGTGGTTTGCCCTTGAAAACGCGAGATGATTTGAATTTGGATTACGTGAGGCTTGTCCTTAATATGATTTCAATTCAGTTTCATTTTCTGGTGATTTTGCATTAGTTATTGTTGAAATTTTCTCTGAGCATGGTGATAAACCATTCTCACTTATCTCATGTCCCAAATAAGGCAACCTTTAAAAAAAAATACATTTTTGCAAATTTACTTTAATATTTTTTTGCAATCTTTATGATCTTTTCCTGTTTTTGAAACATCGTCTAAGTAAGTTTTTACATGCACAATACCGTCAAGAACTCTATCCATAACCTGTTGTAAAATGGCAGCACTGTAAGAAGTCCCTTGTGGTAATCTGTTATATGAACATATAAAGACCCTTTATAGTGTTAATTACCATAAATTTCTTAGTAGTGAAATCATGTTTAATTCGTGATGTAATATTATACACTTGAATTAACCGTTCCCGTCAAAAATTTTTATTCGATCAATCGATTCAACAACAATTGAATGTTAACTTTCCCAAAGAACCCACATTTTTTACGCCTTTAAATATTTTTACAGTTTGAAACAAAAATTCAAAAAGTTCTGTTTATCAAATTGGTCTAACGGACATCGGGTGTGTTTTCCAGGCCGGTTAACACGTGCCGCAGTTTTTCGGTTTTTGTTTTCGATTTTTAAAATAGTCGGAGGCTTAAAAAAATATGGGATCTTTGGGAAAGTTTACCTAGAATAAGTCAAAGAATCGACTGAAATAATAAAACGAGAACAATTTTTGACGGATAAGGGCAAGGTGTTTAGTACCTCAATATGATAAAATACCTTAACGGTGCACAACAAAGCGAGGTAGAGGTGAATGAACAAAATGCTATATTGTCGGCGTTGCACCAACTTAGTTGTTTAGCGAACTTTCTTCCGAACATTTATCTGTCAAAATAATTGATGCGTTGTTTGGCGCATCTGTAGGCGAATCCAGCGCACTACTTCCGAAGTTAGGTAAGTTGCCTGTATCTGGAGAAAAATCCAACTACGGTATAGAAAGCGTACTAACTTTGTTCTGGATAGACAATAATATTTCGAGAATCACAATATTTGTTAATTAAACGTCAACTCATGACAGTCTCCTTGCAGGGTAAATATTATGATGAACGAGCTAAAAAATATTGTTGACAGGTCATTTTTTGCTGGCGGCGTTTTGCTCTGCGACGATTTCAAGTCTTTGCGATTGTTAACGGGGAAAATCCATAATATTATCAGTATTGTATTTTGTATTGATTCATAAGGAGAGAAGACAAATTTATTTAATGCGCAATGATTAAACGTTTAGCAACCACCAGAAATTTTAAAAATAACACTCCAACGTTCTTGTTATTTCAATTACAGATCCTAATGAAAACGATGCCAACGTCCATGTTCCGTCTACTGACCGGTCAAGAGAACCCAGTCTACATTTAAGATTGTCCGAAACCGGGCTTCACGTTTTGTTCTAGCTTGAGTTATCATTTTTGCAACTAAACATTTACTCTCTCACTATAGCTTTCACAATACACAAAAACAACATGCTACAAATAACGGCAGAAACAAAATCCAAACAGTACTAAGAGTAAACTAGGTATTTGACACTTTTGCAAGAACACATCAAAACTCATCTTTAAACTAAAAAAAAATCCGCAGTGAGAATCTACATACTTAGATAACAAGAATAAAATAGACATGTGCTTGGAATATTAAGAAGGTAAAACAGCATTATAATGGAATAAACAAGCAAGAGGATAATCGTAATCGGAATTTATTCACGCCTTGGCCTTGCAGTTATAATTGATAAAAATAGTAAAGGTGAAACAGACTTGTACCACATTACACACTGACACGAAAACAAGGAAAAACCGCATTTACTCTTGCAAATATCATTGCCGCTGGGCAGCAGAAGCAAAAATCGAAGCAACCCAAAACCAGGTAAGATAAATTATAGTCGGATTACGCCTGTGAAGGAGGACGCAGCTTTTTGTATTGATATCAGGATGTTTAACGAACTCATATATACGTGATCGTATAGGCGGCATAAGATTAGGCACACGAACATGTATTTGGTGGGAAAGAAATAGTAACGTGACGTAATGCTAACCAAAACATAAGATGACGAGCATTGAAAATAAAATATATTTTTTGAAATTGTTTAACACTAAGCTTAACTTAGCAGAACATCTGGCATACGTATGGAACTATGAAACTATGGACAAAGTATTAAATGGAACAATTTCCATTATCTGAAACTAAAAACGCTGAATTATCTCCTGAAATATACGTGTTTTGGCTAATATTCTAAAATAATGAAAATATGACAAATGAATGCATTTCTGTTGATTGTGAGGTCTGAAGTGACTAATTGGGGACAAACATTCTGATAAATTAATTAATGAAAACGTCATTCTCCCCTGTCAATAGAGGTTTACTAATCGTAGTTTGGAGCGAAATCATGTTTTCTCATTTCTGTTGTTTGAATATATAATTGAAGCATTTTTTAAAGATAAAGAATGCTTTTGGATGAAGTTGATCTTTTGTTGCAAAGCATCTGCTTGTAACGTTGACCTATTAGGCAAACGATTTAATCCTATAGTTGCATTATCGTTTGCATTTCAACATACTCCTGTACGAAGGACCATAATGAGGTAGGCGAGCCAGTGAGCAGAGACTTATGCAGAATGCACGGGAAATGTGGAGAATCTTATTCCAGAGGCACATTTGTAGAAACGTTAACAAATCCAAGCTCGTGATTGCAACAAATTCCCAACGGAGAAATGCTCCTTTTTTTATGACATATAATTGGGTTTCCAATAGCCTTGCCAATCCGGAGATGGCGAGTTTCGGGTGGGAATAGGCTGACCAGATAATTTCGGTGAAAAAACGGGACAAACACGCTTGCAAAACGGGACATGTCAAAAAACCTCAAGAGCTGTGGAAATTGCAATATTTAGGGGCTTAATTTTCATTTTTCTTGTAAGAAATTAGAAATATTTTAGAGGGAATAATTCACCACCATAATTTTGTATTCTAAGTTATTTGTGTAAAAATTCTAAACTACAAATATTTCACTCTTCAATGGAAAGCAGCCAAAAAACACGAAGGAATATAAAAA
Source organism: Armigeres subalbatus (assembly GCF_024139115.2). Taxonomy (NCBI): domain Eukaryota; kingdom Metazoa; phylum Arthropoda; class Insecta; order Diptera; family Culicidae; genus Armigeres; species Armigeres subalbatus. The sequence continues at coordinate 199,928,008 of NC_085139.1, forward strand.
AATGGGAATTTTGACATTTTATTTTAATCTACTCTTATACATGCATTAAGGTTTTGTTATTGACCAATATCAAAAACTTTTCAATTCTGAACATTTGAAAATAACAAACAATAGTCAAAGTACCAATCTAATCAATTCACAGTCCTTTTTGATCGAAATTGATGTTCGATTACGCTTAAAGTAACCTCACACTTCGGGAATCTTGTTAATTGGTTTTGTTCCCATGTGCTCCTAAAACAGCGGGACTCATGCAATTTCGTCGCGGAAAGGTAAAAAATCCTGGCCTATTTATAGCCTGATTTGAAGCTCAGACTCTCGCAGATTTCTGCCGGATTGTATTTTAAATCGAGCCGAATTTCTAATTTTCATAACGGAATCCCATAAATCTCGTCCACACACATGGGAGCGAAATTAGCAGACAATCCTGATGTGTGAACAAGCCTTAAAGTACGTGCGGACCATAGATCTAGCCTATAATACGACCAAATTTTCCCTCGGTTTTAAACTGCCTTATACTCGATTTTGTCAGTTGATTTATTATAAATTATTAGTTTCATGCTGTCGGTTTTTTACAGTGGATGATTTCGAAATAATCAGAATTATTAAGAAAGACTTTGAATGATTCGAAAAGAATCAAACTATTGAACAGCAGTACCTACTTCGGAAGATTCAAAAAGAATAATGTAAAATAAACTTAATCTGAAAATTAGAATATCTGTCTCTTAGCTTCATTTTATTGACGGTGAGACGTGACCTGATTTTAAGGAAATATTTGTCTACCAAGTTACTAATTCCGTTCAATCCACTGATGAAATTGGCCAAATTCTAATGCCTCCGGAATAAGCAGAAAAAATCATTGGATGTGTTAAAAATCTCCCGGAGAAGCACCTGTACCTGTTGTCATTAACCGTTTAAAAGCTTAAGAAAAGTGGAAAATACAAAACAGCATAGAAAGCATTATTTTTAAGCAACACTAATAACATAAAATCTCAAACTTTTTTTATGGGTTTTGTCCACTTTTTTTGTTGAGAGATGAGCCAGCCGAGAGCTGTAAATCTCTCTAATAGGGACGAAAAAATTATCAATGCAGAATCAATGAAAAACGGGACAAATTGAGAATTTTTCAGATTACGACGGGACAGCACAAACAGGTCTAAAAAACGGGACTGTCCCGTTAAATACGGTACGTATGGTCAGCCTAGGTGGGAAACATTCTCAACTCCCTGGGGATGGTGTATCCATTGTACTTACCACACAAGATACATACTCATGCAATGGCGGGCACAGAAAAGCTTTCAATTAATAACTGAGGAAATGCTAATAGAATACTAAGTTGAAAAGCAGGCCAATTTCCAGTTGGAATGTAGAGCCATAGAAGAAGACGATGAAGAAGAATGAAATGGTAGTTATAGTAATGTCACTCTTTCTATTCATTTGAATTTAATTTGGTATCTTGATTTTTGAAAGAATACTCACGGTTTAAAAGCACTGCAAGAAAGATATTGCCAACGCTTGAGACCTGATACTCAACATCTTGCTGGTTTGTCTGCGGTCTCTTTGAATGACTTCATCACCTGGGAAGTCGTCAATTGATGGACTTTCAGGTGTTTCCTGTTCTATAGGTGGGTGTTTCAGACTAGGTCAAATTTATCATCTCACTCTATAACATACGATTAGTAAATCTGAATTAATTATATAATGGGGAAACTATTTTTCTTTTCATAGACCACGTTGAAACGCGCATTCAATACATTTCGGTTCCTTAACTTCCTGCTGGCATGGCCCAAAGTTCTAATATGACGACATCGGAAGACACTACCGAAGGTCTACAGATAATGTGTGAATATAGTCTCTATGCCGTTACGATATAAACAGATCAAGATTGATGCTTTTTATATATAGTTTATAGATATATGTACATGTAGATAGGTTTTGCTGATTCAAAAAAATAAAGAAAACAGTAGATACAAATGAGATTGGACCGTCCCTTGACAAAACATAGAACAACAAACTTAGAAGAGCCACCTTTTTCTTATTGTAGTAGGTATCGAGCTTGAATCAAAAGAGGAATTTGATTTTTCATCCGAAGAAATAATGTAGATTTTCCGCAAATTGTACCATGATTCTGGTTTACACGTAAACATATCAATATGTTCCGTTTTGAGTATCAGTTTTCAATTCAATATTTACTCATCTACCAATTGTTCAGCATGTCTCTGTTAGGAAATTGGTTTGAAGCGTAATAGAAAAGCATCTGAACGAGGTGAAATAGAGAATCATGATATATAGAATTTAAACAATGAATTCCACTAGCTTCGCCTAATCCATGAACCAAAAACACATAACTGTGCTTACAAGAATATCGCTGACGAATTGATGCTTTACCATATTATTTTAAACGCATAAATGTGATCGTAGAAATCATAGAGAACAAACGCTCAACTTGAGTTTCTCTGAAACATTCCGCGATGAATATACAAAAATATTTATATTCAACACTGAGTGTTTGAATTTATGTTGAAGGTATGTTTCTCTGTGTAAAAATGTACCTTTTTTGGTCAACCCTCATCCGTCTAAATGTCCTTCCCTTAAGTGTTTTGATTTACTCTTGCATAAAATAATCGAACGAAATAAGCTATCTAAAAAAATTACAACAAAATTTAGCAAGACATGAAGTGGTTTGAACACAATCGGAGTAAAAGGAAATATATGCAGAATCTAGAATAAAGTGGTACTTTTGTATTTGACACTATTATAAGCGAACGCAAAAAGACAAAAGTATTAATTGAAGAGAATTAAAAAAAATAATGCAAAAGTTGTTCATCACCTAGGACAAAAAAACAAACCAAAATCCCTAACAAAAATGCACTTTTTATGCGCCACTCACCCGCCCGCCATAGGATCAATGAAAAATAATACTCTTTGAAAAGTAGTCGACAGACATAGTTTATCAATTATTTAACCGGCAACAAACAAGAATGAAAGGAAAAAGACAAAAATTAAACTAAGCAGATAAATTATAGCCAGCTGAAAGTGTGCGAAGCAAATATTTACAACAACTCTTGACATTTGCTAGGAAGAAAATTATTGCCCCAAAACAAAATGAAGCAGCGGAATTTGGTGACAGTGTGGAAACTACGTCAACGGGTGCAAGACAAACCGTGTTACATGGAGTGAAGTTAGTCCAACCATAATTTGGAAGAAATGTTGGAACGCAGGCTTGAATAAAACAAAAAAAAATACAACGCTGGGTTGAAAATGATCAAACCAGACGAAAAAGAACAACTCTGTATTGTAATTATGGCTAAACAAACCTAAAAAAACCTAATGGGAAATGTATATTTATTCAAACAAACAAAAACAAATATATAAAATTTTGTGATGTAACATTCTCAACGGTGGCGTTTCATTTCCTTTGTTTTGTCTTTTTTTACATTAAGGAGTAATGCTTTATGCACTGACGCACTGACCTAGCACACACGCGTAGTAGTCGCCAAGCTACCACATGGCAGTGGGACTCCAGCCATGACTTGGTTACTTACTTGATACTTGATGGGCTACAGCTCTTCGATGAACCTACGCCGAATGGAGTATCCTTCTCCACTGGACTCGATCCTGGGCCAATCGCTTCCAGTCGCCCTGAACATTGAGCGCCCTCAGGTTCTCTTTAACTGCAAAAAGCCATCGTGTACGCGGCCTTACACGAAGCCGGGTCTCTACTAAATATCATCTTCGCTTGGCGTTCTTCCAGCATACGAACAACGTAACCAGCCCACCATAGTCTGCCGTGTTGTATAAGCTTAATAATATTCAGACCTTTATACACCTGGTACAATTCGTGATTCATGCGACGCCGCCAGATACCATTCTCCTGCTTACCGCCGAGTATTGCCCGCAGCACCTTACGTTCAAACACTCCGAAAGCTCTCCGATCAGCCTCCTTTAACGTCCATGTCCAATGGCCGTATAAAGCCACCGGAAGAATCAGAGTAGTATACAGCGCGAGTTTTGTTTTCGTTTGCAGACTACGGGACTTAAGCTGGTTACGAAGTCCGTAATAAGCCCTATTTGCAGCTGCAATACGCCTTTTCACCTCGCGGGTAACGTCATTATCGCACGTCACTAATGTTCCAAGATACACAAATTCTTCTACCACTTCACATTTTTCACCATCCAGCACTATTTCGCTACCACTACCACTAATGAACCCACGTTGATTGCCAGCGACCATATACTTCGCTGGTATTGATCGTGAGTCCAATCCTCGCTGTCTCCCTCTTAAAAGGCACAAAAGCCTCTTCCACGGCACGGCGATCATTTCCGATAATATCGATATCGTCCGCAAATCCCAGGAGCATATGCGATTTTGTGATAATGGTACCGCTTCTGTGCGCACCAGCTCTCCTAATCGCTCCCTCGAGCGCTATATTGAACAGTAGATTCGAGAGTGCATCACCCTGCTTTAATCAACTAAGGTAACAAATGACGTCGATATTTCATCCGCAACCCTTACACTTGATTTCGATCCGTCCAACGTTATACGAATCAGCCGTATCAGTTTAGCCGGAAAACCATGTTCAAGCATAATTTGCCATAATTCATTCCGTTTCACTGAATCGTCCGCCGCCTTGAAATCAATAAACAGATGATGTGTCTGCAAGTTGTACTCCAGGAATTTATCAAGGATTTGTCTCAGGGTAAACATTTGATCCGTCGTTGATCGGCCCTCACGAAAACCTGCTTGGTATTCACCGATGAAGGACTCTTCAAGCTGTCTCAATCTGTTGAACAGAATACGGGACATAATTTTGTACGCCGAATTAAGGAGGGTTATTCCTCGATAATTGGCGCACTCCAGCCTGTGCCCTTTCTTAAATAGAGGACAAATGAGGCCGTCCAACCAGCTACAGGCATTTCCTCGTCTTCCCGTATTTTCGACATAATATGGTGCAGAACTTCATAAAGCATAAAGCTCACTGCCGTGTTTCAGAAGTTCAGCCGGGAGCTGGTTCTTCCCCGCAGCCTTATTGTTTTTAAGCTCTTTAACAGCTTTGTTAACCTCATCTAGTGTAGGTGACTCCACAGCTTGTCCATCGTCGCTAATATTTATTCTGTTCACCGATGTACCGTCACTTCCTCCATTCAACAAAGTCTCGAAGTGTTGCTTCCACCTGGCAGCCACTTTAGTTTTATCTGTCAGCAAATTCCCTTGTTGGTCGTTGCACATGACGGGAGATGGCGTTGTCTTTCTCCGCACGCCATTGACAGACTCATAAAACCTCCGCATATTGTTCCATGTTCTTCGTACTCTTTTTTTTATTCCTGCGGTGGGTTCGTTTTTCGGATGCTCTTGCTTTCTTGTACCGATCTCTATTCGATCGGGTACCCGACACCAACATCTGGCTTCTGGCAACGTTCTTCTCGTCTGGCACTCTCTGACACTCCACATCGAACCAACCCGTCCTGGGTTGCCTCTATGCAGAGCCTTCCACTTCTCGTGCTGTTGTGCTCACCGCTCCATGGATCGACTCCCATAGATCGTTGATGTTGTCGCTAACGTTGATTACACTTATCCGTTCGTCGAGCTTCTGGCGGTACTCAGCCGATACTCCTTCCGCCGACAATCGCTGGATAATGTAACGCATCGTTCGCTGTGATCTTTCGTTCGATACAGTTGACAACCGCGATCGAATTTTACTGACAACGAGGTAGTGATCAGAATCAATGTTCGGACCTCTGAATGTCCGCACATCGATAATATCCGAGCGCCCATCCACCAGAACATGGTCTATCTGGTTGCAAGTTTCACCATTTGGGTGTCTCCAGGTGTGCTTTCGGATGTTCTTTCGTGCAAAGTAGGTGCTACTGATGGCCATCCCTCTGGCAGCAGCAACCCTCCTTGGTTAGCAACCCTGATTTCCCCCCGGGACAGCTTTCCAGCATTACTTCTAGGGGATAGGCTGTAGTTAAGGACTAGCCTCCCGGAATCCAAAACTAAATGCACTCGCGTTTTCAAGGGCACTCCGTTCAAAACGGAATCCATGCACAACTGTCATATAACTGTGTTATATTACTCCAGCTTTGCTGCGTCGCAGCATGCGTGGAATGATATAAATGACAGTTGTGCGTGGCTTCCGTTTCGAATGCGGTGCCCTTGAATACGCGAGTGCATTTAGTTTTGGATTCCGGAGGCTTGTCCTTGATGTAATCATTCTCAGAGGCGCTGACACCATTTGAGACTTAATTGGATGCTCACTCTAGCACTCTACTGGCATGCCTCGAGGAGTCAATAGGAGTAACTGCCTGGGCCAACAGATACTACGCTAAAACACTCCCCCCCTCAGCATGTATAGTCTATCCTCAGCACAAGCCGATCACTCACTCTTCTGCCGAAGCAGCCCCCGCGCTACCCTACCTAAGTAGCGACACTCCCCGTGCACCACTTGTGCCTCACTCACACACACACTCGCGCCATGTGTGTTTTTTGGGTGCTCACCCTACCACTGCACTGGCATGCTTCGAGGTGTCAACAGCGGCTTGTAGATACCAATCGACGATACTACGCCACGACCCTCCTACCTCAGCATGCGCAGTCAACACTCAAAACTTCAGCCATGCTTCGGCACAAGTAGATCACTCACTTTACTGCAAAGCAGCCCACGTGCCACCCTACCGAAGTAGGAATAGTCCCCACGCACCTTGAGGTTTTTTGGGACATCATATTGTCAGCGTCATAGTTGAACTGAGCGTGGCGATATGATCGTATTTACACTGTTACGCACTACTTCAGAGTATCCATATCCCAGCGTAACGAGACTTAGTTTTGTCTTGAAAGTCTGTAAATCGTTACAGGATTCAAAAATCGATGATATGATTCCATGGTATCCCTTTCGCTATGATGCTGTTGATAGTAGCTAAGTAGGAAGATCTTGTGGTTCTTACAGGATGCCAAAGCCATAACGAAAGAGATATTGAATGGTTCCCTGAGCAGCAGAAAATCACTCAATAATACCTCATTCTGTCATTGATATTTTACTCAGTTATGAACTTGGTGTGACAAAAATGGTGAACTTCGGCTGCAAAATTGTGGGTTGACATCAAGGAAGGAGCGCCCAACATAGCTCTGGTCCCCACAAGTTCCTATCTTACGCTTCCACGGTTGGTCCGATGACAAAAGACCGTCAGCTAAGGATTGTGTACTTAGCTGATAGTGCAGCCTGGGCACTGTTGTCCTTTTGACATCAGCTAGAGTTAGAAGGCACGTCTCAAGCGTCTGTTCATCAGGAGGTGCGGCTCAAACAGCGTCTGCCTAGTACCCAGCGGCTGATAACCGAAATGCTGTAAGGTACCCCGGGGCAAGTGAAAATACGGGGTAAGTGACTATGACTTCATTTGAATCGATGAACGTTTTTGATGGTAACAATGTTCTAGAAAGATGAAGCAGAACTATCAACGAATTCACCCGACGCAAACATATTTGGAATCAAACCCATTTAAGGCACCATACTAGTGCTATTGCTTGATCATGACTTTAAACTACCGAGAAAATCCATTACTTTTATTTTATTTCAATGGATTTCAAACTAATGACTATTTCTAAATTTACCATTGATGTGGAAAGTGAATGTTTTGAGCAATTAAATAATTGTGTGAGATCGAAAACGATTTGAATAATTATAGGCAAAATCTGCAATTTTCATTAGCCCTTGAGTTTTAACATACATGGGGCAAATGGGACATATTTGAAAAACACTTACGAAAAGCTATTTTAACTGTTTTTAGATGGTTGTCTTGTGAGAAATAACTTCTTCATTCATATATCATATGAATCTGAATCAGTTGCAGTTTGATTTCGATGTTAAAAAGTATTGTACAGTTAATTACCAAATGTGTATTTTGCATTTTGTAAATTATCTCCCGCATGAAGAAGAGCAATGGCTATAACTATGATGCAATATTCTTCCGTTTACAATGCAAATAATCTTTTATTCTACAACAGGTCAACAAGATTTGTCTTGTGTTTTGTTATTTTCAAACTTCGCATCAGACTCTCAGATAAATAAAGTGCGAAACACATAAATTGGCAATTTTGTACTGTTACTAATTAAAAACACTGCGCATCGCCTGAATAAAAACTTTTCTTCTGAAGTACTGATTTATATAATAATTTGTGTTCTAAACAGAGAAATATTTATTTATACGAAAAGTAAATAAAGATTTGCTTATCCTTGTCTCCCAAAACATTTGGTACAAAAGTAAGCTAATGGAAAACAAGACAACGGCCAAGTAAACAGTAAATCGGCTGTTGTCTTGTTTTCATATCTGCAAACATTATAATCTTGAAAAAATAAAATCCGACATGCAATTAATCTCAATCATGATCTGAAAATACTTATACTCAGAAATAACATGATCAGTATATCTACATTCCTCAAAATAGTTTCGTTCGACAGTAGAAAACATAATAGGTTCCACTTGCCCCGTTTGAAGGGGTAAGTGGATTCTGAAGGTAAATTTATTTCTAGCACTACCACAATTTTTGTAAATGAATAAATGGCTTCCAACACCTCTGCACTTCAACAATGGAAGCATTTAATGATGTATCCGTGGTTAATGTTCTTAAATACTCTGTTTTCTAAGTATGCGTTAACAATGTTGCTGAACTAGCGTTTTTTTAGGTCCCACTTGCCCCGGGGTACCTTATCGCGTCAGCTATACCTAAGGTGGCAGCCAAACCAGCGCGATGTAGATAACGCGACCCCGGTAAGGTAGCTTACTGAAGCCTCTCAAATTCCACAAAAAATGGAGATGCAAGAAAAAGAGAACGTTATTTTTGGCAAACGACCCGGCAACGAAATAACCACTCTGCTCAGAAACTCGGTACCTGGAATGTCAGGACCATAAATGAACCTGGACGAGTGCAGGTCGTTGGAGTGAACGTGACCGCTATCCAAGAAGTCCGATGGCCTAGGTCCGGAGAACGTGAATTCCGAGCCGTGGACCCCACGACCAACACTGCATTCAAATATATCACCTATCACAGCGGCGGCGAAAAAGTGGAGCATGGAGTTGATTTCGTAGTGATGGGCAAGCAGATGTAGCGAGTGATGCGGTGGAAACCCATTAGCGAACGAATCTGTGTGTTCAGGATACAGGACAAATTCTTCAATTAGAGTCTAATCAACGTTTACGCACCCACAACCGATAACACCGACGACGTGAAGGACACGTTTTATGAATGTCTTGATAAAGCTTATGGAGAGTGCCCAAAGCATGACGTGAAAATTGTTATCGGAGACGCTAACGCTCAGGTCGGTAGCGAGGACTTTTTCCGTCCCATAATCGGTAGGGAGAGTCTTCACTCCGCTTCCAATGACAACGGCCTACGGCTAGTAAATTTCGCTGCTGCCAGAGGGATGGTCATCAGTAGCACCTACTTTGCACGAAAGAACATCCGAAAGCGCACCTGGAGACACCCAAATGGTAAAACTTACAACCAGATCGACCATGTTCTGGTGGATTGGCACCATTTCTCGGATGTTATCGATGTGCGGACATTCAGAAGTCCGAACATTGAGTCTGACCACTGCACTACCTCGTTGTCAGTAAAATTCGATCACGGTTGTCAACTGTATCGAACGAAAGATCACAGTGAACGATGCGTTACAATATCCAGCGATTGTCGGCGGAAGGAGTATCGGCTAAGTACCGCCAGAAGCTCGACGAACGGATAAGTTAGCGACAACAGTTAGCACTGCACAGAGGCGACCCAGGACGGGTTGGTTCAATGTGGTTCAGTGACAGACGAGAAGAACGTTGCCAGAAGCCGGATGTTGGTGTCGGGTACACGATCGAATAGAGAATGGTACAAGGAAGCAATAGTAGCCGAAAAACGAACCCACTGCAGGAAGAAAAAGAGTATGAAGAACAAGTAATTAGTGAGGCGCAGGAAAACATGGGGCAGGATGATATGCGGAGGTTTTATGAGACTTATGAGATTCGAGACTTAGTTGAATAGTGTAAGTAACGGTGCATCGGTGAACAGAATAGACATTAGCGACAATAGTCAAGTTGTGGAGTCGCCTACACTAGATGAAGTTAGGCAAGCTAATAAAGAGCTGAAAAACAATAAGGCTGCGGGGAAGGACCAGCTCCCGGCTGAACTTCTCAAACATGGCAGTGAGCAGCTTTATGAAGTTCTGCACCATACTATGTCGAAAATATGGGAATACAAGGAATTGTCTCCTAGCTGGTTGGACGGCCTCATTTGGCCTCTCTTTAACCGAGGAATAACACTCTTTAATTCGGCGTATAAAATTATGTTCCGTATTCTGTTCAGCATATTGACACCGCTTAAAGAGTCCTTCGTCGGCGAATACAGGCAGGTTTTCGTGAGGGCCAAACAACGATGGATCAAATGTATACCCTGAGACAAATCCTTGATACATTCCGGGAGTACAACTTGCAGACACATCATCTGTTTATTGATTTCAAGGCGGCGTGCAATTCGGTGAAACGGAATGAATTATGGCAACCCGAGCAGCACAAGCCACACATAAATGGTTGTAGCAACTAGATTGTGACCAAATCTGGTCCCATATGAGTTGCAGTAACCTACGTGGTACATGGGTGCTGCTAGGGAAATTATGCTAGAACATGACCTTCTGTCGAAACTGATACGGCTGATTCGTATAACGTTGGATGGATCGAAATCAAGTGCAAGGATTGCGGATGAAATATCGACGTCATTTGTTACCTTAGATAGATTAAAACAAGGGTGATGCACTCTCGAATCTAACGTCAAACGAAGATGATATTTAGTAGAGAACCCGCAAGACGCCGCAGGCTTCGTGGAAGGCCGCGTACACGATGGCTTTTTGCAGTTGAAGAGGACCTGAGGGCGCTCAATGTTCAGGGCGACTGGAAGCGATTGGTTCAGGATCGAGTTCAGTGGAGAAGGATACTCCATTCGGCGTAGGTTCATCGAAGAGCTGTAGCCCATCAAGTATCAAGTAAGTAAGTATGAACTTGGTGTGCCTAAGAGGTAAACTACCAAAGGAATAATATAAAAAATAATATGCAGAATACTTCAGGCACAACATACTATGTCATCAATTATTATTCGATTGGTATTAAAATACATAAACAAGTTATGCCTAAAGTATTTTACATATTAATTTTTGATATTATTTTTTGGTATTTTACCTCTTATGTAGGCCTAGGTCCTTACAACTTCTGTTATCGAGGTCGTCGCTCCTGCTCGGGTCGGTTATGTTTTTCATATCGTTTATTAATCGATGACCATGTTTAGTTTTGTGAAACTACCATCAAACTGATTCCAGTTTCCAGCTTTCCAAGAAAACCGTGAGTTACATATATCGAAATCGCATTACAATTTACAAATTGTATTGCATCCTCAATATTTATGTAAATTTTCTTATAGTTTATTGATCTTGACAGATAAAAAGTCATTTCTTCACAATTTTAGGATATTTCGATTTTAATTTGGTAAACTTATGGGAATAGAGATATGGATAAGCTGTTGAAAAACTTGTAACACTTAAGAATAAAACTCACACAGTAGAGCAACACCGAGATAGACCAAACTGCCAAAGGAAAAAGCACGCGCGACGCATTCGCGGCTTAGGGTCTGTTCACAAATTACGTAACGCGAAAATCTGAGTTTTTGACCCCCTCCCTCCCCCTTGTAACAAAAAGTAACATTTTTGGTACCCCCTCCCTCCCCCATGTAACGCGTAACTGTGAAAATTTAAAAGGTAGATTTTTTTTCTTCACTGAAGCATTTGGGTTTTGGTATTTTTTAAACACTGTTAGGGACGGCACATGATCAAAAATCAAGGATTTCAAAAATACAGCTAGTAGAAACGAAAATAGAGTTTGCGATAATAACCATTTACTATGTAGTTTGGCGGAACTGTGGTATCGAGAAATACAATATTCGCTTGGTATTTCATGTCAGCATGCTTGATTTCAATAATGACTAATGTTCGATAACGATAAACAGCAATTACTTCAATCAGTGATTTGAAAAAAAGACATTCAAATAAATTTTTATTCGCGTTATGCGTAACATTTGGTAGTACCCAGTGGGTTACTAACCACCCCTCCCCCACCTTTTAGTGTAACAAAGTTTAACGCAAGTTGGACCTCCCCCCTCCCCCCAAAAGCGTTACGTAATTTGTGAACAGACCCTTACTAAAACAAATTGCTGATCCATATGAATATCTTCTTTTGTGATAAAGTGTTTTATGTTTTTTTCTCAAGATGTTTTAAAGATGATGACTATGACGATTTTATCACGTTTACGACCAGATTTCAGCACGTACCGATTTTATCACATTTTCGACCCGAATTTAGCACCCAAAAAAAAATTGAAAAATTAAGTTAGCTTTTTTTAGTTTTGTAAATAATTCCACAAACAACAATGATTTTCATGAAATAACTTCAGGGCTGTTACAAAATAGTCGAATTCCAATCCGCGAAATCCGCGACTAGCAAATTGAAAACCGCGACTGTAAAAACAAATCCGCGACAAACAAAAATATGGTTTCTTACTTATAATTACACGTTTTAAAATTTCAATTTTTTTTTTAAATATTTTTGCTTCTAATCTATTGGCATATTCATCAGTAGAAAACAAGATGAAAGAACATTCACTTATTTATGTAATATATAAAACTGTATAGTATAAAAGACCAAATTTTTTTAAAAGCAAGCGATTCTCTACAGAACTCTGCAGAGGCCCGAGCAAAGCCTGACGAATCTGATTTAAAAGCACTCATGCGAAATGAAACCAGAGGTGGACAGGAACGGTCCTAAGGCCTGCGATTTTTTAGAACTTGGATAATATTCACGATTTGAAAAATGATGTCATTAGCACTTTCGTATGAGATAATGGATGGGTATTGCTGGTATAGCAATACGGCAGACTCGTTACGTTGTTCATTTGCCGGAAGAGCGTCAAGCGACATGCACTAGACATCCCAGAAGAGGCCGTAGGCTTCATGGTAGGCCACGTACACGATGTCGTTTTGCCATCTATAGTGAGCATTACAACGTCGTATGTGCTATCCATCGTAGAATTCGTTTGGAGTCTCAAGACTCAAGTTCAGTCAGACAGTTTACTGCAACTGAGTAATCACGAACGAACTCTCAATGGATGTAAGAACAGCGAGGAATTTTGAAGCGAAAGTAATGGAACAAAAACTAGCCTAACAAAAAGTTGTTGGAATGCATAATAGAACAAAGGATGAATACTGAATGCTTTGAATAAGATGCCTGCAACAGTGTGAGTCACTTTAATAAAGAAGAAAAAAAAAAGTGTGAGTCATTGAGCATGGTACAAAACTAGACGCAACTGATGGTCGGGCAATTAAAAAACAACCTCTCGTTCAACCGACGATATTCGGATTTCTGAATATCGCCCCAACCATTGAAAGGCAGTCTGATCCTTTCTCACAAAGAGAAAGGTCGAACAATCCACAAGGATTTTCTGTTTGGCAGCTAATATTGGCGAGAATGGTCAAAATGTGGCATTCCCAACCCAGATCTCAATGCTTCAGCTTCAGCAGCAAGATAACATACCACCGGCGAACAGCGCGCATAGAAAAGATTACTGCGAGACGCTCGAGAATGCAGATGAACCATATTTGCACCACCCTGAGAAATAAGCCATAAAAAACCCCAAGATACTAAGCAATAAAATAAATAGCTCTCGGTATTTCGGTAATCCAGAAATGCAATATGATCGATCTGACAATTCGACAGACTTTCTATGTGTCCACTTAAACCAACATCCATACGACTATTGAAAGATTATTCAAATACTATGTGTTTGGATGTCGACGGGTTGTCTATTTTGCAAACGCCAAAATAAATGAAATTTTGAATTAATTTAATTGAGGGAAATCGCGATTTTTGCGAGTGTGTAATTATTAATCCGCGACTTCCGCGACAATATTTGACGGAACCGCGATTTTCGCGACTGGAAGGGTAAATCCGCGACAAATCCGCGAATCAGCCTTGTAACTTTCACCGCCTGTGATTTATTGCGAATAATTTCTGAGTACCTGTCAAGAATTTTGCAAGCTTTTTTGATAAGAAATTACGGGTTCTGTATTTTGCCTTTCCAAGGCAAAGACATGAACTGATACATATATTTATGAAACAAGTTAAACATTTGAAAATAAAAAAATATCGGGATATTACGTGTATAACTGTTGTAAATTATGAGGTTAACCTCTATCTCAGGAACGCAAGATCCTCAGTTATGACCCCTATTTCACTAAGAAACAAAAGTGCAATATTTTACATTCAAACATTTTGAATCTTCAGTTCAATCAAAGTTAATTGCCTATTTCCGGGGATTAAACCACCCGACTTGGACGTTAATTTACAATGTTATGAAACTCATATGTGAATATGTACGTTATGTGGAAGATATTGATTTGGAAAATGTATTGGAGGTAACCACTTTCCCTTCGATGGGACTTGACGCTTGACGACCGACTGGCAAATAGGTTACACAAATCACAAATCGACCACGTTCTGATTGATGGACGGCACTTCTCCGACATTATCGACGTCAGGACATATCGTGGCGCTAACATCGACTCTGACCACTATCTGGTGATGGTTAAACTACGCTCAAAACTATCCGTCATCAACAATGTTCGGTACCGACGACCGCCGCGGTACGACCTAGAGCGACTGAAGCAACCTGATGTCGCCACTGCATACGAGCAACATCTCGAGGCAGCGTTGCCGGAAGAGGGTGAGCTCGATGGGGCCCCTCTTGAGGACCGCTGGAATACAGTCAAAGCAGCCATTAACGACGCAGCGGAGAACAACGTCGGGTATATGGGTCGAAGTCGACGGAACGATTGGTTCGACGAAGAGTGCAGACAGATTCTGGAGGAGAAGCAAGGAGAAGCGCTGCAGCAAGGTACCCGGCAGAACGTGGAACGTTATAGACGGAAGCGGAGACAGCAGACCCGCCTTTTGCAGGAGAAGAAACGCCGCCTGGAAGAAGCGGAGTGCGAGGAGATGGATCAGCTGTGCCGTTCTCAAGATACACGCAAGTTCTATCAGAAGCTCAACGCATCCCGCAAAGGCTTCGTGCCGCGAGCCGAAATGTGCTTGGATAAGGATGGGAGCATCTTGACGGACGAACGTGTGGTGATCGAAAGGTGGAAGCAGTACTACGAGGAACATCTGAATGGCGCTGAGAGTACAGGCAGTGAAAGTCAAGGCAGTGGAGGTGATGACTACGTCAGTTCAGCGGAAGATGGAAGCCAACCAGCCCCCACCTTGAGGGAAGTTAAGGATGCCATTCAACAGCTAAAGACCAATAAAGCAGCTGGTAAGGATGGTATCGGAGCTGAGCTCGTCAAGATGGGCCCGGAAAAGCTGGCCACTTGCCTGCACAAACTGATAGTCAGAATCTGGGAAACAGCTACCGGAGGAGTGGAAGGAAGGGGTTATATGCCCCATCTACAAGAAAGGCGACAAACTGGAGTGTGAGAACTTTCGAGCGATCACCATCCTTAATGCCGCCTACAAAGTTATATCCCAGATCATCTTCCGTCGTCTGTCACCATTAGTGAACGAGTTCGTGGGAAGTTATCAAGCCGGCTTCGTTGACGGCCGCTCGACAACGGACCAGATCTTTACTGTACGGCAAATCCTTCAAAAATGCCGTGAGAGCCGGGTGTAACAGCCGGGGTACGATTTTCAACAGATCCAGTCAATTTATTTGTTTCGCGGATGACATGGACATTGTCGGCCGAACATTTGCAAAGGAGGCAGAACTGTACACCCGCCTGAAACGTGAAGCAACAAAAGTTGGACTGGTGGTGAATGCCTCAAAGACAAAGTACATGCTTGTGGGCGGAACCGAGCGCGACAGGGTCCGCCTGGGAAGCAGTGTTACGATAGACGGGGTTATCTTCGAGGTGGTCGAGGAATTCGTCTACCTCGGATCCTTGCTAACGGCTGACAACAACGTTAGTCGTGAAATACGAAGGCGCATTATCTGTGGAAGTCGGGCCTACTACGGGCTCCAGAAGAAACTGCGGTCGAAAAAGATTCGCCACCGCACCAAATGTGCCATGTACAAGACGCTTATAAGACCGGTTGTCCTCTACGGACATGAAACATGGACAATGCTCGAGGAGGACTTGCAAGCACTTGGAGTATACGAGAGACAGGTGCTTAGGACCATCTTTGGCGGTGTGCAACAAGACGGTGTGTGGCGGCGAAGAATGAACCATGAGCTCGCCCAACACTACGGCGAACCCAGTATCCAGAAGGTAGCTAAAGCCGGAAGGGTACGATGGGCAGGACATGTTGCAAGAATGCCGGACAGCAACCCTGCAAAGATGGTGTTCGCTTCTGATCCGGCAGGTACAAGACGGCGTGGAGCGCAGCGAGCGAGATGGGCAGACCAGGTGCAAAACGACTTGGCGAGCGTGGGGCGTATCCGAGGATGGAGAGATGCGGCCTCGAACCGTTTATTGTGGCGTCAAATTGTTGATTCAGTATTATCTGTTTAGATGTAAACTAAATAAATGAAATGAATGAAACTCGGCTATTGAGTGGCTGCTGTTAGTGATTCGGAAGGCGCATTATTTACATTATTTGGTTCTTCTCAGGAACTAACATTCTATAAAAGGAAAGGTTAAGGAAGAATTAGGTTTAAAGTGAAAATGAATTGCTTGGCAAGAAAAGCCGAGAAAATTTGTCTTAAAAGTGCATATCATGATCGATTTGTGATGACAGAAAATTTTCGTCGTCAGATAGAGAGACAACAAAAATGTATTCGCACGCAGAAATGTACTCCACCGGTTGCTTCCACGATCTTCACAAAAGCCAGCGGTACAAGCATGTCGCGAACGAAATGGCTCACGCGCGTGTAGAAGCAGCTTTCTTGTAGTTGATAACTGTAGGAGATTGCGACTGGTAGAATGGATATTTTGACGTTGGCTTTCTCAGTCTAATTTAATTAAGACGGCTAGTTTGGCATAGCCCGACGTTTCGGTCCCGTGTATTGGACCTTTTTCAAGGGATAAGCTGTCGGCCGACTAGTTGATAACGTAAACCCTCTAGCCCCGCCCCTTTGGTGAGTGTTCGCACTCATACCGATTAATAAAGAGGCGGGACTAGTGCGCCGTCTTACTTGATTACAAGAAAGTTGCTGTTGCTTTGTCGATATGTCTTGGAAAGCGGCAAGCGGTCTGATTCGGAAGGCGGTTCTTCTCAGGACCTAACATTCTTTAAAAGGGAAGATTAAGGCAGAATTTGTTTGGCTATCGCAGAAAGTTTCCGTTCGAAGCAAAGGGTCGGAGGGAGATGTTGCCGCATGGATGACATCAGTATCAGTAATGTGAAATTTTATTTCAAGATACTGATTTGGTTTTGTTGCTATTATTACTGTTCGGAAAGGCACTTTACGGATAATAATTCGGTTTTTTTCAGAACTACAATTTTGCAAAAGAGAAGGTTGAACCAAGAAAATTTGTCTTCAAAGTGCAGATCATGATCGATTTATGATGACACAAAATTTCCATCTGTAGCAGAATCACAAGCGTACGTCGGAGGGAGAGACAGCGAAAATGTATTTACATGCAGAAATGTACTTCACCGCGCTGCTGCCACAAACGCTAGCGGAATAAGCAACAGATAGTCCGAATGCTGCGAACGAAATGGTGCAATAAATTCGAACAATTAATGAAGTTCAAATCGGTAATAACCCTCTTCCAGTGATTATTGTGGCCAGTGATTGTTTATTAGACTAGTTGTCCAAGGGCTTGACGATCCCTCCCCAGGCCATCTGCGAGTTGTGGCGCCTGCCTAGGATGTGGTGGGGTTTGACAGTGGGCCCTGTTAAACCTCTATAAAAAGCTGCATGTATCCGCAAGTAGGCTCCGCCAAAGCGACCGTGTGCCACTCAAAGCGCACAAGCCCAAGTCCTGGTGTTAGGTGGGACGCTAAACAGCCCTGACACGACGGCCCTCCGACGAGACAGGAGGTTTGCGCAGGCCCAATAAGCCGCCTTTAAAAACAACTATTACGAACGACATAGAAGATAATACGACTCGATACAATCGGCAACGACCTAGGCGACGAATACAGGATCACGATTGGAAGCTTGGAACATGGAACTGCAAGTCACTAGGCTTCGCAGGTTGCGATAGGATAATCTACGATGAATTACATCCCCGCAACTTCGATGTCGTAGCGCTGCAGGAAATCTGCTGCACAGGACAGAAAGTGTGGAAAAGCGGGCATCGAGCGGCTACCTTCTACCAAAGCTGTGGCACCACCAACGAGCTGGGAACCGGCTTCATAGTGCTGGGAAAGATGCGCCAACGCGTGATTGGGTGGCAGCCAATCAACGCAAGGATGTGCAAGCTGAGGATAAAAGGCCGTTTCTTCAACTATAGCATCATCAACGTGCATTGCCCACACGAAGGGAGATCCGACGACGAGAAAGAAGCGTTCTATGCGCAGCTGGAGCAGACATACGATGGATGCCCACTGCGGGACGTCAAAATCGTCATCGGTGACATGAACGCTCAGGTAGGAAGGAGGAAATGTATAGACCGGTCATCGGACCGGATAGTCTGCATACCGTATCGAACGACAACGGCCAACGATGCATAAACTTTGCAGTCTCCCGCGGAATGGTAGTCCGAAGCACTTTCTTCCCCCGTAAGAATATCCACAAGGCCACATGGAAATCACCTAATCAAGTAACGGAAAACCAAATCGACCACGTTCTAATCGACGGTAAATTCTTCTCCGACATCACGAACGTACGCACTTACCGCAGTGCGAATATTGAATCCGACCACTACCTCGTCGCAGTATGTCTGCGCTCAAAACTCTCGACGGTGATCAACACGCGTCGGAGTCGTCCGCCGCGGCTTAACATTGGGCGGCTACAAGACGGTAGACTAGCCCAAGACTACGCGCAGCAGCTGGAAGTGGCACTCCCAACGGAAGAGCAGCTAGGCGCAGCATCTCTTGAAGATGGCTGGAGAGATATTCGATCCGCCATTGAAGCACCGCAACCGCTGCACTAGGCACGGTGGCTCCGGATCAGAGAAACGACTGGTATGACGGCGAATGTGAGCAGTTAGTTGAGGAGAAGAATGCAGCATGGGCGAGATTGCTGCAACACCGCACGAGGGCGAACGAGGCACGATACAAACGGGCGCGGAACAGACAAAACTCGATTTTCCGGAGGAAAAAGCGCCAGCAGGAAGATCGAGACCGTGAAGAGACGGAGGAACTGTACCGCGCTAATAACGCACGAAAGTTCTATGAGAAGTTGAACCGTTCACGTAAGGGCCACGTGCCACAGCCCGATATGTGTAAGGACATAAACGGAACCTTCTTACGAACGAGCGTGAGGTGATCCAAAGGTGGCGGCAGCACTACGAAGAGCACCTGAATGGCGATATGGCAGACAACGGTGGCGGTATGGTAATGAACCTAGGGAGCACGCGCGCAGGACATGCGACTTCCGGCTCCGAATTTCCAGGAAATCCAGGAGGAGATCGGCCGGCTGAAAAACAACAAAGCCCTGGAGTTGACCAACTACCAGGAGAGCTGTTTAAACACGGTGGTGAAGCACTGGCTCGAGCGCTGCACTGGGTGATTACCAAGGTTTGGGAGGATGAGGTTCTGCCGCAGGAGTGGATGGAAGGTGTCGTGTCCCATCTACAAAAGGGCGATAAGCTGGATTGTAGCAACTACCGCGCAATCACATTGCTGAACGCCGCCTACAAGGTACTCTCCCAAATTTTATGCCGTCGACTAACACCAATTGCAAGAGAGTTCGTGGGGCAGTACCAGGCGGGATTTATGGGTGAACGCTCTACCACAGACCAGGTGTTCGCCATACGTCAGGTATTGCAGAAATGCCGCGAATACAACGTGCCCACACATCATCTATTTATCGACTTCAAAGCCGCATATGATACAATCGATCGGGACCAGCTATGGCAGCTAATGCACGAAAACGGATTTCCGGATAAACTGATACGGTTGATCAAGGCGACGATGGATCGGGTGATGTGCGTAGTTCGAGTTTCAGGGGCATTCTCGAGTCCCTTCGAAACCCGTAGAGGGTTACGGCAAGGCGATGGTCTTTCGTGTCTGCTATTCAACATCGCTTTGGAGGGAGTAATACGAAGGGCAGGGATTGACACGAGTGGTACGATTTTCACGAAGTCCGTCCAGTTATTTGGTTTCGCTGACGACATTGATATCATGGCACGTAACTTTGAGAGGATGGAGGAAGCCTACATCAGACTGAAAAGCGAAGCTAAACGGATTGGACTAGTCATCAACACGTCGAAGACGAAGTACATGATAGGAAGAGGCTCAAGAGAGGTCAATGTGAGCCACCCACCACGAGTTTCTATCGGTGGTGACGAAATCGAGGTGGTTGAAGAATTCGTGTACTTGGGCTCACTGGTGACCGCCGATAACGACACCAGCAGAGAAATTCGGAGACGCATGGTGGCTGGAAATCGTACGTACTTTGGACTCCGCAAGACGCTCCGATCGAATAGAGTTCGCCGCCGTACCAAACTGACTATCTACAAAACGCTTATAAGACCAGTAGTTCTCTGCGGACACGAGACCTGGACGATGCTCGTGGAGGACCAACGCGCACTGGGAGTTTTCGAAAGGAAAGTGTTGCGTACCATCTATGGTGGGGTGCAGATGGCGGACGGTACGTGGAGGAGGCGAATGAACCACGAATTGCATCAGCTGTTAGGAGAACCATCCATCGTTCACACCGCAAAAATCGGAAGACTGCGGTGGGCCGGGCACGTAGCCAGAATGTCGGACAGTAATCCGGTAAAAATGGTTCTCGACAACGATCCGACGGGAACAAGAAGGCGAGGTGCACAGCGGGCAAGGTGGATCGATCAGGTGGAGGACGACTTGCGGACCCTCCGCAGACTGCGTGGTTGGCGAAGTGCAGCCATGAACCGAGCTGAATGGAGAAGTCTTTTATGTGCAGCACAGGCCACTCCGGCCTTAGTCTGATGATAAAATAAAATTGTTTATTAGACAGTTAATCTGCTTCATTTTCTCAACGGCACCAAGCCAAATGTAACTAGAAGAATGCTGTTGCCCTGTGTGAAAACCGATCTGTATAGGTAGGCGTACTTTGATTCCCTCCACCAGCGCTTCCGCTTCTGCTCATTTCGCAAGAAGCAAGAATAGCACGCGTCTGATCGCATAAATAATATCCTTGTTGTCCAACGTCTACCTTGCGGTCGTGTCTTGTAAACTAGGGTGCCAATGGAATGTAAGGGAAAAAAATATGTCATCGAATTTCAAAAAAACGACATTGCTCACAAGTTTCATTACCCCAAAATATGACCCAATGCAAAATTTGAGCTCAATCGAACATGATTTAGGGGTGCCAAAAATTCATCAAAATGTTTGTATACAGCCTGATTTTTTGTTTGTTTTGCAAATGACTTCTATACCATGTAGTTGGATCTCTTAACTAATCATAAGAATTTCAATTTAACAATTCTCGCGCTTAGTTACATAGGGGCGTAACTGTATTGATCGATTTCTCTTAATCGATTTTATATTTTGTTAATAACTCAATTGTTTCAAAAGCTACAACCATGATTATTGATTCTGGTGCAAGATACAATCATCCTTTATCACATCAAACCATTGAATCATCGACAAACTAGCGCAATTCGGTACAATAATAAAAAAACATCGACGAAGAGAAATCGATCTATACAGTTACGCCCCTATGAAACTAAGCGCGAGAATTAGTTTTGAAAAAATATCGATTTTTAAAAATGTGTGGCATCGCACCCGGATTTACCTTACATAATCATGTTTTTGCCCTGTGTGATATTTGCGCAATGTGAGAATATGAAGTGTTGTATAGAGCTTCCATGTTCACAATTTCAAGTTTAATTAATAACCTAACCACCCGTTGCGTATTAGTCATCTAGGAACCATATTAAAATAATTAATATTTCTCCTGTCAAATCGAAAAAAAAACATGACAAAATATCCGCTCAAAGTTGTGTGCGCCATAGGTGCCGGAGTGCTTGTTTGTGTCAGCTATTTTAAAGCACTTCAACCATACGAGTCCTACCAAATTACCGTGAAGGAAAGACCGGAAGAGCAAGTGGCAAAACTCACAAAACGAGAGCGGCGCTTTATCGAGTTTGCTTCAGCCGAATATGCAGGCCAAATCTACATGACACCGGGCGATTTCCTAGCATCACTACTGGAACGGAACCCGAAGCCATGTCTCCGAAGGAGACTCCTAACCAATGACGAACTGGCATACTTCCATAAGATAGTTCCAGCGGTTGAGAAAAACACAAGCATGCTTTTTAGAAAGCTGTCAGACTCGGGAATCCTTTCGTTTGCTGACTATTTGTTTCTGCTGTCGATACTGACCAGACCGGAAAGCGGATTCCGCATTGCTTTCGATATGTTCGATATGGACGGAAATCAACGGATCGACCATGATGAGTTTGTAGCGATTCGGCAAATATTGGGAAGAACGCTGAATGATCGTAAGGCAGATGAGGATACCAGGAAAACTTTGACGAGACTAACATCCAAGGCAGATTGTCCTAAACGTCCGAACGAAGGCTTCGAGGTAGAGAAGAGTATTGCCTCTACCCTGCAAATTCATTTCTTTGGCGTCGAAAGGACTGGTACATTACAGTATTCAGATTTTTCTAGGTTTATGAAGAACCTACAGCAAGAAGTGCTGCAAATTGAATTCGGAAGATACTCCAGAGGCAGGAACTACATTTCCGATGATGAATTTGCTCATTTACTTCTGAGCTACACCAATTTAAGACCCCTACAGTATGGCAAGTACTTGCAGCGTATTCAAAGCTTAAGCGGTCGCCACACGGTTACGTACGAAGAGTTTCAAGCATTCTGCCAAGTTTTGCACAACCTTGAGGATTTTGTTACTGCGATGCGGTTCTTCTATTCGGTCAAAACAGCCATTTCGAAGGACGAGTTTGCGCAAGCTGTGCGCATATGTTCCGGATTGAAGGTCGACGCTCACATAATCGACCTCGTGTTTGCGCTGTTCGATGAGGACTGCAATGGGTTCATCTCGTTTAACGAATTTCTATTGATTATAAAGAATAAGTTACGCTTCCGCTGTGACAGTCATCCAGATGGTGTCAAAGCTTTTAAGAAATGTATGCGACAGGAAATGAGGTATTAGGTTTAGTGGCTCTAAGTTGGAAGATATTAAAAATATAATGTCTTTATTCTTAAATTGTTTGTTTAACATACACCGAATTGCCCTGAACAGGCTTAACAGTTGTTAATATTACTGAAGATCATTTTAATTGCTCTGCTCTGCTTTCATCAGTCTATTCTATGAAGTCAAATTGTCTTTCAAGTTGGAACTATTTCCTTGAAACAACGTTTTCTCTTCGTCTTCGCGCTATAAAATCGCCGAATTAAATGGCTTGTGGATGTTAATTCAGGGGAGCGTACTACCCACAATCGCATATTTTTCCCATATGAATAGAATTTCAGCAAAGATGGGACTGATATGCGATCATAAGCAGCATTGGTTTGTGCAAAATTCGAATCCGGATGGTGTGTAACACTTTAAAATGTGTAATGTGTATTGTTCCTAAGGATATTTTTTTCTATTTTATATTTTTTATAATAAATATTTTAAATTTTTTAGTTTGAATATGAATAATGAACAGGTTTTTCTCTTTACTAACTATACTGAGAAATACAAATATTATCATTAGCCATACTTTCAATTTAAGTAGTTTTTTTCTGCAAAAAACTATTTGTTTTAAGTTTCGATGGCGGTTAGTTCAGTTGGTCGTAGGTGTTCTTTGACATCTATAGCATTGGACAACGGGAAAGGCCTTTTACACAACATCAAGTGGTCCAGTAAAAAATTGCCCGGTTTATGGAAACCTTTTCTATTTTCTAGGTTATTAAAATTACTACACATTCAACCAAATACACAATCAACCAAACGGATTTCAGTCAATTTTAGTTTGGCGGCGGTATAGGTATTTGGCAGATAAATCTATCAATAATTGGTGTTGTCCACTACATCATCAACTGCATCATTACTAAGCAAACAAACCCAGACATGTCAAACTACGACACCACGCGGTACCCTGTACTGTGTCAACCCGTCAGATTCCTCTGAACTCGCACTGTCCGTTCCCTCGTTTCCATTAAATCCAAAATTCACCCTTGGATTTTCTATTTACGCACCTCCGAAAATCCCTCTACACCCACTTTCACCCATCGTCCGAATGACTTCGCCTTCCTCATTGAATAACCCCATCTAGACTGTGTTGTTATGTTTGATATCTGGCTGTTGGTGTTGGATATCGCCGTTTTTGATACGCACTCACCACCACATCATGCTCACAACATCGGGAAAAGGACAATCGCGCACCACGACAACAGTCGCGCCACACCGCAAGAACTCGCAGACAGAAAAATGTGGGAGGTGGTACGGCAGACGATGGTACGGTACTGAATCATCTCTTCGATGTTGAATGAGGCTCGTCGGGCGACGAATGCATGCGTGAAAATGGTTGACGACTTTCCGGAGAATATTTATGATGAAAATACGCGGATCGAAATATGTGGGGTGGATGGTAGAAAACGCATCGAAAGAATATGCTTTAGAAACATTTTATTATAAAATAACAGGATCTATTGTAGCAAGGTACTCGCCTGTAGTTCTGAATAATTCTGACAGAGAATTCGGTCATATTTGTACTATTATTCCTAGTCACGGAAGGGTTAACATGCGTTCAATAAGCAGATACACTTAAACCAAACGAAATCTACGAGACGAAGCGATTATTTCCAGTAAAAAGTTTGTACAAAACAAACGGTTATTCCATCAAGCCCTTGTTTTCCAGATTGACACAACAGTGAAAAGAAAGAACTTTTCCTTTTTCCGTGGAGAAAGTGCTGTTTTTTAGGTTTGGTCCAACGTTTAAACGGCTGCAAAATGGTGGGTTTGCCATTAAAGAAGGAGCGCCCAACAGAGCTCTTGTCCTACAAGTTCCTATCTCACGCTTCCATGGGTCGTCAGATGACAAAAGACTGCCAACTAATGTACGTCTCGAGCGTCTATTCACCAGGTGGTGCGGCTCAAACAGCGTCTGCCTGGTACCCAGCGGCTGATTAAGGTGATTATAGAATAAAGCCAGAAATCGGCCATTTTGTAAACCACGTGCTTTTCCAATATTTTTTTCAAGCGCACCAGATAAAAGAACCATAACGCGTATGGGGCTGAAATAATGGTAGAACGTTTGCTTAGTTATGCTGAACAATCATAATTTGAGTTTCGACACTGTACGAAACCTATTACGCCAGATTTGGGCTTTTGGAAATGTATGTAGATAAACGTGTGGTGAGTTTGAAATTCACCACGGGCTTCATTCTATAATCACCTTAACGAAATGCTGTATCGCGCCAGCTATATTTATGGTGGCAGCCCCACCGCGTAGGTAACGCGACCCCGGTAAGGTAGCTTACTGAAGCCTCTAAAATACCACGAAAAATGGAGACAGAAGAAAAAGAGAGCGTTAAGTATCAACGATTAAACCAGAATCAGGCCGGTCTTCGCGTGTGCCACTTTTTCAGTTTTTGTTTTTGACTTTTTAAATAGGTAGTTTAGGCTTCAAATAATTAGGGTTCTATGGGAAGGTTGACCTTGAATAAGTCAAATATTTGGGTAAATAAATAATAGGAAGCTGATATGTCATCACACCTATCGGATGCCCTTACGGTCCCTCCTGAGTCAATTTTCTATAAAATTAAACAACGAAATCATGTGTAATTACAATAAATTCTTTTAAAATTTATGTATTGGAATTTGCTCAAAGAATAGAGTACTGCATGATGACGTAGTTTGTCAGTTCACAGAGCTTGTGTACACATACATGAAGACATGTTTCGCGGTTTCATAAGCGTGTGAATGTTTTCTATGTTTGATTTCAAGCAGTAAATAAATACGAACAAAACAGCTGACTCGATCTGTCTCATAAAATGGGACTTCCAGATAAGGCTGATAACTCGTAAGACAGAACACGAAAGCCTGAAGAAGTAAAAATCTCACTTAAGCCTGAAATGACAAAAGGCTGAAACTCGAAAGGCTGAAGAATCGCGAGAAACAGATTTTAATGGAAGTTGACGTAAATGAAGCACAAACGGATATGAACCGAACTCTTTTTGTGACTCCTTGTTTTTTTTTTAAATTTTGATTCAGAATTTTCATTGTGTTGTCCGTACTGCATAAGAAATTTAAAAGAAGCATAGAGAGGAACAAGACTTTATTTATTGTTCTTGTTTCTTGCATTTGTTTTTCGCCATTTAATTTTTGTTTATTGTTTAAATGAGAAAGAGGGAGTAGGGTTAAGGCAGGTATTTTCGTCTTTTCGTCATAGTCTCGAAAACCAATAAAGGAGACATTTTTTTGACAAACTCATTCGTATCAAATCTTAAGCTCAGGAGATACGTTCTGCTATAGTGGAGCTCTAGTGAATGGATGTTGCTTTCGATGGTTTTAGCCCCTATGACGATGGACGGAAATACCTGCCGTGTCCCTATCGCCACTGGGTGAATTAAGTTGTTACACCATTTGAAAGATAATGACTAAAAAGAACAAAAATTTATCAAAATAAGTTACAAATATCACAATGTGTTAAAATTATGTTCGTTTTTGACGTAAACTACGTCTAAGGGGAAGACTCGGATACAGGGTGACAAATGAAAATTTCCAAATTCGAGACCGTCACGAAATCATGTAAGATTTTGTTTAATAGCGCCTTTATCTTCCGATGGATTTTTGAGATTTATATATCAATCGACTCGAAAATTCTCTACCAATTTGTCAATTATATTGAAACTTTGGGTTATGAACGTGAAAATAGGGTATCGGATCATTTTGGCAGCATCCTTTTTTCTTGTCCCCAAGAGACTCGTTTCGGCCGTCGCCGTTCAGTGCGGTTGGCTTTTGGACTCTGCTTTTTGTGCGGTGTTTCGCACAAAAAGTAGAACAATGGAGCCAGACCAGTGACAGCGGTCGAAACAAATGTAACAAAAATGCATAGTGTAGTGCATGGTGTATAAAAAGTGATGCAGATAGGGGCATGTTTGTGCAGGCATGAAACGATCAATTGTTATCAATGCCAATGCCCTTGCTAGTAATGCAATCATCGCAATGTAATTGCACAAACATGTTTATATTAGAAAACGACTTTGGAAAAATGTTGAGCTTTTTTTTTGCAAACTGAAAACTAATAAGGCCGTTACATATATTTATTAAAAATCATGGTCTACGCAAGGTCAAGGTCTACTGGTCTCCGCAAAGTCAAGGGGGAGGGGGTAATCTTCTTCTTCTTCTACTGAATCGAGCGGCGTGAAAATTTGAATGCAGAGGTTTCTGGGGCCGGTGAAGGTTCTCTTCTCTTTGAAACCTGGCTCCTATACAAATGAAACAACAATTTCATCATAACTCGAGATCAAGCAAATGGAACCAAATCTGGCGTGTGGAGGTTTTGGAAGGAAAGATATGTTCCTGTGATGGTTTGCAACGCCTCCCCCTTCTGGAAAGGAGGGCTCCCATACAAATGAACCAAAAATTTCTGCATAACTCGAGAACTAATCAGAGAATACATCAATTTTAGACGAAACAAAGTTCGTCGGGTCTGCTAGTAAAAAATAAATAATAAAATGGAAAAAAATAAATTAAAAAAACTCGGATTTGTTAAAGAATGTTTTGAAAGTTACCGGAAAGTTACCGGAAATTTTTTTGTTGCCCCTCAAATTGTTATTTTTGAGCAAAACAATCCAAGGGGGGGGGGGAGAAATATTTTAAAAAAATATTTATATCGGCCTAATAATATTTTGTCCAATCAGATGCGCGCCTGAATCAGAAGGATTTAACTTTGAATCAGGAAGTGTGACTGCACTTAAGATATTTTTATAATACGTGGGTGCAATCATGCGGTACTTATTGTACACGACAAAAGCTCGAAGAACGCATACGTTCTTGAAGCGGGCTATATGAGTTACAATAGAGCTATCACCTTCTTGCTCCCTGATTCAAAAGTCTTGCAATGATGTTAATAAAATGGTTGCACGAATATTTTATCCATTTTATCCATAGTGACACTCAGTGTTGGTAGAATCATACTCAAATCTGAATCATCGAGGTTTCATGCACGAGCTAACTCGCCTGCGATTCTGTAGGGGGAGCATCGCATCGCTTCGCTCACTCACCACAAAATGATTTCTCGCGTCAAAACGCAATCGAGGCGTATGTTTTGTTTATATATTCAATTATTAGCCATAAACACATAAATATCATGCAATGATGCAAATTGCGATTCGAATCATGAGAAAATCTCTGGGCCATGATTCTGGTGGGATTTGACTCACGCATGGTTTGAATCGCCGATGAGATTTGAGATTTTGAGATTTTACCAACACTGGTGACACTGCTAGACAGTTTTCATAGTACATTTTTTAAACAATTGTCGTATCCAACAATTTTCATATCTTAAGATACGCTAGTTTTGTTCGATACCAGTGACATAAGTA
Source organism: Armigeres subalbatus (assembly GCF_024139115.2). Classification (NCBI taxonomy): domain Eukaryota; kingdom Metazoa; phylum Arthropoda; class Insecta; order Diptera; family Culicidae; genus Armigeres; species Armigeres subalbatus. Next base: position 199,956,670 of record NC_085139.1, read on the forward strand.
ATCAAATGAATTTTCTAAAAATATTCATGCATGATGGCACTACAATCCTCAATGAACAAAACTGCCTTACGTACACACTTAAAATAAATCGCAGATTTCTGTGAAATTTCACCGAAATCTCAACAGCAGAACTGTTCGGTAAAAATTTTACAGATTTTTTGGTAGTTTTGACAGTTGAACAAAGGAAAATACCGCAGAAAATCGGTGAAATAATTACCGAACAAATCTGCTGTTGAGATTTCGGTGAATTGAAGAAAAATTCACCGAAATCTGTGAAATGATTTAAGTGTGTAGTTTACGTTGGGCGGTTGTGTCTTGTACATAACCCTTCTGATTTTTTTATGGTCTTCTAATCGGATAGCTTTTCTGGCTACAATCAGTTAAATGTGGTAATCAATGCTTATCTGAAAGATCTGTCTTTTTAATTTCGAATGTAAATAATTAATCTATAAAAATACTATCATTTATGTTCAGTACAGGCGTTCAAGATCAAAAATGAAATTTCAAGCTATCAAGCTATCAGCTTCAATTTCTTCATGACATCCCAAAAACTGAGTAAAAGATACTATTTAAATAAAATAACGATTTCGTGAAAGTTTTGAATGATATTTCATCATTTGTTTATACGACATACGGGAAGTAAGTTCACCTATCTTGCAGTACTTTTCACAGCAAACAGATCCATAATTTTAGTGTAATAATCATTTTGATGAATTAGTATCTTCTACTCATTTCTAAGATTGTCCCATTTTGAACAAAAATAAGTTGAATATTTCCACAGGTTATCTATTTAGAGCACTATATTGTTGAACCGTTCATGCGTTATAATTTTGAAAAAAAAAGATTTATCCATATTTTGTCTTGGATTAACTATTTCTGTGTCAATATATTCGAATTTATAGGCTACTACCGTGGAGCATCAAAATCCGTACACTTAAGCACCTTAGTATATATATATATGATATAAGAAAAGTCACTAGAAAATAAAAATCAAATGCCAATGAAACATTTGTTTCACATTTACACATTAAAAACTACGAAACACATGATAAAATAATGAATTGAATCAACTACTCCTGAATCGAAATTCGTCCACTTCTCTTATGAGTTTTTTTTTTGTTACATTTTATAATACACGAGAAAGGTACACACACAACAAAATCGTTGGTAAAATTAAAAGAATCGTTGAGAAAGTATAGGACTGTTAAATTACCCAACTGAAAAATTTCATTTCGGCAAGAACCATTTGTCTTTTGAAACAAAAGTTTTACTCTCAAAATGAAAAGTATTTTTCTTTTTGTATCAACTACTCACTAGGGCAGTTCATGTTTCAAAAATGTTCGAAAATGCCAACTCCCTTAGCATCATTTTGATAATATAGGAATCCTGGCAAAATTTCAGGCAATTCGGTGGCCATTTAGGGGTGGCGCGAAGTCAATTTATGTTTATATGGAAATTTATATGGGAAAAACTTAAAATTTATTCAAGTCTCCCTACAACTGTCAAATCGTGATGAATTCCAGTCAAAGTTTTCAAAACGACTTATCTGCTTTTGTAAACAAAACTTTAAACGACGATTTGATGAATCAGATAGCTCTCCCACGCAAACCAACACCATCAATAGGTAGCGGAATCCTTCACCTACCTATTAATGGTGTTGGTTTGCGTGGGAAAGCTATCAGATTCGTCAAATTGATGTTTGAATCTTTGATTACAAAAGCAGATAAGTCGTTTTGAAAATTTTGTCTTGAATTCAAATAAACATCCCGAACCTCCCTTTTTGGAATCTAAATAAATGAGGCCTCCGGATAACACATTAGTAATGAGTGGATTGAACGGTTCTATTGACATTGTGAATATGAAATAAATGGCTAAAATGGTGTAATTAGCCTCAACGTAACAATGGAAATATAAATCAAAATTAATGAGTTACCCACTAAAGTTTTTCTTATACAAATTTCCATATAAACATAAATTGACTTCGCGCCACCCCTAAATGGCAACCGAATTGCCTGAAATTTTGCCGGGATTCCCAAATTATCAAAATAATGCTAATAGACATATGGGAGTTGGATTTTTCGAACATTTTTGAAATGTGAACTGCCCTACTACTCACTTTCAAAACAGCAAGTTGTATGGACTTTCATTTCAAGTTAAAATTGTAAAAATAAAAAACATTTTCAATAATCTACAGTATGGTCCATAAAAAAATGCGAAAATATTTTTGAACTTATGTTTTTGTACATTAAAGGGTTGTTTCTACTATTCATGTATATGTGTGTAAGTAAACGTATCATGAAAAACCCAGATTAATCCACCTAGCGTTGGTGGTGCCTTTCTCGCATTTAGTTAAGACACCAACCTTATATGGGGTTTATATGGTCCGATGTACCATTTTCTTCATAACTTTTAAACTCAATGACCGATCGTTATAAAATTCAATAGTGATCAACAAGGCTTTGTCCCCTGTCGAATGAAACTTGTTGCGAGAAAATCGATTAAGTATAGTAATACGAAAAGTTGTCTAATGTTTTTTATAGCTTTTGTGCACACACATACACACACACATACACACACATACATACGGACAGAAAGACATGTACTCAGCCTAGTGGAGGAATGGTTGCGCAGCAAGAAGCTACAGTTGGCGCATCATAAAACGGAGATGATAGTCGTTAACAATCGGAAATCGGTTCAGGAGGCGACAATTAGAGTCGGCGGCTGCGACATCACCTCCAAGAGATCTCTGAAACAATTGGGGGTGATGCTCGACGATAAGTTGAGCTTTAAAAGTCATGTTGACTACGCCTGCCAGCGCACGTCGACGGCGATAGCGGCACTATCGAGGATGATGGCGAACAACTCTAGGGTGTGCTCCAGCAAGCGCAAGCTGCTGGCAAGCGTGGCGGTTTCAATACTACGATACGGAGGACCAGCTTGGGTGTCAGCGTTGAGCGTAAACTGCAACGTGCGAAAGCTGGAGAGTACTCATAGGCTAATGTGCCTGAGAGTTATCAGCGCATATCGCACCGTATCTCGCGAAGCGGCATGTGTACTCGCGGGCATGATGCCTATCAAACTGGTGGTAGAGGAAGACGAGGAGTGCTACGCCCTCAGGGGCACCGATAACGCTCGAAGGAATATAAAGGCAGCAACGGTAGCCAAATGGCAGAGAGAGTGGGACAACTCGCCTAAGGGAAGGTGGACCCATCGCTTAGTCCCAAGTGTGTCGGCATGGATTAGCAGACCTCATGGGGAGCTAAACTTTGGCTTGACCCAGTTCTTAACAGGCCATGGATGCTTCAAGTGGTACCTACACAGGTTTGGTCACGCGGCTTCTCCCACCTGTCCGCAATGCCCAGACGTGACAGAAACGGCTGAACACATCCTGTTCACATGTCCTCGGTTCGAAACGGAGAGGAGTGCGATGTTGGGGGCATGCGGAACGGACACCAACACCGATAACATCGTCATAAAAATGTGCCAGAACACAGAACAGTGAAGAGCGGTTGCAAGAGCGACGTCCAGGATAGCCGACATCCTGCAACGAAGTTGGCGCATAGAGCAGCAGCAGGCAGCCGTTACGGATAGCGGACCATGAGTCGTGGAAGTCGTGAATATATATGTCGATAATGGATGGGAACGACAGCGTCGCAACTGTATTCAGCTTGCGGCGAGCGCGTAGCCGCAGAACGTGGCGAAACGGCCGGGTTCGGAGGAGCTCCCGCTTTCGGGGAACTTCTCGTCGGAGTAGGTTAGATCCGCCGTCGGGGACTATCCGAGTCGTTCGCGATCGCGACCGAGCCGGAGCTAAATGGCTCAATGAATAAGGTGAGAGCTGAATGGCTCAAGGCAAATGAAACTCGGTTATCGGAGTAGGCTAGGTCCACCGCCGGGGATCAGCTGAGTAGACCGTTGCGTGCGAATGTACCGGCTTCGGGTCGTCGGGGCACCATTGAACTGGAAGTTATCTCCACCCGGAATCTTTGGATTGACCTCGGCACTCGCCCGGTCACCCGTTGAGACGGGTCGTCGGTTACGGGGGAACTTCCGACGTCGGGGAACTCCCTGTCGGAGTAGGATTGATCCACCGCCGGGGACTATCCGAGTAGTCCGCGACCAAGGTGAGAGCTGAATGGCTCATCGGTTAAGCAAGAAGCTGAAAGGCGCAGTTCATGGGAAATCGGTTAATCGGAGTAGGCTAGGTCCACCGCCGGGGACCAGTTGAGTAGATCGTGCCGCGTGAATGCACCTGCTTCGGGTCGTCGGGGCACCACTGAACCGGAAGCTATCTCCACCCGGAATCTTTGGCCTGACCTCGGCACTCGTCCGGTCACCCGTTGAAGTGAGAATGTGCGTAGGACTTGAGCGGATCTATGAACATGCATACCAGGTGAATGTGTAGTGTTTGTAATGTAACAGCCATCCACGAATGCGGGTCGTCGGTATCGGGGGAGCTTCCGCCGCCGGGGGACTCCCCGTCGGAGTAGGGTAGATCCGCCGCCGGGGGACTATCTGAGTAGCTTGCGAGCACGTTGAGAGCTAAATGGCTCTAAAAATAAAAAGGAAAGTAGATGCGTTGCTGAATGGCACAAGGAAAAAAGTAAAGGGATTAAGGGCCCACGCTTTGTGTGCTTGCTGGCACCAATAAAGGAGCCAAAGGGCTCAGACGTATGACAAAACATCGAAGAGAGGCACTGTGAAAGGTGTTGTTTTGGGAGGAGTACTTTAGTACTGCTTTCCCCCACAGAAGTAATACTGAAAGGTAGTCCCGGGGGGAATTGTGCATTAGAAGAGAGGGTAACTCAAGTAACCTTCTGTTGCTTGGGTGGGTTTAGTGGGTCCGGCGGTCTGGCCTTCTGCCAACCGCGTCAACCCCACTCCCTGAGTGATAATTTCAGGTGTCTGTATGCAGATTTGCCTTCATCCCTCTATAAAAAAAAAAAAAAAAAAGACAGACATGTACTTAGCTCGTCGAACTGAGTCGATTGGTATATAATACTATGGGTCTCAGAGGCTTCTATAAAAATTCGTTTTTGGAGTGAAATGATAGCCTTTCGGTACAACTTATTTGTACGAGAAAGGCAAAAACATTTGTATCTAGTGAATGTATTAATGAATTAATTGTTAATATGTAACATAGTCTCTCAACTATGTAACTACGTAACTATAATTTTGATGTTTTCGCATTTTTGTATGGACCATACTGTAATTGAATTGTTTATTTCTAAAAACAAATATTTTTCTTTATTTTATTATTTTAATCATGAAACGATGGAGACAGTTGAGAAAAGCACCTAGGGGAGAACGGTCCAAAATGGGAACGGTCCCAGGGGCAAAATGGCCTCACTCATAAAAACACTCATATAATCTGATGTAGTACATCTATGAATGAATATTACCATTTCAATTCATAATTAGTTATCCATCATTGAGCTACATTGGAAAAAGTTAGCAAAATCTCTTCATATTCACTCAAATTTAACGATTTGCTATTCTTCCATCACATCCATAAGATTGTAGTTCAATCCATTAAGAAAAAACAAACAACCATGCGTTCACCATCATTTTTCATGCAATTGAGTCATTTTAGACCACCATTCGGTAGATTAAACACTGCTTTCAAACAACGGTTTTGGATTACTTGTATAGGTTTCAATCTATACTTTGCTGCAGCTCCACAAATCGCTACAAGATATTGCATTTTTGATTGTACAAACGCGTGGTACATTGTACATTATCAACGTTTTGCGGGGTAGAAATTTAGAGACATTCCACAATATACCACATACCGAGCTGATGCATTCCGTGCCGATAGTTCGAACGAGCCAGACGTGTGTGCTGTGTCTCATCGCGGGTTTTGTTCGGTAGTGCGTGTCTATTGTGTGGTGCCTACCTACGGATCCAAGGCGATTACTGTCGGCGAGCGAAGTAGCTGCTTCAGGCGACGCCAGTGAAGCAGGCTATTGTTTCTGCTGCTACCTACAGCAGCAGCGCAGATAAGTGGAAGGCATTGTTTTATTGTTCTCCCATCTCTCTGATACAGAGTGGGATTAATTATAATACATTAAATTAGTTTTTTTATATTTTTTTCTAATTTGCTATTAGTTCTAAGTTAGTTTAAGAATTAATAGTCCTTCCACCTTGCGAGGTGAGAATGGAGGCAGAGACTATGGGGGGCGGTAGTCCTCTGAAAGATGTCCGCACACGATTGTACCATGCGGCTTCGCCTGGGCCTTGGGTTGTTTACTTTCGGCAGAAAGTGAAAAGTCTAGACTTTCTCGGCATTAAGCGAGATTTGACGCGTCGTTTTACGAAGCTTGATTTTAGTCAGATCAACAGGAACAAGCTACGAATCACCGCACCTACATATCAGGTGGCGAACGAAATTGCTAAAGACAAGGCCTACAATGTTGAATATTTGGTTTATGTCCCCTCGCGGGAGGTCGAAATCGAAGGTCCCCTCGCGGGAGGTCGAAGTCGAAGGTGTGATCAACGCAGCGAGCCTGACTTGCAAGGATGTACTTGCGGGAGAAGGTCGCTTAAAGAATGCAATGGAGTCTACCGAGGATATTCTGGATTGCAAGGAATTGCATTCAGCAGCCATGGTAGATGGCAAAAAGGTATATTCTATGTCAGGCTCACTTCGGGTGACGTTTGCCGGTTCGATGCTCCCAAAATATGTCGATTTAGAGAATATGTTGTTTCCGCTGCGTCTTTTTGTGCCAAGGGTATTTAATTGTACCAATTGCAAACAACTTGGTCACACTGCCAAGTTTTGTGACAACAAACCACGTTGTGGTAAATGTTTCGAAAGACATCGTGAGGAATCCTGCCAGCAACAAGCCACAAAATGTGCTTATTGCGGTATGGCTCCTGCCCATGGTTTGCAAGATTGCCCGGTGTACAGAAAGCGCACCCAAAAAGTGAAGCGCTCGTTGGTACAGCGCTCCAAGCAGACTTATGCGGAAATGGTCAAAGCGCAAGACACATCCGCCGATACCACTGCAAAGGCTGCTATTTCAGCTACCGTTCAAGTAAGTGATTATTATGATTCCATATGCATTGACGAATTGGACTCTGACGCAGCTGATATGGATGATTCTACGGAGGTACACGTGCCCGAAAAGAGGAAGCAACCGTCTTCCCCGGGATCGCGCCGTAAGAAAAAAAAAAGTCATCCATAAAAGCTTGCCCAAATCTGAAGGCAATGGGGTATTATTTAAAATCCCGAAGCAACCTGTCTTCACTGCTCCTTTGGATCCATCTTGCAGCAAGACATTCCCGCCATTGCCCAAAACCGATGTTTCCAAGAAACATCCTTCTAAGAGAATCAATGAAAGAAAAACTTCAATTCGTTCTTCCCAAAAAAGTACTCCGTCCAAGCGAGGATTGATCTCCTTTAAGGACCTTGTGGACCGTTTTTTGAATTTATTCAATATTCCGAATTCATTGAGGCCAATCATTGACCTCTTTATACCAACAGTGGAAAGTTATCTGAAGCAATTGACTGTTTCATGGCCCCTTCTTGCAGGAATTGTATCTTTCGATGGATAATACGGCTATTCCACAAGATACAATCACTGTGCTGCAGTGGAACTGTCATAGTCTTAAAAATAAATTAGACGTGTTCAAGTTTTTGATTCGCAATTCCGATTGCGACATATTTGCACTCTGTGAAACATGGCTTTCTTCTGAAGATGAAATCAACTTCCACGATTTTAACATTATTCGCCAAGATCGGGATGATCATTATGGTGGCGTTCTTTTGGGGATCAAAAAATGCTACTCCTTCTACAGAATTCCGACTGTTCCCGGCTTAGAAATCGTCGCATGCCAAGTAAATGTGAAGAATAAAGACCTTTGCATAGCTTCAGTGTACATTCCTCCAAATGCCTCTATTAATCGTCGACATTTTTGGAGCGCAGTCTCCCTCCTATCATCTCCAGTATTGATATTGGGTGATACGAACGCACATGGTATTGGATGGGGCGAAACGTATGACGATTATAGAGCGCCTATTTTCTATGATTTGTGTGACGATTTCAATTTGAATATTTTGAACACTGGTGAAGTAACTCGAATAGGACCAAATGGTCAACAAAGCCGTATTGATCTGTCTTTATGTTCAAATTCACTATCGTTTGATTGCACGTGGAAGGTTATCCAAGATCCCCACGGTAGTGACCATATGCCGATAGTTACCACAATTAAAAGTAGCTATCAACAATCTGAGCTAGTTAATGTTCCTTTCGACCTCACGAAGAACATTGACTGGCAAAAATTTGCATCGGCGGTAAATATTGGTATTGAATCAACTGATGTTCTTCCACCGCTGGATGAATATCAATTCCTTACCGAATTAATTAATAAAAGCGCACTAGAAGCTCAGAAACGACGCGTTCCAAGTACAACCGTCATAAGAAGACCAGCCACTCCTGGTTGGGATGATGAATGTACTAAGTTGTATTCTGAGAAATCTGATGCCTTCAAGGCTTTCCGTAACATACGGAAGGTCTGAGCTTTTCGAAGAGTATTTGAGGCTTGAAAGAAAGCTCAAAAATCTTCTCAAGGCTAAAAAACGTAGCTACTGGCGACGTTTTGTCGAGGGACTATCGCGAGAAACCACAATGACAACACTTTGGAAAACGGCCCGCAACATGCGGAACCGCACTTCCACCAACGAGAGTGAAGAATATTCCAATCGATGGATATTCAACTTCGAAAAAAGGTCTGTCCAGATTCCGTACCAGCAGAACCGCTATTTCGAGAATCAGTCAATGATCCCGGTTCTTTGGGTGGACCATTCACAATGCTGGAACTTTCTATGTCTCTTCTTTCATCGAATAACTCTGCTCCGGGATGCGATAACATCAAATTCAATCTTCTGAAAAACCTCCCAGATATCGCAAAAAGACGATTACTTGACCTGTACAACTGTTTCATGGAGTACAACATTGTGCCACCTGAATGGCGACAGGTCAAAGTAATAGCTATTCAAAAGCCTGGGAAACCAGCGTCTAATCACAATTCATACCGACCGATTGCCATGCTATCATGCATGAGAAAATTATTGGAGAAAATGATCCTTTCAAGAATCGACCATTGGGTCGAGCAAAATGCATTACTGTCAAATACTCAGTTTGGATTTCGTAAAGGTAAAGGAACAAACGATTGTCTAGCGTTCCTTTCTTCAGATATACAACTGGCTTTTGCGCACAAGGAGCAATTGGCTTCAGTATTTTTGGATATTAAGGGCGCTTTTGATTCAGTTTCCATTGAAGTACTGTCAGACAATCTGCACAGTAATGGGCTACCCGTATTTTTAAATAATTTCTTGTACAATTTGTTGTCAGAAAAACAAATGAACTTCACACTCGGCACTCTGACAACTTCCAGAAATAGTTACATGGGCCTTCCCAAGGTTCATGTTTAAGTCCCTTGCTTTATAATTTCTATGTCAAAGATATTGACAATTGTTTGGAAGGACAATGCACGCTCAGACAACTTGCAGATGATGCCGTGGTCTCTCAAGAGGCCCATGTGCAGCTGTCTTGGCAAGGACCATTGCAAAGTACCCTGGATAATCTGACTGTTTAGGCCAGACATCTAGGGATCGAGTTTTCACCGCAAAAACTCAGTTGGTTGTGTTTACTAAGAAGCGGTATCCTGCTCAACTGAAACTCAAGCTGTTGAATGATGACATCAACCAATCTTTATCTTCTAAATACCTTGGGGTCGTGTTTGATTCCAAATGTACCTGGAAACTCCACATTGAGTATTTGATACAAAATGCCGGAAAAGGATCAATTTTCTACGTTCTATCTCCGGAACATGGTGGGGTGCTCACCCGGAAGACCTCATCAAACTCTATAGAACGACTATTCTCTCTGTTTTAGAGTATGGCTCCTTCTGCTTCCTCTCAGCAGCTGATTGCCACCTGATCAAATTGGAACGAATTCAGTATCGTTGTTTGCGTATTGCCCTTGGCTGCATGCATTCAACGCATAACATGAGCCTGGAGGTGCTTGCTGGAGTCACTCCTTTAAAGCACCGTTACTGGGAGCTCTCACTTAGAATACTCATCAAATGTGGGACAAGTAACACACTTGTCTTACATAACTTCGATAATATGCTTGAACTAACTTGTCGTTCAAGATTCCTGAGAGTTTATCTCAACTACATATCATCAGATCTTTGTCTTCCGTGTTATAATCCACCTCGAGTTCACTTCACCAACGACAGTTCCTCAATTGTATACGATCTGTCCATGAAACATGCTATTCAAGGAATACCAGATCATCTTCGACAAATATCTATTCCCTCACTTTTTTCTGAAAAATATGAACATGTCAATTGCAACAACAGATATTTCACTGATGGTTCTCGCATCAACGGATCCACTGGCTTCGGTGTTTTCAATGTGACTTCAACCACCTTCCGAAAACTTCAGGAACCGTGTTCGGTTTATGTTGCTGAGCTGGCAGCAATTAACTTCGCTTTGGGGATAATTTCCAATCAGCCCGTAGACCATTATTTCATCTTCTCGGATAGTCTTAGTTCTATCGAGGCACTCCGGTCGATGAAACCCGTTAAGCACGCATCTTACTTTCTTAAAAACATAAGAGAGCAGATGCGTGTTTTGGTCGAAAGATCATTCAAGATTACCTTTGTTTGGGTCCCTTCTCACTGCTCAATCTACGGCAATGAGAAGGCAGACTCGCTGGCAAAGGTGGGCGCACAGGAAGGTGAGGTTTATGATAGACAATTCTCGAGCAACGAGTTTTTCCCATTAGTCCGTCAGAGTACTCTTCAAAGTTGGCAAAATAATTGGACACACAACGAACTTGGACGGTGGCTATTTTCTATAGTTCCAAAAGTTTCTGGGCGAGCGTGGTTCAGAGGTGAGGACTTAAGTCGAGGCTTCATTCGCATGATGTCGAGACTTATGTCTAATCACTATTCACTAAACGCACATCTGTACAGAATAAACCTTGTCGATAGCAACTTATGTAGGTGCGGAGCCGGTTATGATGACATCGATCACGTAGTTTGGTCCTGCTCGGAAAATGACGCCTCCAGAGAGCAATTATTGGATACCCTAGTGGCCCGAGGTAAACAACCCTTCAGGGAAGTTCGAGATGTTTTGGGAGATCATGATGTGGTCTATATGCAGGCCATTTATAGTTTTCTTTTTGCTTCTGATATCAAAATCTAATAGTTTGTTTTTTTCTTTCTTCAAAGTTTTTTTTTTGTGATTAGTCTCTGCTTTCTGTTCCGTAGAGCACCATAGCTCTTGCCATCCGGAAGATGCTCCCAGTCGAACCATTCCTCGAGCACGACGACACGCCACATCGTCCTTGACGCCAAATACCCGGATGAGAAGCTGAAATTCCCTGATCCCAAATCCTTAGCCCTGTCCATCCTTAAACATTGTAAACTAACCTCGATTCACCACGAGTACGCTGGCTTCTACCCCTCTCTTACTAACTGAAAAATTAAATGATATTGATTGTATATATCACAAAGAACCATGGCTCCGTAAAGTGTTATACACGCCTGAGCCTACCAAATAAACGAACTTGGAAAAAAAAAAAAATACCGAGCTGATGTTTGTTTTTAGTGAATCCATATGTGCACTCCACGAGAGTTTCGAGTCAATTACCAAGCCAAGGCGTTTGAAAATTTCATTCGTGTTTGTACTGTGGTAGGATAACGAAGTATCATCAGCAAACATCCGAGGTTTTCCATGCAGTTTCAAATTCGACAAGTCATTTATGTAGAGGAGGAATAACAGTGGACCAAGAGAACTGCCTTGCGGAACACCGATGGTTAATGGACGTTGAGAGCTATTGTTATTATTCACGTGGACAAATTGAGTTCTTCGGGATAGATAGCTATGGATTAGGTCATTTGATATTCCTCGAATCCCATTGAAATCCAACTTGCGCAATAATATGTCATGGTCGATGGTGTCAAAAGTCTTTTTTAGGTCAAGATAGAGTACTCCAGGGTCTGGGTCATTTTCAAATAAAGAAATCACTTCCACCATCGCCATACCTTACGCCAACGCCCAGAATTAAATTAACTAACCTTATTCAGGGAAACGCCTACATCCAGAGGATAACCCAACAAACATTGGGAGCTCATAGAGCGCTTATACAACCAAAACCAGTCTTCTACAGCTAAAAAATAGCTTATTCAGCTTGAATTGCTTGTTGGGGAATCACATCTACCATTGCCGTATTCTGAACAAACTTCTATATCCACAAAAGGAATCACCTTTACTTAAAAAAGGGATCAAATCCGCCATCGTGGGAAAACACCTACTTTTAAAACAGGTATCCCATCCACCAGGTAAATGCCCAATTTTAAAGAAGGTATCACATCAACTATTGCCTTAATCCGGGCAAACGCCTAATGTTAAAGAAGGAATCACACCCACCATTGCCCTAATCCGGGCAAAAAGTGATCACATCAACACTTGCCTTAATCCGAGCAAGCGCCTAGTTTTAATGAAGGGATCACATCAACCATTGCCTTCATCCGGGTTAGTACCTGCTTTTAAAGAAAGGGTCACATCCACCAGCGCCTTACGCCAAGCACACGCCTTCATTTAACGAAAAAGATCATATCCATTATAGTATTTCGTGCAAATGAATACTTGTAATTCCAGGCAAGCGTCTACTATTGAAGAAGGGAACACATTCACTATTGCCATTCACCATTTCCCCAATCCGGGCAAGCGATTATTTTTAAAGAAGGGATCACACCCACCTTTGCCTTAATCCAAGCAATCGTCTACTATAAAAGAAGAGATATAACATTCATCATTGCTTCATACTCGGCTAATGCATGTTTTCTTCGAAAGGATTATGTCTTTTAAATATTATTATCGGGCTGTGTTACATTCACCATTTCGGTTTTTTTTTCAGTACCACTTAGTTTTGTGACTAGTTTCATGAACACAAAAAAAATATAATATATGTCCGTTATGCCAAATGACCCTCACTTTGGTCGCTGTTCTTAATTATGCCAAATGGCCGTTATGCCAAACGGTCTTTATGCCAAATGACCTTATGCCAAATGGCGTTATGCCAAATGACTTTATGCCAAATGGCTCGCTCCCAGTACTCCAACCAGTTTTCTGGAGTTTATAGCAGCATATATTTCATCAATAAGATCACATGTCGCTGTCAGTGTGCTAGATCCTGTTCTGATGAAAAAATAAGATGGTGATCCTTGATAAATTTCACTGGTACACCGTCCGGTCCACTGCTTTTGTTCTGTTCAAGATTTCTTATCTCAAGTATGACTTCATGTTCAGTTGGAATATTGATGCATTCAATGGCGTAAGCGTATCGTACTTATTGATGTCCTGACGACTGTTGATAGTTGAGGCAAGCTGGAGTCCAATAGTACTAAAGAATTGATTGAATACATCTGTTGTTTCTTTTCCACTGATCGACCTCCCATTTGACGATAGTTTTATCTCTGATGAGCCGTCATTCATCCTTTCCCAAACTCTGTTCAGGTTACTCCAGTTCTGCTTATGGTTACTGGATCCGAACATTTTTTCGTAGTAATCCTTTTTACATTTACAAACATGAGTTTTACTTCACTATCATTTTTTTTCATATAGGTATTTGTATTTGAATTTTTTCTAATTTTCGTATATTTATTTCCTCACATTTCAATATTTATATGTTCTATATTTACTTAATTTCATATTTTCATACATTCATATTTCTTAATTATGCTATTTTTGATCTTCATTTTTTTTTTATGCTTTCATAATTTCATAATGTTGTATTCTTATATTACATTTTTTCCTATGTGTAAATTTTTATATTTTCATTTCATCTTATTTTCACATTTTTGTTCTTTCATGCGTTCATATTTTCATATGTTTATGTTTTCATGTTTTTATGTTTTCATATATTTATGTTTCCATAGATTTATATTTTCATATTGTCAAACCGTCATATTTTCATATTTTTATATTTTCATTTATCCATAGTTATCATAACCTTATAATTAAATGCTTCATATTTTATCATTTTATTTTTTTCAAGCACTTTTTAATTCAACTATCTATGCTCATTCCGCGGATATAAATTAGACTCGATTAGTGGGTGATCTGGTGACGCTGATTTCTTGAAGCTGAGGTCCTTCGGTCAGGGACCCTGTGAACTATTTTTTAAATAATGTAATCTGAAACAAGTGTAGCTGGTGAAGTTTGTGTCCACCAAGAATCAATTTGCTCTCCTTTGATTTTCATAAATTTAAACGTTTTTTTCTAGAAGTATATATACTTATTCTTGATACTGCTATACATTTCCTTAAATTACCACGGAGCTCCAAATATTTTAAATAATCTCGCATAAACATTTATAAACAATCATCTTGTCATAAACGATAAACCTAACCAAGTGACAATTATTGATCTTCACTTTCAGAAACATTTGGTGCTGACGAAGATTCTGAAGCAGCTCACACTACAAAGTCTAATATTACTACAATTTATTATTTCAGAAATATACTGCAGATTGCAAAATCAATGCAATTGTTTTGCCAAAATCTATTTATTCATATTACATTCAAGAACAAAACATCATTTTTTACAATATCAATAACAATAAAAATATAATATTTACGCTTTTTTTGCCAAGAAAAGCACCCCTTAATAACCCATCCAAACTCCAACTCCAGATACCTATGCTGCCGCTAACCGCAAGTCGAGCACATCTGTATATGGAGCCCCATATACAGATGCGCTCAACTTGCGGTTAGCGGCAGTATGAAGGTCGCACGAGTTCTCCGCATCTTCTTAAGTAGGTATCTAATCAACACTTCCCTCCCAAATCTCTACTGATCGTAAGAATCTGGCCAGGTGTTGAACAAAGGAATCGTTGAATGAAAAACATGCCAAGCCCCAGGTTGTTTTTCTGGCGCATCTAACGTCCCTATCGACAGCCAACCCAGGATAGTGTGCGGTCAGATATGCTATTTCTCATAGCAACGAGCTTTTTTCAATCTAGTACCCACCTCAATGCTTCTTCCATTCCTCGATCTGGCCTTATCCCGATGGTCCCTTAAATATCGAGATGTAGAGAGTTGACTGTATTTGACCATAAAAATATTAAATTAAAATTGTATTCAAATAAAAATCAATTCAATAAAAATTTCGCGAAAAAAATAGATTTTGTTTGGTTTCGTCAAATTTCGAATCAAACGGAACCTTAATTTTTAAATTTCGAATCAAACGGAACTCCCGTCATGCATCACAAGCCACATACCACACATGCAATGCAATAATTCCTATGTCAGCGTCTGCTCGTGACATAGGCGTAACTAGAGTCTCGGTCTAGGGGGGGCCATGGCACCAGCTGGTGGGATGTAATTTTCAAAGGCGATTTAAAGCACTATGCGCATGGATTGCAATAGAAATTGTTTGACTAAGTTTATCGCTCATTCGTCCTAGAACTAACATAAAAAAATCGCGAATAATACAATTGATTTCCAATGATGCTGTGATTGCTTCAAAACGCTGTGTCTGTGTCAACTTGTCTTCTCCATGTTACTAAATGTGGATAATGGTGTAATCTAAGATTCAAGAATCTTCTTCGAATTATCTATAAATGAAATTCGACATGAGTATATTTCTGAAAGTTTTCAAGCATTTCCATGATTACTTAATGCATAAAGATCTCGATTTTTTTGAAACTTGAAATTTTTGAAACTCTTTAGATGTGGAATAAATTCCACGAAATTTTGTAATCAATATAAGTATTCATGCAATTCCAAAATGTATGCTATGTGCTGAAATAGTAAAGTACCGATGAACACAAATTTGGAATCCTAAAGTGTTTTTATGAGTCATAAATTCCATGAGTCATAAAATTATTAGTCATAAATCAAATTCCAGAATAACATAGGGTTTTTGTAGTTACTGATGTTATGAAGAGGCTTTATTATGGTTTTCTTTCTCTGCAAAAATCAAAGAGACTTGAGAAGCAACCAAATCGATCTGAATTGTGCTGCAAAAGAAATGTTTTCTGATACGAACTGGTTTCTAAATCTATTTTTTTTATCCTTAAAAACAAAATCTAACTAAAGCAAGCACAAAAGAGTTTTCCGATGATCCTTATGAAATCGCCAAAAAATTTAATGGATCAAGATCTTTTGTGGATTATAAAAATATTTCTTTAATGCAATCTCTGTTGTGAGTGCGAAGGTTGCCTAAGTTTTGTCCTAATACTTTCAATGGAATGCGTTGTTGTTTTCTGTCATTGTAACATTGTAAATTCTTAAGTTTTATAATTTTATATCTTTCTGTGCCAGAATTATATAGCGAGAGCAAAAAGCTCCATAGGAATTTGATCAACTGTTTTGCGGCATACCTTGCGTTAACTCGAAGATTTTCGAAAGAATGGTCGTTCGAAATTTCATTGACCGGATTTGTGTACATGTGCTCATTTTGATGTAGTTGCTTCAGTCTTTTTTGAAGCGGATGGTAGTTTAATAGAACAGAAATATTTATATCTTAATACAATTATGTTTTTATGTTTCTGCGACCAGGATACTAGTCAAACAAATGCAGAACAAATTTATTATTTTAAGCTAGCAACTGAATTAGAAGCGGTATTGATTTTAGCCTCAAAATCGAGAAATCGAGGGTCCAACTTAAATATTTCGATGCTTTGCTGAACAAATGATCATAGATGTGATAACGCAACAAAAAATATGTTTATAGAATTCATAATCAAAATTAAGAAATATGTAGGAAATATGTAAATGAAATAAAACTGACTAAGTTGGAATCACTTTTCAAAATTTTCTGGGGGCCACAAGTAGGTCTGGAGGGGCCAGGCCCCCGGCCCCCCTCATTTACGCCAATGGCCCGTGATCATCTGATTAATCCTTAACTAATTTCCGATGCGTGTTGGAATTGTCATTGAAGGCAATTTCCGGTCACTGATATTCAATATGAGGGCTGCAAAATGGTGGGTTGACATAAATGAAGAAGCGTCCAATATAGCTCTGGTCCTAACGAATTCCTATCTCACGCTTCCATGGATCGACCGATGACAAACTACCAGCTAATGGTTGCGTACTTAGCTGGTAGTGCAGTCTGGGCACTGTTGTCTTTCTGACATCAGCTAGAGTGAGAAGGTACACCTCGAGCGTCTGTTCACCAGGAGGCTCAAACAGCGTCTGCCTGGTTTCCAGCGGCTGATTAACGAAATGCTGTATCGCATCAGCTATACCTAAGGTGGCAGCCCCATCATCGCGATGTAGGTAACGCGACCCCGGTAAGGTAGCTTACTGAAGCCTTTCAAATACCACGAAAAATGGAGATAGAAGAAAAAGAGAACGTTATTTTTGGCAACCGACCCGGCAACGAAATAAGGACTATGATTGGAAACTCGGTACCTGGAATGTCAGGACCCTAAATGAACCTGGACGAGTGAGCCGTGGCTGCTATTCAAGAAGTCCGATGGCCTAGATCCGGAGAACGTGAATTCCGAGCCGTGGACCCCACGACCAATACTGCATTCAAGTATAACATCTATCACAGCGGCGGTGAAAAAGCAGAGCATGGAGTTGGTTTCGTAGTGATGGGCAAGCAGATGAAGCGAGTGATGCGGTGGAAACCCATTAGCGAACGAATCTGTGTGTTGAGGATACGGGGCAAATTCTTCAATTACAGCCTAATCAACGTTTACGCACCGACAAACGATAAATCCGACGACGTGAAGGACACGTTTTATGAATGTCTTGATAAAGCCTATGGAGAGTGCCCAAAGAATGACGTGAAAATTGTTATCGGAGACGCTAACGCTCAGGTCGGTAGAGAGGACTTTTCCCGTCCCATAATCGGTAGGGAGAGCCTTCACTCCGCTACCAATGACAACGGCCTACGGCTAGTAAATTTTGCTGCTGCCAGAGGGATGGCCATCAGTAAAGCAATTCCTATTTTGCACGAAAGAATATCCGAAAGCACACCTGGAGACACCCAAATGGTGAAACTTGCAACCAGATAGACCATGTTCTGGTGGATGGGCGCCATTTCTCGGATGTTATCGATGTGCGGACATTCAGAGGTCCGAACATTGACTCTGATCACTACCTTGTTGTCAGTAAAATTCGATCACGGTTGTCAACTGTATCGAACGAAAGATCACAGCGAACGATGCGTTACAATATCCAGCGATTGTCGGCGGAAGGAGTATCGGCTGAGTACCGCCAGAAGCTCGACGAACGGATAAGTGCAATCAACGTTAGCGACAACATCAACGATCTATGGGAGTCGATCCATGGAACGGTGAGCACAACAGCACGAGAAGTGGTAGGCACTGCACAGAGGCGACCCAGGACGGGTTGGTTCGATGTGGAGTGTCAGAGAGTGACAGACGAGAAGAACGTTGCCAGAAGCCGGATGTTGGTGTCAGGTACCCGATCGAATAGAGATCGGTACAAGGAAGCAAGAGCAGCCGAAAAACGAACCCACCGCAGGAAGAAAAAAGAGTACGAAGAACAAGTTATTAGTGAAGCGCAGGAAAAAATGGAGCAGAACGATATGCGGAGGTTTTATGAGTCTGTCAATGGCGTGCGGAGAAAGACAGCGCCATCTCCCGTCATGTGCAACGACCAACAAGGGAATTTGCTGACAGATAAAACTGAAGTGGAAAACAGGTGGAAGCAACACTTCGAGACTTTGTTGAATGGAGGAAGTGACGGTGCATCGGTGAACAGAATAAATATTAGCGACGATGGACAAGCTGTGGAGTCACCTACACTAGATGAGGTTAAAAAAGCTGTCAAAGAGCTGAAAAACAATAAGGCTGCGGGGAAGGATCAGCTCCCGGCTGAACTTCTCAAACATGGCAGTGAGCAGCTTTATGAAGTTCTGCACCATATTATGTTGAAAATATGGGAAGACGAGGAAATGCCTGCTAGCTGGTTGGACGGCCTCATTTGCCCTCTCTTTAAGAAAGGGCACAGACTGGAGTGCGCCAATTACCGAGGAAAAAAACCCTCCTTAATTAGGCGTACAAAATTATGTCCCGTTTTCTGTTCAACAGATTGAGACCGCTTGAAGAGTCCTTCGTCGGCGAATACCAAGCAGGTTTTCGTGAGGGCCGATCAACGACGGATCAAATGTTTACCCTGAGACAAATCCTTGATAAATTCCGGGAGTACAACTTGCAGACACATCATCTGTTTATTGATTTCAAAGCGGCGTACGATTCAGTGAAACGGAATGAATTATGGCAAATTATGCTTGAACATGGTTTTCCGGCGAAACTGATACGGCTGATTCGTATAACGTTGGACGGATCGAAATCAAGTGTAAGGGTGGCGGATGAAATATCGACGTCATTTGTTACCTTAGATGGATTAAAGCAGGGTGATGCACTCTCGAACCTACTGTTCAATATAGCGCTCGAGGGAGCGATTAGGAGATCTGGTGTGCAAAGAAGCGGTACCATTATCACAAAATCGCATATGCTCCTGGGATTTGCGGACGATATCGATATTATCGGAATTGATCGCCGTGCCGTGGAAGAGGCTTTTGTGCCTTTTAAGAGGGAGACAGCGAGGATTGGACTAACGATCAATACCAGCAAAACGAAGTACATGGTCGCTGGCAATCAACGTGGGTTCATTAGTGGTGGTGGTAGCGAAATGGTGCAGGATGGTAGAATATTTGAAGTGGTAGAAGAATTTGTGTATCTTGGAACATGAGTGACGTGCGATAATGATGTTACCCGCGAGGTTAAAAGGCGTACTGCAGCTGCAAATAGGGCTTATTACGGACTTCGTAACCAGCTTAAGTCCCGTAGTTTGCAAACGAAAACAAAACTCGCGCTGGATACTACTCTGATTCTTCCGGTGGCTTTATACGGCCATGAAACATGGACGTTAAAGGAGGCTGATCGGAGAGCTCTCGGAGTGTTTGAGCGTAAGGTGCTGCGGACAATACTCGGCGGTAAACAGGAGAACGGTGTCTGGCGGCGTCGCATGAATCACGAATTGTACCAGGTGTATAAAGGGCTGGATATTATTAAGCTTATACAACACGGCAGACTACGGTGGGCTGGTCACGTTGTTCGTATGCCGGAAGAACGTCAAGCGAAGATAATATTTAATAGAGAACCCGGAAGAGGCCGCAGGCTTCGTGGAAGGCCGCATACACGATGGCTTTTTGCAGTTGAAGAGGACCTGAGGGCGCTCAATGTTCAGGGCGACTGGAAACGATTGGCCCAGGATCGAGTCCAGTGGAGAAGGATACTCCATTCGGCGTAGGTTCATCGAAGAGCTGTAGCCCATCAAGTATCAAGTATCAAGTAAGTATATTCAATATGAAAAAAGGGAAATCAAATTATGTGAACATATGGCAAGAAGATTCAAAAACTTACTCAGATGTTTAAAAAAGCACATAATTTAATTTCAGTAGTCTTTTTGAAGTAATTTAGAATCAATTTACTTGAAAGTTCGGAAATATTCTCGACCAAAGGATTGCAAAATGTTGGCTTTTTGGGGAATTCATACATTTGAAACCCTTCAGGGATGGTGGGATGTTCTATAAACTTAAAAAAAATTCCGGGAAATTTGGATAATTCACTCAACATTTTGTTTTTCTAATAGGCATACATTTCATACTCTAATGAAGTTAGCACTAAAGTGATGCACAATGGAAGACCTCAGTGATAACAATGATTCACAAAAACCCGACTATTCATACTATGAGCTTTATTACTTGATAAAGAGTATCTTTGTATCTCATATTTTATTCTTACTAAAAATTAGATCTGGTAACTACGACATCGTGATATGTACTATTTACTAAATGTTAAATTTTGTATTCTGAATAGGTTATTAGTAGTACGAGGTGAACCGGCCCAGGGCCGAAAACCTCACAAATAAAGATAATAATAATAATAAATCCAGGTTATTAGTCGAGTTGACAGTGCCCAAGGCTGAGGATCAAAGTACCTAATGTCGAAATGGTTCTTATTCTACGTTTGCTTTCTTCTACACTCAATGCGGTAAAAATGACAACGTTCCCTGCCACTATCTTCCATCGGAGCATTCAATGCTGTTCTCCCCTGGCAAGGACATTCTCGTCCTTCGCAGGGAGTAGGTTTGTGTACATACACCCATACACGCGCACACGTGCCCACCCGCCGCTCGCTCGCCTGAGAGGAGAGAGCGCGCGCGGAAAATGCTTCGCTCCTCGGCTGTGGTGGCGGGTGGGCTCCCACTGAATACATTGAATCCATCATACACAGAATTTCATCTCCTGGAATTGAGAGCGAGAGTATGCGTTCGGGGTGGGAAAGTGAAAAAATAGAATTAAAGATGAAAAGTTTCATCTTGACGAGTTTTTCGCCGTTTTAAAGTTGCAATTTTTACAGGGAAAAGTTTGACTTTAATGGTTGAAAAGTTTTCCAAAACAGAACGTGCCCGGGCCCGGAACTGGATTACGTGAATTCAAGCGCGGTCAATTCTTTGGAATAGTGGAAAATTGGGCTGAAGGCTGATGGAATAGTGATTTCTGTTGGATCGGGCTAGGATTTTCCTCCCAAAAATTGCAAAAGTGGGCTCCATCATCGTCGTCATCGCCGTCGTCAGTCGGGCAGCCGTCGACATCGCGGGGCTGGCATTCAGCCTCCAGGATTTTTTTGTGCTGTTCGGCCCTCGCTCGCAATGTATGGTGATAAAAGTTAGACATTTTATTCGATTGCGATGTGAAAGTGAATGTGAGAGTGAAATAATGGGGGCTGCGAAAAAAAGATATCTGATGCAGTCTGCCAGGATGATGGAAGCTCGGGCGCTTTCTTAGGCATTTAAAAGAAGTGAAAATTTCTGTTCAAAGTGGTTGGAAATGGTGACTATTTCCTGTGGCGAGTCGTTCGAGGAAAAATAGTAGCCAGGAATGCGTGATACGATGTCAAAAGTGTTGGACAGTGATACGGAATCGGAGATACCAGCCAGTATTCAAAGTAACAACAATAGTGAACCAAATACGGATAATGAGGAGAAACCGGAAGCGGACGCCCTTCCTGTTGAGAGGGCATCGCTTTCAGCAGTGGAAAACGGAAACATCAGCGATACGGATAGCATATGCAGCAACCAGAGCAATGCTCGAATATTGGCCAACGGAAATGCTCTCCAGACCGCCGGACCAAGTCTTCCTTTAGTCAGAGCACCAAGCCCACCAGCAGCTACTACCAACGGTAACAGCTTATCCAGCTGTACATCGAATAACCCAAACACCAGCGGCAACATCAGTTCCGGTAGTAGTAGTAGCAGTATCAGCAATCCGAATTCGAACCGCAACACGGCAGGTACGCCGGTGGCCCTCGCGGCTGCTGGTGATCGGGTGAGGAAGTACCGGCACCAGAACTTTAGCAAGAATATCTACATCGGTACGAAAAATGCGGAAAAGTGGGACACCTTGCGGAATCTATTGCAGTTCAAGAACGACGTGGAATTCGTTACCTTCCTGCTCCGGCTTGCGGAGGTGGATGATCGGAAACGGAAAAATCGAATAGCGAATGGGTGAGAGAATAGAATTTGTCAAGTCCTTTTTTGTGGGTGGGTTCCAGACAATAGAAGATAAATGCAGTTTTCCTCCGAAGACAATACGCATTCGTATTCGAACGAATTGGATTATACTGATTGGGTTGGGGAGTTTTGTCGGTGATGGGCGGTTGTTGGTGGGGCTCGGTTGAGAGATAAGTTATGATAGAGATACCGAAGTGGATACAGTGGGATACCATATTTAGGGAAGGGCTGCTCAAAAGAGGCAACAATGTTTATATTTGGGTGTGTTTGTGTTCGCGGTCGATTGAGAGAAAAGAAATCTTCGGATATAATTTATTTGAATTGTGTGCACGTTTGCTGTGAAGCAAGGGTAATGTTTAATATTTTTCTACATATTTCAATACGAAGCCCCAGCAGACAAGCAATGACAGTGACAATGCTATTATTTGCTAGCTCAGCAATCGTTTCGGATTGGTAAAATGAAACATGTTAACCAGAATTCAACCTCTTAATAACGTCAAACATTTGCATTTCCATATTCGAAAAATTCTACGTTTCAATAATATAGATAATAGCATTTATTAATATTTACTTTCATACGTTTAAATTGAAGATTGTTGCTTTTTCACTTAGTTACTATCATCTAATGATTAGCATAGCAGAAGTTGTAAAAAAAGCCAATATGAGCAAAGCTACTAGAACGCTAACGGCACTGTACTAATTTTAAAATATGTGTTTCTATAGGCTAAGCTTTACTCACAAAAAAAGCATTCACGAATTCGTGAACAAGCATAATTAGCACGGCTTCAGAAACATTAGTTGCGTTTTTTAATCGTTCTGGAAAACGTGACTTGTGATCAGTGAATCAGTGATTCTAATCACGGTGAAGTTTTGCTGGTTCACGAATTCGGGAACGCTTTTTTTGTGTGATGAATTGATTGCCAATATAGCTTCTATTCGTGTGATCAATTGCTTTTGTTACTCCACATTCCAACTGGAGCTTGACCTGCTTTTCAACTATAAATGGCATTTCCTCAGCTAAATAAAAGATAAATGCCTATTTTTCGGGTATTGGCCACTCGACATGGTCATTAATCTGCAAAGCTCCGATATATATTATATGCAAGATTTGGATTTAAAAATGTATTGGAGGTAACCTCTGTTATTCGATGGAACTCGAGCTCATGACCCTCAGTACGCTAGATTAGTGCTTTTAAACAACTAAACTACGAAGGACCATCGTCGGCCTTCACATATTAGCGGCTAATGAAAGAGCCCAAGATTCCCAAATCGGACGCATAGTCGAAGCACTCACTTTCCCAAAACTATCAAGGTTAAACACATTTGACCGACCGCACAAAGCAGAAAAAACTATTCCGATGATCACGCGATTGTACTGTGTGGTCAACGAAAAATGATAAGATGCGCATCAATTTTCATTTGTTAATCAGTTTCCGCACTCGCACAAAGCAGAACAGACTTCCCAACAAGCAATGGAAGATGATAGAGCGCTTATGCAACAAAAATAGTCGTCTTCAGTAGAAATACTAGAATAAGAGATCGGCGAAGACGCCATCTTGTTTCCAATCGAACCGTCAAAAGCGGTTCCATTTCGACTTGTTTACTTTTTGCACTCATAAGAAGCAAGCAAAAAGTTCAAGTGCTGCCAGTATCATTTTCACGATTTCATGCATTTTCATACGTTGCCATTTCGACGGTTTTTCACTCCGCCGGTCTCTGGTTATAGGGTTGCTAGTCTTCAACTACAACACAACACTAATTAGGCCGTTACAAATATTTAATTAACTTTTTGTCCTACTGGTCTCTGAAAGGTCAAGCGGGGGGGCGGGAGGTAATAAAAAATAAATATTAAAATGAAAAAAATAAAAAAGCTCCTCGGATTTGTTAAAGAATGTTTTGAAAATCCTCAAAATTATCCGAATTTTATTTTGTTGCCCCCTCAAAATATTATTTTTTGGCAAAAAAAATCCGAGGGGGGAGACAAAATAGTTCTTAAATATTTGTATCGGCCTTATTCACGATCGTCCTGTCCTGTGTGATCATCGAAACACGAAAGAGCGCGCACTGTTTTTTATTCGCTTATCACTCGTATGCAAAGTAGAACAAACTTTTCCGATGATTGCGCGATCGTTCTTTTTGATCAACGAAACACGATATGACGCGAACTTATTTTTATTTACTTACTAGCAGACCCGGCATACGACAGTATAGACCGCTTATAGCTATGGAAAATTATAGACGAGAATAGCTTCCCTGGAAAACTTACCAGACTGATCAAAGCAATGATGGATGGTGTACAAAACTGTGAAGATTTCGGGCGAACACTCCAGTTCGTTCGAATCGCGCCAGGGACTAAGACAAGGTGACGGACTTTCGTGCCTGTTGTTCAACATTGCACTAGAAGGTGTCATGCGAAAGGCCGGGTGCAACAGCCGGGGTACGATTTACAACATATCCGGTCAATTTATTTGTTTCGCGGATGACATGGACATTGTCGGCCGAACATTTGCAAAGGTGGCAGAACTGTACACCCGCCTGAAACGTGAAGCAACAAAAGTTGGACTGGTGGTGAATGCGTCAAAGACAAAGTACATGCTTGTGGGCGGAACCGAGCGTGACAGGACCCGCCTGGGAAGCAGTGTTACGATAGACGGGTATACCTTCGAGGTGGTCGAGGAATTCGTCTACCTACACACTTGAAATAAATCGCCGAATTCGGTAAAATTGTACCGAAATCTCAACAGCAGAACTGTTCGGTAAATAATTTAACTGATTTTCGGTGATTTTGACAGTTGAGCAATGGAAAAAATTACAAAAAACCTCAATTAATTGCATATTATTCGGCAACTCGGCCGTACGAAAACCATTTTTTTGTTAAATATCTTGGCTGTGCATATGCACAGCATATGTTTCGAAAATGGACAAATTGATATGAAATTTGCGAAAAAGAATCCACGTGTCTTGGAGGGACTCGAACCCTCAACCTCCTACTCTCTAGATAGGCGTGATAACCCCAAACTCATCAAATGCTTTAGCCAAGCAAGCCTTTGGCACAGCAGAGTGCGATTGAATTCGCATTCTATACCGTCCCGCCCAGACAGTTACTGGGGGGCATGGAGTGCGATCCTCTCGTTTAATAAACAATGTGCACTCGCTTGGCTGTGGATATACAATAGTAAAGCGCATGTGGAGATTGGACAAATCAAGCATCCGAAAGATATTCAATTTGCAAAAAAGAGAGCTAACCGCGGTGGAGGTTGGTACTCGGATTCTGATGGCTTTTCCGCAAACGTGACCTTTAAGTGGTCTTGTTGTGTAGGGGTTATCACGCCTATCTAGAGAGTAGGAGGTTGAGGGTTCGAGTCCCTCCAAGACACGTGGATTCTTTTTCGCAAATTTCATATCAATTTGTCCATTTTCGAAACATATGCTGTGCATATGCACAGCCAAGATATTTTACAAAAAACCTGTAAAATATATTACCGAACAGTTCTGCTGTTGAGATTTCGGTAAAATTTACCGAATACGGTGAAATGAGTTAAGTGTGTCGGATCATTGCTAACGGCTGATAAAACTGTCAGTAGAGAAATACAACGGCGCATCATAAGTGAAGTTTCTACTCCGGGCTCCAGATGAAACTGCGGTCAAAAAAGATTCGCCACCGCACCAAATGTGTCATTAACAAGACGCTAAGGGGTGATTCAAATATGACGTCCACTACTTTTTGGGATTTCTGGACCCCCCCCTCCCCCCTCTGTCACGCTTTTTTGTATACCTAGTACATGTACTGTCACAAAATCTTAGACCCCCTCCCCCCCTATAACCTGTGACATCATTGTTGAACGATCCCTAATAAGATCGGTTGTCTTCTACGGACATGAAACATGGACAATGCTCGAGGAGGACTTGCAAGCACTCGGAGTAATCGAGAGACGGGTGCTTAGGACCATCTTTGACGGTGTACAAGAAGACATTGTGTAGCGGCGAAGAATGAACCATGAGCTCGCCCAGCTCAAAGGCGAACCTAATATCCAGAAGGTAGCAAAAGCCGGAAGGGTACGATGGGCAGGCCAAGTTGCAAGAATGCCGGATAGCAACCCTGCAAAGATGATGTTCGCTTCCGATCCGGCAGGTACGAGACGACGTGGAGCGCAGCGAGCGAGATGGGCAGACCAGGTGCAAAACGACTTGGCGAGAGTGGAGCGTATTCGAGGATGGAGAGATGCTGTCTCGAACCGTGTATTGTGGCGTCAAATTGTTGATTCAGTAATATCTGTTTAAATGTAGACTAAATAAATGAATGAATGATACACGCGCGATCTAATTTGAGTTATCCAAGGATCTGTTTCTTATCGTTTTCCACCTTTCTTTTATGAGTGAGTAGATTTTCCTTCTAGCTTGACATGACAGCAGCGAAAATTTCCAACTGATCGCAGTTTCTGTCTACTTCGTTCTTCTGAAAAATCGTTCCGTAGAGTTTCCCATGAACTATTTAATGGTAATCAACACGTTGACTTAGAATACTTCCCTTAAAGGGTGGTATGGACTTCTAAAGTACTGTGTAAATCGTGTAAATAGATAGGACAAGTAGTAGTCAAGGAATGATTTTGCTGCTGACATTCCTTGAACAGTACGGAGCTGCCAAGGAAAACGAATGATTAGGCAATAGCAGGCGTGTTGCAGTGAATAAAACACGGCGTCTTTCCTTGCGGAATAATGCACTGATGTATTCAAGATGAATACACCACTAGGTGTTCCAATCTGCCAAATTCACGATTCAGCCATCTTGGATTTTAGTATGGGAGAGCCAGCCAGTTTGTTTATGTTTTGCACCGAAAATGAATTTTTCACCCCCGCCTTCTTCTCGTCCATAAACTTGGCAAATTGAAACACCTAGCTGTGTATTCATCTTGGATGTATTATTCCGCAAGTAAAGTGACGTTTTGTTTTTTTCAAAGTTTTTTTTCGAGATTAGTTACAGATCAACTATTTCTCGGTTTTAGTGATCTGCAGATGTACCGATACGGAAGAAAGTAAGTTCTTGCGAATGGCCATGTTCTCGAAAGCGGCGAAATCAATTAGTGGCAGGTTGTTTGCGTTCTTCAGCCAGGAGTTGAACTTTTCAATGCCAGGACTAATCGCTTCCTCCTGGCCAACCTGGGCCTTAAAGTATCGTATGATGATTTCGATAGGGCAGCTTGAACATCTGGCGTATTCATAATGCGCGTACATATAATGGGTTGCCATCATCAGTGCATTTGGAATGTGTATGCATCTCTGAATTTTTTTTCAGCACTACAAAAGGTATTCCCAGATCGTGTTGTTGCAGCTCTGGTAGATGACATGGCTACCTCTAAACGTTCGCACCATTTTTCAATTCTAATACACCTCCTGAAGTGCTACGATATCGAATCCGAAATTATGCGTTTGCGCTCAACGAAAAGATTTGCAGTTCCAATTGCTGTCGTAGCTGTGGTCTTTGCCGACCGTTCCGGTTCGTATTCGCTAGTTGATTATTATCGCTTATGAGCGATGATAATTCCTTTTTACAATGTGCTCATATCGCTCTAGTACTGTTGGATAGTGCATTAGTATTAGGATTAGGATAGTGCTAGTATTAGCGAATATGTAAATGGGCCATTAGTTTTTAAAGGTTGGCTAGAAGGGCCTCCAACACCAAACCATACATTTCCGAAACATCATAGTTTACAGTTTTGCTTAGCGACCCTCGCAGGCACTTGGACGATGTTCAGCCGCATCTAACGAGGCGAACTAGCCAAAAATGCCAATTACTACCACCATATAAGTAGAAATGTGCGCTGCCGCGCACGTAGCCATCATCAGTGGTTTTCTCACGCCATAGCGGCCGTCAAGAATAAATCGACGCGCAATCGTAAGAAAATTAACCACGCCGCCAATTATTTTATATCACGCCGATTTGCCTATTATTTGGAAAACGAACCGACGGTAGCAATTTCTGGACAATTTTTTTAAAGAATACCGTAAACGAATTTCCGGGGGAATTTGTAGATGATCTAGGGATTCCTTCGGAAGTTCCTCCAGGAAATCCTTCGAAATTTCCTTCAGGAAATCCTTCGGAAGTTCCTCCAGAAATTCCTTTGGAAGTTCCTCCAGGGATTCCTTCGGAAGTTCATCCAGGATTTCCTTCGGAAGGTCATCCAGGAATACCTTCGGAAGTTCCTCCAGGAATACCTTCGGAAGTTCCTCCAGGAATTCCTTCGGAAGTTCCTCCAGGAATTCCTTCGGAAGCTCCTACAGCAATTCATTTGGAAGCTGCTCCAAGCATGCCTTCGGAAGTTCCTACAGCAATTCTTTTGGAAGTTCCTCCAGGAAGTCTTTCGGAAGATCCTCCAATAATTCCTTCGGAAGTTCATCCAGGAATTCCTTCGGAAGTTCTTACAACAGTTCTTTCGGAATTTCCTTCGGGAATTCCTTCGGAAGTTCCTCTAGGAAATTCTTCGGAAGTTCATCCAGGAAATCCTTCGGAAGCTCATCCAGGAATACCTTCGGAAGCTCATCCAGGAATACCTTCGGAAGTTCCTCCTAGAATTCCTTCGAAATTTGCTCCAGGAAATCCTTCGGAAGTTTCTCCAAGAATTCCTCCGGAATTTCCTCCAGGCATTCCTTTGGAAGCTCCTCCAGGCATGCCTTCGGAAATTCCTACAGCAATTCCTTCGGAAGTACCTTCAGGAATTCTTTCGGCAGATTCTCCAAGTATTCCTTCGGAAGCTCATCCAGGAATACCTTCGGAAGTTCCTCCAGGAATTCCTTCGAAAGTTCCTACAGCAATTCCTTTGGAAGTTCCTCAAAGCATGCCTTCGGGAATTCCTACAGCAGTTCCTATGGAAGTTCCTCCAGGAACTCTTTCGGAAGAACCTCCAATAATTGCTTCGGAAGTTCATCCAGAAAATCCTTCGGAAGTTCATCCAGGAATTCCTATGGAAGTTCCTCCAGGAACTCTTTCGGAAGATCCTCCAATAATTCCTTCGGAAGTTCCTACAACAATTCCTTCGGAATTTCCTTCAGGAATTCCTTCGGAAGTTCCGCAAGGAAATTCTTTTGGAAGCTCCTCCAGGCATGCCTTCGGAAATTCCTACAGCAATTCCTTCGGAAGTACCTTCAGGAATTCTTTCGGCAGATTCTCCAAGTATTCCTTCGGAAGTTCATCCAGGAATACCTTCGGAAGTTCCTCCAGGAATTCCTTCAAAAAATCCTACAGCAATTCCTTTGGAAGTTCCTCAAAGCATGCCTTCGGGAATTCCTACAGCAGTTCCTATGAAAGTTCGGAAGTTCATCCATCAAATCCTTCGGCAGTTCATCCAGGAATTCCTTCGGAAGTTCCTCCAGGAATTCCTTCGGAAGTTCCTCCTAGAATTCCTTCGAAATTTCCTCCAGGAAATCCTTCGGAAGTTTCTCCAAGAATTCCTCCGGAATTTCCTCCAGGCATTCCTTTGGAAGCTCCTCCAGGCATGCCTTCGGAAATTCCTACAGCAATTCCTTCGGAAGTACTCTCAGGAATTCTTTCGGCACATTCTCCAAGTATTCCTTCGGAAGTTCATCCAGGAATACCTTCGGAAGTTCCTCCAGGAATTCCTTCGAAAGTTCCTACAGCAATTCCTTTGGAAGTTCCTCAAAGCATGCCTTCGGGAATTCCTACAGCAATTCCTATGGAAGTTCCTCCAGGAACTCTTTCGGAAGAACCTCCAATAATTGCTTCGGAAGTTCATCCAGGAATTCCTTCGGAAGTTCCTACAACAATTCCTTCGAAATTTCCTTCAGGAATTCCTTCGGAAGTTCCGCAAGGAAATTCTTTGGAAGTTCCTCCAGGAAATCCATCGGAAGTTCCTTCAAGAATTCCTTCGGAAGTTCCTCCAAGAATTCCTTCGGAAGTTCCTCCAGGAATTCCTTCGGAAGTTCCTACAGCGATTTCTTCGGAATTTTCTGCAGGATTTTTTTCGGAAGTAGGAATTCCTTCCGAAGTTCCTCCAGGTGTTCCTTCAGAAATTCCTTTGGAAGTTCATCCAGGTATTCCTTCGGAAGTTCCTCCAGGAATTCCTTCGGAAGTTCCTCCAAGAATTCCATCGGAAGTTCATCCAAGAATTCTTTCGGAAGTTCCCACAGCGATTTCTTCGGAATTTCTGCAGGAATTCTTTCGGAAGTTCCTCTAAGAATTCCTTCTGAAGTTCCTCCAGGTGTTCCTTCAGAAATTCCTTTGGAAGTTCATCCAAGAATTCCTTCGGAAGTTCCTCCAGTAGTTCCTTCGGAAGTTCCTCCAAGAATTCCATATGAAGTTCATCCAGGAATTCCTTCGGAAGTTCCTACAGCGATTTCTTCGGAATTTTCTGCAGGGATTCTTTCGGAAGTTCCTCCAGGTGTTCCTTCAGAAATTCCTTTGGAAGTTCCTCTAGGAAATTCTTCAGAAGTTCCTCCAAGAATTTCATCGGTAGTTCATCCAGGAATTCCTTTGGAAGTTTCTTCCAGGAATTCCTTCGGAAGTTCCTTTAGCGATTTCTTCGGAATTTTGTGCAGGAATTCTGTCGGAAGTTCTTCTATGAATTCCTTCGGAAGTTCCTCCAGGTGTTCCTTCAGAAATTCCTTTGGAAGTTCCTCTAGGAAATTCATCGGAAGTTCCTCCAGCAAATCTTTCAGAAGTTCCTCCAGGAATTCCTTCGGAAGTTCATCCAGCAATTCCTTCGAAAGTTCCTCCAGGAATTCCTTCGAAAGTTCCTCCAAGAATTCCTTCGGAAGTTCCTCCAGGAATTCCTTCGGAAGTTCCCACAGCGATTTCTTCGGAATTTTCTGCAGGAATTCTGTCGGAAGTTTCTCCAGGAATAAATTCAGAAGTTCCTCCAGGTGTTCCTTCAGAAATTCCTTTGGAAGTTCCTCTAGGAAATTCTTCGGAAGTTCCTCCAGGAAATCTTTCAGAAGTTCCTCCAGAAATTCCTTCAGAAGTTCATCCAGGAATTCTTTCGAAAGTTCCTCCAGGAATTCCTTCGAAATTTCCTTAAGGAATTCCTTCGGAAGTTCCTCCAGGAAATCCTTCGGAAGCTCCTCCAAGAATTCTTTCGAAATTTCCTCCAGGAATTCCTTTGGAAGCTCCTCCTGGAATTCCTTTGGAAGTTCATCCAGGAATTTCTTTGGAAGTTCCTCCAGGAATTCCTTCGGAAGTTTCTCCAAGAATTCCATCGGAAGTTCATCCAGGAATCCTTTTGGAAGTTCCTCCAGGAATTCCTTCGGAAGTTCCTACAGCGATTTCTTCAGAATTTCCTTCAGGAATTCTTTCGGAAGTTTCTCCAGGAATTCCTTCGGGAGTTTCTCAAGAATATCCTCCAGGAATTACTTCGGAAGCCCTGCTAAAGTACTGTGCAAAAAGATAGGATAAGTAATGGTCAAGAAGCGATTGCGCTACTGAGAATTCTTGAATAGTACGGAGCTGACAAGGAAACCGAATAATTAGTATTCTAGTGAAGAAAACACAAACTGATGTCTTCCCTTGCGGAATAATGCAATGATGCACACACACACACTTTTTGCAGCGGTACAATGTCGAATCCGCATTGCTTCAGTACAATGGCAAATGTGCTCTCCGCCTAATGAAGTTAGGCGATTTGCAGTTGCATGTCCGAGCTTAAAATCCCTATTAAATTTAATAAAATTAAGTCCTATTCATCGCTGTAGTTTTCTACATTTGTTTGCGAACCGGACTTTGCGGACTTGTTGATTATTCGTTGCTTGGATTTTAAAATGCTGGCTTGCAAGGCATGACACGAACCCGCTGAATTTCCGATGAACCCTTAGTTCATGGCTTGAGGTTCTCCGCAGGCGTTAGGACGATGTTCAGCCAACCTAACAAGGGAAACAGACGCTATTGTGGTCCGCGCGTTCTTGGTGAACAGATGATCGATCAGATTTGCACCTCCGGAGAGCAATAAACGACTAAAGTTCCCATCAGTTTTTTTCCTTTATTATTGTGTTTTTATTTAACTTCTTCTTCTTCCGGAGGAATTCCTAATTGAACTTCCGGAAAAAATCCCAAATGAACTTCCGGAGGAATTCCTAATTGATCTTCTGGAGGAATTCCTAAATAAACTTCCGGAGGAATTCCTAATTGAACTTCCGGAGTAATTCCCAATGGAACCTCCGGAGGAATTCCTAAAGGAACTTCCGGAGGAATTCCTAAAGGAACTCCCGGAGGAATTCTTAATTGAACTTCCGGAGGAATTCCTAAAAGAACCTCCGGAGGAATTTATAAAGGATCTTCCGGAGGAATTCCTAATTGAACCTCCTTAGGAATTCTTAATCGAACTTCCGGAGGAATTTACAAACGAGGAATTCGTAAAGGAACTTTCGGAGGAATTCTTAATTGAACTTCCGGAGGAATTCCTAAAGAACCTTTGGAGGAATTCCTAAAGGAACTTCTGGAGGAATTCCTATTTGAACTTTCGGAGGAATTCTTAATTGAATTTCCGGAGGAATTCCTAAATGAACTTCCAGAGGAATTCCTATAGGACCTTCCGGAGGAATTCCTAAAGGAACTTCCGGAGGAACTCCTAAAGGGACTCCCGGAGGAATTCTTAATTGAACTTCATAAAGGAGCTTCCAGAGCAATTCTTAAGGGAACTTCCGGATGAATTCCTAAAGGAGGATGAGGAGGAATTCCTAAAGGAGGAGGAGGAGGAGGAGAATTCCAGAAGGAACTTTCGGTGGAATTCCTGAAGAAACTTTTGGAAGAATTCCTAGAGAAACTTCTGGTGGAAGTCCTAGAAGTATTTCCGGAGCAATTCCTAAAAAAAACGTTTGGAAAAATTCCTAGAGGAACTTCCGGAGGAATTTCTAGAGGCTATTCCGGAGGAACTGCTAAAGGATCTTCTGCATGTATCACAAGAGGAATTCCAGAAGGATTTTCCGGTGGAATCCCTGAAGGAACTTCCGGAACAATTCCTAGAGGAACTTCCGGAGTAACTCCTAGAGGATATTCCGGAGCAATTCCAGAGGAACTTTTGGAGAAATTTCTAGAGGATCTTCCGGAGGAATTCCTAGAGGATATTCCGGAGGAATTCCTAGAGTAAATTTCGGATGAATCCCAAGAGGAATTCCAAAAGGATTTTCCGGTGGAATTCCTGAAGGAACTTCCGGAGCAATTCCTAGAGGAACTTCTGGAGTAATTCCTAAAGGATATTCCGAAGTAATTCCCAGAAGAACTTTTGGAGCAATTCCTAAAGGAACTTCAGGAGGAACTGCTAGAGGAATTCCAGAGGAATTCTTGAAGAAGCTTCTGGAGGGGTTCGTAGGAGAAATTCTCGAAGGAGTTCATGTAGTAACTTTCGGAGGATTTCCCGAAGTAATCTCTGGAGGAATTCCTGTTAGAACTTTCTAAGGAATTCGTAATAGAACTTTTGAAGGAATTCATGGCAATACTTTCGGAAGAATTCTTGATAGATCTTTTTGATGAACTTTCCTTGATGAACTTCCGGCGGAGCTTTCGAGGACTCTCCTGGAGGAACTTTCGGGATACCTATTGGAGAAAATACCGAAGGAATACATGGAGGAACTTCCGGAGGACCTCCTGGAAGAACTTACGGTGGGCGTTTGACGTTTGCTCACTACCGTCATCTGGTTCGTGATTTACCCAACTCAGTGAAAACAATAGATGTCGTTAGTGTTTGTGCGACGATGAATTTGATGAGTGAATGTTCAATGTGCTATGTCTGTTTGTCTGTGGAGTAACTTTCGGAGGAATTGCTTATAGAACTTCCGGAGGAATGGATGAACTTCTAGAGAAATTTCAGAAGGAACTTTCCGAGGAATTCCGGACGGATCTTCTCGAGAAATTGCTGGAACTTCCAGAGCAACTTTTGAGGGAAGTTTCAGAAGGAATTTCTTAAAATTGCTGAAGAAACTTCAGAATGAATTCCTGACAGAACTTCCGGAGTAATAGCTGGAGAAATTTCAAGAGGATTTCCTGGATGTATTTTTGAAGAAACTTCCGGAGAAATTTCGGAGAATTTTCAAGGCATGAAATAAGTTCACACTGACTCACGCTGCCGCACCACCGGCGTGACGCCTTCGCCGCTCAATGAAAATGATCATTTTATTTTCAATCGACGTACAGGTCTACTCCTGGGGACCCTCAGAGAAACTACCAGAGAGACCTCTGGCGGTATTCCTGAGGAAATTTCTAAGACATTTATTGGTTGAATCTGGAGGAACTATTGAGGCAACTTCCAGAGGAACTCTTGGGGAAATTTCAAGAGGAACTCGTCGGAGAATCTTTGGAGGCATTCTTGAGGGAATTGCCGTAGAATACCGCGCTCAGAAATCCGGATGATTTTGAGGTGGTCTCTGAAGGAATTTTGTAAGCAATTCTCGGAGGAATTCCCGATGGAGTCAACAGAGGAAATTTTGTGAGAATCTAACATGAAGAAATTTTCTGAGAAAATTTGAGAGTTTCCAAAGGATTTCATTAGGGAATCTTCGCGGGAATTTCGGGTGAAAGTTTTGGAGTAATCTTATGACCATCGGTACTCCGGAATTTCCAAAGGAATTCCTGGGTGGAACCTCTGGGGTAGTTCTCGGAGGTTTGTCAGGATGCGTTTCCTGGGGGAGTTCCTAAGGGAATTTCTGGTTGGTTTCCGAAAGAACTCTGTTGGAAATTTCCTGAGAAACTTCTTGTGTACCTCCAGGGGAATTCCTGGGCGATTTCTCAGGAGATTTTCTGGGTAAATTCACCATAGCACTCCTGGGGAATCCCTCGAAGAAACTCCCTGGCGTACCCCTAAAGAATCACTTGGGAATACTGGGAAGTAATTCTTGTGGAATTTTCGAATGAATTTCCGGGAGAATTTTATTTAAAAATGCTGGGGGAACTTTCAAAAGATTTCCTAGAATTTCCTGGGATTATTCCGGAGGAATCCATGGATAAGATTCCAGGGCCATTTCTAGAAGAGAGATCTAATATCCGGAAAAATTTCTTTGTAAATTTCTTGAGGATTTACTAGAAAGTTTTCCAAAGGTTTTTTTTATTCAATAACTTCAATTAAAATTCCTAAAAGAATTCCCGGGGGACTCCTGACAGTATATTTTTGTGAATTCTGGAGAAATCTGATCAGGATTTCCTAGAGTTTTTTTTAATTTCTGGAGGAATTCCCTTCTTGGAGTGAAGTCCGGTGGAATTCCTGGATGAATTTGAAAGAGAATATTCGGAGGACTTCCGTTAAACTAACTGTAAACTTGTGCATTTTGCTGTTTCATCAATTTTTAAATTTGTTGTCTTGTGTGGTTGCAATAATACCTCCATTATTGATACTATTACTCAAAACGGTTAGAGACATTTGTTCACAAAACATTAATTTGGAAACCCCCCATTCTCTATGAGTAATAGGTCATATATAGACAAATAAATAATATATAAGTTTACGCTGACCCACGATGCCGCACTGCCACCGCCGATGTTAGACGGGCCGACTGAAAATGATCTATCCGTTGCCGATATTTTAATCAGCGCATAGATCAACTCTATATTCAATTTCTGTCAGTAAAAAAGCTCAAATATATTATATATTTGCTGAGTCTTCAGGAAGTTTGATCATGAGAACAATTTATTAATAAGAATTAAAGCTTGCATCTGTTACACCAGAATACTGCCTGGCCTGCAAAAAGGTCGATGTTGAACGGATGTTTTGTTGCGATTACTGTGGCTCCTGGTGGCATTTCGATTGCGTCGGTGATCAAAGCTTATCCAATTCGGACATTTACTTGTCCAAACTATAAATAAGGCAAAGCAGATGATTTAAAATAAAGGACCAGTTATTAGACCAATCACTTACCTGATTGATGATATTTACCAAATTGATTGACGGATGAACACTAAACATATTTCTTCGCCTACTTTTTCGACTGCATTGAATAGCCAAAATTACTTTGGTAATTAGATCATATTTTCCTTGAGCATTTTCCTTGAGAACTGCATACTAAGCTTAAGCTGAAAGGCAGTTGTTGTTGCGAAGCGATTTGTCTTTTGGAAGCCAAGCTATGAAAATTTCCAGATTGACGATGAGGCTCACCATTCTCACACTGTGTTACATGAAGTCGTAAATCTTAGGCCGGTGGCGTTTTGATCGCCTTTTCTGCTTGCAACCTGGAATAGCTCTGGGTAAGACCGACCCTGTCGTATTGTCTAGTCAGTATAATAGTAATATACCTTCCACCAGATCTTAGGGCGCATCTGGGTAGCGTGAACGATCACATTGAATCCATAAGGAACGTTTATGGAAGATTGTATCACAAACGCCCGAATGACACTCGCCCAAATTCCATTCGCCCGAGTGACAAACGCCCGAATGTAACAGTCGCCCGAATTCCATTCGCCCGAAAAGACCATTCGCCCGAATGGCCACTCGCCCGAATAGGTCATATATTTATGTATACCTCCAGATTCTACAACAACATGTTATTTTCCTAATTATATTAAAAGAAAAAGTATGTCAATCACCTAATAAAACATAATTAATGTTACCTTGCAGACAGTTGAAAGACTCGAATTCCTCTTGTTTGAGGCAAACTGTATGCAGCGGAAACAACTTTTCAAGCAATTAGTTAAAAAACCTCAGTACCCGGTCCTAGGCTGAACTAACTGCTGGAAAAAATCGAGTTTGGGGTTTAAATACGTACTAACTCTTCTTGAACTGGTGAACAATGGTAGTAAGAGGAACACAAGGAAGTTCTTATTACTGAACAAATTCTCTTGCTTGAAATGGTCTTGTAGACAGAGCTAAATCCCGGGTTTTAAGAGCTTACTGGTGATATTCTAGAAGCAAGAAAAGGACGTGGCTAGGGCTCCGATGCATGGCCAAAACAGTATTACTGTTCTGTTTTCTCAAGAAAGGATTGATTTTCTATTGATAAGGGGCGCGCCTTCAATGGGATTACTCTCTATGAAGGGTCTAAATAGCGGGACCTTGCCATGGTGGTCTTGAGAAAACAAAACAACAACTGTATCGAAACCGATACTGCATTGCACTGGAGTAATTTGACATGCACTTAAACACTAAGGATACGGGTAACGCTACAATAGATCTAATAATTGGTCACAGTAGCACACCCGAACAGGAAAAAAAAAATGCCTATCACCTGGAATATATGAACGTACCAGTTTGTTTAGTTTTTCATTCTTTTCTGCTATTTTAGATGTCTTCTTAGCCTGCAGTGGTCGCATTTCTTCCTTCTAGTTGGAATTGTTTTGGAACGCTGTGAAAAGGAGGACTTCCTCATTTCAAAAGCGTATTCCACTTATTGTTCCACCCTAAAATGTCATTGTCGTTCGAGGAATATTGTTTAGGGTATTTTCATAGACCGACCATACTACCCTTTTACGCATAATTGTCCCATGTTAGTTTTTGTGGATTCTGACTTTTCATCATAGAGCAGTTGTAAGTAACGGCTAGCTCAGGGCTACTCTTTGGTTCAGGGCCGGCTTTCACGTACTTGGAGGACTCCAGATATGCAAAGTGGACATCGACACATCAAAGGACAATCGCATAGAGACGGACTTGCATGCATACCTAAGGCTCATAGTCTGATAAATAATAAGAAATTTGAGATTTTCATTTTACCTTTTTTTTTATTCAACGTGCATAGGAAAGGTAGGGGGGGGGGGGAGAGGGGGAATAAAGGGAACGATGCGGCCGATCAGCTACTGTTGGGGCCCTTTAACATGCGACGGGGAACGAGATTAAGAGCATTGACATACCTGGATCTTCGGGCAATGTACCGATCGAAGAGGTGCTCACGGTAGGGGAAACCACATCGGTTACAGTCACTGACGAGCGGGGGCGAACCCTGCCGGGCCTCGCCAGGATGCCACCTCCTTGTCGACCGATTCCCCGCACCTAGACCGTGTATAGCCACCCGAAATGACGTGGGGGACTCGGGTATCTATCTGCACGCTCACTTTCGGTATTTTCGATGACTTGGCAATTCTTCTCCCGCGTTCTCGACGATACTCTGCTTGAATCCTCTGAGCTCGGCCACCGGTTGAAATTTCGTCCTGGCTGCTATTACGGTGGTCAGCGTTCAGTGCTCACGGTAGGGGGAAATCACATCGGTAGCAGTCGTTGACGAGCGGGGGCGAACCCAGCCGGGCCTCGCCAAGATGCCACCTCCTTGTCGACCGATTCCCCGCACCTAGACCGTGTATAGCCACCCGAAATGACGCGGGGGACTCGGGTAACTATCTGCACACTCACTTCCGAAACATCGGGGTTGGATAAGGCTCCGACGACGTTTTCTGGTAACTTGCTGCTGTCTTCCTGGAGCAATGCCACTAGCTTCTAACACACGCGGAACAGGTGTCTTACACGTGGGTATATGGCTCTGGAACACTGGGGTCACTGGTTGGTGGCGCAAACACGGCTCACCGATTCTCTGGACCAACCAGAAGGCTTCTGTTGGGTCGGGAGGGAATATAACTTCTTCCGAACTATCTGTACGAACCCTTTAGATTCCGATTTCCCAAATACTTAGGACCACTACTCCGTTTCCACGACACACGTTGTCTCTTTTTATCAAATCGCGGCGTTAAACACCAAACCGTCTGACTTGCTTCGTGGTTCTTCTCCAACTCCCCGTTCATCGGTTATCGTCCAACCTTTCTGCCCATTAGCTCTCATCTCTCTTTCGTTCTCTCTCTCATTCCCCTGACCGTCGACTCCCGATGATTCCGGAAATGGGTAAACGTTCCCATTCCAATCCGTTGGGGATGCTAGCCGTGCTCCCGTACACTCAGCAACCGAATTAGTAACTAGTTAGAATAGGTTTAGTATTATTTTTTGTAATGACCCCTAAAAAAACTACACAAGCGCGTTTTACGTTTTTTTAGTTGTGTCTAATTAAACTTCATGCTTAGTTTTACAAATTCAATCAGTTAGTAGGTTAGTACATATGTGTTAAACAAAATTTAACAATTTTTCATATATAGTATAAACCAAAAGCAAAATCGAATATAATTCAAATGTTTTTTTTTTATTTTTTATTTTAATGAAATTGGAGCCTTCCTAAAGACTAATTACGACTTGAATTTCAGGGTTAGTAAACAAAATCTAGCTTTCTAATTAAGGTTAATATTTTATTGGGAAAAAACACACATATCAGCCTTTAGGTGATTGTTCAAGGTCAATGACCGGTAACACAGTCTATTTTGATGCATACTTTTAGAAAACTCTAACAGATTTTGAACTTTGTTCGGAAAATCATTGAAAACAACTTAGCCTGTCCCACTGGTTTAATGGGGGCAATTTGTACAATACTTATTCTAAGCAACATAATCACTTCAACCACGTGGATGGTTCACTTCCATAGATAAAGCATGTGGAGACATATATCAATCGCAGTAGTCATTCACGAAATCATGCACTGAACGGGGCTGATATGCGTAGAAACCACAAAACAAGTGCTCTATTTCTCAGCATAACTGTCCCGCCAAACTATTTTAACGATCATTGTCGCAAATTATATTTGTGGTTGAAAAATAAGAATGATTTCAATGAAATTAAGTCTTCTGAATGGTTCTGTGATGTAATAAACTTATATTTCATTTAGGTTATACAGGTCAGCATGAAAATTAGGGTTCAATTTCAAATACCGTTTTCCCAATTTTTGTTTTTTGAATTTGGTACAAGCATGCCTAGAACGGCAGCATAGTGAAGGGGAGAAAAGGGACAGGACAGGGAAGGACAAAAGGTCGAAAGGACAATAGGACGAAGGGTCAAAAGGTCGAAACAAAAAAACTTCGTCAAAAGGTCAGACGAAGGAAAAAAGGTGGAAATGAAGAAAGACCCTTTGTTTTCTTCCTTCTTTATTATTTTGGAAGGGTGTTTTTCGACTGGATTGGTTGGCTTTCCCAGTCTGAAGTATCAAAACGATGGTTTATTTACTTGCCCGACGTTTCGGCCGATGGGTTGCGGCCTTTTTAAGGGTCGCTAAAACATGTAATTACATTTAACATATAACATGAACACATATAACATAAAACATAAATGTTGAACTCACTACAGTCCATCGTCTATCGTAAATTATTGTAAACCACGTTCGATCAGTGGTGGATAGGGTGCTTTTCATGCTTGCCTGAATGTTGAGTTAATGAGTGATTACAATTCGAAATGTGTGGTAAATTATAAAACTTACTTTTTGTAAATTTTTGAAAAAAATTGTTTAAAACTGGGTTTGTTTGTTAACATACAACAACTGTAACTGCTATTTCAAAATGGTAGGCACATTAATAATGGGTATTGGCCTTCGTTTATGGTTGTGTGTCGTGATCTTTATTTTGGGTAATTTGATCATGGTTGGATGCAACATTTGGCATATCGAACGTGGTTTACAATAATTTACGATAGACGATGGACTATAGTGAGTTCAACATCTATGTTTTATGTTATATGTTAAATGTAATTACATGGTTCAATTTACATCCAGCTGTCTGCGTTGTTTGGATTCCGGATGGCAGGTTGATGCAGCATATATGGATCTGAAAGACGCTATCGATACTGTGGACCATGAAATTCTGCTTGCTAAGCTGATGTTACTCGGCGTCTCATCAACGGCTGCCGACTGGTTTAGGTCATATTTGCAGAATCGTTTGATGCGTGTGAAAATTGGCATGTCAGAATCAGAAGTTTTCGCAAACAAATCGGGAGTACCTCAAGGCAGCAATCTGGGCCCGCTACTATTCTCGATCTTTATTAATGATATTTTCATGGTTTTAAAAAAAATTGTCTTCCTATTACTTCCACTAATTCGGAAAAAGGAAAACAAAATTTTTAAAACCGTGTAACATTTTCTTCTAAGACGCTCGCAAATAATTATTAATGATATTTTCATGTTGTTGTCACAAGTCTGCCGCCTCTTCTAACCAATTAGTTTAAGTAATATTCATTAAGACATTCATTGTCAGTTGAATCATTTCAATAAATAAACAACAATAAACAACACATGTTTTAGCGACCCTTGAAAAAGGCCACAACCCATCGGCCGAAACCATCGTTTTGATAGTTCAGACTGAGAAAGCTAACTTCCGAATAGTTTATAATTTTGTCTTCCTTTTACCTTCTATCTTCTTTCTTGTTTCTTTTTTCTTTTTCCTTCTTCCTTCTTACTACATATGCTTCTTTCCTTCCATTCTTCTTCCTTCTTTCTTCCTTTCATATGTCTTCCATATTTCTAACTTCTTTCTTTTTTTGTTTTCATTTTTTCTTCTTTTTTCCCTTTTTTTCGCTTCTTTCAACCTTCCCCTATCTTATTTCTTTCTTCTTTTTTTCTGTCTTTCTTCTTTCTTTCTCCTTTTTTCCTTCTTTCTTTCTTTTTATCCTTTTTGATTTCTTCCTTTCTATCTTCTTTCTTCTCTCTGTATTCCTTCTTCCTCCCTTCTTTCTTTCTTTTTCCAGTTTTTCAGGAAACAGTTTTTTTCCTTCTTTTTTTTATTTCTTCACTCTTTCTGCCTTCTTTCTTTCTTCCGTCTTTCTTCTTCCTTCCTTCTTTTTTCCTTCTTTCTCCCTTTTTTCTTCCTTTTTTCTCTCTTCCTTTTTCCTTATCCTTTTCTACCTTCTTTTTTTGTTTCTTGTGTCGTCCTTCCTTCTTCCTGCCTTCTTCTACTTTCCTTTTAACTTCTTTCTTCATTCTATCTTCTTTCTGCCTTCTTTTTTCCTTCTTCCTTTCTTCTGCCTTTTTTTCTTATCGATTCTTTTTTCTTTCTACCTTCTTTCTTACTTATTTCTTTCTTCCGTCTTTCTTCATTCTTCCTCCTCCGTTCTTCCTTCTTTCTCCTTTTTTCTTTATTTTTTCCTCTTTTCTTCCTTCTTTCTTCTTTCTTTCTTCTCTATTTCTTCATTCTTTCTTTCTTCCTTCTTGTTTCCCTTCTTCCCTTCCCTTCTTCATTCATTCATTCTATTTTGCTTCTCTCTTCCTTTTTTCTTCTTCCATCCTTCTTTATCCCTTCTTTTTTCCTTCTCCTTTTCTTCCTTCTTTCT
This sequence comes from Armigeres subalbatus, assembly GCF_024139115.2. NCBI lineage: Eukaryota > Metazoa > Arthropoda > Insecta > Diptera > Culicidae > Armigeres > Armigeres subalbatus. The sequence goes on from NC_085139.1 coordinate 199,999,290, forward strand.
TCTTCCTTTCTTCTTTTTTTTTCTTTTATCTTCATTCTTTCTTACTTATTGCTTCCTCTTTGTTCCTTATTTCTTTTCTATTTTTCCATTTCCTGTTACTTGCATCTTTTTTTTGCATCCTTGTGTCTTCTCTCCTTCTTCTTTTTCCTTCTTTCCTCACTTCTCACTTCTCACTACTCACTATTCACTTTTCACTTCTCACTACTTACTTCTCATTTCTCACTTATCAATTATCACTTCTCACTTTTCACTTCTCATTTACCTTTTCTTACTTCTCACTTTTCACTAATCATTCCTTGTCTTTTTGTCCTTTCGACCTTTTGTCCTTCGACCTTTTGACACAGATTCGGAGAAAAGTGGGTCTCTAGTGGTCTTTTTGTGCGTCAATTGACGACCATTCACTTGAGTCCGCTACGTTAGGTATAAGTACGTTAGGAATAATGGACGTTTGGTATAGTTCTGCCTTCTTGATGTCATGTGCTGTTCTTTGGGTCGTTTATGTATAACATCCATTATGCCTAACGGGTACACCCCCTATTCATATAATACTTGCTTAATATTCTTCCTTCCGTAAGTTTACTAACGCTGTCAAGAAGAGCGCGAAAGTTTTCACCGTAAACTAGTACAGAGGTGTAGGGACGATTATCGTTGGGGAATGGATATGAAATGGTGAACGAAGCCTGAGATACCTGGTACAGATCATCCGAAGCAGGCTCGAAACAAGTGGAAGGTATTACGCCTAGAAGTTTTGGTTCGGCGGCCGGCGGTTTTGGCTCGCTGTGATGGCGTTTTTTAGCAGCACGGACAATGGTTGGACGAATAGCTTCGGAATCCACAGTTCTCGCACAGTACTCCTTTCGGAAGTCGGCATTGGTCCATCCGATGCCCAAACTTGCCGCAATTGAAGCAGTGGCGACTGGAGAGAGGCTGATGGGACTCGATCATGTCTTCGAGTGTCGCGTGCGACCGAGTTGGTCCACGGGGACCAGCGGTTCCGCCCTGGGAACCCTTTTGTTGCTGGTTCGATTGCGAGAAGGAGTGGCCGAATTGAGGCGCCGGCTGGGACGAGCGTTGCTTGCTTGTTTGCTTCTCCTTTTTCGGTTTAGGGGTCTCAGAATATTCTACCGCATTCACCGACTTCTCCGACCCAAAGACCTTATTGTACACGGAGAAGTTGACAGCGTCTATCTTCTGACCGGTGGACACCAATGTCTGGAGGTCGGCGATAGGAAGGAAATTCAGCTGTTTTTTATAATCGATCCGGACATTCTGCATCAGAATTTGAACCTTTTCATGTTCCGGAATGGGAACACTCATAGTTCCAAACCGTTCCTCCATACTGTGTTAGTACTGGAGAAACGTTTCGTTCCGCAACTGGTGACGCTGATAAATTTTTATCATGGTGTCTAGATCGGGGTGCATGAATGTCCACCTGAGCTCTAGAACCAGGTGCTGCCAATTCAACAAGCGACCGGCGGCCCGCATGGTCATATACCAATGCAAGGCGGGTCCCTTGAAGGGTGAATCGCTGAATCGAATAGCTCGACTTCTGAGGCATGCTCAGATACGGCCATGGCATGGACCATTCCAAGGAACTGGTTCAACTTCAACCCTTGATCGCCATCGTATTTGGAGATTGTCCACTTGGACACAGGTAAGCTGTGACGCCCTGATTACCCGAGAGCGTTGCACTGTAGGGAGTGAGAGATGGGTTGGCGTAAGGAAATGAAGTTGAGGGAGCAGTTCCCGTCCATGGATTGGTCGATTGAGTATTTCTCAAAGTCGGATTCTGAGACCACGAAGGGTTCGTACAGGCACTGCTCAGTGACGGATTTCCGAGCCAGGGGTTGAAACTCGGCGTGCTATTCACAGCCGAATGGACTGACCACGGCATTGAAACCGGCGCCGTACCTATGACTGGATTTCCGAGCCAAGAACTAGTAGCGGAGAAGCTACTGAAAGGCTGAATACTCGAAGCCTTCTGAAGGTGGTCCTGCCAAGAGGTAGAACACTGAGGCAGTGCTGACGAATAGCTCTGAGGAAGCGAGAATGTGACGCTAGTACTCTGTCTTGAGTGAGAAGCCACCGTATGGGTTTGTGAATTCGTAGAATAGGCGAAACTGTAAGCATAATGTTCGGTGGAAGGCACCGATTTACCGGAGCGCGCAGTGCCGGTATTGTTGAAGTCCTCAGAAACTGAGCGGAATAGGGAGTGAACGGAGGTTTAATCATCGGAATACTAGGTACTCCGGGCTGTACATTCGATATATTCGGCAGAGTTCCACTCGGAACACCGGATATATACAGTACAGAACTCTTATCCCGTTGCTTATCTTTTCTATCCAGCTCCGCTTCGAGCTCTTTAATCCTCGCCATCAACGAGGTGCAACATAACCCAAGTAACCAAAAGTTCCTTTAAGAGTACGTTTTTCGCTTAAGCAGCTCTGTGAAGCTGATTAAGCGAAAAATGTACTCTTAAAGGAACTTTTGGTTACTTGGGAACCCTCTGCACTGAACAGATCCACCAGCGAATGGTCCTCCGGATCCTCCCTGTTTTCCACTCTTTGTTCCTCAGAACCCCCATAAAAATGATTCAATAAAAGTTTCACCACGTCTATCAACATCGCTTTTAAAAAGTTTTCCGCTTCTCCCAATTGCCTAGCATTGTTAACTAGAAGGACAATTCGGTGGCCAAAATGCAGCAATCTTGCTTGCCCTCTCACCCTGAGAATCTTGTCATTCTCCTTCAGAACTTCTACGATCTCGTCAAAATTCCATCGGCAAAATTGAATCGTTTCCTCCCAATCCACATCAAGTGCTACCTCGATGGTTTTCTGATTTTCCTTCTCGTTCTTCAAATGATCTCAAAGGCTTCTGTACCTTCGAGAATACGTGGGATCGTCGCGGATCACTATCGATCGGATATTGAGCTCAAATTCGAGCTCATAGGGCATTAAATGGTCCACCCTTAAGGAGTGGTACCATTCTAGAATTTTGTCGACTGCCTGGGAATAATCCATCAGTGCTTCGGCCATTTTCGAAACCGAAAATGCTCTAAAAAGATAATAAATGCGAAAAATATATACAATAAATTCTACCAAATAATCTAAACCTACAAAATTTACCCCTAATTAGCTATTATCCTCAAGAAATGTGAGAAAAAGTAGCTTAAATAAAAAAGAAGGCTAAATTCAAGCCTATGCTGTCGCATAAATTATGCGTAATAAAGAAAACACGTTATTCTGTTTTCTTAAACTAAACCCTAACCTAAATTATAAAAATAGAAATTTACAATTTGAAGCACTATGTAAATGAGAATTTTATTTAGAATCACTTATTATAAGCTTAACTATTTACAATGTATCAATGACTAAAAGATTAAATTTCTAAAGCCGATAGAAAGGCGACAATAATAAAGGATTTCTCATCATCCGAACCCATACGAGAAAATGGAAAATTGATGAATGCAATTATTATAATGAATACAACCTTTTCACTTTATAAGAACAATTGGAATAAAGGATTCCAATTCCTCCGGAGCTTACTTGAAGAGGGTTCCACTTTATGGTTAAAGTGGAAACCTTTTCTTTTAATTTTTCTTTTGCGTTGAACGCCAATTGTTAGAGATTCTTTGCTGGGGGCTTTCGTCTGCCCTTTAGTGACCTCAGGGTCGTTCTTCTGGTAGCTCTTAGGAGAAATTGGAGGGGTAAAGGTGGAAATACTTCAAAAAAAAAAAAAAAATGAAGTGGACCAAGCAGCAATTTAGTTGAATACATAGGGAAATAGGAAAATGAGTACATTACCGAAACATCGACCCCCTCCGGTGCCTCATGGTGAGTCTTTCGTGCCTTCCCGCCGAGGAAGGGCCAGTGGGGATGACATAGTAAGGCTGGGAAACGTGGCTTCGGACACCGTTTGGAAGGTTCGTTGACCAGCGAGGCTACGATACATTCTTTCTTCGCTTTCACCTCTGGGATGAATGGGCGTGATGACGCGGCTTCCTGGTAGCCTCCACTTGGCACCTGCCATCAGCGGTCGGTCGATTCGTTTGGATGTTGCACTTTTCCTTTCCTCCGTCACTCGTGCCCTTCGGATGCACGGATGGAAGAGTACCCGGAACTACTTCCGATGTTTTTCACTGGGACACTTTCGTTCTTCTTGTACGCGGCCGGACCAAAATCGACACGTGGCTCGCCGGCGGCGATCGAACAAGGGCTTCACAAGATGGCGGAGCTGGTACACTACTTTCTCGTCGACTATCCAGCCAGGTCCGAAGCGGAACGTGGCAAACCGCACTTGACTTCTAGTTGAACGGAGTTAAACGCACCTCGCGACACTTTCAACACTTTTGGCGACGAGTACCAGTTGGAAAAACTACTCAATACCGTTAGGCTGGATGCGTTGATACGAACAATCAAAGTTCACCTTCTAGAGAGCCTGTCCCAGCGATGACAGGCCTTTTTATCTCCTTTCGTCGTCTTCGGTGGATGCTGACCCGCGCCGATGACGATGTCAAAAAATGTCATAACGTTTGTGATGAACTGTGGCTCGTTGGGGGTCGGCCGCAGCATGCGTAACGGGTTTTGGCAGGAAGGTAGGGATGTGCGGGGACGTATTTAATTTCAATTTATGTTCTTTTATGTAATTCATTCTATTTATTCTTTATTTTATTCAAAGTCGTTTTTCTACGTTTCAACTTTAGACTAGTATTTATTCGGTATTCACAAAAAATGTAGCTTATATTTAAATAATATAAGGGTTTTATGTTAATTATTTACACTACCGCAAATGGAACCATTTCACGGGTTACAGCATGAAAAATAATATTGATTATTATTCGATAGCTGATAAGATTCATTAAAGAGTGCATGCTCGAGTTTGCCCACACACATGTGAAAGTTGTTGTGTAAATCATCGCACAGATGGCGTTAGTGGAATAAATTGCCACGAATTTTGAAGAACTGTATATGAGAAGGCACGTCGGTTTGTCGGTGATGCTACATCATATCCTTCCACCGTAGACAGCAGTCCATTAGCTACGATTATTCAATCACAAATCAGGCTCTCTCCCGTGTTTCGCAAGTTCGTGATTTGGGTGTAACACTTCATTCGGCACTCACATTCCGGATACACTATCAGTCATATATAAAGGGGCCCTCCTTAGTCGTGCGGTAAGACGCGCGGCTACAAAGCAAGACCATGCTGAGGGTGGCTGGGTTCGATTCCCGGTGCCGGTCTAGGCAATTTTCGGATTGGAAATTGTCTCGACTTCCCTGGGCATAAAAGTATCATCGTGCTAGCCTCATGATATACGAATGCAAAAATGGTAACCTACTGGCTTTGAAACCTCGCAGTTAATAACTGTGGAAGTGCTTTTTTTTTAACCATTTCATTTATTTGGAAGGCTCAGTCGTGTGTGACACTTTGCGGAGCCGCAATTCTTAAGTATGATATCAATACAATGTGTATATCATCTTATCATTAACAGTTAGTTGGGAAGGGACAAAGACCAAAATACTCGTGGTGACTCAAGGTTAGAGATTACTTTATTCAGGATGGACGGGGTAGGGATTTAGGTTTAGGTTATTTCAGCTGCACATCCGGGTTATTGACGTCGTGACTGGTGTGGCGTAGCGTCGTGCTCGAATTATGGTTCGTATGATTCAGTTCATCAGGGAGCATCTTCCGGATGGCCATAGCTTCGTGGTACACGGAACAATAAGACAAAGACAAGAAAAAAAACTGAGAAAGAAAAAAAAAATAGGGGTATTAGACTTTAATGTCAGATGAGCAAAGAAAGGCATAGATGGCCTGCAAATAAACCACATCGTGATCCCCCAAAACGCCTCTTACTTCCCTGTAGGGTTGTTTACCTCGGGCCACAAGGGTATCCAATAGTTGCACTCTTGACGCGTCATTTTTCGTGCAATACCAAACTACGTTATCGATGTCATCGTAACCGGCTCCACACCTACATAGGCTGCTATCGACCAGATTTATTCTATAGAGATGTGCGTTTAGTGAATAGTGATTGGACATAAGCCTCGACATCGTGCGAATGAAGCCTCGGCTTAAGTCCGCACCTCTGAACCACGCTCGCGCAGAAACTTTAGGAACTATGGAAAATAGCCACCGTCCGAGTTCATTGTGTGACCAATTCATTTGCCAATTTTGAAGAGTACTCTGACGGACTAATGGGAAAAACTCGTTATTCGAGATTTGTCTAGCATAAACTTCACCTTCCTGTGCGCCCACCTTTGCTAGCGTGTCCGCCTTCTCATTGCCATAGATTAGGCAATGGGATGGGACCCATACAAAGGTAATCTTGAATGATCTTTCGACCAAATCACGCATCTGCTCTCTTATGTTTGTAAGAAAGTGAGATGCGTGCTTAATAGGTTTCATCGAACGGAGTGTCTCGATAGAACTAAGAATATCCGAGAAGATGAAATAATGGTCTACGGGCTGATTGGAAATTATCCACAAAGCGAAACTAATTGCTGCCAGTTCAGCAACATAAACCGAACACGGTTCTTGAAGTTTTCGGAAGGTGGTCGAATTCTCGTGGAAGACACCGAAACCAGTGGATCCGTTGATACGAGATCCATCAGTGAAATATCTATTGTTGCAATTGACATGATGGTATTTTTCAGTGAAAATCAAGGGAGTAGAAATATTTCGAAGATGATCCGGTATTCCTTGAATAGCATGTTTCATTGACAGATCGTATTCAATGGAGGAACTGTCGTTGGTGAAGTTAACTCGAGGTGGGTTATAACATGGAAGACAAAGATCTGACGATATGTAATTGAGATAGACTCTCAGAAATCTTGACTGACGAACCAGGTCAAGCATATTATCGAAGTTTTCTAAGACAAGTGTGTTACTTGTTCCACATTTGATTAGTATTCTAAGTGAGAGTTCCCAGAAACGGTGCTTTAAAGGAGTGACTCCAGCAAGCACCTCCAGGCTCATATTATGCGTTGAATGCATACAGCCAAGAGCAATACGCAAACAACGATATTGAATTCGTTCCAGTTTGATTAAGTGGCAATCAGCTGCTGAGAGGAAGCAAAATGAGCCGTACTCTAAAACAGAGAGAATAGTCGTTCTATAGAGTTTGATGAGGTCCTCCGGGTGAGCACCCCACCATGTTCCGGAGATAGAACGTAGAAAATGGATCCTTTTCCGGCATTTCTCTATCAAATACTCAAAATGAAGTTTCCAGGTACATTTAGAATCAAACACGACCCCAAGGTATTTGGAGGATAAAGATTGGTTGATGTCATCTTTCAACAGCTTTAGTTTCAGTTGAGCAGGGTACCGCTTCTTTGTAAACACAACCAATTGAGTTTTTTGCGGTGAAAACTCGATCCCTAAATGTCTGGCCCAAACAGTCAGATTATCCAGGGTACTTTGCAATGGTCCTTGCAAGACATTTGCACATGGACCTCTTAGAGAGACCACAGCATCATCTGCAAGTTGTCTGAGCGTGCATTGTCCTTCCAAACAATTGTCAATATTTTTCACATAGAAATTATAAAGCAAAGGACTTAGACATGATCCTTGGGGAAGGCCCATGTAGCTGTTTCTGGAAGTTGTCAGAGTGCCGAGAGTAAAGTTCATATGTTTTACTGACAACAAATTGTACAAAAAATTATTTAAAATAACGGGTAATCCACTACTGTTCAGATTGTTTGACAGTACTTCTATGGAAACTGAATCAAAAGCGCCTTTAATATCCAAGAACACTGAAGCCAATTGCTCCTTGTGCGCAAAGGCCAGCTGAATATCTGAAGAGAGCAACGCTAGACAATCGTTTGTTCCTTTACCTTTTCTAAAGCCAAACTGAGTATTTGATAGTAATGCATTTTGCTCGACCCAATGGTCGATTCTTGAAAGAATCATTTTCTCCAATAACTTTCTCATGCATGATAGCATGGCAATCGGTCGGTATGAATTGTGATTAGACGCTGGTTTTCCAGGCTTTTGAATAGCTATTACTTTGACCTGTCGCCATTCTGGGGCACAATGTTGTACTCCATGAAACAGTTGTACAGGTCAAGTAATCGTCTTTGCGATATCTGGGAGGTTTTTAAGAAGATTGAATTTGATGTTATCGCATCCCGGAGCAGAGTTATTCGATGAAAGAAGAGACATAGAAAGCTCCAGCATTGAGAATGGTCCACCCAAAGAACCGGGATCAGTGACTGATTCTCGAAATAGCGGTTCTGCTGGTACGGAATCAGGGCAGACCTTTTTTGCGAAGTTGAATATCCATCGATTGGAGTATTCTTCACTCTCATTGGTGGAAATGCGGTTCCGCATGTTGCGGGCCGTTTTCCAAAGTGTTGTCATTGAGGTTTCTCGTGATAGTCCCTCGACAAAACGTCGCCAGTAGCTACGTTTTTTAGCCTTGAGAAGGTTTTGAGCTTTCTTTCAAGTCTCAGGTACTCCTCAAAAAGCTCAGACCTTCCGTGTTTACGGAAAGCCTTGAATGCATCAGATTTCTCGGAATACAACTTAGTACATTCATCATCCCATCCAGGAGTGGCTGGTCTTCTTACGATAGATATACTTGGAACGCGTCGTTTCTGAGCTTCTAGTGCACTTTTATGAATTAATTCGGTAAGGAATCGATATTCATCCAGTGGTGGGAGTATATCAGTTGATTCAATACCGATTTTTACCGCCGATGCAAATTTTTGCCAATCGATATTCCTCGTGAGGTCAAAAGGAACATTAACTGACTCTGATCGTTGATAGCCACTTTTGATTGTAGCGACTATAGGCATGTGATCACTACCATGGGGATCTTGGATTACCTTCCACGTGCAATCTAATGATAGTGAATTTGAGCATAAGGACAGATCAATACGGCTTTGTTGACCATTTGGTCCTATTCGAGTTACTTCACCTGTGTTCAAAATATTCAAGTTGAAATCGTCGCACAAATCATAAAAATGGGCGCTCTGTTATCGTCTCTGGTTTCGCCCCATGCAATACCATGTGCATTCATATCACCCAGTATTAAAACTGGGGATGATAGAAGAGAGACTGCGCTCCAAAGATGCCGACGATTAAGCGAGGCATTAGGAGGAATATATACTGAAGCTATGCGAAGATCTTTATTCTTTACAGTTACTTGGCAAGCGACGATTTCTAAGCCATTAACCGGAATGGGGTTCTGTAGAAAGGGTAACATTTTTTTTATCCCCAAAAGAACGCCACCATAGTGATCATCCCGATCTTGGCGAATAATGTTAAAATCGTGGAAGTTGATTTCATCTTCAGAAGAGAGCCATGTTTCACAAAGTGCAAATATATCACAATCAGAATTGCGAATCAAAAACTTGAACACGTCTAGTTTATTTTTTAGACTATGGCAGTTCCACTGTAGCACAGTGATCGTATCTTCTATATTGGCCGTATTATCCATCGAAAGATACGATTTCTGCAAGAAGGGGCCATGAGACAGTCAATTGCTTCAGATAACTTTCAACTGTTGGAATAAAGAGGTCAATGATTGGCCTCAATGAATTCGGAATATTGAATAAGTTCAAAATACGATCCACAAGGTCCTTAAAGGATATCAATCCTCGCTTGGACGAGATTCTTTTCTTGGAAGTGCGAGTAGCAGTTTTCTGCTGAGAGATATTCCTTGACTGATGTTTCTTTGTAACATCAGTTTTAGGCAATGGCGGGAATGTCTTACTGCAACATGGGTCAAAAGGAGCAGTATAGACAGGCTGCTTCGGAATTTTAAATAATCCCCCATTACCATCAGATTTCGGCAAGCTTCTAGGGATGATTTTTGTTTTCTTACGGCGCAATCCCGGGGAAGACAGTTTCTTCCTCTTTTCGGGTACGTGCACACTTAATCTTATTTACCGAGCTCGGTTACCAGTTTACCGATTTCTCAACAGCTGAGCTCTCGGTATCCACCTCAGTAAAATAGTTTAAAAAGTTACCGAGGTCTCGGTTCTGAGTACCCGGTGGCGAATGTCAGTTATAACTGAGCACTCGGTAAATAATACCGAGTTATTTGCACGTACATTACGGATTTCGGTAATGAAAAATACCGAATAAATCGTAATTTGGGTTTCTGTTTTTTCTTAGATAATAAAATAAGGAAACACAAGAATTTTGTCATTCATCGATTTATTATTATTCACTGACAAGCATATTTTATTATATTTCAAAGTGAATTGGTGTGCGTTCGTAACCGCATAACTTCCAAACAGCTGGATGGATTTTCTTTACTCCTCCAGTACGTTATTATCTCCAATATTTCCTCATAAGAAAATCATCACCTATGGGGGAAATCGTCTGTCGGGTCAGCTAGTAATATTATATTTTTGACGAATCCAGCTAGGTTAAACAGCGAGATAATTTAGCCTTTTGTCTGGAAATTAAAAATATCATGTTCAAACAGTAATGGTTGATGAAATGTAACAAACAGTAATGAAACCTTGAAACCTACCTGAACTACTTAAACTTTCAACCCGTAAAATATTACTCTATTATATGTACTGCAAAGCCTTCAAATTAAATGAAGCAAATCGCTCGTGCAACAATTTCTTTCAAATGAATCGGAGATGTGTACTTCATAAATATGGCGTCGCTAAGCAATCACCATCGGTGATAGCGTCACATCGAGCTTTGCTGAGAACTCCGTACTTATTTCACCGAAAGCTCAGTTAAACGTATTGATTTTTACTGAACAAACGGTTTATTTTTGACAGTTACAGGAAGTTTTATTTGGAACTGAGTTGTTCGGTAATTTATACTACCAGAGATCAGTATTTTATTTTGAACAGCTGAGACATCGGCAAAAATATTTACAGAAATCGGTAAACTTATTTTAAATAACTGGGCTCTCGGCTCAAATTTACTTTTACCGATTGAAATCAGTAAAAAATATTACCGAGCTGAGATTCTGAATTTAGGTGTGTGTACCTCCGCAGAATCATCCATATCGGCTACGTCAGAGTCCGATTCGTCTATGGAAATGACATCATAAAAATCACTAACTTGAACGGCAGCTGAAATAGCAGCCGTTGCGTTGGCAGTTGCGGATGTGTCTTGCGACTTCACCATTTCCGCATACGACTGCTTGGAGCGCTGTACCAACGAACGCTTCACCTTTTGGGTGCGCTTTTTGTACACTGGGCATTCTTGCAAACCATGGGGAGGGTCCATGCCACAATAAGCGCACTTTGTAACTTGTTGTTGGCAGGACTCCTCCTGTGCTTTTCAAAACATTTGCCACAACGGGCTTGTTGTCGCAAAACTCGGCGGTGTGCCCCAACTGTTTGCAGTTGGTACAATTGAACACCCGCGGCACAAAAAGTCGCACCGGAAATAACATATTTTCAATATCTACATATTTTGGGAGAATCGAACCGGCGAACGTCACCCGAAGCGAACCTGACTTAGAATACACTTTATTACCATCTACCATGGCAGCTGAATGCAACTCCTTGCAATCCAAAATATCCACGGTAGACTGTATTGCATTCTTTAAGCGGCCTTTTCCCGCAAGTACATCCTTGCAAGTCAGGCTCGCTGCGTTGATCACACCTTCGATTTCGACCTCCCGCGAGGGGACATAAACCAAATATTCTACATTATACAGTTGGTCTTTTGCGATAGCATTTGCATCCTGATATGTAGGTGCAGTTACACGAAGTTTGTTCCGATTAATCTGATGAAAATCAGTTTTCGGAAAACGACGCGTCAAGTCACGTTTGATTCCTAGAAAATCAATACTTTTCACTTTCTGCCGAAAGTAAACAACCCACGGCCCAGGCGAAGAAGCTTGGTAGAATCGCGTGCGAATTATATTGTCTTTGGGAGGCGTTTCGCCTCCTTTTTCTTCGTCCATGTAATTAACACAAAATCCCCAAAAAAATAATAATAAAAAGAATATGAGAAAATACTAATGAGATTTAACTATAATAATAATAACAACAACAACAAATGTTTCGAAATGGACAAATTGATATGAAATTTGCGAAAAAGAATCCACGTGTCTTGGAGGGACTCGAACCCTCAACCTCCTACTCTCTAGATAGGCGTGATAACCCCTACACAACAAGACCACTTAAAGGTCACGTTTGCGGAAAAGCCATCAGAATCCGAGTACCAACCTCCACCGCGGTTAGCTCACTTTTTTGCAAATTGAATATCTTTCGGATGCTTGATTTGTCCAATCTCCACATTTGCTTTACTGTTGTATATCCACAGCCAAGCGAGTGCACATTGTTTATTAAACGAGAGGATCGCACTCCATGCCCCCCAGCAACGGACTGGGCGGGACGGTATAGAATGCGAATTCAATCGCACTCTGCTGTGCCAAAGGCTTGCTTGGCTAAAGCATTTGATGAGTTTGATTGCCTTTACGTAAACGGTCGCGTGTACTCAGACGACTAATGACGGTGAAAGACCGACACTTGATTACAATTAATTGCATATTATTCGGCAACTCGGCCGTACGAAAACCATTTTTTTGTTAAATATCTTGGCTGTGCATATGCACAGCATATGTTTCGAAATGGACAAATTGATATGAAATTTGCGAAAAAGAATCCACGTGTCTTGGAGGGACTCGAACCCTCAACCTCCTACTCTCTAGATAGGCGTGATAACCCCTACACAACAAGACCACTTAAAGGTCACGTTTGCGGAAAAGCCATCAGAATCCGAGTACCGACCTCCACCGCGGTTAGCTCTCTTTTTTGCAAATATAAGATATTTAACAAAAAAATGGTTTTCGTACGGCCGAGTTGCCGAATAATATGCAATTAATTGTAATCAAGTGTCGGTCTTTCACCGTCATTAGTCGTCTGAGTACACGCGACCGTTTACGTAAAGGCAATCAAACTCATCAAATGCTTTAGCCAAGCAAGCCTTTGGCACAGCAGAGTGCGATTGAATTCGCATTCTATACCGTCCCGCCCAGTCCGTTGCTGGGGGCATGGAGTGCGATCCTCTCGTTTAATAAACAATGTGCACTCGCTTGGCTGTGGATATACAACAGTAAAGCAAATGTGGAGATTGGACAAATCAAGCATCCGAAAGATATTCAATTTGCAAAAAGTGAGCTAACCGCGGTGGAGGTTGGTACTGGATTCTGATGGCTTTTCCGCAAACGTGACCTTTAAGTGGTCTTGTTGTGTAGGGGTTATCACGCCTATCTAGAGAGTAGGAGGTTGAGGTTCGAGTCCTCCAAGACACGTGGATTCTTTTTCGCAAATTTCATATCAATTTGTCCATTTCGAAACATATGCTGTGCATATGCACAGCCAAGATATTTAACAAAAAAATGGTTTTCGTACGGCCGAGTTGCCGAATAATATGCAATTAATTGTAATCAAGTGTCGGTCTTTCACCGTCATTAGTCGTCTGAGTACACGCGACCGTTTACGTAAAGGCAATCAAACTCATCAAATGCTTTAGACAAGCAAGCCTTTGGCACAGCAGAGTGCGATTGAATTCGCATTCTATACCGTCCCGCCCAGTCCGTTGCTGGGGGGCATGGAGTGCGATCCTCTCGTTTAATAAACAATGTGCACTCGCTTGGCTGTGGATATACAACAGTAAAGCAAATGTGGAGATTGGACAAATCAAGCATCCGAAAGATATTCAATTTGCAAAAAAGTGAGCTAACCGCGGTGGAGGTTGGTACTCGGATTCTGATGGCTTTTCCGCAAACGTGACCTTTAAGTGGTCTTGTTGTGTAGGGGTTATCACGCCTATCTAGAGAGTAGGAGGTTGAGGGTTCGAGTCCCTCCAAGACACGTGGATTCTTTTTCGCAAATTTCATATCAATTTGTCCATTTCGAAACATATGCTGTGCATATGCACAGCCAAGATATTTAACAAAAAAAAATGGTTTTCGTACGGCCGAGTTGCCGAATAATATGCAATTAATTGAACAACAACAACACAAACACAGAAAAAGCGAAATTAATTAATAATATTTCAGGCAAACTTTTTCGCTTTTTGCCCCACTGCAAATAATCCACCGGTACCGACTGTACCTAACTATAGGCAGAACACAAACCGGCACCACTGAAGTGTGGATGAATCGAATCCAACGGGACAATGGGATACAATATTTTACTTAGCCTGTTTGCTGCCTACTCTCCCGAGTAGGTAGCTTTTTAGGTGACGGCGACTCTGCTGCTGTTTGTCGTCACCGTAATGCTTTCAGGAAAAAAAAAATAACTTTACTTTCTCACGAGACTGCGATAGCTTTGCTAAAACAGCTCGCTTCCAAAAGTCGGTTGGACAATCACCTTGTGACCCAACTTATCACTCGCGTAGGGAACTTAAAGATATAAAAACGACCCTCCGCTCCGCTTGAGGGAAAAAAAACTCTACGGGATCAAAGCGCGCCACGTGATGAGACACGGAAGATTGTACGTCCGGCTCGTCCAAAAACACGACAAGGAATGGTGTGGAAGTGCTTAATGAACACTAAGCTGCGAGGCGGCTCTGTCCCAGTGTGGGGATGTAATGCCAATAAGAAGAAGATATATATTATATAGTCTATAACGACATGATCTCTAGAGCCAACCGGCAGCTCAGGTTTATTTTCAAAATAACTAAAGAATTTCATGACCCGCTATGCCTTCGATCTCTGTTCTGTGTCGTTCGTTAGATTCGCTTTACGTGGTCTTCATTGGCGTGATCCTTTAAATTCGCTACGATATGAAGATCGCTGTAGACTTCTTGGAATCGAAATCCTTGAGCAAAAAAGGAAATGCTCACAAGCTGTATTCAGCTGTAATCAAAAAATGTTTCCCAATAATTTTGAAATTTCAGTTCTATTTTTTAATAATTAGTGCTTAGCCTTTGTAGTTTCAATGTCAAGTAGCTCCTAATCAGTATTGATAAGTGTCATTTGGGTCTCATAAAACTAATCTGTGAACAACTTTTTTAAAAGTCCAGATTGAATATTCTGATCAAATACCTAATTCAACTCTCTATTCCACATCATGTAGTCGAATCATGCTCCAAAATGAATTAACTAATTCTATCAAGAAATTTTATTTTGCAAACTCGATTTCTATGTCCAAATCCTCAAAATCTTTAAATAAAACACATATTTGAGATCAACGAAATAAATAACCTAGTATATGGCAAATTGGTTTACCAATTTAATGTGTCCAACAGTTGCAAATAAATTTAATCTTAAAATCAATTCCGAAATATAAACTCTAATGCGTATTGTCGAACCTACTCTTTCTAAACCAATTAACAAATACTCCTCTGATTCAAACTACAATCAATTTCTTCTAATCCAATGTATGCATACAATTGTCTAATGCAATCTTCAAATATCCTAGTCCGTACTGTGAATCTAATCTCTAATCCCGTATTCCAATTATTCAAACCTCTACTCATTAAGTTCTAAATTTAAAAAAGTGTCAATCACTAAATCCAAAATCTAATCAAAACATAACCAATCACAATTTCAACAGGGAAAATCCATTCTTTAATCAAAACTAATCAATCTAATCTAATCTGTAAATCTAATCAGCCAATCTGATCGCAAAACCGAATCTGTATGCAATTTCCCCGACATATAATCTCTAAAACGTATTTTGGAACCTACATCAAATCCAATTTCATACTATCCAAATATAAACTGTGAATCTAATCTCAATTCTAAATTCCCATCTAAATTACATCTATATTTCAAATTAGAAATTTTAGTTTCTTAATTTTTACTTGAAATTTAATCCATAAATCCGCTCTTTTAATCCATATCCAATTTAATCTCCAATTATAATCCAATTGGATCTCAGAATACAATCTAATCCGGATCAAAACTAAGTCAACCAATTTTTTCTTATTAACGATTTAACCTCTATTAACATGGATATTTTCTTCTCCACTTTTCATTGAAGGCTAAACGGTGATGCCGACTCTCTGCAAGATGTTCCGCCAGGTGTACTGGCCAGCAGCAAAAGCGACCAATCGAACGGAAAACCTAGCACTAAGAAAACCAAGAGAGTACAATTCCAGGAAAATGTAAATATAATCAACGACAACAATAGCAGTAGCAGTATGCGAATCTCTGGCGGTGGCCCAGGGGTATTTGACTTCCACGAAGACGACGATGATAACGAGCACGGGATAGAGTTTCGGCGTCGGCGACCGCGGGCACAGCAGCCGTTGAGATCTCCCCTACCGCCCAATGAGGATGATCACGGAGATGAGGATGCTGCTGCCGATGGCGGCGACGAAGACGAGGAGCGATTCATTGTGCAGAATATTATCAAAAAGATTCCGGGAAGGGTCGGACAAAATGGCAATGAAGTGCAACAGGATTCCATTAGTAGTACAATGGGGTCGGTGTCGGAGGATTCGTTGCATACCGAAACGGAAGTATTGGATTATCGTATCGCAGAGAAAATAAAAACCGAATTGGAAGAGAAGCAAAAACTCGAGCGAAAATCGTTTGGGGAAGATATGCCATCGACTTCGAATTTCTCGGAACATTCCGATCGTCCCTCGGATGACGAAGCATACGATAATAAGTTGGACATAAAGAAGATCGATATACGGAAAGCACCGTTTGATCCGAAGCTCGGAACGAGTAGGAAAATAAAAAGAGAAACGGGGT
Source organism: Armigeres subalbatus (assembly GCF_024139115.2). NCBI lineage: Eukaryota > Metazoa > Arthropoda > Insecta > Diptera > Culicidae > Armigeres > Armigeres subalbatus. Next base: position 200,015,929 of record NC_085139.1, read on the forward strand.
CAGTTGATCTTCGAATAGAATACGAAGAGCAAGAATATCGACCGTTGACTCCGGACGAACGCAAACCTCTGCTACCGCCGCCTAAGAAGCCTAGAAAAGCGCCTACAACGAAAAACAAAGCCTGTACGGGATGCGGTTTGAAACATGGAACCGATCCATGCCCACTGAATTCTCCGTTGGCAGTGATCAGCAACAAAATCGAGCTTAATGATTGGATAGAACAAAACGAAGACCTAATAAAGAAGCACAAAATTATACTGAAACCAGAAAATCCAGAAGACATGGACGATGAAAATGAAGACAACTACGATGACGACGAGGAGGAAGACGAAGGAGATGAGAACGAGGATAATCCTTTCGAAGAGAAACTCGACATCATTCCATCATTTTCCGAAACCTCGCTACCGTCAGAGTTCGAACTTCGATTAGCGCCACTAGCAACAACGATCAGCACAGTTACTGCTGCGAGTACTGCAAATGTTGGTCAGCAAATGCAAATCGATGCCAGTGAGTCATCGTGTTCGTTGGCTGCGTCACAATCCGGTGAGCAACAATCCACACAACTTCCTCCACCAACGGCCACGGTTACCAATACGATAAACCACGGACTGAGTATTTTCACAAAAATATTCATCCCGAAGTATACCCAACTTGGTCCGGTCATAGGCCTCATTGCGAAGGAAACGGAAATTCAGGACGACTGCAACATGCGGTACATCTACGAAACGTTCGATGGAACCAAGTCGTTGTACATCAACATGGAGAACAAGAATCAGGCCAACTGGTTGCGCTACCTGCGACCGGCTCGGCATCGTGATCAGAAGAACTGCGTGCTGAAGGTTCGCAACGAGCAGATTGTGTTCGTGACCAGTGTGGATCTGGATGTGGGCAGTGAGTTGCTGTACTGGAGTGACGAAAGCAATTCAGCTTGGGGCAAGAAGAAAATGGAGAAAACGAGTAGGGCTTTGAAGTTTGACTGAATGTGAGTTGAGGATTTACCCGGTTGTTCGTATTTTCAGATTGCGGTGGATGTAATTTGAAGTTTGACCATCCCTTGTACTACCGCACACACTGTTCGGTATTCCACGATCCGGCCTTCAGTTTAACCATTCGGAAGTACCACTGCAAGGTATGCGGGATTGCGGTGCTTGGAAAGGAGAATATCATGAAACATGCAGAGAAAATGCATGACGGTAAAGGAGCTTATCAGTGCCAGTTCTGCTCGAAGGTTAGTAAATGTTGCGATTGTTCAAATTTTGCATTAAAATGTGGTGTGACCAGAATTTTGTTTTCAAAAAATTGTTATTTAGTTTAGTGTGGTCCACACCTAAACAGGTATTTGGAAGAATCCTAGAAATATTGCCCTTCTTATATATCTGGTAAACACTCGTCGTACTATGACAGGCGTATTAAAGAGCTCCATCTTCGTTGGTTTTGGTTAATGTTTTTTTGGTTTCCTTCATCGTTGTGGTTCCTTCTCAGGTTTATTTCCACCTCGTGCAATCAGTGTGTTCATTGTTTTCCATGAAGCGCTTCGTTCTCTAGCTAGTTCTCTGTTCAATATTCTCTCTGTGCTCATGCACTTCTTCTAAAATTCCGGCCCCTAGCTTATGCTAGTTCACCGACTGGCTGGCTAATCCACTGCTACTCGATCCCTCGGCGGTCGTGCCACAAACTTCCTAACTCGAATCCTCCTGACTCCCTCCGGCGTCGAGGGTGGTCCACCAGTTCCGGTGAAGGAAACTTTCGCACTGGTGGCCCGACTACCGGCGGCTATCGCAGGGGACGCTTTCGCGCATTGCGTCGTCTTCGGGTTGCAGAGATAGACAGTTCCGGTGGTGGTGGATGGACGTCCGCACTGGCGGTGCCCTACATACCCGAGACGCTTTCTTCTTCTTTCTTCAGCAGGCTGTTCAGGTGCCAAGGTCGGTCCGACGATTCGGGTTGGTAGAAGACTTCCGGTTCGCCGGCGCCTCGACGACCCGAGGCCAAACACTGCACACTGGACTCACACCGGATTTTCCCCCGAGACTATGCTTATTCGCTGGTCACTTCTCCACCTACGCTGCAGCTTTGACGGTATTTGCGTCACGACTTTGCTGACCACATTCCACGTGCCTTTTTCGTGACACATGCTCTCTGCGATGTTGTCCGCCCGTAGGGAAGGCATTCCTCTACGTACTTCCGCAAACCTTGGGCAATCGAATACCACGTGTTTTGGAGTCTCTTCGACATTCTCACACTCTGGACATAACGGTGAATTAGTATGTCCAAACCGATGTAAGTACTTCCGGAAGCATCCGTGACCCGACAGAAACTGCGTCAGGTGAAAGTTCACTTCACCATGCTTTCTGTTCATCCACACCGACAGGTTTGGGATGAGCCGGTGGGTCCATCTCCCTCCTGACGACGATCTCCATCCGCTGGACAGTGGTGGAAATCTGCGAACCTTACTCACAAAACAAGAAGTAGGCAATACAAAAGACTCGCGAACATTCGTTTTGCCTTTTCTTGCCTACCTACTACTCGCAGAGAAAACGAAAAAACGAACCCCGAAAAATGTTCGTGAAGCTTCGCGAGTCATTCGGGTTAATTTGCTAAAAGTCACAAATCAACTTCGGAACTTGTTTCTCACTGATGTTCGAGCAAAAACACAATTGTTTATTGTTATTGTGTTTATGTCAAGTCAAATCTATCAATTGTATTCGAAGTAATCAAAAATACTCGCGACCGTGATTTTTAGTTCCGAACAAAATACTGACCTGCCTTTTTGTTATTGATCTGCCCGTACTGTTCGCGCTGAAACCCACTTGTTGCGAAGCATCCATCAGTATTATTCCCCAGTCTGCCGGCGAAGCAAACAACGCCTTTTTGTTCGAGCCGAGCATCATGATGACGACGACGACGACGAGGCGGAGCTTGGGTGCCAACCGTGTCGGTGCCAACGCAACAAATCTGATTATAAAAGTGGCGCACGCCACGAGTGTTTTGTCATTGTTAATTTGTAATTCAATTTGTAAACAGAATAAAAACAGCATAAGAAGAAGAAAAGTGGCTAGTCTTTCCTTTAGACATTCTTCCAGCCGAGTCCATCTAAGCAGCAGTCCACCCGAGGAGGAGCGATCCATTTAAGCCGGTTTTTACAGTCCGCCGGCCATCGAGTTGTTGCTTCAACGGACTTGTGGAACCCAAACCGCCCTTTTCAGGGCAAGAGAGTTAATTCGCCTTCCACAAGTTCCCGAGAAGAACATTCACCCACCCCGACAGCTTCCTGCTTGAGCGACACCATTTTCTTTCCTGACGTGTCAGGACGTGTTTGTTTTGTCGCGAGAGAGCAGGGAAGCAATTCCGTTCATCGTTTGGCGACCGGATCGGCCCCGACACGTACTCGCGAACAAAGCAAGCACCAGAAAAATGCAGGCAGTATAGATTCGCGCGAGTGTGACATTTTTGGTAGGCCCAATTACACTCTTTTCTCACTCGTGAAGCGAGTATTTCCACCACTGCCGCTGGATCATTTTGCAGTTGGTGATTAATAGCAGTCGCGCCCATCACCGCTTCTGACACGTCGTTCGCAAAACCCACGATTTTCACTTTCCTGGGTAGCTGCAAAGTCAACACTCCATCGTACATCCCGTTCCAAAGAGTTGGACCAAGTATGGAGCCCTGGGGAACACCTGCTGTAATGCGCAACGATTTATGTCCTTCGTTCGTATCGTACATCAGAACTCTACCCTGAAAATAACTTTTCAGGATATTGCACAGATAGTTGGGGACTCGCATTCTGTGCAGCGCCGCCGCGATGGCTTCAAAGCTGGCGCTGTTGAACGCGTTCTTCACGTCTATCGTGACCACTGCGCAATACCGATCTCCTCGTCTCTTCTGCTTGGACGCCTTCTCAGCACTTTCGAGCGCTGTTCGAATTGCATCCACCGTCGATACTGCTTTACGGAATCCAAACTGCATATTCGAAATTCCGCGTTCTCCCTCTGTACATTTCGACAGCCTATTGAGGATGATTCTCTCAAGTAGCTTCCCGAGCGTGTGTAACAGGCATATAGGCCTGTACGCGGCCGGATTGCCAGGTGACTTTCCTGGCTTAGGCAGCAACACCAGCTTCTGGATCTTCCACATTTCTGGAAAATTGCCTTCGTCCAGGCACTTTTGCAGCGCCTTCCTGAACATGTCTGGGTATGCCAGGATCGCAGCTTTTAACGCAACGTTCGGTATTCCATCCGGACCCGGGGCTTTCTTCGCTTTCAGTCGTTTAGTCGCTTCTGCAAGCTCGCTATTGGACACTTGTCGATCTACGGGGTTTGCTTCTCCTTCTTCGTCGTACGGCGTTGGCGGCCACATGGTCGGATCATGTTTCGGGAAAAGACCCTCCACAATTGCCTTCAACTTGTCCGGGCACATTTCAGCTGGCGTCGATGAGCCTTTGATCTTCGCCATCACTGTGCCCGCCTCCGAGCTTTGAGGCAAGCAGCACGTAACGTACTGAGCCTGTCGTTTCATCAGTAAGCTGGATGCCGATTGTTTCTCGGTTCTAGTTTTCGTGGCATTGTAGCGTCGCAAGCCCTTACCATCACGCTTGTTAGCTCGGCCGCAATGATCTCGGTACTCGAAGTATGCACATCACCCGATCCATCGTCGCTTTGATCAACCGTTACAGTTTATCCAGAAATCCGTTTTCGTGCATTAGCTGCCATAGCTGGTCCCGGTCGATGCGGCTTTGAAGTCTATGAATAGATGATGTGTGGGCACGTTGTAATCGCGGCATTTCTGCAATGCCTGATGTACGGCGAACACCTGATCTGTTTTTTAATGAGTTATGACACTTCTGTCTGCACTTCCTCGCAAAACTGCTTGGAAACATTCACCATCACCCCTTGCTGCCTGCTAGGGGGATTGGGCTGATCCTCGTTATCGCGTTCATTGCCTTCGCCGACTTTCCACAGGCGTAGTCGACATGGCTGTTGCAGTTCAACCGGTCATCAATCATCACTCCCAGGTGCTTCAGTGACCGTTTCGATGTAATTTCATGCCCTCCGACTACGATCTCCATCCGTTGGATTGCTTTGCAGTTGCTGACTAATAGAACATCCGTTTTTTGATGAGCTATCTGTAACTTACCTCCATTCATCCAACTCTCGATTGTGGTTATCGCCTCCGTCACAGACGCCTCCACTTCTTTGAGTGTCTCGCCCATCACTGTTAGTGACACGTCGTCCGCAAAACCCACGATTCTCACTTTCCTGGGCAGCTGCAGTGTCAGGACTCCGTCATATATCCCGTTCCAGAGGGTTGGGCCGAGTATGGAACCCTGAGGAACACCCGCCCTAGCACCCATCGACTTTTACCCTTCGTTCGTGTCAAACACCAGAACTCTGCTCTGAAAGTAGCTTTTCAGAATGTGACACAGATAGCCGGGAACCCGCATTCTGTGCAGCGCTGCGGCAATAGCTTCAAAATTGGCGTTGTTGAACGCGTTCGTCTATCGTAACCACTGCACAGTATCGATCTCCTCTTCGCCAAGATCGCAGCTTTCAGAGCCACGTTTGGGAAGAGACCTTCCACGACTTCCACGATTTCCTTCAACATTACTGGACACATTTCAGCTGGCGTCGACGGGCCTTTGATCTTCGCCATCACAATTCTGTACGCATCACCCCAGGGATTGGCGTCTGCTTCTCGGCATAGCTCCTCTCCTTATCAATCCTCTCCTACTTCGTGTTGTCGCAGGGTTTCGTTGCCCAATACAATAGCGAATTGCCTGGTGATCGCTATGGGTGTACATTTCACTATCTCTCCAGTTTATGTTCGGCATCAGCGGAGGACTGCAGAACGTGATGTCGATGATAGACTCCCTCCCGTCTCTCCGAAATGTGCTGACGGTGCCTTCATTGCAAAATCATACATCTAGCATCGCCAGAGCTTCCTGCAGAATGTATCCCCTCGTATTGGTTACTCTGCTGCCCCACTCCACAGCCCAGGCATTGAAATCACCTCCTATAACTACCAGTCCTCGTCCGATCAGCTTGTCGGTTAACTGCTCTAGCATCTGGCTGAACTGCTCCACGGTCCACCTTGGAGGTGCACAGCAACTGCATATGTAAATGCCGTTGATCACGGAAATCACGAATCCTTCACATAAACTCTCCACCACTTCTTGGATAGGGAGTCTGCCCATAACTTGTATCGCAGCCATTCCCGTTCTATCAGCCACCCAATTGCCGTTATAAGGGGGAACTCGATACGGCTCTGCAATTATCGCTATGTCACACATCGCTTCTGTTGTTGACTGCCATAACAGTTGCTGTGCAGTTTCGCAGTGATTCAGAGTAATCTGAATTATCTCCACTACTGCTGGCCTGCGATCGCCCTCTTGTAGGCAAGGCATTTGTAACCACCGGTCTGATGATCATTCCTTTCTTCCGGTGTGCAAAGCATACACTTGGGTTTTGCGTGCAGTCTTTCGCAAAATGACCTGTTCCGCATTTCCAACACTTATTGGATCTGCCCGGACCCTTACAAGCCCCTGCCCGATGTCCGAAGCCCAAACATTTGAAGCATCTCTCCGCTTGTTTATTCAGTGGCGGGGCGGCTTTCAATGGTCAATCCAACAGTCAACTTGCCTACCTCTAGAGCCTTGTTAGCAGCGGTTACTGGCAGACGAATTATCGCTGTTTGTGTTCCCCCGAAACGCTTTCCTTATTCGGTTTGCCATTTGCACCTCGCCCAGGTTACACTGTGACTTTAGAGCATCCTTGAGCTCTTCTTTCGACGTGATCTCGTCTACATCCCTGCACATAATCACCATCTCTGGGGCCAGGGATGGCGGAGAGAAGGAGGCGGGGGTGAAAAATTCATTTTCAGTGCAAAACGAAAACAAACCAGCTGGCTCTCCCATACTAAAATCCAAGATGGCTGAATCGTGAATTTGGCAGATTGAACCTAGTGGTGTATTCATCTTGGTTCACTCATCCACTTCACAGAGCGTTCGCTCATAAATCCCGCCTGGTACTGCCCCACGAACTCTCTTGCAATTGGTGTTAGTCGACGGCATAAAATTTGGGTAGCTTTTACCGCCCTTTTTGTAGATAAGGTACACGACATCTTCCATCCACTCCTGCGACAATATCTCATCCTCCCAAGCCTTGGTAATTACTCAGTGCAGCGCTCTAGCCAGTGCCTCATCACCGTGCTTGAATAGCTCTCCTGGTAGTTGGTGAACCCTAAGGGCTTTGTTGTTTTTCAGCCGTTCAATCTCCTCCAGGATTTTTTGGATACGCGAAGCCGGAAAACGTATGTCCTGTGCGCGTGCTTCCAAGTTCGCCACCATGCCGCCATCTTCGTCTGCCACATCGCCATTCAGGTGTTCTTCGTAGTGCTGCCGCCACCTTTGGATCACCTCACGTTCGTTCGTAAGAAGGTTCCCGTTTATGTCCTTACACATATCAGGCTCCGGCATGTGGCCCTTACGTGAACGGTTCAACTTCTCATAGAACTTTCGTGTGTTATTAGCGCGGTACAGTTGCTCCGTCTCTTCACGGTCTCGATCTTTCTGCTGGCGCATTTTCCTCAGGAAAATCAAGTTTTGTCTGTTCCGCGTCCGTTTATATCGTGCCTCGTTCGCCCACGTGCGGTATTGCAGCAATCTTGCCCATGCTGCATTCCCGGAGACACCGTGCCTAGTGCAGCGGTTGCGGTACTACCAATGGCGGATCGAATATCTCTCCAGCCATCTTCAAGAGACGCTGCGCCTAGTTGCTCTTCCGTTGGGAGTGCCACTTCCAGCTGCTGCGCCTATCCTTGGGCTAGTCTACCGTCTTGTAGTTGCCCAATGTTAAGCCGCGGCGTTCGACTTCGACGAATGTTGTACACCGTCGAGAGTTTTGAGCGCAGACATACTGCAACGAGGTAGTGGTCGGATTCAATATTCGCACTGCGGTAAGTGCGGGCGTTCGTGATGCCAACAAAAAAAAATCTCATGGATTTGGTTTTCCGTTTCATAGATGTCATTATTTTTTATTTATTTCTTCAGACTAAGGCCAAAGTGGCCTGTGCGGTATATAAAAATCTTCTCCATTCGGCTTGGTCCATGGCTACACGTCGCCAACCACGCAGTCTACGGAGGGTCCGAAAGTAATCTTCCACCTGATCGATCCACCTTGCCCGCTGCGCACCTCGCCTTCTTGCGCCCGTCGGATCGTTGTCGAGAACCATTTTCACCGGGTTACTGTCCGACATTCTGGCTACGTGCCCGGCCCACCGCAGTCGTCCGATTTTCGCGGTGTGAACGATGGATGGTTCTCCCAACAGCTGATGCAACTCGTGGTTCATTCGCCTCCTCCACGTACCGTCCGCCATCTGCACCCCACCGTAGATGGTACGCAGCACTTTCCTTTCGAAAACTCCAAGTGCGCGTTGGTCCTCCACGAGCATCGTCCAGGTCTCATGTCCGTAGAGGACTACCGGTCTAATGAGCGTTTTGTAGATAGTCTAGTCAGTTTGGTACGGCGGCGAACTCTATTCGATCGGAGCGTCATGCAGAGTCCAAAGTACGTACGATTTTCAGCCACTATGCGTCTCCGAATTTCTCTGCTGGTATCATTTTCGTTAGGCACCAGTGAGCCCAAGTACACAAATTCTTTTAACATCTCGATTTCGTCACCACCGATGCAAACTCGCGATGGGTGGCTCACATTGTCGTCTCTTGAACTTCTTCCTATCATGTACTTTGTCTTCGACGTGTTGATGACTAGTCCGATCCGCTTAGCTTCCCTCTTCAGTCTGATGTAGGCTTCCTCAATCTTCTCAAAGTTACGTGCCAAAATATCTATGTCGTTGGCGAAACCAAATAGCTGGACGGACGTGAAAATTGTACCACTCGTGTTAATCCCTGCTATTCGTATTACCCCTTTCAAAGCGATGTTGAATAGCAGACACGAAAGACCATCACCTTCCCGTAACCCTCTGCGGGTTTCGAAATTTGGGAGCGTACCTTGTAGGCGGCGTTCAGCAATGTGATTGCGCGGTAGTTGCTACAATCCAGCTTATCGCCCTTTTTGTAGATGGGACACACGACACCTTCCATCCACTCCTGTGGTAAAATTTCCTCCTCCTAAATCTTGGTAATGACCCAGTGCAGCGCTCTAGCCAGTGCCTCACCACCGTGTTTAAATAGCTCTCCTGGTAGTTGGTCAACCCCAGGGGCTTTGTTGTTCTTTAGCCGGCCAATCTCCTCCTGGATTTCCTGGAGATTCGGAGCCGGTAAAATTATGTCCTGCGCACGTTCTCCCAGGTCCATCACCATACCGCCATCTTCGTCTGCCACATCGCCATTCAGGTGTTCTTCGTAGTGCTGCCGCCACCTTTGGATCACCTCACGCTCGTTCGTAAGAAGGTTCCCGTTTATGTCCTTACACATATCAGGCTGTGGCACGTGGCCCTTACGTGAACGCTTTAACTTCTCATAGATCTTTCGTGTGTTATTAGCGCAGTACAGTTGCTCCGTCTCTTCACGGTCTCGATCTTCCTGCTGGCGCTTTTCCTCCGGAAAATCGAGTTTTGTCTGTTCCGCGCCTTTTTATATCGTGCCTCGTTCGCCCTCGTGCGGTGTTGCAGCAATTTCGCCCATGCTGCATTCTTCTCTTCCACTAACTGCTCACATTCGCCGTCATACCAGTCGTTTCTCTGATCCGGGGCACCGTGCCAAGTGCAGCAAGTTGCGGTGCTACCAATGGCGGATCGAATATCTCTCCAGCCATCTTCAAGAGACGCTGCGCCTAGCTGCTCTTCCGTTGGAAGTGCCACTTCCAGCTGCTGCGCGTATTCTTGGGCTAGTCTACCATCTTGTAGCCGCCCAATGTTAACCCGCGGCGTCCGACTTCGACGCGTGTTGTACACCGTCGAGAGTTTTGAGCGTAGGCATACTGCAACGAGGTAGTGGTCGGATTCAATATTCGCGCTGCGGTAAGTGCGGACGTTCGTGATGTCGGAGAAGAATTTACCGTCGATTAGAACGTGGTCGATTTGGTTTTCCGTTTCTTGGTTAGGTGATCTCCATGTGGCCTTGTGGATATTTTTGCGGAGAAAGAAGGTGCTCCGGACTACCATTCTGCGGGAGGCTGCGAAGTTTATGCATCGTTGGCCGGTGTCATTAGATACGGTGTGCAGACTATCCGGTCCGATGACCGGTCTATACATTTCCTCCCTTCCTACCTGTGCTTTCATGTCACCGATGACGATTTTGACGTCCCGCAGTGGGAATCCATCGTATGTCTGCTCCAGCTGTGCATAGAACGCTTCTTTCTCGTCGTTGGGTCTCCCTTCGTGTGGGCAGTGCACGTTGATGATGCTATAGTTGAAGAAACGGCCTTTAATCCTCAGCTTGCACATCCTTGCGTTGATTGGCTGCCACCCAATCACGCGTTGACGCATCTTACCCAGCACTATGAAGCCGGTTCCCAGCTCGTTGGTGGTGCCACAGTTTTGGTAGAAGGTAGCCGGTCGATGCCCACTTTTCCACACTTTCTGTCCTGTCCAGCAAATCTCCTGCAGCACCACGACGTCGAAGTTGCGGGGATGTAATTCAACTTAGATCATCCTGTCGCAACCTGCAAAACCTAGCGACTTGCAGTTCCATGTTCCAAGCTTCCAATCGTGATCCTGTATTCGTCGCCTAGGTCTTTGCCGATTATATCGAGTCGCATTATCTCTTATATTGTTCGTAATGATTGGTTTTCCAGGCGGCTTATTGGGCCTGCGCAAACCTCCTGTCTCGTCGGAGGGCCGTCGTGTCAGGGCTATTTAGCGTCCCACCTAACACCAGGACTTGGGCTTGTGCGCTTTGAGCGGCACACGGTCGCTTTGGTGGGGCCTACTTGCGGATACATGCAGCTTTTTATAGAGGTTTAACAGGGCCCACTGTCAAACCCCACCACATCCTAGACAAGCCCCACAACTCGCAGATGGCCTGGGGAGGGATCGTCAAGCCCTTGGACATAGTCCCTGCCAGGGCTGACAATCGTCATCGTCATAGCACGAAATGCCACAGTAGCGACGAGTTGCATTGTCTTCATTGCTACTCTACACATCGTCAATGACGCGCACGACGTTAGCTGAGGCGTGTAACCAAATCGTCATGACGACATCGAAGAACGAAGACTTCATACCGTTATTTTTCAAGCGGCAGCTACCATGCGAAGATTATTACTAATCCTTTGTAATAATGAATTTGAAGCAACGTATGAAAGCGTTATGAATGTTATCGATACATTTATGTTACCAAATTTCCTACTATTTGTTTATTTGAGACGCTATTATGTTTTTAACCAGTCCGTCTATAATGACGTGCAATCAATTGTGTGAAGAAGTGACGACGAAAATCGTCATAACTTTTGGCTGCGCGACTATCGTCGTGGTACGCATGCGGCGCGAAGAAAACGAATAGGTGTTGCGTCGTGCAATGTTATGACGAAGACTAATTTTTTTCGCTTTCTTCATACGACGAGAATGACTATTGTCAGCCCTGGTCCCTGCTGCCCATTCATGGATGTCACCGATGACGATTTTGACGGCTCGCAGTAGACATCCATCGTATGTCTGCTCCAGCTGTGCATATAACGCTTCTTTTTCGCCGTCGGGTCTCCCTTCGTGTGGGCAGTGCACGTTGATCATGCTATAGTTTTATCCTCACCCAATCACGCGTTGGCCCATCTTGCCCAGCACTATGAAGCCGGTTCCCAGCTCGTTGGTGGTGCCACAGCTTTGGTAGAAGTTCAACAGAGCTCACTGTCGAACCCCACCACATCCTAGTCAGGCTCCATAACTCGCCTTTTGCCATGGGGAGGGATCGTCATGCTCGTTAGTCGCTCGCATTTGATGTCTATTCCTGCGATGCACGATCGGGATTGGCTGGTTTACAGATTTCAAGAGTGGCTGTTGTTTTTAAAAGTTTTTTGAAATATAGAAAGAGTTTGCTGATCGATTGATACTAAAATCTCAATTATCGGCTGGAAAAAGGCTGAGCTATCAACCCAGACTTCCTGACCACTTTTCGTGACGGTCTCAATTTGAATGACTCCCTTATTTTCGCAAAGAACGAAATTCCACTCCAAACAATCCTGATCACCTTTTTCAGGCCGTCGCCGTTCTGCCTTCAAACTGGACTTCAACAGGGACTTCCATTTCTGCTTCGCCACTACGACTAGGTCACAGAGAGTCAGCGTAATCCCTTTGAAGTCCCTGCTGTATTTGCAGCGGTTGACGGCAGTGAAGTAAGCGCATTCGAAAATAAATACCTTCATATCTTTATTTGCAGTTCTTCCTCCGTCTGAATTACCTGGAGATGCATCGAACGTACGGCTGCAGTATGAATCCTCAGCGTGCGCGCCCGCTGTGCGACTTCTGTGGTCGGAAGTTCTGCCAACCGCAAAAACTGAAGGTTCACATCAAACGAATGCACAGCGACATGGCCGAAGTACTGCGGGACTTCCAGTGTAAGCTGTGCTCAAAGCTCCTGGGATCGCGAGCGGCCCTGCAACGCCACTCCAAAGAGGTGCACAGCCGTAACTCCGCTGTTGTCAGCTGCCCGCGGTGCCAGAAACTGTTCCAGAACAGAAGCAACCTAAAAATTCACATGTTGACCCACTCCGGGGTGAGACCATTCAAGTGAGTATGCTCGGTTCGAGGGTGGATTGGATTGCGATATTAATTTGATGGATTGTTCTCAGGTGTGCAGAGAACGAGTGTGCAGCAGCCTTTACAACGAAGCAGTGTCTCCAGTTCCACTACAAAAAGGTGCATGGATATACGCAGGAGCAGATGCCGAAGATCGAGCGCAGCGTGGCGTACACATTTGATGCATATTCGGGTGGTATGAATGATGGATTGGTTGGTAAGTAGCCTATCCGCCTCCGATTTTTTAAGAATTCTGTTGTATCTGTTGACGTAGATCTTCTTACAGATGGGCTTCAGCGCAGGCAGCGTAGGAAGCTGGAACCGGGCGAAGAAGGTGGCAGCGAGAAAAGGAAACGACCGCCGAAAGATCTGCCTGGAAACATCCTGAAGACGAAGAATATATTGGAGTCATTCAGTGAAATATGCAAAAACGATAGCAATTTATCGTTATTGTCAACAAAGATTTCTTCGATATTGAGTGGAAATTTGAAGGACTTTGGAAAGGTGCCTGGAGGGTTACCTGGTTTGGATGGCGAAGGGGTTCGAAAGGAAGAACTGGATGACGATCTGGATTCAAATGAATGTGGTGAACGAGACGAGCGTTTGGAGGCAATTCAGCGTCATCTGAATCAACCGTTGTCGGATGAAAAACACGACGAGTTCAGTCAACTGCACTCGCGTTTATCGAACATATCAGCACAGAGCGAACAGAATGCAATGCACTACAAGCTGTCCAGCAATGAAGATGAGAAACCGTTGACCGATGGAGATGGGTTCGGTGATTTGAACTCACTGGCAGCGAGTAATCAGAAATATAAAGAATTTATGAACGGTGGAAATCCGGGACTGGTTATTAGTAAGGGTAGCAAAAAATGGATTAGTGATAACGGTCACATGCAAGATGACAACAATTCGGAGAATATGTTGGCGGCGGCAGCAAATCGGGATTTTCTGACAAAGTTGATTATGAATGGCGGAAATGTGGGTCACAATTCTTCGCATAACCATGTGGCGGATGATGACGAGGACGATGATGATAACTCGACTATTTTGGATGTGGTGGACAACCAAAATCAACAGAACACCAATGTACAAAATCAACAGCAGTCACAGCAACAGCAGCAGCAACAACAACAGCAGTATACATCAAGTTTTGCAGGATTGAATAATTCCTTACCAGATTTGCCTGCTTTCCAAAGCCACTCGTTCCCGACACATTTCAATCATCAATCACTGTTGGGGAGCTTCTACAACAATAATAGTGGAGTGACAGGTCGTAATGCCATCAATACGATACCCACATCAGCCAGCATGTTGGTAGAAGCGGCTTTGAATTCAGTGAGTAACATCATTAACGAAGCAGAAATGAATAACAACAGCAACGAAAATCAGAATCTTCATATGGGAGACATCGATGGCGGCAGTGCGACACCCGCTGAGAACAACCTGCAAGCAGATTCCTTCAATACGGAAGGCATTAATGGTTCGGTGGACGAACTGAAGATGCTTAAGCCGCATGGCTTCCCACTTCCTATGAACTCTATGTCTCAGTTTTCGACGCACTCTCCGGATGATGCCAGTATTATACAGGAACGCAGCGAGCTCGAGGTTCGACCGAAATCACGCGACAAGCTGCCGAACTATAACGATGGTGAAATGCTTGGCTATGACGATCAACCTCATCAGCAACAACAGCAATCACAGTCATCCCTACACAAGCACACTCCTAGCGTAGATTCGGTGCGTAGTGCATTGTCTCCAGATCAGAATGACTTCAACTTTTCCAACTCGAACGGAGCTCAAAGACAACAGCAACAACAGCAGCCACAACAAACGGCTACGGACTCACCTGCTCGATCTGTCTCAAGACAAATTTATGGAGAGCATGATTTGATTTCTCCAGCATCCACACCGTCGCTACCAAGGTACGACTTTGGGGCAGATAACAATAGCTATGCACGACGACAGGAAAAAAATATTAGCTCTTTAGCTTTAGAGAATTTTGAATCCAACCTGAAGAGCCAACATCACATGCAGCACTTATCTAGTGACGAGGACAGCAGTATTGTGATTGCTGAAAACTTGTCCGTTAATGCAAGCAATAGTGAATCAAAACTGAAGATTACGAATCCAACCTCCGGTGGAGACTTCATCACTCCGAATGGTGGCAGTGGTGGCAATAAATATGACACAGGACGCAATAACTTGGGACCGGATTTATCGACAGACCTTAGATTGAAGTACAATTCGGAACCCAATGTAGATCTTCCAGATTTTCGTTCCAGCAATGCTATGAATGAATCATCGGACTTCCAAGGCCTGGACATGACTTCCAGAGCAGGGCTTCCATCGAGCTACTCGCACAGCAATTTCCAAGTACCATCAAGCGGCGGTAATCTGAACTTCAACCGATATCATCACCATATCTACGACATTCTCAACGAACGTGAGCAGCACCAGCAGCAACAACACCAGCAACAGCACCACCAGCAGCAGCAAGAATTTCAACTGCAGCAACAGCAACAACAACAAATGCAGCATATGATTCAGGACCACATTGGCCAAGACACTGAACCGGAACAACCAGCATCAGTGGACCTCAGCCGCACATCCAACTACTTGGTTCCATCACCTCCTTCCCCCGCCCTTCCTTATTCCCATCCACATCCTGATATGATTCGTATGGTTTCCCTTGATCTGAGTGCAAACAGCGGAGGAAACATGATTGTCGGGAACGCCCCTCATCATGTCCGTCATCCATCCTTTTTGTCCTCGCAGATTCAGCATTCCAATCGCGACTCCCTTCCCGACCATCATCGACTGTTGGCGAGCGAACAACTTGCTGCCACAAACCATCGATTGTTAGTTGACCCGGCCGCACATTTGATATTCGAACAGAACAATCGCCTTCTTGCAGAAACCCCAGGACCGCCACCTACCCCAAGACACGTCGTGTCTCCGCAACGAGGCTTCGGAGCCTACCATCATCACCATCACCACCAGGTTGGATCGTCCAACTATCATCACCATTCAGTTAAGCAAAATTTGACCTCTCCTCCGTTGAATCAGCACGCTTCGGCAGCTGCAAACTATCATCCCTTCCCGACCTACTACTGAGCATAGTGGTCATCGTGGAATCAACTGTCACGACAAATCTGAAGCACAGAGGACACTGTAGAACGAGTAGAACGAGCTCAAAAATGTTATATGAGAAAAGTACCCACCAAAACCAAACTAAAAGAAAATTGTAAAAAGGCAACCGAAAGTTTCGGTATACGAAAGAAAGAATAACCATTTGTTGGAAGTATTTACGGATTATGAGCATGCATGATTCATTAAGCAAATCCATGTGGCACATGAGGCTTATCACAACTCAATTCGCAAAATGAGTTTAGTGGGCAATATTTTAATTGTTTTTACTGTGCAATCAATTGTATTTTTGTCATTGTAACAATCAATACGATCTCTATTTTTGTCCGTTACCGTACTTAAATTAATCGCATAAAATCAATCAAAAAGAAAACGACGATATCGCGCAAAATGGTAAAATTTACACATAATGAAACATTATAAATGTTTTTCGTCCTATTTTTGTTTAATATCTATTATTAGCACGAATTGAACAGTGAGTTGCTTTCCAGCAGCTGGTAAAAATCTTACCATAGTTTGTAATATTTATTCTGAATAAATTAGACAAGAGGGAGGACTAAAATTTAACATACCAAGATATACCAAAACCCATACGCATACAGATGAATCGACAGCATTGTGCCAAAAACTGAATAACAGGAGAAAATAAACAGTACGAATAAACGAGTGTTCTTTTGTTTGTTTAACAATCTTATCAAACAAAAATCATCAGTCTTGTCAGTCAGTCGTTTTATTAGTATTAGCTGTAACTGATATTTATAAATAGATTATAACACAAAAAGAAACCATAGTCTGTATCTGTGTAACACATTGGTCGCCACTAAAATAAAAGAAAAGTGTTCTATTAAAATGTGGCATTAGTTCCACACAAAAATACGAGAAAGGCAAATAAAAACAATTGTACTCATATAGAAATATCCAGGAAATCAATTGAACTCACTACTCCAAGCTGTTCCAACAAGGCATGCGCTAGCTCATTTTTTGACCAATAGTGATCAACAATAAACCAGTGAGCCCCAAACGATATAAGTTTTGGTGACGCATTAGAGCTACAAAGGAGATGTTTCACTAGCGAACATATTCATCAACTACTTAACGCAACACTTTTCACCACATAGAGAAGAGAAAACCAATAATCTCCAGAACAAATTTAGATGCAAAATATGAAAAAAAAATCAATCTGGCATATGTATGATACGAAAAATAAATAAAGCAAAATGAACATGAATTGATAATGCGTTTGATTCGTTGTGATGACCGTCTATGGGAAAATGTGAACCATTGGCGAAAACTATATGGAATGGTGGTACAGCGCAACAGCGACTATGTCCAAGGGCTTGACGACCCCACTCCATGGTCACTGTGAATTAGAGGGTCTGCCTAGGATGTGGCACATAATCATGTATTGAACTGGAAGCTATCTCCACCCGGAATATGTGGATCAACCTCGGCACTCGTCCGGCCACTCGTGGAAGTGAGAGAGTGCTTAGGACTTGAGCTGATCTATGAATGCGCTGACCAGGTGTAAGAGTAGTGTTGGTAGTGTAATAAGCTTCCACGGTTGCGGGTCGTCGGTAGTGGGAACGCTTCCACCTGTCGGAGTAGGATAGATTAATGTGGCGTCTGCAACGATTTGGATGTCGTCGGCACAAAGTCGAATTTTCCCGTGAGTCACTAACTCTGTTTTTTTTTCTATCGGTGGTAGAATCCCAAGCTCGTGTCAAAAGAAGACCATATAGCATGACAAATGTATTCCTCCGGGAATTCCTCCGGAAGTTCCTCCGGAAGTTCCTCCGGGAATTCCTCCGGAAGTTCCTCCGGGAATTCCTCCGGAAGTTCCTCCGGGAATTCCTCCGGAAGTTCCTCCGGGAATTCTTCCGGGAATTCCTCCGGAAGTTCCTCCGGGAATTCCTCCGGAAGTTCCTCCGGGAATTCCTCCGGGAATTCCTCCGAGAATTCCTCCGGAAGTTCCTCCGGAAGTTCCTCCGAGAATTCCTCCGGAAGTTCCTCCGAGAATTCCTCCGGAAGTTCCTCCGAGAATTCCTCCGGAAGTTCCTCCGAGAATTCCTCCGGAAGTTCCTCCGGGAATTCCTCCGGAAGTTCCTCCGGGAATTCCTCCGGAAGTTCCTCCGAGAATTCCTCCGGAAGTTCCTCCGAGAATTCCTCCCGAAGTTCCTCCGGGAATTCCTCCGGAAGTTCCTCCGGGAATTCCTCCGGAAGTTCCTCCGGGAATTCCTCCGGAAGTTCCTCCGGGAATTCCTCCGGAAGTTCCTCCGGGAATTCCTCCGGGAATTCCTCCGGGAATTCCTCCGGAAGTTCCCCAAGTAACACCGAAAACATCATTATTAACGAAGATCTAATAATGATGTTGAATAAAGGTCGGGAAAATGAAATACAAAACATGTTATGTTCAAGGAAAGCTATAAGGTTTTTGAAAAACATACAGTAATTTGATCATAAAAGAAGTTTCATACTACATTCTCACAACTTGCTGATAACATGTCGATTTTTGACATTTGTTTGGCTTTTTGAGATGTTTCGTTTTACATTCTCACAACATAAAACATGTCTACAGGAAGATTTTACGAACAAGGTCATAAAATGTTCATTTTTTGACATTTGTTTCGTCAAAATATATACCCCAATGATAGCAGTTTAGCTAAAATATGCATTTTGAACGTAATTTCAACATCTTTTAAGATCAATGCAATGAACTTTTCTCATCGACCATGTTGTTTACCGAGAACTCGCCATATTATTTTTTCCTTTGCAGATTCAAGAATTTGTTTACATATCAATTTCAAAATTATGCTTTGGCATAGTTATATTTTTCTTCAATCAATGGTGCATGAATTTAGGAGAAGTAAACTGAAAAGTTAGCCAATGAAACATGAGCCGCATATAATGTTTCGACCGAGACTTCGAAACAAATTTGATTTATTTATTCAGTTTGTATATATTTATAATTATTATTAAAATGGTGTTCATCATTTCATGCATGCTTGTTTTCATTCGTTTTGTGTATAAAATTTATTTCTTTGAACGTGTTGGTCAGCATTTTTGTTTTGGTGTTCAATTTGACAGAACCATGTTAAAAGTCGGTTATTGAAAACATCCTTAGTACTTAAGTTTAGTCTTGTGAATGTGCAATCAAAAACAAGGTTGCGACTTAAAGATGTTGAAAATACCGATAATTTTTGCGCTGTTTGGGTCGTGTGAAAGTAATCAAAGGAGTTTTTCATACCAAAATGTAACAAACTATATGTTCGAAAGATGTATTTTTTACACTCATACAACAAACCGTGTTACTTGGGTCCTCCGGGAATTCCTCCGGAAGTTCCTCCAGGAATTCCTCCGGAAGTTCCTCCAGGAATTCCTCCGGAAGTTCCTCCGGGAATTCCTCCGAAGTTCCTCCGAATTCCTCCGGAAGTTCCTCCGAATTCCTCCGGAAGTTCCTCCGGGAATTCCTCCGGAAGTTCCTCCGGGAATTCCTCCGGAAGTTCCTCCAGAATTCCTCCGGAAGTTCCTCCGGAAGTTCCTCCGGAATTCCTCCGGAAGTTCCTCCGAATTCCTCCGGAAGTTCCTCCGGGAATTCCTCCGGAAGTTCCTCCGAATTCCTCCGGAAGTTCCTCCGGGAATTCCTCCGGAAGTTCCTCCGAATTCCTCCGGAAGTTCCTCCGGAATGCCTCCGGAAGTTCCTCCGGGAATTCCTCCGGAATTTCCACCGGAATTCCTCCGGAAGTTCCTCCGAATTCCTCCGGAAGTTCCTCCTGGAATTCCTCCGGAAGTTCCTCCGAATTCCTCCGGAAGTTCCTCCGGAATTCCTCCGGAAGTTCCTCCGAATTCCTCCGGAAGTTCCTCCGAATTCCTCCGGGTGTTCCTCCGGGAATTCCTCCGGAAGTTCCTCCGGGAATTCCTCCGGAAGTTTCTCCGGAAATTCCTCCTGAAGTTCCTCCGGAAATTCCTCCGGAAGTTCCTCCGGAAATTCCTCCGGAAGTTCCTCCGGGAATACCTCCGAAGTTCCTCCGAATTCCTCCGAAGTTCCTCCGGAAATTCCTCCGGAAGTTCCTCCGGGAATTCCTCCGGAAGTTCCTCCGGGAATTCCTCCGGAAGTTCCTCCGGGAATTCCTCCGGAAGTTCCTCCGGGAATTCCTCCGGAAGTTCCTCCGGGAATTCCTCCGGAAGTTCCTCCGGAAGCTCCTCCGGGAATTCCTCCGGAAGTTCCTCCGGGAATTCCTCCGGAAGTTTCTCCGAGAATTCCTCCGGAAGTTCCTCCGGGAATTCCTCCGGAAGTTCCTCCGGGAATTCCTCCGGAAGTTCCTCCGGAAATTCCTCCAGAAGTTCCTCGGAAATTCCTCCGGAAGTTCCTCCGGGAATTCCTGCGGAAGTTCCTCCGAATTCCTCCGAAGTTCCTCCGGAAATTCCTCGGAAGTTCCTCCGGGAATTCCTCCGGAAGTTCCTCCGGGAATTCCTCCGAAGTTCCTCCGGGAATTCCTCCGAAGTTCCTCCGAATTCCTCCGGAAGTTCCTCCGGAATTCCTC
Source organism: Armigeres subalbatus (assembly GCF_024139115.2). Taxonomy (NCBI): domain Eukaryota; kingdom Metazoa; phylum Arthropoda; class Insecta; order Diptera; family Culicidae; genus Armigeres; species Armigeres subalbatus. The sequence continues at coordinate 200,036,304 of NC_085139.1, forward strand.
CGAAGTTCCTCCGGAAGTTCCTCCGGAATTCCTCCGAAGTTCCTCCGGGAATTCCTCCGGAAGTTCCTCCGGGAATTCCTCCGGAAGTTCCTCCAGGAATTCCTCCGGAAGTTCCTCCGAATTCCTCCGGAAGTTCCTCCGGGAATTCCTCCGGAAGTTCCTCCGGGAATTCCTCCGAAGTTCCTCCGGGAATTCCTCCGGAAGTTCCTCCGGAATTCCTCCGGAAGTTCCTCCGAATTCCTCCGGAAGTTCCTCCAGGAATTCCTCCGGAAGTTCCTCCGAATTCCTCCGGAAGTTCCTCCGAATTCCTCCGGAAGTTCCTCCGAAATTCCTCCGGAAGTTCCTCCGAATTCCTCCGGAAGTTCCTCCGGGAATTCCTCCGGAAGTTCCTCCGGGAATTCCTCCGGAAGTTCCTCCGGGAATTCATCCGGAAGTTCCTCCGGGAATTGCTCCGGAAGTTCCTCCGGGAATTGCTCCGGAAGTTCCTCCGAAATTCCTCCTGAAGTTCCTTCGGGAATTCCTCCGGAAGTTACTCCGGGAATTCCTCCAGAAGTTCCTTCGGGAATTCCTGCGGAAGTTCCTCCAAGAATTCCTCCTGAAGTTCCTCCGGGAATTCCTCCAGAAGTTCTTCCGGGAATTCCTCCGGACGTTCCTCCGGAATTCCTCCGGAAGTTCCTCCGGGAATTCCTCCGGAAGTTCCTCCGAATTCCTCCGGAAGTTCCTCCGGGAATTCCTCCGGAAGTTCCTCCGGAATTCCTCCGGAAGTTCCTCCGAATTCCTCCGGAAGTTCCTCCGAAATTCCTCCGGAAGTTCCTCCGGGAATTCCTCCGGAAGTTCCTCCGGGAATTCCTCCGGAAGTTCCTCCGAATTCCTCCGGAAGTTCCTCCGAATTCCTCCGAAGTTCCTCCGAATTCCTCCGGAAGTTCCTCCGGGAATTCCTCCGGAAGTTCCTCCGAAATTCCTCCGGAAGTTCCTCCGAATTCCTCCGAAGTTCCTCCGGGAATTCCTCCGAAGTTCCTCCGGGAATTCCTCCGGAAGTTCCTCCGAATTCCTCCGGAAGTTCCTCCGAATTCCTCCGAAGTTCCTCCGAATTCCTCCGGAAGTTCCTCCGGGAATTCCTCCGGAAGTTCCTCCGAATTCCTCCGAAGTTCCTCCGGGAATTCCTCCGGAAGTTCCTCCGAATTCCTCCGGAAGTTCCTCCGGGAATTCCTCCGGAAGTTCCTCCGGGAATTCCTCCGAAGTTCCTCCGAATTCCTCCGAAGTTCCTCCGAATTCCTCCGGAAGTTCCTCCGAATTCCTCCGGAAGTTCCTCCGGGAATTCCTCCGAAGTTCCTCCGAAGTTCCTCCGAATTCCTCCGGAAGTTCCTCCGGGAATTCCTCCGAAGTTCCTCCGAATTCCTCCGGAAGTTCCTCCAGAATTCCTCCGGAAGTTCCTCCGGGAATTCCTCCGGAAGTTCCTCCGGGAATTCCTCCGGAAGTTCCTCCGGGAATTCCTCCGGAAGTTCCTCCGGAATTCCTCCGGAAGTTCCTCCGGGAATTCCTCCGGAAGTTCCTCCGAATTCCTCCGGAAGTTCCTCCGAATTCCTCCGGAAGTTCCTCCGGGAATTCCTCCGAAGTTCCTCCGGGAATTCCTCCGAAGTTCCTCCGGAATTCCTCCGGAAGTTCCTCCGGGAATTCCTCCGGAAGTTCCTCCGGGAATTCCTCCGGAAGTTCCTCCGGGAATTCCTCCGGAAGTTCCTCCGGGAATTCCTCCGGAAGTTCCTCCGAATTCCTCCGGAAGTTCCTCCGGAATTCCTCGGAAGTTCCTCCGAATTCCTCCGGAAGTTCCTCCGGGAATTCCTCCGGAAGTTCCTCCGAATTCCTCCGGAAGTTCCTCCGGAATTCCTCCGGAAGTTCCTCCGGGAATTCCTCCGGAAGTTCCTCCGAATTCCTCCGAAGTTCCTCCGAATTCCTCCGGAAGTTCCTCCGGGAATTCCTCCGGAAGTTCCTCCGAATTCCTCCGGAAGTTCCTCCGGGAATTCCTCCGGAAGTTCCTCCGAATTCCTCCGGAAGTTCCTCCGGGAATTCCTCCGGAAGTTCCTCCGGGAATTCCTCCGGAAGTTCCTCAGGAATTCCTCGGAAGTTCCTCCGGGAATTCCTCCGGAAGTTCCTCCGAATTCCTCCGGAAGTTCCTCCGGGAATTCCTCCGGAAGTTCCTCCGAATTCCTCCGGAAGTTCCTCCGGGAATTCCTCCGGAAGTTCCTCCGGGAATTCCTCCGGAAGTTCCTCCGAATTCCTCCGGAAGTTCCTCCGAATTCCTCCGGAAGTTCCTCCGAATTCCTCCGGAAGTTCCTCCGGGAATTCCTCCGGAAGTTCCTCCGGGAATTCCTCGGAAGTTCCTCCGGGAATTCCTCCGGAAGTTCCTCCGGGAATTCCTCCGGAAGTTCCTCCGGGAATTCCTCCGGAAGTTCCTCCGAATTCCTCCGGAAGTTCCTCCGGGAATTCCTCCGAAGTTCCTCCGGGAATTCCTCCGGAAGTTCCTCCGAATTCCTCCGGAAGTTCCTCCGGGAATTCCTCCGAAGTTCCTCCGAATTCCTCCGGAAGTTCCTCCGAATTCCTCCGGAAGTTCCTCCGGGAATTCCTCCGGAAGTTCCTCCGGGAATTCCTCCGAAGTTCCTCCGAATTCCTCCGAAGTTCCTCCAATTCCTCCGAAGTTCCTCCGGGAATTCCTCCGGAAGTTCCTCCGGGAATTCCTCCGGAAGTTCCTCCGGGAATTCCTCCGGAAGTTCCTCCGAATTCCTCCGAAGTTCCTCCGGGAATTCCTCCGGAAGTTCCTCCGAATTCCTCCGAAGTTCCTCCGGGAATTCCTCCGGAAGTTCCTCCAGGAATTCCTCCGAAGTTCCTCCGGAATTCCTCCGAAGTTCCTCCGAATTCCTCCGGAAGTTCCTCCGGGAATTCCTCCGGAAGTTCCTCCGAATTCCTCCGAAGTTCCTCCGGGAACTCCTCCGGAAGTTCATCGGAGAATTCCTCTGGAAATTTATCCGGGAATTCCTCCGGAAGTTCCTTCGTTCCGCCGGAAGATCGTTCGGGAATTCCTTCGCAATTCCTCCGGAAGTTCCTCCGGGAATTCCTCCGGAAGTTCCTCCGGGAATTCCTCCGGAAGTTCCTCCGGGAATTCCTCCGGAAGTTCCTCCGGGAATTCCTCCGGAAGTTCCTCCGGGAATTCCTCCGCGAATTCCTCCGGAAGTTCCTCCGGGAATTCCTCCGGAAGTTCCTCCGGAAGTTCCTCCGGGAATTCCTCCGGAAGTTCCTCCGGGAATTCCTCCGGAAGTTCCTCCGGGAATTCCTCCGGAAGTTCCTCCGGGAATTCCTCCGGAAGTTCCTCCGGGAATTCCTCCGAAAGTTCCTCCGGAAGTTCCTCCGGGAATTCCTCCGGAAGTTCCTCCGGGAATTCCTCCGAAAGTTCCTCCGGAAGTTCCTCCGGAAGTTCCTCCGGGAATTCCTCCGGAAGTTCCTCCGGGAATTCCTCCGGAAGTTCCTCCGGGAATTCCTCCGGAAGTTCCTCCAGGAATTCCTCCGGAAGTTCCTCCGAATTCCTCCGGAAGTTCCTCCGGGAATTCCTCCGAAGTTCCTCCGAATTCCTCCGAAGTTCCTCCGAATTCCTCCGGAAGTTCCTCCGGGAATTCCTCCGGAAGTTCCTCCGGGAATTCCTCCGGAAGTTCCTCCGGGAATTCCTCCGGAAGTTCCTCCGGGAATTCCTCCGGAAGTTCCTCCGGGAATTCCTCCGGAAGTTCCTCCGGGAATTCTTCCGGATGTTCCTCCGGGAATTCCTCCGGAAGTTCCTCCGGGAATTCCTCCGGAAGTTCCTCCGGGAATTCCTCCGGAAGTTCCTCCGGGAATTCCTCCGGAAGTTCCTCCGGGAATTCCTCCGGGAATTCCTCCGGAAGTTCCTCCGGAAGTTCCTCCGGGAATTCCTCCGGAAGTTCCTCCGGAAGTTCCTCCGGGAATTCCTCTGGAAGTTCTTCCGGGAATTCCTCCGGAAGTTCCTCCGGGAATTCCTCCGGAAGTTCCTCCGGAATTTCTTCCGGGAATTCCTCCGGAAGTTCCTCCGGGAATTTCTTCGGAAGATCATCCGGGAATTCCTCCGGAAGTTCCTCTGGGAATTCCTCCGGAAGTTCCTCCAGGAATTCCTCCGGGATTTTTTCTGGAAGCTCCTCGCTGAACTCCTCCGAAAATTCCTCCGGGAATTTTCCCCGAAAGATCCTCCAGGAGTTCCTCCGGAAGTTCCTCTGCAAATTTCTCCGGAAGCTCCTTCAGGAATCATTCCGAAAATTCCTTCGAAAGTTCCTCCCGGAGTTTCGTTGAACTTTCCTCTGGAAATATGTCCAAAAATCGACTAGGAGCCACTTTAAAACTTCGCAATTTCTTCACAAGATCTATCGAATATTCCTGCTTTAATCTTTCTCACAAACATTTTATTTAATTTTAATATCTCAGTAAATTCCTTGCTATATTCCGGACCAACTTTTCCAAAAAACGATTTTTTCAATCCATTAACTATTTCCAAAATTAAACAAATAAAAAATGCTGCACGCGTAAACCAGACTGAAGAATTGGCATGAAGATGATTCAAAATCTGTTAAGAATGTTAGACCAATTCAAAAAGAACTTTTTTTCTATGTTTGTTTTATGTTAAAAAAAAGTTGAAGGCGTTAAATACAATGGTTTGTTCGGAAAAGTTGGCTTTGAATAAATTGAAGAATCGATTGAGCGGAAAAAAAATTTGTGATGGGAAAAATCATTTTTTTTTTCATAAACACAATGGAATTCCTCCGAGAAATCTACCGGGAATTTCTATGGAAAGTCAAATGCGAATTTACCCAGAAAATTCCTTTAAAAAAATCCTCTGTAAATACATCAAGTTATTCCTTAAGAAGTCTGAAGGTTAGGAGATCAGAAAAACCAGGCTGGAAATTCTCCAGAAATTTTCTGACGGGATTCCTCTGTAACTGCTTAGTTAATTAAATAAGTAAACACCTTAGCATTTTTTCTGGGATTTTCTTCAAGAATTCCTTTGAATATGCTTTAAATATTATTCTACCATTCTTACAAAAAATCTTCTGCTATTCCCCACGAAAGTCTCTAAAAATAATCCTACAGGCATTTCGCCGGAAATTACTTCCAACTCTTCCAGATATATTTCTAAAAATTTCCCCTCAAATTTATCCAAAAGCTACTCGGGGAATTAGAGAATTAGAGAAAACACTGCCAACACTGGCCGCGTGACGTAGCTTGTTTTTGCGCTCCGTAGTTTCTTCCCTAAATTGCTAGTAAATCGTATATTTTTCGATACCCAACTGTTTCTCAACGCGTTTTATAATCTGAAACATATGTAGCGGATGTAAAATCGTATTTCTGAAGCATTATCTGACCGAAAATCGCGAGTTTCCAAACTTTCAAACGTGAGTGAAAAGTGCAGCGGTTGGACATAACCTCAATTTTCCGAATCGAAATTAGCAAGAGTTATGACAGAAGAAGTTTGCAACAGCTATCATAAAGAAAACCCCCCTCGAAGAACAGGCAAACGTAGTGATACCAATATAAGCTGGATTTGTTGCGACGGATGCTCAAAGTGGTTCCACAGCGTATGTGTTCGTATCGGTGAACTTATTGTGAAGGAAGTAGTCAAGTACTTTTGTGAAAGCTGTACCATCCGTGGTAGTCTCATTCTGAAATCCGATACCTGTGCCCCTTTCTTCTTCCGTCGATCTAGAACCAATCCACAAGCAGAGTTTAGAGCTCACCTCGTCGATTCAAAAACTGCAAAACGAGTTACTTGAGCTCTGTTCCTCCGATAAAAAGCAAATCGATCGTCTGAAAAATTATTTCAAGAACACGGACCGAATCGAAGAGCCCTGCCCTTCGGTTCAGAAAGGGGAATGGGTGCGTTCTGCCAGGTTGGTCGAGGCAGATTTCTATCGAGAACAAGCTTGATATGGACGTTCAAAAGTGCCTGGCTGAAATATAAAGCTTGTGAGGATCGCTAGAAGGTGGGATGAAAGATCATTCGTCTATAATTTATTGTATGTAAAAGAAATTTATTAACAGCATAATATGTAGTTTAAAACAAATTGTTATAAATTTTACAAATTATAAATCTCACTCGCGTACTCTGATGATCTTATCTGCACCCGTCGAACCATTCTGAACGGCCGTCGTGAGAATATCACCTTCGAAATACCACTAATCCATGATTTCTCTTTTCTATTTTCATAAATCAAATATTTAATAACTCGGAGGCGGTCCACAACAATTAAATGGATTTCCATCAACATTTTCCACTCCCATGTGCCTTGGACTAAAACTGGTAAAAATGAATCGTAATTTCTGAGAAACAACACAGGTTATTTATAAGTGAGTAGGCACCTAATACACTACTATCGTCAAGGTAAGAAAATTTTGTTTTTTTTAAAGCATATGTTTCAAACTATCAACTATGTATGTAAACTCATCGACATGTTGGGATGACCCACCGAATACATGTTTTATATGGGCAAAGTGGCACCTGGGAAAGTTGAAAGTTGGAAAGTAACGCCAAACTTTTAACAACCATACGAGACAATTATATAACGGTTTCATTATTGATAGTTTCCCACAAATTGAGAGGGATCAGTGTATGATGGAATAGGCAGATCAGACGTGATAAAACTTTAATATACTAGGGGTAATGACGGCTTTGGCAGGTTTTGTTCTATTATTGGCAGGGGGGTTTTTTTATGACTGATTATGCTCAAATTTGCCCCAAACATTCTTCGCATATCAAAGAATATTGTGTGTGGCCAAATTTCATAAAATTCGTTCCACAAAAACCCCCCTGCCAATAATAGAACAAAACCTGCCAAAGCCGTCTGTTCTTCTATCTCGACTTGAAAAATTTCTTCGTTATCGGTAATTGAAATTTAGCTTGTGAAATATTAGTGCAATTGGACGACTTTAAGTTTAGTATTGGACAAATAAATGGAAGAACAAAGAACAAAATAATAAGTAAGACGAAGTGACATTGTACGAAACATTCTGCATAATTATGACTAAGGGATATTGAAAACTAAACATAACACCTTTCGAATCAATATAACAGTATCTCAGTGGACAACATGATCCTTGTACGGTTGATGAAATACGTGAATTTAATTACGTAGAAAACATTAGTTGACTAAAACAGACAACTCCATTCACATATATTTAATAAAATAAAATGACAAGATGACATCCTGCTAACAAATCTACATAACTAAGACTGAGAAAATCGGAAACAATAGGTATCAATCAAACTTGTAAATATAATAGCTTTTGAACCAGTTCAACAGTGTCTATATGGACGACATGATCCTTGTACGGCTGGAGAACTGCTTCAAAAGTAATAAGCTTGTCTTTTTTATGAACCGAAGATTGAATATTATCTTATGCCTAATAAAAAAAACTCTCGATTCAGTTTCTTCGATAAAGTATTGGGCAACATACTTATTATTATTATATTATTATTTCTTTAGGCAACATGCTTCATGCGAGTCGAAAAAAACTTCTTCGATAGATTTTGACCACCCATAATAACAATAGACATCTACATTACATAAAAAATTGACAACATGTTTTGACATTGACAATAAAATGACAAAACTGACTTAAGAAATCTTACGAAGTTTGATACGAATAGACTCATTGACTAATTACCATGAACGTAATTAAACTATATAACACCTTGCCTTTAACGATAAAAAGATTTCGAGCCTGCAATTTGCTCAAACATAAATTAAACGAATACTTTAAAGATAAAGTTAATCACTTTCTCATATAGGTAAAATACATACTCAATTAATCTGTTTACCTTATTTTTTCTTTCATCACACAATAATACGTGGGATCTATCAACATCAACCGGTGGCGATGCGTCGCATAGCACTATAGAGATCATCGAGCTCGACGAATAACATCCTCCATTTATATTATACTTAAATTGATCAACGAATTAACTTTGTTTTTTTTATTGGATTATATTATAGTGAAAGCATAGTGTTACAAATACTTTGAATAAGAATACTTAATTTTTGTTTTGTTCTTGGAATAGATAAGCATACGGTATAAACACCTCCTTCAAAGAGCAATTTGCTCACTGGATGGTGTACATGAATTGAAGAATATGAAAATAATGTAAACTTCAATAATAAATAGTAATAAATAATGTAAACTTCAAATCCAAAACTTGTATACGTTTAATAAAGCTTTAATTGAATTGAAAAAAAAACTATGAAAAACTCCTATTCGATCTTGTAGACTTCAACTTCGACCGAATCTATCTAGTTGGTGATTTCAATATTAACGTTGCTGCAACTGTACCCGCTGCGAACAACCAAGCCTTGGACAACATTAACAACGTTTTCAATCTCACGGTGCTGCCAACCGGTGCTACGAGAATCACAGATACAAGCAGCTCATCCATTGATCTCCTCAGCACAGATAGTCCTAACTCCATTCGTGCATCGTAGACTACCACAGCTAATACGATCTCTGACCATGAAGCAATCTACCTTATTAGTGATATTAGTGTAGCGAACCCGATACCGCGACGAATCAAAATCCATAATGTTAGACGAATCGACCCTGTGCGTCTTCAAGCAGACTTCATCGCCAGAGGTTATCAAGTCATCCTTGTCGAACGTAACGTGGAAACAAAAATCGTCATGGTAACTGATCTACTGAAACGACTTTTGGACGACCATGCACCGGGAAACGAAATTGTCGTCAAATATAGGCGCGCCCCGTGGATCACTGTTGAGGTGAAACAAGCGATAAAAGTCCGAGATCTTTCATATTCTTTGTTCGCTCGAAATCCCAATAGAAGAAAAGGAGACGCTCAGTAGCAAGATTACATAAGCAAGCGTGACAGAGCAGGATTTCTCATCTCCACTGCAAAAAAAACGGTATGCGGAAACACATTTCAGCAACCAACTACCAGCGAAGAAACTGTGGAACAACCTGCGTCGAGAAGACATCCACAACAGCAAAAAGAACACAGCATCCATTGACGAGGGTACTAATGTTGATCGGCTCAACGATTTGTTCACCGAAGGGCATCTACAACTTCGCTCAAGAACCACACAACTAGCCAGAACATCAGCTACAGTCCTACCAGATTTCACCAACTCAGGTTTCCGTTTCTCACATACTAGTGCAGCAGAAGTATCTAGAAAGATCTACGAAATCACTACAAGCGCAACAGGAATAGACGATATTCCCATATCGTTTATAAAGCAGATTGTCCCGCATGTTCTTCCACTATTCGTCCATCTCTTCAATGCGATAATAGACTGCAATACGTTCCCTTCGATTTGGAAAAAAGCTATTGTTACGCCAATTCCCAAATCGACCAGTCCCACCGAGCCAAAAGACTATCGACCGATTAGCGTCCTCCCGGCGCTCTCAAAAGCCTTCGAAAAGATCCTGCTTGATCAAATCTCAAGCTATCTGAACAGTCACCAAACACAACTTCAAGCCAAGCACCAATCTGGATATAGGAAACTCCACAGTACTATCACCGCATTGACAAAGATTACACATGACATCTACAGCAACCTCGACAACGGAAGATGCACTGTGATGGTTCTTGTTAATCTGTCCCTTGCGTTCAACTGCGTGAACCATCAGAAACTCAACAGAAAACTGAAAGACGAGTTTGGCTTCTGTGGTGCTGCCTGCGATTTGATAAAATCGTACCTGAGCGTTCGAACTCAAGTAGTCAAGGTAAACGACACGAAGTCTGCAGAGTAAACACTTGTGGATGGCACACCCCAAGGGTCTTACCTTAGTGCCCTGTTATTTACGCTATACATTAAGGTGGTAATACAACAAAGCCACAAATCGGCCATCTTGGAAACCACGTGCTTTTCTAGTGATTTTTCAAGAACACGGATTGAGAGAACCACAACGCCCACGGGGATGAAACATCCGTAGATGGTTTGCTTACTCATGCTAAACAATCGACTTTAATTTCAGCATTGTACGAAAATTATTACGCTAGATTTGAACTTTTGATATTAGGAGTAGAAAACCGTGTGGTGAATTTGAAATTCACCACATGGCTTGATTGTATAATCACCTTAATAGCATGCCGGAAGTGTGAATATCACATGTATGACGACGACCTGCAACTCTATATTTATGGACCGGTGGAGGAAGTAGACAGAATTATTACCATACTGAATGCTGACCTCGAAGCGATAGAAGGATGGACAGCTGAGAATAATCTTTTCCCTAATCCGTGGAAGACTCAAGCTATTATATTCTGTAAACATGGTACCATCACACCTCAAAACAAAATATTGTTTTGTGGAGAATCCATTCCGCTGTCCAAAGAAATCACGAACCTTGGTTTGAAGATGGACAATAACATGAAATGGAAAGCTCATGTACATGATGTAACCCGGAAAGTTTTCAGTACGATAAGAGTATTTCGTCGTTTTGCACCTGTTCTGTCAATTCCCACACGTAAGAAACGGATGCAGGCGGTCATTGTACCATACCTTACGTATTGCGACACAGTATATTTCCCTGGATTATCTGTTCAGCTTAAAGACCAACTGCATCGAAGCTTCAAAGTGTACAACATCCGAAGAAGAAACTCTACAGCTGCTGTACGTCAAACCATCTTGGGACGTGATCTTATGCAACATTTCCAGTATCTAGGAGCAATTCCTCAAATTTTTAAAGAACAATTCTCATATATTTTAAAAGATTAAATGTAAGGTGGATTTCCTAGAATTTTGTTTTGACCTGCTAAACAAATTTGTGGAAGACTGCAACATTCTAAATCTTATGGATTCCAAAATATCTTACTTATTTATATCAGAATGAACATCGAGCTGGTGAGCACCAGTCACGCAATTTGTATGAAAATCACGACTGCTCCGAAGTTTTGAGGTCCCGAAAGGTCATTTTTGGTCCAATCAGAGGTCTCAACTTCACAAACAAATCTTGGAGGACGGTAAAATTTGTGAGTAATAACATTTTTCAAATCGGTTCACTGACAGCTGAGGAATTGCGATTTGAAAACAGCGTTCCGATTGTATGGGCGGCTTGGTTGTTGGAGTGTTAAATGTGACCGTTACCCGAGTACCATACACTTAGATGAATGGAAAGTTATTGTCGCCATCTTAACCATCATCTTTCACTCCTAATTCAACTAATGAAGCAATCAAAAGAAATTATACTTAAGTTTTGCAAATCCAATGATCCCGGATACAGGAACATCAACAAAGTTTCCACCGCAACGCTATTCCTTGCTTGACAAATGTTTGCACTACTCGACACATTTAGCTATTAATTAGTTTATAAATTTGCCTCCTAAAACCTTAAACAGTCTAAAGGAAACAATTGACAAGCCCAGGAAAATAATGTCAATTCAAGGCGTCACACTACGTGTTTTGACTCAAATTAGGAAATCGTTGGTACCCCGAATTGAACTCACGTGGCCCTGGAGACCTAAAAATATCATTTCGATCATTGGTTTGTAAAATCATGAAGTTTGAAGTGTCACACGACCTGCTTTGGCCTATATTTGTAAATGACCACTTTTTCCGGGCACAACTGACCCTAACTGATTTAGGAATAATTCCGGATCCGCACTGTGGATTGACTCGAAACCAATATGACTCGAAAATTGGGATCCATCAGGGTGGAATACTATGTTCTGAATATTGTTAATTTTTTTGCCTAAAAGCGATTACCCGGGCGGATGGCACTTTTGATAAATTAACACTTAAAAGTTGGTATTAAGAACTATTTTCGGATTTTCGATAAAATTAGAAAAACTCCTTAGTCGTGTGGTAAGACGCGCGGCTACAAAGCAATACCATGCTGAGGGTGGCTGGGTTCGATTCCCGGTGCTGGTCTAGGCAATTTTCGGATTGGAAATTGTCTCGACTTCCCTGGGCATAAAAGTATCATCGTGTTAGCCTCATGATATACGAATGCAAAAATGGTAGCCTGGCTTAGAAACCTCGCAGTTAATAACTGTGGAAGTGCTTAATGAACACTAAGCTGCGAGGCGGCTCTGTCCTAGTGTGGGGACGTAATGCCAATAAGAAGAAGAAGAAGAAGAAAAAGAAGAAAAACTCATTCTAAGTTTAATAAAAGAAAGTTTATATTCTACATACATTCACAATTATACTTTTTGAATAAGTGACAACAGATCAATCACAATTTATTTTTATTATGTCGAAAATAGTTGGCTGCGTGTAGCACATTCCGCTCGATGCTTTGATATAAACTTACAATACTTTGCACTTTATTATCACCTTATCACTAACTATATACAATTCAGGGTTAAATCTCACATTGTAGAAAAAACGAATAATTTCCGACGCAATAAACACACACGAATATTCGAAACGATCGCTCAGTTGTTAACTTTCCTTCAGTACGGGCAGAATGGCGCCGCGGGATAGGGAACACTACCTGGCTGGGCGTATGGCGTTGGATTTATTACCCGACAGATGTCCTTGTACGAGCGTCCCTTGGGCTTCTTCTTGTGCGTTGGACTATATCCTCCTCCACCGGAACTGTAATATCCGTACTGGTTCCCTCCATAGCCGTAGCCAGAATACCCCGGTTGGTACGCCGCGAAACCAAACAGTTTGTCAAGAACCGGCGACGCTAGGGTCACTTCGCTCAACAGCAGCAAACTCAACAGGGTCGACAGCACCAATGACAGTGACCTCATCTTGGTGTGTAGGGCAGCTCTGCGTTTGGGTAGGTTATTTTTAGCTTCACTCAATCAACACGTAATGAAGGGGTGCGCATTCGATGCCGATCAAACGGTGGCAGCAGCTAACACTCTTCTACAAGATTGCCTGTAAATGGTTGGTCCAAGTTCAGTGGTTGTTCACAGCGTTTTGTTTGCTTCCGATCGAGGCCAAATAAATCCAATTATCGTTGATCAACTGTTTTCACACCACGCGGCGATCCTTAGATGGAGAGTGGAACATATGTTTAGACCACTATCACGGTGCAGAACGTGCGCGCAAACTGTAATGTTGCCGATAGAGTCGCACCACCGATCGAGTGCAACACGCTAGATGATCTATTGAGCAAACAGGAGCGAGCCAATGCTTTTATATAAGGGCTATTCGCGCGAAGGCCGTTCTATCGCGGATGGGATGTTTTGCTTTCCTTTTTTGCGCAATTTCGGTTTTGTTCTGATGCTCGTGGAGCGATGGTTCATTCGCTGGTTCTTGCGGTGACGACGGGAATCCCCTTGGCTGGAAGAAAGAAAGGAGATGAGATGATTCATTGACTTTTTTTGTTTTATTACTCGGCCATTATTTCAGCAAGTGACAATAACTGAAAAATGATGCTTGAAAAGCACATTCATAGGTAATCAATCACAGATCAAACCTTCTAAGGATTTGTTAGAGATCGAATTAAAAACACATTAAAAATCCCATGATCGATAAGGCTTATAACGTGTTTCATATACATAAGTCAACTAGCTGTATGTACCCGGCTTTGCTCGGGATTACGAAGTAAATCGTGCAATTCAAATGTCCAATGCTAAGGCTTATTGCAGCGCCAAACGCACATAATGATTTTGTACACTGTTATCGGTTTCTCAATCGGATGGCTATACCGGTTTGTATTTGTGTTAGGTTATTTGGCAGAATGCCGTTTGGCTTAATAGGTACTGAAAAACACAATTCTCGGGCTAAATATTACATAGGGTCCTTCTTCATTATCCTTCCCGAGCGAAGGGCAATATTTGTGATGGCACATATCGCACGACCTTTCAAATCGACTTCTATAAAAAAAAATGCGTCATGCCAGCCGTATCCTAACGGAACTATCAATGCTATACTTTCGCCTCTAATTCTATCATGAACATGTACGTCTAAGTTTGGAAGATGATATTAGCATTTCCATATCATTATAAAACAAGATTTTTTAGCCGAAGTTTTATCAATGCATATTAAAGATGATTAGAATTGGGTTCCATTCCACTATTTATTCCGAAATTTTGTAGGCTCAATTTTGAGAAAAATCAACATATTTTCACCACATAAATTTATGTAATGTAATATTTTAGCACATAAATAATAAGAATTATTAGTTTGAAATACCTACGATGCTAGATCTACTCGTATTCTTTGTATTGAGCTAACAGTACCCGAAATCGGATGTAAGACGGCGAAAATACGGCCAAAAACTTTTGCCTAAATTTTTCGAGGGTGAACCCAAACTTTTGGCCGGGAGTGTATGATCCCATTGCCTTGAACCGGGGAAATGCCTGTATTGAAAGAATGGTAGTCAGAATGAATGAATGGCAGTCATATCCTCACTAGACCTCTGCCGGCAAATGCATCTCTCAAAGAAGGGATCATATCTCCCCTTACCTTAAACCGATCGCTCAATCGAAAGAAGGAGTCATACAGAGGATGGACAAAATAAGTAGGATGCAAATTTTTGGTAAAATTAGATGTGTTGTAACTGTCTTAGTTATCATCCGATTTTGACAATTCAGGCATGCCTGAACTAGAAAATTAATGCAGTTTCACAGTATGTCCATGGAACCGACTATGGCCACCGGATCCCGGAGATATTCCGGTTTTTTTGGAGGTATGTTCAAAACTGTAAATTTGAGGGTGATATTAGGATAAGTTGTGGTTAAAAATTGAATAATATTGGTAACCACAAATGAAGTAGGGCTCTTGCCGATTGGAGCCATATATGGAATTTGGAATCGGACCAGAATCAAGTATGGCCATTTCTTTATAATCGGTTCCGATCGATACTTATCAAAGGGGTCAGGCCACAACTTCGTTTGCATCTCGCTTTTTGATAGATCGTCTACTTTAATTTTATTCCGGAAGGCTTCTAATGTGTCAAGAATGAAAACCCAATTGAATAAACGGATCCTGGAGTCGCTGGGATGCCCTCGAGGAACCTGTGGAAGGGGACATTTTAGTTTCAGCACCAAAACCAGTCATCCGTTCCCCAGTGGCAATCCGTGGGTCCTGGAAGCGGTCAGAGCAGTCAATGGACCATTTTATTTTCATACTTCGCTTCATGATCGAAAACCATGAAAAAAGAGCCGTCGAATGACTGGTTTTGGTGCTGAAACTAAAATGTCTCCTTCCACAGGTTCCCAGAGCCAATCCCTAGGTCTAGGAAGCGGTCAGAGCCGTCAATGGACCATTTTATTTTCATACTTCGCTTCATAATCGAAAACCATGAAAAAAAGAGCCGTCGAATGACTGGTATTGGTGCTGAACATTGGCGTAACTACAGGGGGGCCTTAGCCCCACCTAGGATTTAGTTAGCCCCCCTAGATTTTTTTGCTTCCTTGCATAAGTATAGTACATAGAAT
The DNA here is from genome assembly GCF_024139115.2 of Armigeres subalbatus. Lineage (NCBI taxonomy): Eukaryota > Metazoa > Arthropoda > Insecta > Diptera > Culicidae > Armigeres > Armigeres subalbatus. The sequence continues at coordinate 200,051,698 of NC_085139.1, forward strand.
TTAATATAGTATTTAATTTCGAACTAAATGCTAATTCTAAATAATAATGCAAACACGAAGGATTTTACGTTCCTTTGATTCTCAACCCCAGGAAGTTGGAGTAGGAACAATGAATGTTGATTCAATGCTGGTTGAATAAATAATAGTAACAATCTATCAGAACAAACACAACTTCTGAGATTTTGAGAAGGAGAAGAAAATTTAAGTAAAATACTTAACGGCTTATATATAACATTGAGACAATATAAAATTTTACAAAAAATATTTAAGATGTACAGAGACACAGAATGTTTAGGTCACTGAAAAAAATCTATCAAATCCATTGAAATCAGTTTTTAAAGGATTTTATCAGCAAGTAAGCAAGTGAATCCTTTGAGATTTTAAAGTTTTTCCAGAGTGTCGTTAGTAATTAGTCTATCAATGGAATACTTTCGGAAATATGATAGCCAAATTCGCGAAGTCATTAGTCATTAGTTGTGTTAAGTTGTGTGAAGAGTTTTGTTTCGACTTCGCAAATACAAACTATTGTATGACTCTATATAACAGAGAACGGCGACATTCCAAGTTATATAAAAATTAACAGTAAACAGTTAGGGTTATGCGCTAATTCGTCCATGGCGCTAGTATCCGTCATATCAAATTATAAATCACTAAATATTCGCGAATCGTAAACTGAAAAAAATCATCTGGCGAGATAGAAAAAAGTGTACACTACGATCTACATTCATTTAAATTACATTCCGGTGTTACTTACTTGAAATACAGTTAAATTTAACTTTGCGATTGTGACTTTTGCACAATTTCCTACGTTATCCGTGCGACGAAGGAAAATCTATTTCGTTCACTGCTGTAGAAGACGCGCAACATCGTCACCAAAATCAATGTAATTCATTGATTTTCACCGCACTTTTTTACATAAATTTCTCACTGCGCACTAAATAAAAGCAATGTTTATTGCTCAAATGAAAAGTAATTGAAAAATAACTACCGGAAGGCGTTCAAATGCTCAGTTTTTTTCAAACTTTAGAGCGTTTGAAATTTATTTTCTTCGTCGACTTGTTTATAGTCGAAAAACGCATTGCTAAACTGGCGGTTTTAACTGAAATAATCTTATGTTACACATCTGATAATACATCATGCAGTCAATAAAAGTAGGTTTTTCAATTATTTTTCGCTAGCGTAATAGAAGTAAAGTCTTCCAAATAAATATTTTTCATACAAACTCGTCATTCATACTAAAATTTTCTACTATTCCAAAAGTTTGAAACCATTTTTATGCGGTCGAAATAGGATTGCACTAGGAAATTTTTGTTAACTGGAACCGAAATAAACTTTCAAATTTGACTTTCAAAATTGACCGAAATGATAGTTATTCTGCATGAAGTCACAGATAAGTCATCCAGTTATCCAAGAAATGGCTTGAGCTCAAGAACAAAGATTTGCAGTCCTGTTTTAGGTATGGTACATGCTTTTTGTGGTACAGAGAAAGGATACGTAGATGATCAATTTTCCGATTTCAAATATGGAACATGCTCTCTGTAGTACAAAGAACAGAATGCGTTCACAGCATTATGTTCATGGTCATCCAAGAAATCTCTGAAGTAAGGCCTTTCGATCTACACGCGTAGCTGAAGATCAGTTTTCCGGATTCAAATATGGTACATGCGCTCTGTAGTACAAAGAACAGAATGCGTTCACAGCATATATTCTTGGTCATCCAAGAAATTCCTAGAGTACGGCCTTTCGATCTAAACACGAAACTAAAGATCAATTTTCCGGTTTCAAATATGGTACATGCTCTCTTCATAATGGGTACATTACATATTCAGAACAGGTCTGTAGATAATTGGTTACGCGTGTCGACCTGAAGGCCTTCACTTCAGGTATTTCTTGGATAACCGTGAAGATCTTCCATATGCAGGTTCTATCATATGTACCACAATGGGTACATTACATTTACAAAACAAGTCAGTAGATCATTGGTTACGCGTAAAGATCTGAATGCCTCCACTTCAGGTGTTTCTTGGATAACCGCGAACATGCTCCTTACACATATTCTATTCTATGTTTCACAATGTACACATGTCATATTCAGAACAGGCCAAAATCAATTGAATTTATGTTATTTTTATTTAACACGGTATGATACCGCATAAAGAACTGATTTGGTGTACTTGTAGAAATCGCACACCAATACCAACAGATTTATTTGACAGCAATCCATCGAATTTTAGACTGGACGAATGAAAATTCTCATGGACGTAAACAGATTTTCATAAGACAAATTTAAAAAATTTGAAGGGTTTTTATGATTGCCGATTCTCAATAAACTATGATTTGTTCAATGCGCTAATAGTAGAGTAGAGTGGGGCAAGAGTACGCACTTAGTTTGCAATCGATCATGTGGCCCTTATGAAGCAAGCTTCTGCATATCAAATCAGTGTCGATGATTCATATACTCTTCCTTTATGTTACCCAGTGGAGAAAATATTGAAATTATTGAGATCCGTTTTAGTAGAACCCTTATTGCAAGACAAGTGAAAACGCACTCTTACCCCACCGGTGGGGTAAAAGTGCACATCGGGTGGGGTAAGAGTACGCATTTGTCCAATCATGTGCTTTAACTATATATTAACACAAATAAGAGTTAATAACATTTAATTGATGTTTAATGAGTATATATTAGGGAATGTTTAAAGATTACGTAACTCTTGAAGGGGGAGGGGGTCCTGAAAATGTGCACTTTCATACGAAAAAATTTTTTTTTTGTAAATACAAAAAACCCAGATTAATCCACCTAGCGATGATGGTGCCTTTCTCGTTTCTTTCGAGTGAGTAATTTCTACGCACTTTTGGTGAAAAAAAAGTATTTTGACCATAACTTCTGAGCCTATAGTCCGATCAGGCCAATTTTCAACAGGAAACAATGGGACCGGACAAGTGATGAACTCTATAATTTTGAAAAATCACTATAATAAAGCTTTAAAAAAATGGGACCGGATTATGCATCGAATGCAACTTCTTGCGAGCAAATCGGCTGAGGGTACATATGTGACTAAAATGTGTGAGATTTTGAAAAATGTATTTTGGTCATAACTCCGAATCCCATAGTCCGATTCCGCCAATTTTCAATACGAAACAATGGGACAAAATTCCGCGTCGAATGCAACTAATTGCGAGAAAATCTGTTAAAGATAAGTGCCTGAAAAATGGATGAGAATTTCGTAAGTGTTTCTTATTTAAAAAAAATGAATTTTGGCCATAACTTCGAAACCCATAGTTCGATTGGGCCAATTTTCTCTAATATAATCTAATCTCATATATACACACTTGAAAGCATCCTGGAAAATGACGGTTTCTGAATTCCGTCATTTTTCTACGGAGTATGTACCGCAAAGATGACTCCTAGATATTAAGTGACTTCAGGAATACCTAAAGTCACTTAATAGCTTGAAATCGAGGGGAAAGGAAGAAAGCGTGGACCTCCCGTACCAAACGCTTCCAATAATATAGATACCTAATATATATTATAAATCGTGTGCGTGTTTTATGTATGCTGTATATAAGTGTGTATTTGTTTTCTTCCTAAGCAATGGAGGGGGAATCTGCTCAACAGACATCCTGGGTTGACGCCTGCTTCCCTCTGCACGACTGGTATCAAGAATGATGATGCCGCATGCACCCCAAATTGACCTCTCTGCGACAGGGTCTAGTCGCCAACACACAGAGGGACTTGCCGACGCGGTGCCTACGCCTGCCCCAGCCTTGACGAGGACCCCTTTCCGTCCTCGGGCTCGGAACTTGTTCGATAAAAGGATCGAGTTCGACCACAGAGCATGACCACCGGTATGACCCATGAAGCCGACTCCGATCTCTTGGACCACCTCTTATTTGCAACACGTGTTCCGCCGTTTCCTCTAAACCTGCGCACACCAAACACTCGGGCGAGGCCAAGCAAGCCAGCTACATTACCTGCATTGTGATTTTGCAGCACGCTTAAACGCCGGGCACTTCGAACCACCCATGGGGTGCTTGCTGTTCCAGCTTTGCTGGAACAGATCAAACAGTTGGGAGGGTTCGTGCAACATTGTGCCTTATGTCTCTCCAATCCGCAGCGTCGACAGAGCTTGCTTCTGTCAGGGCCTTTGCAGTCCCATTGCTTGTGCCAAGGTCCCAGGCACTTGAAGCAAACTTCTGGTTGCTCATATATGCCCACAGGGCATACCGACCACCCACCTTGACGCTCCCTAACTTCCACTACCTTGGAGGCGTCCGCTGCAGGTAGCCGAACCAATGCTACCTGTGTCCCTGCCGGACCTTTCCGTAGCCGAACGGCTGCGGTGGACGCCTCCACGTCGCACTGTCGCCGCAGTGCCGTGACGAGCTCTTCGACTTCGGTGATCTCGTCCAGGTCTTTAACCCTTAGATTCACCTCCGTCATGAGTGCCCTCACCTTGACCGTCTCGCCTAGGATTTCCTCCGCCAACTTTTCGTAGGCGGCGCCCTTTTGCGAGACGCCCCGCTTCAGCTCGAGGATCATCTCGCCCATCCGGGTACGTCTTATTCGACGTACGTCGGCACCGAGTTCACCGAGCTCGACGTCACTCCTCATCGCCTTCAAGACGTCTGAGTACTTAGCCTCGTCCGTTTTGATGACTAGGGCATCGCCCCTGGAGCTTTTGGCGCCTACCCTAGACTTCTTGCTACCCTCATTCGCCTGGGCCTTCTTTTCGGCCCTTGGCGTCTTCGGTTTCCTCTTGTTCTTGACCAGGGTCCAGGAGGCGTCATCCCCTCTAATTCCCTGGTCTGGTGCGGCTGAGAACTTTCAGCCTGCCGTAACCTTACCACCGTCTTTCCTGAGTGGACGAGCCTTTCCAGGTCCTTCCTCCCCGGTTTTGGAGGTACCTGGCCGGGGTTTAACTTCCCAGCCCCACTACCCTTGCTCGGGTAGTAACCCTCCGCGTTTTGGAGCGGCCCCAGGAGCTCATCCTGGAGACTGTCTCCCCCGTTTTGTGTCTGCTCCGTTGGAGCAGTCACCCCCGACGTACACGCAAATACTTGAGCCTCAGTCTGGGTAGACTTTGGTACCACCGTCTTCGCTGGTACGCCTTCGGTCGATTCGACCTTGCCCGAGTTCGCGAATCCTTGGGCCTCAGTCTGGGTAGACCTCAACTCCACGGATTTCACGGGTTTACACTTGGCCGTCCCGACCGCCCTCTCCAGCTTGGCGTCCAGCATCGACTTTCGAAGTTTCTGCAAGCTCCTCTTGAGGTCCTTACTGATATTATGCTTCTATGACGCAAAGTCGATGATGGCGTCCAGCTGTTCCGTCGCCACCTCGAAGGCCGAAAGCCCATCGCGTTTGCGGTTCATCGCCTCCACAAGCCATGGGCCGTCAATAACCTCTACCGGCGGAGTCTGGGAGATGGTTAAGTGACCCACGCTGGCGCTGCGCACTGAGCTGACTATTGCCTCTGGCCTCCTAGGCGGAGACCTGAACAACCCACCTCTTTCGAAGGGGTTGTCGCCTACACTACTACCACTAGTTGAAGAATCCCACGAGTTGCTCGGGAAAAGAGGTGAAATAAATGAGTGAATAATAATTAGTGATGCAGAGGAAGTGGTCTGAGTAAGGGTGTGTGTGTGTGAGAGAGAGAGAGGAAGATCTTGTTTGTCTTGGGGAAGTCGCGTTGACTTAAAGAAGACACCATCTTTGTTCGTTTTATATCGGGCAGACGAGTTACTTTTAAATAGGCATAATTAACTCTGCGAGCCTTATCAGTGGTGCGAATTCTCAATCTCAGTGACTGAAATTGGTAGGATATTGATACCACAGCCTCTTCACACTCACTTCCTAGCAGTGACAACTGAAAATGGTTAGCAGCAGCAATCAAAGATAAAGTAAACAAAAAACCTCTTTTCTCATTGCACATGCAGCCCGCAGTGAAAGTCCATTCAGTTCCCTCGCTGCTGCGTGAATGTGACGGCCCTATATGAATACATGGGTGAATACTATCACTTGAAAGACAAGGACAGGAAATTTGTGCCGAATGAACATCAGCTTCAGCCCGCTGTTGGCAAACCGAGTTGGTTAAGCTTTTCCTGCTTTGTCTTTCTGACTGGAAGGCACCGTCATAGGCAAAGAGGAGCAAAGAAAAATGCAAAACAAAAGAATCACACTCAGCAGGCAATGTTGATAAATTGCACCACTGAGCCTTATACCGGGCAAACGCGTCCATTTAAAAAAGGCATCATCTTCTCTGTCTGTCTTATACCGGGAAAATTAGTTCTATTGAATAAAGGCTCTCACACTCCTTTTCATAGAATAGTACTTTTCCAGGTTATGATGGGGTAGAATGACAGTTTAAGTCAGGTAATTAGACGAAAAATCAAACCTGTTGGTTAAGCAGAATCTTTAATGCATTTCAAACAACATTATGTTAAACGACCTTTATGCCAAACGGCGTTATGCCAAACGCATTTATGCCAAATGACCTACCGCTATGTTAGCCATCCTATTCGAGTATGTATCGGTGCGTATCGGTTCTAAATGCGCCAACGTGTGATTGGGTGGCATATCTGTATACCGTATTGAATGACGGCCAATGTATAAACTTTGCAGCTACCGGCCGAATGGTACTCTAGAGCACTTTCTTCACCCAACAGTATCCAAAAGGCCATATAGAGATCACCTACCTACACAGCAAACAATTTCGATTTCGAAATTCAACGACATGTAAAATTGCAGCTAACCTCAACAAACGAATAAACACTTGACATTCAATTTTATTGATGCTGAGGGTCTCAAACTGCTAAAATCAAACTGTGTTAAAAACCTTGGTATATTCTCCAGTTTAAAGTGTTTCATAATCAACCGTTAGACTAATTTCCGAAAGGCCCTTTTCCGTCAGGTATCAGAACCCTGGTTTAGGGAGCACCTTTACTGACTTATTTTTTACATTTACCTGATGAAAAAGGAAATGAACAATGACAGGAACAGGAAATACAAATGAAAAGAAGAATGGAACAAGTTTCTGGGAAAGAAGCCCTAGATAAGGACTTCTGAACTAGATAAGGACTGTAAAAAACGTGTATAATTGTTTGTTTGTCTAAGAAATCTAAGCCATTTTCGACTAATAGATACTCGGAAGTAGTGATAGAAAGTTTGTTTTAATTTGAGATAAATTCGGACCATTTTGGCCCAATGACATTTTCGATTCCTGTGAACCAGACAAATGTATTTTGAATTTGATTTTTTTTCTTCTGGGGCTATATAATCTGGTAACGCTTTAAACGAGGCAATTATCTAGATATGCTGAATTCGAGAATCTGCATCATTGATCTACCTCAAAGTTGAAATAGATTGACCTTATCAAGTCAATCAATGTTACCAAACTATCAATAGACCCACTTAAGGAATTTATATATCTTGATCCGAAGATGCCTGGAGTTGGTTTTTTCCGACTTGATCCAATCGCTAATCCTACCTTCTACCAATTCTCTCTAATTTCATTTACGGTCCAGTAGTTTTACTCGGAAATTGGATTTCTAAGTCTAAAGCAACAAAATGATGTTTTTTTTACTTGCCCGACGTTACAGTTGTTGTATGTTAGGGGTCGTTCAATAATTACGTAAGCATTTTTCTTGGTTTTTCGGATCCCCCTCCCCCCTTGTAAGATTTTTCCCATTGTTTATATGAATAATAAGAAAATGACAAACCACCCTCCCCCATATGTGCCTACGTAACTATTGAACGACCCCTTAGCAAACAAACCCAACCCAATAACTTTTCCAACATTTAACAAAAAGCAAGCTTAAAGCTTCCTTTCCACTACTGATTGAACGTGGTTTACCATTATTTACGATAGATGATAGACCTTGAAAAAGGCCACAACCCATCGGTCGAAACGTCGGGCACATAAAAAAATGTTCTTTCAAACCACCGACCAAGGCCTAATGGCGATTCCGAAGGTCATTCGATCCACTCCAAAGTAGGGTTCTTCTTAATGCGACTACGTCCGATAGTGATCCAACCGCTGACCGGCACACTTGAGAGATGGATTTTATTGGCCTAGGTATATTCACTAGTGCGTGAATTCACAACAATGAAATTTGGATTTTTTGTCGGTAACACACTCACTACTGGATCTTCTTCTTCTTCTTCAATGGCATTACATCCCCACTGGGACATTGCCGCCTCACAGCTTATTGTTCATTAAGCACTTCCACAGTTATTAACTGCAAGGTTTCTAAGCCAAGTTACCATTTGTGCATTCGTATATCATGAGGCTAACTCGATGATACTTTTATGCCCAGGGAAATCGAGACAATTTCCAATCCGAAAATTGTCTAGACCGGCACCGGGAATCGAACCCAGCCACCCTCAGCATGGTCTTGCTTTGTAGCCGCGCATCTTACCGCACGGCTAAGGAGGGCCCCACTACTGGATCTATTTTTTTTTTATTTGGAGATATGCAGGTTATAGAGGCTTAAGGAATTTCTCAAAGCAAACGTTTATTGAATCCACCACGCAAAAAAAGGGTTAATTTTGAAAATATCCCAGCTCTTATCATGCTATTTGTTTTGCACGAAAGTAAGGGGCGGCCAATAACGGTTTCGCCAAGGGCGCTGAGAGACCACGTTACGGCTCTGCCTATTCGGCATGAATTGTTTGTTTGGAAGGCTATCGGGATATTGATTCCGCCATTGGACGCACCGCAACCGCTGCACTAGGCACGGTGTCTCCGGATCAGACAATTAATTGGTCAAGCATCGATAAATATGTAGAATTTACATGTTAGATCAAAAATTAACTTTTAAAGATCACATTGAAGTCAAATGTAACAAATAGTCTATAAGCACTTATGAATATAAAAATACATTTTTTTATAAGCCATGTTGTATGCTGTGCCAACATGGATTAGTTTACAATGTTCTGATAACTCAGATAGGAATATGTGCATTATGTGGAAGATTTTGATTTGAAAAATGTATTGGAGGTAACCACTTTCCCTTCGATGGGACTCGAAACCCACGACGCTCAGTACGCTAGACTGGTGCTTTAACCAACTAAGCTACGTAAGACCTCAGTCGGCCTTTTCGCAACTTGGCGGCTACTGAATGAGCCCGAGATTCCCAAATTGGACGCATAGTCAAATCATTCACAATCCATTTGTCAAACCAACCCTTGGAAATTTATTAGTTTGCTGAATACCCGGAAGAAGGCACTTCAGAAGGTTAAAAATAAAATTTTGAAAATGATTCTGAAACTGCATCCCTGGTACCAATGCCAAAGAACTTCATAGAGTTTCTAATATTAAGACAATGCAATGGAATGGGGCATATGTTTAATAACATAATTTTCAATTTTAGCCCAAAATCGTTGCAATTTTCTATTGCTACGATTAGCTTCCTAGCTTTGGTTACCTAAGTATAAATAAAATTACGTTTATTTCAAGGTAAATTCATTGTAACTCCTACACGGCTCATTTTAAACCAGTGGAAATTTGAATATTTTAATAATAAATGAAAATGTATCATAGCAAACAAGAATGATAGTGTTATCAAACACGGAACACTTAGTTGAATGCATGTATTAGATAACTATTAAATAAAATAAGCTGACAAAGTCATCAAACAAGATCAACTATAGCCATTTTTTGAATTATCCCAATCAATTTCAAGGGGCCGTACACATATTACGTAGGCACTTATAGGGGGAGGGGGGGTCGGTCAATATCTTACGCTCCATATAAATAAAAATTCATTTGTATGAAACAATCTTACAAGGGGGGAGGGGAGTCGAAAAACCCAGAAAAATTGCTTACGTAATAAGTGTACGACCCCTAACAGAGAAAAAATGCATATTTAGATTCTAATGTAAAATGTGTCTACCTTTACTTATGTGAAACGACTGTTTGAAGAAGAATCATTAGCGCACAACCGAATTACTTATGCACACGAACAATGAACGCTGGCACGCAACTCAGTTTACCGCATCGTAGTTTGTGACCTCGACGTTCCTGCCACACACTCTACAACAGATAATACAACACCGCGCGTTCATTCATGAATGAGGAAGGCTCGTCCATTCAGGTGTTGATCGGTGACAAAAAGGCGCTGCTAATATTGGCGCAAGTACAGGTATGTTAATTACGATGCAAGATGATTCGATCATATGTGCTTTTTCTTCGGATTGCAGTCCAGTTGACCTTGATAGGATTTACTACAGCTGAGAGTTGAACGACGCAGCTCGCACCGGTTCTGCACTTTAACGGCCAACAGTTCCAAGACCAAGACCCACTATTCGTGTCTTGTAGACAGAGCACAGTAAAAGAAGATCAACTTGCGTCCGACGTGGTGCAGCTCTTGAACTTCAACTTCTGGCTAGTTAGCACATTGAACTTGCTCACAGTCGTCAGCTGTCCGTATGGCGATTTCGCTGTTATTAGCAGTTGCTCATTGACAAACTTTGTAAGCATCGGTATCAAATTCACTTGAACTCCGTTGTGATTCTTCCTGTAGGCTGCATTTTCGAACGGTGTGACCTTCGCGATGGCCACTGCCTCTTCTAAGAGATCGCGAAAAAATTCTAGGCTCTTGCTCACGGTGCACACTCGCTTATCAGCGTATTGTTGTTTACGATTACGGTTTTTGTAACGAACAATAAACAAAAATAACGCGATGTTCCACTTTGGACCGATGGATGCTAACTGAATCAATGTGTAGATTGTTACCGTTTGAAATTTTTCGCGCCAACTTTTACTGCGGTAAGACCCTTGGTTTAAATCTGTCTCAAATGCCACAAAAGGTACATATAATGCCGTGCAAAACCTGTTACAAACTGGCGCTTGCACGGGCAGGTATTTGTTTAATTTAGCTGGCTAAAATCAGGTCGTATGTAATAATTCCGATATTTATTCATGTATGTAATCTCATTTAACAGTACAGCAAAAGATGAAAATTGAAAAAAATAATGCTGGACACGACTTAAAATGAATGATAGGTAAATAAAGTTGTACAAAATACTATTAACAATGTTTCATCTTCAAATATTGCTTTTTGGCTCATGGAAAACCCCTCTGTGGCCAAGCAAAATGCAGACCATAGGCCAAGTGCTTACAAGTAGAGCTTGGGCAATGGACATGCAATACCCAAATAGTCAGTCGGGAACTAACGATTAGCGTTATTTGAGGTTTGTTTGGTGCCATCGACATGTGCCGTGCATGCGGCACTGCACTGAAATGGAACTCCACAAATAGCACACAATAATCAGCTAAGTTGGGTTGGAGTTATTTACAGTTGCAGTGTCTTTGGAGTGCGGAAACTGAAGGCAGGGGGTCTTGGTTTCGAAATAGGCTACCCAGCTGAAAACATAGTTTTGGTTCGCCGTTCCTCGAAATTTATGGCTAATGAGTTCGTTTCGCCGGTAAAAGAGATTGTTCATTTTGCAGAACTTTTGCTAACAAATTTATATCTATGCTGCTTTTGAGCAATGAATTGACTCCGTGTTGTATCTAAAGCCAAGTAATATATTTCCCCTGTATGTTACGTTTGAACTTTTAACTCTCAGCTACACGACGTTATCGTTGGAATCTGTATTACTTGGAAATCAAAATGAATATAGCCAATAGTAGACCTCTGGGATACACAATATATAATTGCATTTCTATAGTTCCATTTCGAAATAGTCGAATAGAGGTAGAGAACAAAAAATGTTGCGTTTATCTTTCGTTTCACATCGACATCGACAGACAGACAGACAGACAGATAATGGAGATCATCCAGTTAAATCTCAATCATTGCGACACCGCACAGCAACTGTTGTGGCAAAAAATAGCATTTTATACCCCGTTCACCTCCATGTTACACTTTTTGTATGAAATATCTGCCCCTGGTGCGATAGATCTTCTTCTTATTATTATTGATATTACGTCCCCATACTGGGACAGAGCCGCCTCGTAGCTTAGTGTTCATTAAGCACTTCCACAGTTATTACCTGCGAGGTTTCTAAGCCAAGTTACCATTACCACTTTTGCATTCGTGTATCATGAGGCAAACAGCCCCCTGAAACGGCTGTCATCTGCATACAATGTGATTGAAGCCGAAAACTTGGTGCTAGCTGTCAAGCGATGGCTTTAAGCACGGGACACAGTGACGCATGCGACAATATCGCTCGAGGGCAGATTTAAAGGCTCCCCCAGACCTAAGCGATTTCATCGCCGCGACGGCGACAACTAGTCGCTGCGATTCTATCGTTGGGTCGCTGCAGGCAATGTGGTATTTATTATTTAATCAGACTAAGGCCGAAGTGGCCTGTGCGGTATATAAGAGTCTTCTCCATTCAGCTCGGTCCATGGCTACACGTCGCCAACCACGCAGCCTACGGAGGGTCCGCAAGTCATCTTCCACCTGATCGATCCACCTTGCCCGCTGCGCACCTCATCTTCTTGTGCCCGTCGGATCGTTGTCGAGAACCATTTTCACCGGGTTACTGTCCGACATTCTGGCTACGTGCCCGGCCCATCGCAGTCGTCCGATTTTCGCGGTGTGAACGATGGATGGTTCTCCCAACAGCTGATGCAATTCGTGGTTCATTCGCCTCCTCCACGTACCGTACGCCATCTGCACCCCACCATAGATGGTACGCAGCACTTTCCTTTCGAAAACTCCAAGTGCGCGTTGGTCCTCCACGAGCATCGTCCAGGTCTCGTGTCCGTAGAGGACTACCGGTCTAATTAGCGTTTTGTAGATTGTCAGTTTGGTACGGCGGCGAACTCTATTCGAACGGAGCGTCTTGCGGAGTCCAAAGTACGTACGATTTCCAGCCACTATGCGTCTCCGAATTTCTCTGCTGGTGTCATTTTCGGCAGTCACCAGTGAGCCCAAGTACACAAATTCTTCTACCACCTCGATTTCGTCACCACCGATGCAAACTCGCGGTGGGTGGCTCACATTGTCTTCTCTTGAACCTCTTCCTATCATGTACTTCGTTTTCGACGTGTTGATGACTAGTCCGATCCGCTTAGCTTCCCTCTTCAGTCTGATGTAGGCTTCCTCCATCTTCTCAAAGTTACGTGCCATAATATCTATGTCGTCGGCGAAACCAAATAGCTGGACGGACTTATTGAAAATTGTACCACTCGTGTTAATCCCTGCTCTTCGTATTACCCCTTCCAAAGCGATGTTGAATAGCAAACACGAAAGACCATCACCTTGCCGTAACCCTCTGCGGGTTTCGAAGGGACTCGAGAATGCCCCTGAAACTCGAACTACGCACATCACCCGATCCATCGTCGCTTTGATCAATCGTGTCAGTTTATCCGGAAAACCGTGTTCGTGCATTAGCTGCCATAGCTGGTCCCGATCGATTGTATCATATGCGGCTTTGAAGTCGATGAATAGATGATGTGTGGGCACGTTGTATTCGCGGCATTTCTGCAGTACTTGGCGAATGGCGAACATCTGGTCCGTGGTGGAGCGTTCGCCCATAAAACCCGCCTGGTACTGCCCCACGAACTCCCTTGCAGTTGGTGCTAGTCGACGGCATAAAATTTGGGAGGAGAGTACCCTGTAGGCGGCGTTCAGCAATGAAATTGCGCGGTAGTTGCTACAATCCAGCTTATCGGACACGACACCTTCCATCCACTCCTGCGGCAAAACTTCCTCCTCCCAAATCTTGGTAATGACCCAGTGCAGCGCTCTAGCCAGTGCCTCACCACCGTGTTTAAAAAGCTCTCCTGGTAGTTGGTCAACCCCAGGGGCTTTGTTGTTCTTCAGCCGGCCAATCTCCTCCTGGATTTCCTGGAGATCCGGAGCCGGTAGAATTATGTCCTGCGCGCGTTCTCCCAGGTCCATCACCATACCGCCTTCTTCGTCTGCCACATCGCCATTCAGGTGTTCTTCGTAGTGCTGCCGCCACCTTTGGATCACCTCACGCTCGTTCGTAAGAAGGTTCCCGTTTATGTCCTTACACATATCAGGCTGTGGCACGTGGCCCTTACGTGAACGGTTTAACTTATCATAGAACTTTCGTGTGTTATTAGCGCGGTACAGTTGCTCCGTTTCTTCACGGTCTCGATCTTCCTGCTGGCGCTTTTTCCTCCGGAAAATCGAGTTTTGTCTGTTCCGCGCCTGTTTATATCGTGCCTCGTTCGCCCTCGTGTGGTGTTGCAGCAATCTCGCCCATGCTGCATTCTTCTCTTCCACTAACTGCTCACATGCCGTCAAAACAGTCGTTTCTCTGATCCGAGGCACCTTGCCAAGTGCAGCGGTTGCGGTGCTATCAATAGCGGATCTAATATATCTCCAGCCATCTTCAAGAGAAACTAAGCCAAGCTGCTCTTCCGTTGGAAGTTCCACTTTCAGTTGCTGCGCGTAGTCTTGTTGGGCTAGTCTACCGTCTCGTAGCCGCCCAATTTAAAGCCGCGGTGTTCGACTTCGACGCATGTTGTACACCGTCGAGAGTTTTGAGCGCAGGCATACTGCAACGAGGTAGTGATCGGATTCAATATTCGTACTGCGGTAAGTGCGGACATACGTGATGTCGTAGAAGAATTTACCGTCGATTAGAACGTGATCGATTTGGTTTTCCGTTTCTTGGTTAGGTGATCTCCATGTGGCCTTGTGGATATTTTGCGGGGAAAGAAGGTGCTTCGGACTACCATTCCGCGGGAGGCTGCGAAGTTTATGCATCGTTGGCCGTTGTCATTCGATAAGGTGTGCAGACTATCCGGTCCGATGACCGGTCTATACATTTCCTCCTTCCTACCTGTGCGTTCATGTCACCGATGACGATTTTAACGTCCCGCAGTGGGCATCCATCGTATATCTGCTCCAGCTGTGCGTAGAACGCTTCTTTCTCGTCGTCGGGTCTCCTTTCGTGTGGGCAGTGCACGTTGATGATGCTATAGTTGAAGAAACGGCCTTTAATCCTCAGCTTGCACATCCTTGCGTTGATTGGCTGCCACCCAATCACGCGTTGGCGCATCTTACCCAGCACTATGAAGCCGGTTCCCAGCTCGTTGGTGGTGGTGCCACAGCTTTGGTAGAAGGTAGCCGCTCGATGCCCGCTTTTCCACACTTTCTGTCCTGTCCAGCAAATCTCCTGCAGCGCCACGACGTCGAAGTTGCGGGGATGTAATTCATCGTAGATCATCCTGTCGCAACCTGCGAAACCTAGCGACTTGCAATTCCATGTTCCAAGCTTCCAATCGTGATCCTGTATTCGTCGCCTAGGTCTTTGCCGATAATATCGAGTCGCATTATCTCTTATATTGTTCGTAATGATTGGTTTTCTAGGCGGCTTATTGGGCCAGCGCAAACCTCCTGTCTCGTCGAAGGGCCGTCGTGTCAGGGCTGTTTAGCGTCCCACCTAACACCAGGACTTGGGCTTGTGCGCTTTGAGCGGCACACGGTCGCTTTGGTGGGGCCTACTTGCGGATACATGCAGCTTTTTATAGAGGTTTAACAGAGCCCACTGTCAAACCCCACCACATCCTAGGCAAGCCCCACAACTCGCAGATGGCCTGGGGAGGGATCGTCAAGCCCTTGGACATAGTCCCTGCTGTATCTTCGTTTACAATAAATATTTAGTCGCTTACCAATGGGCTTCACATGAATTACCTTCTCTACTAAGCAACGATTCCTTCAGTACATTCAAAGTTAATTGCCTATATGCCGGGTATTAGGCCACCCGGAGTGGAAATTAATTACTATGTCTGAAACTTGATTATGCATATGTACAACATGTGATAGATTTAGTTCGGAAAAGGTATTGGAGGGTAACCGCCCCTTCGGTGGGGTTTGATCCCACGACCCCAGTTCGCATGACAGGTGCTTTCCCTACTAAGCTACGAAGGACCTCCGTCGTCCACCGCAGCTTAGCGGGTACTGATGAAACCAAATTCCCAGCACCAGGTACCAGCCGATCTCTCGCAATACATTTCCAGAACTAACTCTCTCAAATGTATTTTTGTACACAATGTCAACCAAGTAGGATGAGTATTTAATATTGTCCGGCTCCTACACACTTGCTTCATCAGCAACGGCGCTCAATGAAGTAGGGTTGTGTGAGGTTGTGCCAGTTTGGTCGTCAGATCCCAACACGACCACACAAGCGAAGAGATCGCCACTCGAGATCAGTACATTCAAAGTTAATTGCCTATATGCCGGGTATTAGGCCACCCGGAGTGGAAATTAATTACTATGTCTGAAACTTGATTATGCATATGTACAACATGTGATAGATTTAGTTCGGAAAAGGTATTGGAGGGTAACCGCCCCTTCGGTGGGCTTTGATCCACGACCCCAGTTCGCATGACAGGTGCTCTCCCTACTAAGCTGCGAAGGACCTCCGTTGTCCACCTCAGCTTAGGGGGTACTGATGAAACCAAATTCCCAGCACCAGGTACCAGCCGATCTCTCGCAATACATTTTCAGAACTAACTCTCTCATATGTATTTTTGTACAATGTCAACCAAGTAGGATGAGTATTTAATATTGTCCGGCTCCTACACGGCAACGGCGCTCAATGAAGTAGGGTTGTGTGAGGTTGTGCCAGTTTGGTCGTCAGATCCCAACACGACCACACAAGCGAAGAGATCGCCACTCGAGATCAGTACATTTCAAAGTTAATTGTCTAAATGCCGGGTATTAGGCCACCCGGAGTGGAAATTAATTACTATTTCTGAAACTCGATTATGCATATGTACAACATGTGATAGATGTAGTTCGGAAAAGGTATTGGAGAGTAACCGTTCCTTCGGTGGGCTTTGATCCCACGACCCCAGTACGCTAGACAGGTGCTTTCCCTACTAAGCTACGAAGGACCTCCGTCGTCTTCCGCAGCTCAGCGGGTACTGATGAAAAAAAATTCCCAGCACCAGGTACCAGCCGATCTCTCAATACATTTTCAGAACTAACTCTCTCAAATGTATTTTTGTACACAATGTCAACCAAGTAGGATGAGTATTTAATATTGTCCGGCTCCTACACACTTGCTTCATCAGCAACGGCGCTCAATGAAGTAGGGTTGTGTGAGGTTGTGCCAGTTTGGTCGTCAGATCCCAACACGACCACACAAGCGAAGAGATCGCCACTCGAGATCAGTACATTTCAAAGTTAATTGCCTATATGCCGGGTATTAGGCCACCCATATGTAGAAATTAATTACTATGTCTGAAACTTGATTATGCATATGTACAACATGTGATAGATTTAGTTCGGAAAAGGTATTGGAGGGTAACCGCCCCTTCGGTGGGGTTTGATCCCACGACCCAGTTCGCATGACAGGTGCTTTCCCTACTAAGCTACGAAGGACCTCCGTCGTCCACCGCAGCTTAGCGGGTACTGATGAAACCAAATTCCGAGCACCAGGTACCAGCCGATCTCTCGCAATACATTTTCAGAACTAACTCTCTCAAATGTATTTTTGTACCACAATGTCATCAACCAAGTAGGATGAGTATTTAATATTGTCCGGCTCCTACACACTTGCTTCATCAGCAACGGCGCTCAATGAAGTAGGGTTGTGTGAGGTTTGCCAGTTTGGTCGTCAGATCCCAACACGACCACACAAGCGAAGAGATCGCCACTCGAGATCAGGTACATTCAAAGTTAATTGCCTATATGCGGGTATTAGGCCACAGGTGGAAATAGTAATAATATCCCCGGGTGGCCTAACCAACATATAAACGGCTTGAATAAGATCAGTGCAGTAGACATTGAAACAATCAACTGAAAGTTCAGTAATGTGCGCTCACGGAGATGCAGAGCATATCTCGGTCTTTTATAACAATGAGTGTTGAACTAATTTTCCTCTCCTAATCCTAAATTGGCTGTAAGGACGTGACCAGCATCGTTATTGGTCATGAATTGGAAACTTTGAAGCAAGTATACAATAAGAATAACTTTTTTGTAGCCCAAGAATATTTTTAATTGGTGAGCTGTGCATATTTGCTGTTTCACGGATTTCAAGATTATCAACTACGATGTGTATAGTTAATCAAGCTAAGCTCTTCTTTGACTATTCGCACAATATGTAAGGAACATTGAAGATTTGTTGGCATTTCTAGATCTTCGCATGGAATTTGCGAGAAAAAAAAATCCAAAACGGGTTGAAAGATCATTAAAATGGCTGAAAGTTCTTTACTTATAATTGTTTTCAGCTCATACTGACCATAACAGCTGTTCTCATATGCCAAGGGCACACAGATAATAGCTCAGTTCGTTGAGCTAATTGTATATAAGACTATGGGTCTGTGACATTCAATCTGAAATACATGTCTTTGTGCATTTTAGAAAGGTGCACAGGATTCTTCTAAGTATTCATTTTCTAATTTTGACTTAGCTCAATACTATAAGACCACGCTGACAAGACAATATGAAGTATGTTTCAGCATAATTAAATTATTCTTAAGTGAACTGAGGTTTTAAACGAAATTTCTATATTTTTTATAATTACTGATATAAAACTGATATAAAATTGATCATATTCGGGAGCACACGCTCCACGATGAATTCCTTTGAAAGCGGTACAAATTCTGGAGTATTGCCTTATCGTCAATAGTATATGCGGCGAAAATGCGGTGATTTATAACAGACTGCCTCTTCAGTTATTATAACTCTATTGGTCGCAAAACAGTTATTTGACTTCGAAAAAGTGAAATCAGAATTGCGTACATAATGTAAAACAAATTTAATAAAAATTCCGCGGAAAAAAAATAAAATTTCGTTTCGTTTCGAAAAATTTCGAATTAAATGAACCTTGATTTCGTATCGTTTCGAAGTCTCGAAAGTGAATCTATATTTCGTTTCGTTTCGATCCGAATCAACATAGACATTTAAAATTTCGTTTCGTTTCGTTATGAAAAAGTGTGTTATCGCATACCCTTACAAATCCTGAATAACCAGCAAGTCTTGAGACAAATAGCAGGTTGCCGTCAACACATTGTCCCGAGAATTATCAGCACTGGATTCCCTATCAAGCAACATGGCGGAATTCATCTACGACAAGGACAATGGGCACACTTTTAATGTATGGTTCTCTTGATACATCGACTTGTTCGATAAAGATCCCAAGCAGCGCAAGTTAAGTAAATCTGGTTACAGCAGCTGTGACTGACTAACTCAAATGACAAATAGGGGAAAATAGCTAAATATTCTAAATATTCTTCTTCCTCCAGTAGAAAAAATTTTTCATATAAATCGGCCGCATGCTCCTCATCATGCTTCACTCAAATTTGGAACAAATTTTATTAATTATCAAAACTGGCTTTGAACAAAAAAAATAATTTTTAGAATAGACATCAATGTTATGTCATGTAGACTGATACGCAAAATCATTGCGGCCAACTAAAAACAGATGATTACGGCAGAAAGGGCACGCCGTGTCCCAAGCGGCATGTTATGTAACTTCAATGCGCCTCGGGTTTTTCGTCACCAAAAGTTTGGTTACATTCCAAACTATCGATCCACGGTTGTTTCAAAATATTCTATCGAGGAAAAATTAAATAAAGTTAATTTGATTTTTTTTAATTGTTTGACCATTTTTGCCTTTCTCGTACAACAAAGCTGTACCAGAAGGCTATAAAACGGGCTTGGTGGTCATATGGCTACCGCTTCTACCTCATACGCAGGAGGTCGTGGGTTCAATCCCAGGCCCGTTCCATTCTCCTACTTTGTATCTTTTCATTTTTTTTAACCAGTTCATTTATTTTGTAGGCTCAGTCGTGTGTGACACTCTGCGGAGCCGCAATTCTCAAGTATGATATTTTTACATGGTATATCATCCCAAGTAACAATCTCAATGCTTCGAAGATTTATACTAGTTTTATAGAGGTTTTATTACGGCATGTAGAAATGCTTAAAGTTTTATTTTGGTTTTATTCAGTTGTCATTTAATTAGATCCGCAAGAGTACTTGAGAACTACGTTTTGAATTCCAATATAAAACCACAGCTCTTTAGGTTTTATAATGCTCCTGTGTTCCTCCTCAGAGCTAAAAAATGGAACTGACATAAAGCCAGCAGTTAAGTTATATGTTGGTTTTGATCAAGACTTATAAAAGCTGCCAAGCTTCGTAGAGTCTTGTATAAAACCCACATATAACCTTTACTCCTGAAGAAGACCTGCATAGGAATACGAAGCTTGAAACTACTAACTACTAAGGATAGAAACTAAATTTTCAGCACAAATTGTTTGACCCACGGAAGTTTTTTCATTTCGCTTTCAGTCGAAAATGAAAAAAAAAACATTAGCAGTTTTTTTCTATGTCGTGAATTATGTAGGGGAACTGTTCCGATCTCCATCTCACTCACTGAAAATACATTCATCTTATCGGGAAGTAAAGAAATACGGCACCAATTTCTTCGCTTCTTTTTGTCAACATGCGAACTCCTGCTGAAAAAAATCACAAATCAAATACCTTTCCATTGCTCTACCTAAAAAAAATCACAAATCAAATACCTTTCCATTGCTTTTCAATGGGATGAACATCGGAACCATGAGTTGAAATCCAGGAGCAGTTCCCTTATATATTCAAGTCGTTAAAAAACTGTTCAAACAGCATTTGCTCATGAGGGGTATGAAAATATGTATTTAATCCACACATGCTTTGCCAATTTAACACGAGTAAAACACTTTTATGGTACAAAATATACCATTTAACAATTGCCACTATATGCTTTTTAATTGAAACACTTATTTTTAAAAGTACTTGCATTCGATGTCGAGGGCAGAAAAAGTTTGTTTATGATTTTTTTTATATCTGTCTACATTGTCATGTTGTCATTATATATAAAACTAGTCGTAACATGGTCTTGAAAAAGGCCAAGATAAAACCTCTAGGTGTTTGAAATGCCCAGATAGGGCCAGTTCAGGAGTGACGGTTATATAGAGGCATTTTTTATGCAATCAAAGTTTTATTCGAAAAAATGTCGCCGATATGAAAAAAATAATGAATTTCATAATCGAAATATCATGCAAATTTCTGTTTCACCTTTTAAACGGTAAAATTGGACATCCTAATAAGTTTTAGGAACAATGCTTTGATTATTTGATCAACCAAAGTGGTTATTCATTGAAATTATTTTTAAAGTAATTAACTAAGGCAATTAATTAAACTTGAAAAATTCTAAATAATAACAAATTAACGAAGCGCATTGTTAAAATACTGATTATTTATCATGGTTTCACCATGAAAAATCCCTGGCATGCCTTCAAACATGCATAGAACACTCAAAGCAAGATATGAACTTTTATTGAACTGGCTGATAATAAGTCTTTTATTTTTGTTGTTGACATGTAATCCATGTATTGCAGCAAGAAAAGCATATTTTTTTTCGAGTACAAACAATAAACAAATAATCAACCTGAGAGTTGACAACTGTTTCATTATCGGCTTATTTGTTGTTGTATCATAGTCATGAAGTGGTTGTATCATGGTTATATAGTGGTTCTCAAAACCACCAAGTCTAGAGGAGGTTTTATGTTGCATGTTTTATGTGAGACTTGAAGTATATTATAAAACCGTTGGTTCTGAACTGGAACGCATATTTGGTTTTAATGATTGCAATAAAACTGGGCCAACTGGCTGTAACATGGTTTTATAGAAATCTACAGGAGGTTGTGGAAACTGCGAGGACTGCATGGAAGGTTTTGAGATTAGGTTTTGAAGAACGCTATAAAACTCTGATATAACCTTACTTGTTACTTGGGTTAGGTTTTGAAGAACGCTATAAAACTCTGATATAACCTTACTTGTTACTTGGGATCTTATCTTAACAGTTAGTTGGGAGGGGACATAGACCATAATACTCGTGGCGACTCAAGGTTAAAAAAAAAACTTAATACAGGACGGACGGGGTAGGGATTTGGGTTTAGGATATTTCAGCTGCTCATCCGGGCGTTTGACGTTGAACGTTGAAAACGGTTTTGCGTGGCGTCGTGCTCGATTTTGGTTCGTCAGGGAGCATCTTCCGGATGAGAGAAACAGAGCAACAGAATCGGACAAGAAAAAAAAACTGAGAAAGAGAAGAATATAGGCATTAAAATTTGATGTCAGCCAAGCAAAGGAAGGCATAGATGGCCTGCATATATATCACATCGCGATCTCCCAAAACACCTTCTATATCCCGGAAGGGTTGTTTACCTCGGGCCACAAGGGTATCCAATAGTTGCTCTCTGTAGGCGTCATTTTCCGAACAATACCAAACTATGTGATCGATGTCATCGTAACCGGCTCCGCACCTACATAGGTTGCTATCGACCAAGTTTATTCTGTAGAGATGTGTGTTTAGTGAATAGTGATTGGACATAAGTCTCGACATCGTGCGAATGAAGCCTCGACTAAAGTCCTCACCTCTGAACTACGCTCGCGCAGAAACTTTAGGAACTATGGAAAACAGCCACCGTCCAAGTTCATTGTGTGACAAAATCATTTGCCAATTTTGAAGAGTACTCTGACGGACTAATGGGAAAAACTCGTTATTCGAGATTTGTCTATCATAAACTTCACCTTCCTGGGCGCTCACCTTTGCTAGCGAGTCCGCCTTTTCATTGCCATAGATTAGGCAATTGGATGGGACCCATACAAAGGTAATCTTGAATGATCTTTCGACCAAATCACGCATCTGCTCTCTTATAGTTGTAAGAAAGTAAGATGCGTGCTTAACAGGTAATGATGCTTTAAACGAGTGACTCCAGCAAACACCTCCAGGCTCATGTTATGCGTTGAATGTATACAGCCAAGAGCAATACGCAAACAACGATATTGAATTCGTTCCAATTTGATTAAGTGGCACTCAGCTGCTGAGAGGAAGCAGAAAGAGCCATACTCTAAAACAGAGAGAATAGTCGTTCTATACAGTTTGATGAGGTCTTCCGGGTGAGCGCCCACCATGTTCCGGAGGTAGAACGGAGAAAATGGATCCTTTTTCGGCATTTCTCTAACAAATAATCAATATGGGTTTCCAGGTACACTTGGAATCAAACCAGACCCCAAGGTATTTAGAAGATAAAGATTGGTTTATGTCATCTTTCAACAGCTTTAGTTTCAGTTGAGCTGGGTACCGCTTCTTAGTAAACACTACCAATTGAGTTTTTTTGCGGAGAGAACTGGATCCCTAAATGTCTGGCCCAAACAGTCAGGTTATTTAGAGAATTTTGCAAAGGTCTTTGCAGGACATTTGCACATGAACCTCTTAGGGAGATCACGGCATCATCTGCAAGTTGTCTAAGCGTGCATTGTCCTTCCAAACAATTGTCAATATCTTTCACATAGAAATTGTGAAGCTTCCCCAAGGTTCATGTAAAGGGACTTAAACATGAACCTTGGGGAAGGCCCATGTAGCTATTTCTGGAAGTTGTCAGAGTGCCGAGAGTAAAGTTCATATGTTTTACTGACAACAAATTGTACAAGAAATTATTCAAAATAACGGGTAATCCGCTACTGTGCAGATTTTCCGACAGTACTTCTATGGAAACAGAATCAAAAGCGCCCTTAATATCCAAGAAAACTGAAGCCAGTTGCTCCTTGTGCGCATAGGCCAGCTGTATATCTGAAGAGAGCAACGCATTTGTTCCTTTACCTTTTCGAAACCCGAATTGAGTATTTGACAGTATTTGACATTTTGCTCGACCCAATGGTCAATTCTTGAAAGGATCATTTTCTCCAATAATTTCCTCATGCACGATAGCATGGCAATTGGTCGGTATGAATTGTGATCATACACTGGTTTCTCAGGCTTTTGAATAGCTATTACTTTGACCTGTCGCCATTCTGGTGGTACGACGTTGTACTCCATAAAACAGTTGTACAGGTCAAGTTTGTTTGATGAAAGAAGAGACATAGATAGTTCCAGCATTGAGAATGGTCCACCCAAAGAACCGGGATCAAGCGTAGATTCTCGAAATAGCGGTTCAGCTGGTACGGAATCTGGACAGACCTTTTTTGCGAAGTTGAATATCCATCGATTGGAGTATTCTTCACTCTCGTTGGTGGAAATGCGGTTTCGCATGTTGCGGGCCGTTTTTTTCAAAGTAATGTCATTGAGGTTTCTTGCGATAGTCCCTCGACAAAACGTCGCCAGTAGCTACATTTTTTAGCCTTTAGAAGATTTTCGAGCTTTCTTTCAAGCCTCAAGTACTCTTCGAAAAGCTCAGACCTTCCGAGTTTACGGAAAGCCTTGCAGGAATCAGATTTCTCAGAATTCAACTTAGTACATTCATCATCTCATCCGGGAGTGGCAGGCAAAAACAAACTGCGGCCCAAGTACAGGAGGTCGTGGAGAAAAATAAATTGTTTGATTTCAGGTTTCTTTACATAAAGTACTCATTATTGTAAGCGGATGTGTTCACTTAGTTAATTTTTACTTTACTTATACAACAAATGTATAAGAGACCAGAAAATACTTAAATTTGGTGGTCACTTTTTGGCAACTATTTTTATTGTTTTAGTCACTAAAGTCGCTATTATTTATCCCTAAAACCGCTACCAGCCCTGCTATTGTGTCCACTGAGGATCCCATCGCTTTACGATATAATTTGCGAATTGATATTTTTTACGGATGTTTCGGATCTTCCATGGGACCACGCAGTGGACACAATGGTCTGTATGTAGGTCAAAACATTAATTCCATTTGTCATTAGACGAGTTTGTACAATCCATTGAATTCCACCACTTAATTGTATCTTGACAGATACGTATTTCGACCTCAACAGTAAGGCCGTCTTCATTGTCTCGTACTTGACTCGACTTTCGTCGTTTATCGTTACGTATCTGTCAAGATACAATTTTTTTTTTTTTTTTTTTTTTTTTTTTTTATTTCGTCAAACATAATGTAGACTACATTAAAAAACTTATAACTATGTTCTATTGTAACTAATGTTCCTAAAATATTTTCTTAGGCTCATACGAGGCATGGCTAAATCAATTGCTTCACAATACTGATTGTAAACAGACATCATTTGATTCATTGGACTAAATTTTGCATAATTTGTTCGATGATGACAGGTGGCAAACAAGTTTCGATTTCTCAATTGCCGAGTAGGAGTGTAAAAATTTAAACAAGACAATAGTTTGGTGGAATCAATGCGGTGCGAAACAATATCATTCACAAATGAGATCATGGCAAACTCACGACGCTTTTTCAATGATTGGATATCTATAAGCATACATCGCGCCTCGTACGACGGAAGTGGGAATGTTGTCCAGCCTAATTTGCGTAAGGCATATAAAAGGAATTGCTTTTGAATTGATTCTAATCGATCATCATGTGATTTCATATACGGAGACCATACAATACTACAATATTCTATAATTGATCTGACATACGCAACGTACAAAGTTTTAATTGTATAGGGATCTTGAAAGTTATAACTAAATCTTTTAATAAAACTGAGCATATTTGTTGCTCTATGGATAATGGTGTTGTAGTGGTCAGTAAAGGTTAGCTTAGCATCTAAGATTACACCCAAATCTCTAACCCTTTCACATTTTGTACTGGTTGATTTCCTAGAGTTAGAGTTATCGATGGTGTGCTCCGTTTTCTACTGAAAGTGATCAAATTACATTTCTTGACATTAAGTTGTAGTAAGCTTTTGTTACACCAGTTATCAAATATGCGTATTTCGTTCAAGTAGATGTCATTGTCAACAGTATTTTTGATTTCCATAAATAGTTTCATATCGTCCGCATAAATAAGGATTTTAAGATGCTTAAGAATGAGTGATATATCGTTTACAAACAATATGAATAGAAGAGGTCCTATATGCGAGCCTTGGGGAACTCCAGATGTTACATTGACTGGAAGCGACTGTTTCCTTCCTTTTCAAATCGTACTATTTGTTGGCGGTCAGTTAAATACGATTTAATCCATTTAAGGAGTCTCATCTCAATTCCCAATTTCTCAAGCTTGAAAATCATCATAGGAATATCGAGTCTATCAAATGCTTTGCTAAAGTCTGTGTAAAGCGCCTCAACATGACTACCTTTGTCCATAGCATTCAATGAGTAATTTACAAATTCTAAAAGATTGGTAGTAGTCGAACGTCCTTTAAAGAACCCGTGTTGTGCATCTGTTATTATATGTTTTATTTGGTTGAACATCCTTCTACTGTAAAACCTCTTTTTACGCTCCCTCCTTTTACGCTCCCTCCTTTTACGCTCCCTCTTTTTACGCTCAAAATTCCAAATAACGCTCCCTCTTTTTACGCTCCAAATTCGAAATAACGCTCCTTTTTTTTACGCCCTATAGGAGCGTAAAAAAAGTTTCAAGCATTTATATGAGGCAAATTTGGATTAGTTTTGGAGGTTGGTTTTAGATGATCTAAGTACTGCGGATGTTCTAGAAACTGAATATAGGCTTGCATGCGAAGTGGTATTAGCTGTTGTCATGATCTACGAACTCCACACAGTCAAGATCTGTTGATCAACCTTCGTAATGGAGACAGTTATTGAAGAATAAAAAAATTGTTTGACCCCTTCTTGGTATATATTTGTATTCCAAGTAGTTGTTGTTGTTGTCGTGGGCTCCAGGTAGTCTACGAACTCCATAGAGTCAAGGTCTGTGGATCAACCTCCGTAATGGAGGCAGTTATTGAAGAATAAACAAGTTGTGTGACCCCTTCTGGGTATATGTTTGTATTCCTTGTAGTTCTTGTTGTTGTCGTGGGCTCCGGGAAGTTTACCAACTCCATAGAGTCAAGGTCTGTGGATCAACCTCCGTAACGGAAACAGTTATTGGAGAATAAACAAGTTGTGTAACCCCTTCTTGGTATATGTTTGTATTCCAAGTAGTTCTTGTTGTTGTCGTAGGCTCCAGGTAGTCTACGAACTCCACAGAGTCAAGGTCTGTGGATCAACCTCCGTAATGGAGGCAGTAATGGGAGAATAAACAAGTTGTGTGACCCCTTCTGGGTATATATTTGTATTTCAAGTAGATCTTGATGTTGTCATTGATGCCAGGTAGTCCACGAACTCCATACAGTCAAGGTCTGTTGATCAACTTTCGTAATGGAGACAGTTATTGAAGAATAAACAAGTTGTGTGAACCCTTTTTAGTATATGTTTGTATTCCTAGTAGTTCTTGTTGTTGTCGTGGGCTCCAGGTAGTCTACGAACTCCATAGAGTCAAGGTCTGTGGATCAACCTCCGTAATGGAGGCAGTTATTGGAGAATAAACAAGTTGTGTAACCCCTCCTGGGTATATATTTGTATTTCAAGTAGATCTTGATGTTGTCATTGATGCCAGGTAGTCTACGAACTCCATACAGTCAAGGTCTGTTGATCAACTTTCGTAATGGAGACAGTTATTGAAGAATAAACAAGTTGTGTGAACCCTTTTTAGTATATGTTTGTATTCCTAGTAGTTCTTGTTGTTGTCGTGGGCTCCAGGTAGTCTACGAACTCCATAGAGTCAAGGTCTGTGGATCAACCTCCGTAATGGAGGCAGTTATTGGAGAATAAACAAGTTGTGTAACCCCTCCTGGGTATATATTTGTATTTCAAGTAGATCTTGATGTTGTCATTGATGCCAGGTAGTCCACGAGCTCCATACAGTCAAGGTCTGTTGATCAACTTTCGTAATGGAGACAGTTATTGAAGAATAAACAACTTGTGTGAACCCTTTTTAGTATATGTTTGTATTCCAAGTAGTTCTTGTTGTTGTCGAAGGCTCCAGGTAGTCTACGAACTCCACAGAGTCAAGGTCTGTGTATCAACCTCTGTAATGGAGGCAGTTATTGAAGAATAAACAAGTTGTGCGACCCCTTCTGGGTATATGTTTGTATTCCTTGTAGTTCTTGTTGTTGTCGTGAGCTCCAGGAAGTTCACCAACTCAATCAAGTCAAGGTCTGTGGATCAACCTCCGTAATGGAGGCAGTTTTTGAGGAATAAACAAGTTGTGCAACCCCTCCTAGGTATATATTTGAAATCCAAGTAGATCTTGATGTTGTCATTGATGCCAGGTAGTCCACGAACTCCAAACAATCAAGGTCTGTTGATCAACTTTCGTAATGGAGACAGTTATTGAAGAATAAACAAGTTGTGTGAACCCTTTCTAATATGTTTGTATTCCTAGTAGTTCTTGTTGTTGTCGTGGACTCCAGGAAGTTTACCAACTCCATAGAGTCAAGGTCTGTGGATCAACCTCCGTAATGGAGGCAGTCATTGAAGAATAAACAAGTTGTGCGACCCCTTCTAGGTATATATTTGTATTCCAAGTAGATCTTGATGTTGTCATTGATGCCAGGTAGTCTACGAACTCCATAGAGTCACGGTCTGTGGATCAACCTCCGTAATGGAGGCAGTTATTTGAAAATAAACAAGTTGTGTGACCTCTTCTAGGTATATGTTTGTATTCCGTGTAGTTCTTGATGTTGTTATTGATGCCAGGTAGTCTACGAACTCCATAGAGTCAAGGTCTAATGATCATTCTTCGTAATGAAGACAGTTATTTGAGAATAAACAAATTGTGTAAACCCTTCTTGGTATATATTTATAAACCAAGTAATTCTTATTGTTGTCGTTAGTTCCAGGTTTTCTGCGAATTCCATAGAATCAAGGTCTATGGATCAACCTCTGTAAAGGAGGCAGTTATTGAAGAATAAACAAGTTGTGGTACCCCTTCTGGGTATATGTTTGTATTCCTTGTAGTTCTTGTTGTTGTCGTGGGCTCCAGGAAGTTTACCAACTCCATAGAGTCACGGTCTGTGAATCAACCTCCGTAATAGAGGCAGTTATTTGAAAATAAACAAGTTGTGTGACCCTTTCCTAGATATATGCTTGTACTCCTGGTAGTTCTTGATATTGTTATTGATGCCAGGTAGTCTACGAACTCCATAGAGTCAAGGTCTAATGATCATTCTACGTAATGAAGACAGTTATTTGAAAATAAACAAGTTGTGTAACCCCTTCTTGGTATATATTTATGAACCAAGTAATTCTTGTTGTTGTCGTGAGCTCCAGGTTTTCTACGAATTCCATAGAGTCAAGGTCTGTGGATCAACCTCCGTAATGGAGGCAGTTATTGAAGAATAAACAAGTTGTGTGACCCCTTCTAGATATATATTTGTATTCCAAGTAGATCTTGATGTTGTCATTGATACCAGGTAGTCCACGAACTCCGTAGAGTAAAAGTCTGTTGATTAACCTACGTGATGGAGACAGTTATTTAAGAATAAACAAGTTGTGTGAACCCTTTTTGGTATGTTTGTATTCCTAGTAGTTTTTGTTGTTGTCGTGGGTCCATGTAGTCTACGAACTCCCAACTACATCTGTTGGAATGTGTGCATCCCAAGTAGTTAAAGTTGTTGTCATTAGCTTCAGGCAGTTATTGAAGAACAAACACGGTGTGTAACCTCATTTTGAAATATTTGCATTCTAAGTTGTTCTTGTTGTCATGGGTTCCAGGCAGTATACAAAATTCATTCATATCACGTACGTTACTTTTTATTCCTTGGAAATGCAAAATATGAATAAATTGGAACGAGAAAACTTCACGCCGGAAACGTAAGGAAAAAACGGGCTAATATTGCATAGACCATGTACCGTATTTACATCAGGTTAAAGACCAACAAGTTATTAGTGTAAGCCTAGAAGTATTACTTCATAAATTTCTAGGATGGCCATAAGCGTATGCCATGGACACATTTTATTCTATGGACCTCAAAGGGGTTGTACCACTTTTGAATCAAGCCGAAAGATTTCTGGTTACGCGTGTAGATCTTAAGGCCTTTTCAAGAGTTTTTTTTTTGATGACCATGAACCTGTGCAATGGACGCATTATATTTTATGTGTCACAACGAGCTTGTACCACTTTTGAAACAAGGCGAAAGATTTTTGGTTAAGCGTGTAGATTTTAAGGCCTTTTTCTAAGGGGTTGTACCACTTTCAAAACAAGCCGAAAGATTTTAGAATACGCGTGTAGATTTAAGGCCCTTATCCAGGGTTTTCTTGGATGACCATGAACCTATGCAATGGACGCATTCTATTATATGTACCACAAAGGGGTTGTACCACTTTCGAAACAAGCCGAAATATTTTTAATTACGCGTGTAGATCTTAAGGCCCTTTTCCAGGGTTTTCAAGGATGACCATGAACCTATACAATGGACGCATTCTATTCTATGTACCACAAGGGGGTTGTACCGCTTTTGAAACAATCCAAAAGAGCACTGGTTAAGCGTGTGGATTTTGAGGCATATTCCAGAGTTTTTTGGATGACCAGTGCCACAAAGGGCTTGTACCATTTTTGAAACAAGGCGAAAGATTTCTGGCTACGCGTGTAGATCTTAAGGCCTATTCCAGGGTTTTCTTGCATGACCGTGGACCTATGCAATGGACGCAATCTATTCTATGTACCACAAAGGGGTTGTACCATTTTTGAAACAAGGCGAAAGATTTCTGTTTACGCGTGTAGATCTTAAGGCCTATTCCAGGGTTTTCTTGGATGTTCGTGAACCTATGCAATGGACGCATTCTATTCTATGTACCACAAAGGGGTTGTACCATTTTTGAAACAAGGCGAAAGATTTCTGGTTACGCGTGTAGATCTTAAGGCCTATTCCAGGGTTTTCTTGGATGACCGTGGACCTATGCAATGGACGCAATCTATTCTATGTACCACAAAGGGGTTGTACCACTTTTGAAACAAGGCGAAAGATTTCTGGTTACGCGTGTAGATCTTAAGGCCTATTCCAGGGTTTTCTTGGATGGTCATGAACCTATGCAATGGACACATTCTATTCTATGTACCACAAAGGGGTTGTACCATTTTTGAAACAAGGCGAAAGGTTTCTGGTTACGCGTGTAGATCTTAAGGCCTATTCCAGGGTTTTCTTGGATGACCGTGGACCTATGCAATGGACGCAATCTATTCTATGTACCACAAAGGGGTTGTACCATTTTTGTAAAAAGGCGAAAGATTCCTGGTTACGCGTGTAGATCTTAAGGCCTATTCCAGGGTTTTCTTGGATGACCGTGGACCTATGCAATGGACGCAATCTATTCTATGTACCACAAAGGGGTTGTACCACTTTTGAAACAAGGCTAAAGATTTCTGGTTACGCGTGTAGATCTTAAGGCCTATTCCAGGGTTTTCTTGAATGGCCGTGAACCTATGCAATGGACGCATTCTATTCTATGTACCACAAAGGGGTTGTACCATTTTTGAAACAAGGCGAAAGATTTCTGGTTACGCGTGTAGATCTTAAGGCCTATTCCAGGGTTTTCTTGGATGTTCGTGAACCTATGCAATGGACGCAATCTATTCTATGTACCACAAAGGGGTTGTACCATTTTTTGAAACAAGGCGAAAGATTTCTGTTTACGCGTGTAGATCTTAAGGCCTATTCCAGGGTTTTCTTGGATGTTCGTGAACCTGTGCAATGGACGCATTCTATTCTATGTACCACAAAGGGGTTGTACCATTTTTGAAACAATCCGAAAGATTCCTGGTTACGCGTGTAGATCTTAAGGCCTATTCCAGGGTTTTCTTGGATGTTCATGAACCTATGCAATGGACGCAATCTATTCTATGTACCACAAAGGGGTTGTACCACTTTTGAAACAAGGCGAAAGATTTCTGGTTACGCGTGTAGATCTTAAGGCCTATTCCAGGGTTTTCTTGGATGTTCATGAACCTATGCAATGGACGCATTCTATTCTATGTACCACAAAGGGGTTGTACCATTTTTAAAACAAGGCTAAAGATTTCTGGCTACGCTTGTAGATCTTAAGGCCTATTCCAGGGTTTTCTTGGATGGCCGTGAACCTATGCAATGGTTGCGTTCTATCCAATGTATCACAAAACACAGGTTCAAGCTCCAGGAGGTTCTTGTAAAACTTTAAAGCATTGAAAATGATGATGAACGTCTTACTGTGCGTGATCAAGGATCTTTACCACTTATGACTTCTTGATTTCTTGGCGTACCAAGAACATCTTAAGGCCTCAGCACTAAAACAATGGGACGACCATGATAACGAAAACAATTTGGACGACCCTAATACCGAAATAGGTAAAAGACACATCTTAAGACTAAAACTGCGTTAAATATCAAACTTTGCTTACCTAAAAGATTGCAAACTTTTTTTACGCTCCAAATTCCAAATAGCGCTCCCTCTTTTTACGCTCAAAATTCCAAATAACGCTCCCTCTTTTTACGCCCTAAATTCGAAATAACGCTCCCTCTTTTTACGCTCTGATTCCATTTACGCTCCCCCGTTTTGGGCGCAAAAAGAGGTTTTGCAGTATTGATGATTGATTCAAAAAGTTTAGGAATACATGAAATAATGGCCACTCCACGATAATTTCTAATATCAGATTTTTTCCCTGATTTAAAAATTGGTATTAGAAAAGACTTCTTCCATTCTTTTGGAAAGCTACTGGTTTCTAAAGATAACTTGAATAACCAAAATAAAGGTGTCGTAAATTCGCTTGCCAACTTTTTCAAAAACATAGGTGGAATTCCATCTGGTCCGGATCCTTTTGAGGCATCCAAATTCTGTAGAGCTGCCAAAATCTCCGTTGCATTAATTTGGTTTACACCAACACTGCTTAAATAGTCAGGAAAATGTGAAAAATATTCATAATCACGATCACTTTCGGAAAATTCGGTATATGTCTCTTGAAAAAGGTTGCAAAAAGAGTACAAATTTCATCAGCATTATCTCCTAATTTTTCATCTAAAGTCATTTTCGATGGAAAATTGCTGGATTTTAGCTTGGTTTTGGCATACTTGAAAAAGTTTTTTGGGCATGATTTGATTTCATTTTCGGTTTTAGCATTATACTCCGTAAGAGCCGAAGACATGGCTAAACTAAGTTGATCGCAAATATTCAAATAGTTTTCTAAATTTTCTTGACTTGTGTATTGTTTATAAAGTTTATGAGCCTTTTGCTTACGGTTTTTCAAATTTTTGATTTGTTTGTTGAACCATATTGGGTTTTTTGAGTTATAATTGCGACGTTTCCTCACGAGTGGTACTTCATTCCGAACAATGTCTAATAAAATTGCATAAAAGTCTGTAACAGCACATTCAATGTCAGTTTGATTTTGTAAAATTTGTTGCCAATTAGCTCTGTTCAATTTTTGTTTAATGTTGTCAAAATTTGCATTTTATAATCGAGAATATTTTCGAAATCATAGCCATAAGGATCATGATTCCGATGCACAAATACAGAGTATTCTATTGCTGTGTGAAATGCTTCATTTTTCCATAACGGCGATAGAGACTCATTTACACAGAAATCATCGAGAGTGTTTGTAAATAAAAGTCCAAATAGCAATTTTGTCGATTTTTCACATGATTGATTTGATTCAAGCCTAAACATGCAGTTTTTCAAAATAAATTGTAAAGTCTCATTTTCACCGACAACTGGCAGCAAAATACTTTCATTCTCAGAATCTGGAATGAAGTCTGCATTACGTTGGTTGAAATCGCCGTAAATGTGAACTTTGAATTCAGGAGGAAAATGGGAAATAATTTCATCGGCATTTTGGAAGAACTTTTCATATGATGATTTACAAGCTTTGCACTATTGCAAAGACGTGAGTTCCACCATCAATTTGCGTTTTTACCCACACATGCTCAAATTCAATAAAATTGGTAGAATCAACGAACTCCGAATTAAGTTTTGCGAAGATTTCGATGAGAATACCTCCGCCACATATTCTTTGCGCTAAGACGAGATCTCGGTTATCTCTACAAACATTATAATCACTACCAAAAACTTCCTCGCTTTTAACGCTTTCTGACCAACTTGTTTCAGTTCCTAAAATAACCGAGAAAGAGGAACTCAAAATTTGTTTATGTATTTCGTTCATTTTGAAAGCACTTTTCATACGATTGAAGTTCTGACAGTATACAAGTAGTTCTGTTGCCTGTGCGTTTGATGAAGTTTTTGGTAGTTCGTCAATACCATTACAATTTTCTACGACTTCCTCCAATGAGTGCGTTAAGTTGATCGGAAGTACTATTTGTTGGTCACATTCTGCATCTCCCGACTGCGTCAATTCCTTTAAAAACCCGTCTGTTGGCAGGAGCACGAAGAACAGTGATTTGTGAATGAGCTCCTTAGCGCCGGTCCAAATGCCCAATTGGGAGATGATGAACTGTCATGACTAGGGTTCAGTGTTTCTCCTCGTTGAAAATTTATGCCGCGGTTTTTAACTGGTCCCGAAAACATGGCTTTTGCTGCTGTAAGCAAATCCTTATCCGGGGGGAGATTATGGTTGTGCGCGTTATGGTTGACATTCTTGTTGCTATTATTTCCGCATTTATTCCGGTTCATAAAGCTGTTCCGATCATTGTGGTTCATGCGATTATGGTTGTGATTATTGTCGTTGTTTCCATTGAAATTGTTGTTTCTGCTTCTGTTGACCATTTTTCTGCTCATGTCGTTGTTGTTGTGTCTTTTGTTGATGAAGTTATTGTTGCTGGTATTATTGTTTTTGTTGTTGAAATTATTGTTGTTGTATCTTCTGTTGATATTGAATTAAGTGGTGGAATTCAATGGATTGTACAAACTCGTCTTATGACAAGTGAAGACATTCCACTGAAAAACTCAAAATAATTTTCTTAATTAATTCCATATTCACAGTTCGGTTCTAAAAAATTCCGACACTTCACGATAAAGTTTACGAATTGATCATTTTTACGGATGTTGCAGAATTTACATGGGACCACCCGGTGGGCTCTAAACACACACACCTCCAAAAATACACACATGCATTGCAATCCCATTGTCAAAAACTCATAAAAAATACAGGAGAACTGTCTTGCCAACTGCAATGCTGTTGGGTAACTCACATAAGAGTCAAGCGAACGAACTAATATGATGTCTGTGGGTATACATGAATGTGGGAAAAATTTTGAAACAAACTAACCATTTATTTTGCATTAACCCTAATCCGATTTACTCACAACAAGTTGCAAAGTTATGGTCAGAATTCTATTTTTTATAATGCACGAAAAATACACCATTATCGATAGGTGGATTAACCAAGGTTTTAAACATTTATTCCACACAACTATACAAATACTAAGTGGTCGTAAAAGAGGTGGAGGGGTGTTTTCTGAAGGGCCCCAAGAAAAATTTAGTCACGATGGTTGCAACCTTTTCATTGGCATAACGAAAAGTGTAACTTATGTGTACCTTGTTGATCATCATGCCTATCTGAAAATTAATCTTCTGCCGGCAAATGCTACATGCTGTGTCGTGATGATAAATGAGCTGCATGAACCAGGTGTACAATATCTCATGTTTGAAAAAAAGTAACTAGAACTCTTGAACTATTGAGCAGCCAAGAGAGCGTCCTACAAAGCTGATGACATTTAAGCCCATGAATCATGTGTGGTTTAACGACCTATACGTTCCATAGAACAGTTTTTAGGCTCGGGGATTTATACAATCCCGAGCATAAAATTTCACCTGATCGGGCTGTTTTCTCGACAAACGAGCATTACTATCACGATCACGTACGTAGCCGGAGTTCTGCGTTCGTCTCGCGATTCGACCGCGCAGTAGGTTCGTATAGAAATGCCTGACGCAGATCCCAAGAACAATCCCCTCGGCATGGTTTATAATGAATTGATATTCCGGTCAGGCCGAGAGTGGCGACGCATGTCAGTAGGTAAGTGGTTGCTTTTAGCAAACAATTTAGTTTTATATGGAGGAAATTTCGGTACTTCACAGGGATTTTACGGAAAAATCCATATCCATCATCACACACGAAATAGATCAGATCCGTCAGATAGAACGGACCACCACACCGCCATAAAGCTGATCTACGTAGAAAGTGAATTTCGTCACGTAAAATTCGAAAACGTGACTTTGCTGCGGTCCTGGGAGGCGTGTCAGTCTAGTCTCCATTGTTCAGCTTTATTACATAATGCTAATCACGATAACAACTTCCTGGAATGCGGCGATTGTTTCTGGTGCTGATACGATAGCTGCACAACAAAATAAGCTTCAATACAGGTATTCTGCGAATTCTCAGTTGCCATCCGTTGGCCATGGAGCTGGCAACATTCTAGATTTATGTTTGCAGCACGGTGAACTTTCAGTAGAACGACAAACCAAAGTGACCCACGTGGGAAGTTAGTAGGTAAGCAGTTTGCGTTTGCGTCGACAAGTCGTTCGGGATGGTAATTACATCTCGTCATCTATCAAAAAATAAAACACATTTCGTTCGCTTGGTCCTCGTTAGTACGCAGGTTCTTATTGGCAGGGCTGTTTCCGCTGCAATGGTGTACTAGACTGGTTCACATTTGCATGTACTTTTAAATTTAATTTGAGTTTAATTCGGGAAATTAGACCTACAGATACGATAAGGGCTAAGAGGATTGACGCATCGAAAACGAAATACATGATCAAGAATAGACAATGAATGTCGATAAGTTCGATTTCAACAGTTATTTGAAGATACTACATTACTTCTGTTTTAAAGAAATAAAAGGAAAACAAAGTGTATGGTTCAGTCTAATGCTGCACGAGATGATATAGCAGCTAACGTACATGCGCTAAACTTGTTTTATGACTAATTTAATTCTTGAAACGCATGACCGCGGTGCGGTGTCACTTTATTGGCGGTGAATGACTAGAACAACTGGACCACCACCGCTAATTAGTTATCGTTTTATGAGTGATTTATGACACTAACGGTCGATACTGCTGAGTTACAATTAAATGTTTACATTTTGCATATTTTCTTCTCCTCGTCTGGTCGAATTCTCTTCTAAAAGTGGGTCTCTGGCGGCGGCATTTAATAACGATCAAAGTATTATTTTGTAGACGTTATGAGTTATCGAGTTTAAAGACATGATGCGACGTATTTGGAAATATCGCAATTCGAGAGAAAGGGAATTGATTAATGAATTAAAATATAGCACTTAGAAAACGATGTTTGTTTTTTTTCCTTTCATGCCAACTAAACTTATCTTAAATTTCAAATAATAGACATTTAGGCTTGAACAAAATTTCTCTCAAAATAAATAAGTGTACAAGAGCGATCCTAATCTCAATGCTATCCAACGTCGCTATGGCATTCTCATTCTCACAGGAAGACGTTCAAAATACATAATGCCGATTCGATTCGAGATGCGCAATGCCTTCCCATATTATGTCTATATAGATTGATCGGTGCGGAAAATAATGAAATCAGGATGAAATAGGGGATTGAACACATTTAATACATTTTATCATGGAGCAGATCATACTGAATCTGTGGATTAATCAGTGGTAAAAATAATGAAATTAGCTGAAAAAGGGTGTTTGATTGGTTTATTTATTTTTATCATTAAGCAAATTAGATTGAATCTACTAAAAAATCAAAATCCGACAAAAAATCGGTTCATGAAATCGGGTAGCATGTGTGTCATCGCAGGAACTTCATAATTCTGTAAAAAAAGCAGAAATTATGGACTTATCTGGGGGTATTTTTGGACTAGGGAATGCTCATGCCTCGAAAAATTATTACGCGGGTCTTATCCTCATAGCATAGAACAACGATAATAGGGAATTCCCGAAATATTTGAAACGCTTTTTATCAAACACATAACTCATCACAACATCAACCATCACTTAAAATAAAAGGGAACCGAAATCCGGCGGAAATATTTCTGAAGTGTATGAGGCCATGTTTAAGAACATCTTAGTTTCATGATTTTATGAAACAAGCTCATGATCCCACATTTGTAGCACTTACATTTTTGTTGGTTTCGATGGTAGAATTCAACAAAACATTGAAACTTAGCATATAAAAATACAGCATTCAACTACGAAATCATAACAATAATTCCAATTGTTAGAAGAAATTCGAGATTTACGAACAAAATTACACATTTTACACACCAAAATATATCGCAAGGTTGCGAAAAGTGGTAGCCAAATCAATGCACATTCAAAAGATATTGAAGCTTTCTATTACAATAGGTTTTATTTGTATCTTGTTGTATCCTCGTCAGATATTTGTTATTGAAAAATAACTATTTTTCTACATGTTCGGGTAAGTCTTTGGTATAAAATAAATATTTATTTAAAAAATCCACTGGCCTTAACCCGTATAGGCCCAAGTGAAAAAAATCAAATTAAAATGCCACTGCGCATCGAATATTTGAAGGATTTGCTTAATTTTTTCAGCATTGAATTCGTACAGGTTTCTAGTTTCCGGGAACATGTTGCTAGAATCGGAAATGTCCATGTGGCTGGAGTTATCCCGGGGGTTCACTGGGTCAAATGCGGTCAAATTGTCCATTTTTTGGGACCGAGATAATTTTCCTCAATTTCACACAAAATGATTATCACTATTTCCAGGCATCATCTAATAGAGCTGAGGGGTGCTTCGGAACGTCGGGGATCAGTGCGGACCAGCACTGCCCATGATTTCATAGTTGACGTATCAACCATTCACAATTTCAGCAAATTTGATTTATCACGCGTTAGCTAGGCTAATTCAACCGCTGTAACATCGATGCGTTGCATGTTCTAAACCTCATTAAGGCTCAAGACTCCATCACAATGCTTTGCTGTTGCGGTTCTATTTTCTTTTTTTGCTAAAGGAAGTTTTTAATACCACCCGAAGCTATTTTAATTTCAACAGTGCTTCTCAGCGCTATTTGTACCCACTGATCCCGTTACGATCTTTGCAAAAACCCGTGCCTTCGTTTTACGTTGGACCCGTTTGCGGAAGTAAAATTCCGACAAACGGTGGTAATCCTGCAGGGACACCGTTCTGGGAAAAAAAAACCTCTTAGAAGGTCACGTCTCCACGCTCAACAATGAGCATTAATAAAAACAAGAGGAAGGGGGAATCTCTGAAATCTCCACTGACCAGATCAGCTGTTCTTGCACAGGGAACCAACAAAATCTGTTGCTTGGGACTGGCACACATCTCCAAGTACTGGTGATCTCATTTGTAAGGTCATACTGGCGCATGCCACGTCAGAATGCAAGTCAATGTAGGGAAGGGGGAGGAAATGTTGATGCAATCACTCGCCCACTGCAAGCCGAATATACCTCTGCACTTGCCACGAGTTCATGCGGAATCTGTTGGAATTTTTGGGTTGGGGGGGAAATGCTTATCTAATCTTCCGGTCAATGACATCATATAGTGCATATACTCCTGTATATATACGATTGTGATGCATCACCGTAGGGTGGTTCAAAAAATCAATTTTGCTCCACAGTGCTCATCTGATTCTTTACCATGTGCTGAGTGTCCTCTGAAAATTTGAGCTCATTTGGATTAAAATTGATTTAGCACAAGCCGTTTCAAGTTAGTATGGGGAAATTTGTTCGGCTGTTCGGCCACATTGAGAGTTGACGTAAAGTCAATGTCAACTTCTCTCCCCGAACAGCCAAGATAGCTGTGTGGTGTCGGCAGCCAGTTATCTGGCTAAGAATAACGCTACGGATTGCCTGTTCCGGTGGTAGAAGTCCACCATACAGGTGACCCCAAATTCTTGGTGTGATGCGGCTTTATGCTTACCGTGCCTACGAATGAATGAACCTAACCGCTAACGGAGCCTGTGAAGCACCAGGGCACCCTTCACAGTATCTAGCCCTTACTGCGCTAACCGGAGCTATGGCGTAGTTGACTTTTTGCTTCTCCGAAATAATCGGCTACTCTTATTCAATCTCAACTTGAGGTTAAATAAGGGTGGGATTATGAGCATGTTATTATTTAGTTTTGCATCAAACTGTCACCTATATGGATTCGCTTTATGCGTTATACACATTGTACTCTGTGTTTCGTCTTCGACTTTCTTGATAAGATACCAATTTGGTTTCATCGTTGCTGTTCATATTAATGCTGAAGTTGTGGAGTGCATTATCTTAATTTGCAATGGCTTCAGTTAAGATAGCTCAAATCAATCTTCAGCATAAAAGAACAGCAACGATTAATCTTTGTAGACTTATGCAAAATGGCAAATCCCAAGTGGCTTTGGTGCAGGAACCCTATTTTCGCAAGGGTAGCTTCTACCTAGGTAACCTAGTGAACCCGGTTTTTGCTGCTTTCAGTAAAGAAATGGCAAACTCTCGATCAATGCCGCGTGCATGTGTGCTTGTTAACAATGCTATTGTTGCTACACTTATCTCTGAACTAACAACCAGAGATGTATGTGCTGTCACAATTGATGCAACTGGCGGAACCCCGTCAGGAAATACGTCTATTGTTCGGTTTATCTACCACATGATGAACCATCCCCTACGGATGCTTTCAAACGAGTTGTCATATATTGCACTTCAAAAGGCCTTCCGCTAATTGTCGGCAGTGATGCTAATGCTCATCACATCATCTGGGGTAGCTCGGATATCAATCTGAGAGGCTCCAGCTTGATGGAATACTTAAGTAGTACCGAACTTAGTTTACTTAACATAGGCAATCGCCCAACCTTTATGGTATCTAATAGAGCAGAAGTGTTAGACATAACCCTTTGCTCCAATAGAATCAGTCACGAATTGACGAATTGGCATGTGTCAGATGAGGAATCGATATCTGACCATCGCTACATCTACTTTGATCATTTGAATGTTACTTCGCAGACCTTGCGTTTTAGAAATCCCGTTCAACAAACTGGGATCTTTACACAGAGTTGCTCTCTACCAAATTTCATGGATATCTACCTTCAATAGAAACTCCTACCGACTTGGATGATGCAGTTGATACTACAACGTTGCACATCGTGGAAGCTTTCGAAGAAGCTTGCCCTTTACGTTCTGTAAAACCTCAAGAGGAACCCCTTGGTGGAATTCCGATTTGGCTAAGCTAAGGAAGCAGTGCAGAAGGAGTTGGAACAGACGCCATTCAGCAGGGACGGATTCTTTCAAGTTGGCTCGCAAAGCTTACAAGAAGGCTCTACGATCTGCTGAACGATCCGGCTGGAAAAACCTTTGTGCAAATGTTTCCAATTTGAGTGAAGCCAGTCGATTGAATAAAATTCTTGCGAGATCCAAGGATTTCCAAGTTGGCGAAATTCGCAAGCCAAATGGCGACTACACTTCTTCTGATGAAGAATCGTTAGAGCACTTATTTGATACGCACTTCCCTGGATGTGTCGATATAACATCTTCGGATGATCCTGATGTCTTTTCATGTAGCTATGGGTCTTGGGCTCAAGCACGTAGAATCATAACTACTGAATCGATTCAATGGGCACTTAACAGTTTTGCTCCCTACAAATCTCCAGGGGAGGATGGGATTTATTCCGTTCTACTTCAGAGAGGTTTTGAACATATCAAACATGTTTTGAAAAAGCTTTTAGTATGCAGTTTTGCTACTGGGTATATTCCCATATCCTGGCGGGATGTCACTGTAAAGTTTATCCCAAAAGGAGGACGTGCTTCGTATGAAGAAGCAAAGAGTTTTAGACCCATCAGTCTGACCTCATTTCTTCTGAAATGCATAGAACGTATTATCGATCATCACATTCGTGATGACTGTTTGGCAAACATGCCTCTTCATGTTAATCAACATGCTTACCAATCCGGAAAGTCTACCGTGACTCTTCCACACAAGGTTCTCAAAAGCAATCGTGCTTGGGTGCTTTCTTAGATATTGAAGGTGCTTTTGACAACGTGTCTTTCGATGCAATATTGGAAGCCGCACGTTGTCATGGGCTACCTAACATTATTACCAAATGGATTCACCAGATGCTTAAAAACCGACATCTCTACTCGACATTACGTCAAGCAGCGATTAGGAAATTAAGTGTCTTCGGATGCCCTCAAGGGGGAGTATTATCTCCACTTTTGTGGAATCTCGTTGCAGATACGCTATTGAGGTTACTCAATAATGGCGGTTTTCCTACCTATGGATTTGCCGACGACTATCTTACATTGATAGTGGGTTTGTGCATTACTACCTTATTCGACCTGATGCAAAATGCTCTTCAGGTAGTTGAAAGTTGGTGTCGCCAATATGGCCTTTCGGTCAATCCGAATAAAACATCTATTGTTCTTTTCACGGAAAAACGTAATCGTAATGGTATTCGTCCATTACATCTTTTTGGTTCTGAAATCAATGTAACTGATCAAGTAAAGTATGTGGGTCTAATTTTGGATTCAAAGCTTTCCTGGACTCCTAACATTGAGTTCAGAATCAAAAATGTGTGTATGGATTTCGGCCAATGCCGACGAACCTTTGGTAAAACTTGGGGTCATAAACCCAAATATATAAAATGGATTTACATAACAGTTGTACGGCCAACATTGGCTTATGGATGTCTTGTGTGGTAGCAAAAGGGGGAAGTGAGGACAATTCAGTCTAAATTAGGCCATCTTCATAGGATGTGCCTAATGGCAATGACTGGTGCGTTCTCTTCAACTCCCACGGTTGCTCACGAAATTCTCTTCGACGTGGGCCCACTACACATACATCTCAAACAAGAAGCATTTTCCTGTACTTACCGACTAAGAGTACTCGGTTTTATGGGAGAGAATCCTGTAAACCGCAGTTCTACACACACTTCGTTGTTACCACTTATGGTTAATTGGGACAAAATTTTCCTTGCTCCAAGTGATCTCACACACGTTAGTAGTTTTCCTTATAGGACATTATCAACACAATTCCCCTCGCGGATGAGTGGACATCTGGCTATTTGGAGAGAAGTATGTCGGACAGCATTGTTTGTTACACTGACGGCTCCCTCCTCGAAGGTAGAGCAGGTGCAGGCGTCTATTCGCGTGAGCTGAGATTGGAACAGTCACACTCACTGGGTACACACTGCACTGTCTTTCAAGCGGAAATATTTGCCATCATGTGTGGAGTGCAATCTGCACTGCAGCAACGCATTATGGGCAAAGTAATATACTTCTGTTCAGATAGCCAAGCAGCTATTAAAGCTCTCGCCTCGGCCAACTCAAGGTCGAAGTTAGTAATCGCATGTCGAACTCAAATTGAGGAACTGAATTCAGTTAATACTTTACACCTTATATGGGTACTAGGGTGGGACAAAATTTTATTTTCTTTTCCTGCATGGTTTTTGCACGCCTCTTGGGTCCTATAATGCTTGTGCGAAATTTCAGATCAATCGGTGAAACTATATTTTAGCGCCGGCGATTTTAATTTTCCATAGGATTTACTATGGGGAAATTTACCTTTACAAAGAAAAAATCCCCAAGGTGTCCCATTATTCTCTAACGATAAATCGATTCAACTACATCATAGGAAATTTTACCAGCAAACTTTCATTGGAAGACCGCAAAGTGATCCGACGCTCGTGTAAAATGTTATTTACATAAAACTAATTGCAGTATGAACGCAAGGCTCATTGTACTTTTGTTCCAGCATCACTGCCGTCTGCTGCTTGCTGTTGT
This sequence comes from Armigeres subalbatus, assembly GCF_024139115.2. Classification (NCBI taxonomy): domain Eukaryota; kingdom Metazoa; phylum Arthropoda; class Insecta; order Diptera; family Culicidae; genus Armigeres; species Armigeres subalbatus. Next base: position 200,095,015 of record NC_085139.1, read on the forward strand.
TTGTACGAGGCACCACTTTGCGTGGAGGATTCGCTTAGCATGAATGAAAAGCGGGTTACTAGGGATACGTTTACTGGCCTTGCTGTTTGAGTCTTCGTCCTACTAGGTAGAAGAAATTCAACCAAATTCCAATGAAGGTGTGATTAACAAAAAGAGGCATGTAACGAACACTTTCCACACATCATGCAACGAAGCGATAATAGATGCGATGTATTAGTTGGGGCCTCTGAATAGCGACGTGAATAGTTCGAAGCTGGTCTGAGCGGAGATTTGTTTTTGGTACCGGTACTCTTTTTGATATTTATATTCCCAAATTCTAAATTTCGAGAAGATTTCCAGTATTTCTAATAGATTCAGATAAGATACACAGATACAAATATGTTGGGATTTTAAATGTATTTTCATGCTCCAAATCATGCAAATAGACGTAATATCTAATCGATCTTATTGTTCCTTTAAATCGAATTAAATTCAAGCTGTGCCTCCTTGTAAAACTCAGTCAATTTTAATTGAATATCAAATGTTAATTCGTTTGATGGAATTAGCAGCAATTTTAAAAGTCGTTGAATTTTCAAAACTATTTGCTGTGTACTTGTGATACTGATTTCCGAAGAAAATAATTTAATGAACTTGCTCTGCTGCGTTGATTCTTGATTGACATGCCGATTATGCAAATCGAAGACTTCTAAATTGTGAAATAGTTTAGGAGATTCCTAGATTTGTTTTGCCTCGAGTTGAAAATATCTTTAATACAGATTATATAGAAAAAATCCAGATTGAATGAGAGATGATTTTCACATCAAAATTTACATCACATCCCTTTTTAAATCATCATCACATCATGGATATTCAATTAAACAAATTTAGCAAAGAAATCAATTATATAATTCTGAAACTATTACCAACATCATTGGGGCTATTTTAAGCCTGTTGATGGAAAATAATAAATAAATAAGGCCGATACAAATATTTAAAATCCATTTTGTTTCCCCCCCCCCCTCGGATTTTTTTGCCAAAAAATGATATTTTGAGGGGGCAACAAAATAAAATTCGGATAATTTTGAGGATTTTCAAAACATTCTTAAACAAATCCGAGGAGTTTTTTGATTTTTTTTCATTTTAATATTTAGTTTTTATTATCCCCCCCCCCCCTTGACTAGTAGGAGACTAGTAGGACAAAAAGTCAATTAAATATTTGTAACGGCCTGAATAAACTTAAAAATTTAATTATAACGATCTTATAGAAATGGATAATATATTTTCCCATAGAAAATAATTTGAAAGCACTTAAAATGAATCTATTTGAAAGGTTGTTTTGAAATGGGTCTTTTGTCTCAAGTATATTAATAAAAATATGATTTTTTTTTTGAATTTTGGTTTAAAGCATATTTATTAAATCTATTTTATGTCACATTCCTACATATAAACTCAAAATATTCGTGTATAAAATCAACGGTGATATTAAGAACTATTTGTACAGTAGTTCATGGTTTTAAAATATAACTATTAACTATCAATATCATTACTGTTTAGATGTAAACTAAATAAATAAATCATCACTTCATAATTTAAAAAAAAAATACGCGGCTGACAGAATAGTTTGTATGAAAGTCAAAGGAATACCCTCTGAAAAATAGAAAATTAGTTATAATTCAAGTCTTTGATTTGACAAGGATGTTATCGATCATTTAGTAATCTGCGTTCGATCATTTAGGAGTTGGTCAATAACTCATTCCAGAGACCTAATTTCAAAATGTATTGTATGGTGGACTTTTAGTGAGAAGGTTTTTCTACAACTCTCCTAAACAGGTCGATGTTTGAATTCCACTATTAAAGGAGTTACGGTGCTAGTTGCTATACTTATACTAAATGATAACAACATATGCAATCATTTAGTCTAAGTTACTGCTACTAGCGCTTTAGTTCCGTTATTAGGCAGAGCTGTAGATAAACCTTTGCACTAGAAGTCCGCTATACAACATATTTTGAAATTTAGGCTCTGAAATGAGTTATTGACAAACTGCTAAATGATCGAAGGCAGATTACTAAATGATCGATAACATCCTTGATTTGAATTATTGGCATATCAATCAAATATCAAATAAGCAAAGCAACTTCATTAAATTATTCTCTTCTGAAATCAGTATCACAAGAATCATATCTCAGTCTTTTAGAAACACCAGAAAGCATCTCGAAAGTAAGAATATGGAAACATAGAGAATTTCCTAAAGAATACATGTATCGAAAAAAAAATCCCGCTCAGACCAGCATCGAACTATTGACGCCGATAATGAGAGGCCCCAACCTATACCTCGCATCTATAGTCGCTTCGATGCATGATGTGTGGAAAGTGTTCGTTACATGACTCTTTTTGTTAATCACACCTTCATTGAAATTTGGTTGAATTTCTTCTACCTAGAAAGACGAAGACTCAAACAGCAAGGCCAATAAACGTATCCCTAGTAACCCGCTTTTCATTCATGCTAAGCGAATCCTCCACGCAAAGTGATGCCTCGTACAAACAACAGCAAGCAGCAGACGGCAGTGATGCTGGAACAAAAAGTACAATGAGCCTTGCGTTCATACTGCAATTAGTTTTATGTAAATAACATTTTTCACGAGCGTCGGATCACTTTGCGGTCTTCCAATGAAAGTTTACTGGTAAAATTTCCTATTATGTAGTTGGATCGATTTATCGTTAGAGAATAATGCGACACCTTGGGGATTTTTTCTTTGTAGAGGTAAATTTCCCCATAGTAAATCCTATGGAAAATTAAAATCGCCGGCGCTAAAATATAGTTTCACCGATTGATCTGAAATTCCGCACAAGCATTGTAAAAACCCAAAAGGCTTCTGAAAAATATGAGGGAACGAAAATTTATTTTTTTCATATATCCATGTCCCAGGCTAATGGGTACCTGGCCATTCTTCCATAGCTGGAAACGAATTGGCTGATGAGTTAGCTCGTAATGGAGCATCGCATGACTTTATTGGTCCTGAGCCAGCTATTCCAATATCCAAGTGTTGGGTGAAGCTTTTGATCAACTCTTGGGCTGTCACTCAGCACAAATGGCATTGGAGTAGTCTGGGTTCATGTCATCAAACAAAATTGTACATCCGGGAGCCATCTCCGGTAGTAGCAAGCTATTTAGCTAATCTGTCTAAACAGAATTGCAGTGTCTTAGTCAAGGCCTTGACAGGTCACTGCCGACTGAACTATCACATGGCAAATATTCAACGCGTTGAATCATCTGTTTGTGATAGTTGTGAATCCGATTATGGAACTTCTTATCATCTAATATGTAACTGCCCAGTCTATGCACAATTGCGCTTCCAAATATTTGGTAAACACTTACTTAGTGAAATTGACTTCAGAAACCTGAACCTTCAGAGTATTTTGTTGTTCATAACCCGTTGTGGTAAGGAGCTATAAGCTCTTGTACGCTAAAGCGTTGTATGCCCTCTTCAAGGGCCCTTTTCCAAACATTTCCCATTCCCACATTCCTTTCCTTTTGTTCACTTCCTTTTCCGTCAGGTGTGTGATGAAAAAGGCTGTGAAGGCGATGGCACAAATCTCCCAAATTGAGGTGAACGTGCCCCTGGAGCCGACGTTCTGATACCTGATACCTGATCACCGTAGGGTGGTTCAAAAAATCAATTTTGCTCCACAGTGCTCATCTGATTCTTTACCATGTGCTGAGTGTCCTCTGAAAATTTGAGCTCATTTGGATTAAAATTGATTTAGCACAAGCCGTTTCAAGTTAGTATGGGGAAATTTATCTTTTCATTAAACTGTTAATGACGTTCCCCCATTAAGCGCAGGTTAAAAGAAAACCTACATAGCTAAAAGGAATACTCAACAGCTTTCACCCAACGAAAACCGCATGTTGATTAATCGCTCCAATAATTAGTAATCGATTTTAAGACAGGTTGCGAATCTTTAGTCATGATCGTTAAACTTCTTTGAGGGCATCACTGAAATGTGCAGTGCAACATAGTAGCCTGAATTTGCGTGCGCTATCTTTCGCGCCACGAGCAGCAATGTTGCCTGTTTTTTTTTCCAATTTCGTTTATTTGGTAGGCTCAGGCGTGTATAACACTTTACGGAGCCACGTTTCTTTCAGATATGTACAATCGTCATAATCTTATTATTAAATTAGTAAGAGAGGGAAATAAGCCAACGTACTCGTGGTGACTCGAGGTTAGGTTTACAATGTTTAAGGATGAACGGGGCTTAGGATTCGGGAATCAGGGAATCATCATAATCATCATAATCAAGGAATTTCAGCGGCTCATCCGGTCATTTGGCGTCGGGGACGATGTAGTTTGTCTTCGTGTTCGAAGAATGTTTCGAATGGGAGCATCTTCAGAACGGCCAGAGCTACGGCGCTCTACGGGACAGAAAGACAGAGACAAAACCAAAAAAACAACTTTGAAGAAAAAGAAAAAACAAAAGTATTAAACTTTTATGTCAGAGGAACAAAGAAAACTATAAATGGCTTGCATATAGACCACATCACGATCCCCCAAAACACCTCTTATCTCCTGGAAGGGTTGTTTACCTCGGGCCACAAGGGTATCCAATAATTGCTCTCTGGAGACGTCGTTTTCCGAGCAGAACCAAACTACGTGATCGATGTCATCATAACCGGCTCCGCACCTACATAAGTTGCTATCGACAAGGTTTATTCTGTACAGATGTGCGTTTAGTGAATAGTGATTAGACATAAGTCTCGACATCACGCGAATGAAGCCTCGACTTAAGTCCTCACCTCTGAACCACGCTCGCCCAGAAACTTTTGGAACTATGGAAAATAGCCACCGTCCAAGTTCGTTGTGTGTCCAATTTCTTTGCCAACTTTGAAGAGTACTCTGACGGACTAATGGGAAAAACTCGTTGCTCGAGAATTGTCTATCATAAACCTCACCTTCCTGTGCGCCCACCTTTGCCAGCGAGTCTGCCTTCTCATTGCCGTAGATTGAGCAGTGAGAAGGGACCCAAACAAAGGTAATCTTGAATGATCTTTCGACCAAAACACGCATCTGCTCTCTTATGTTTGTAAGAAAGTAAGATGCGTGCTTAACAGGTTGCATCGACCGGAGTGCCTCGATAGAACTAAGACTATCCGAGAAGATGAAATAATGGTCTACGGGCTGATTGGAAATTATCCCCAAAGCGAAGTTAATTGCTGCCAGCTCAGCAACATAAACCGAACACGGTTCCTGAAGTTTTCGGAAGGTGGTTGAAGTTATATTGAAAACACCGAAGCCAGTGGATCCGTTAATGCGAGAACCATCAGTGAAATATCTGTTGTTGCAATTGACATGTTCATATTTTTCAGAAAAAATGGAGGGAATTGAAAGATTTTGAAGATGATCTGGTACTCCTTGAATAGCATGTTTCATGGACAGATCGTATTCAATTGAGAAACTTGTGGTACTCGGAATTCATCCTCAGTATTTGATTCCGTCCAGATACGATTGGACCAATATTGCAGCGCTCAATATGCGTCTATACGCTTCAAATTCCGTACACTGAATGACTTGATGCCAGTTTCTCCTCTCAGTCATACCCCGTCCAAAAGCTTTTTTTTTATTCCGTCTCATTCTAATGAGCTGTTGAAGCATCATCGTAAAATGCTTGCTCTTTCTGCCCTGCTCTTTTCCGAGACAGAGAGCTCACATCTATGTTTTTCCGCATTGGCACGAACCTATTTTCGCTAGCTGTCATAAACTCCATCGAAGCTTTTTCTTCAACGTTTCGAGTCTTCCGGTATGCATCGCTTCCGTTTTCTTTTCGCAAGCTTTTAAAACTTGCGTTTGCTACACACGTTATCTCTGGTTGAATTATGCGTTTCACACGATAAAGAAATAAACCCGAAAACGTGTCAAAAACCTTTGAAACTGTTGCATGTATTGTCATGTCCATTATATATCCTACAAAACTGTCATTGGTGAAGTCAACTCGAGGGGGAGTATAACATGGAAGACAAAGATCTGACGATATGTAGTTGAGATAAACTCTCAGGAATCTTGAACGACAAGTTAGTTCAAGCATATTATCGAAGTTATCTAGAACAAGTGTGTTACTTGTTCCACATTTGATGAGTATTCTAAGTGAGAGCTCCCAGTAACGGTGCTTTAAAGGAGTGACTCCAGCAAGCACCTTCAGGCTCATGTTATGCGTTGAATGCATGCAGCCAAGGGCAATACGCAAACAACGATACTGAATTCGTTCCAATTTGATCAGGTGGCAATCAGCTGCTGAGAGGAAGCAGAAGGAGCCATACTCTAAAACAGAGAATAGTCGTTCTATAGAGTTTGATGAGGTCTTCCGGGTGAGCACCCCACCATGTTCCGGAGATAGAACGTAGAAAATGGATCCTTTTCCGGCATTTCTCTATCAAATACTCAATATGAAGTCTCCAGGTGCATTTAGAATCAAATACGACCCCAAGGTATTTAGAAGATAAAGATTGGTTGATGTCATCATTCAACAGCTTTAGTTTCAGTTGAGCAGGGTACCGCTTCTTAGTAAACACTACCAACTGAGTTTTTTGCGGTGAAAACTCGATCCCCAAATGTCTGGCCCAAACAGTCAGATTGTCTAGGGAACTTTGCAATGGTCCTTGCAAGACAGCTGCACATGGACCTCTTAGAGAGACCACGGCATCATCTGCAAGTTGTCTAAGCGTGCATTGTCCTTCCAAACAATTGTCAATATCTTTAACATAGAAATTATAAAGCAAGGGACTTAAACATGAACCTTGGGGAAGACCCATGTAGCTATTTCTGGAAGTTGTCAGAGTGCCGAGTGTAAAATTCATTTGTTTTTCTGACAACAAATTGTACAAGAAATTATTCAAAATAACGGGCAATCCATTACTGTGCAGATTGTCTGACAGCACTTTTATGGAAACTGAATCAAAAGCGCCCTTAATATCCAAGAATACTGAAGCCAATTGCTCCTTGTGCGCAAAGGCTAGCTGTATATCTGAAGAGAGCAACGCTAGACAATCAATTGTTCCTTTACCTTTACGAAATCCAAACTGAGTATTTGAGAGTAATGCATTTTGTTCAACCCAATGGTCGATTCTTGAAAGGATCATTTTTTCCAATAATTTTCTCATGCATGAAAGCATGGCAATCGGTCGGTAGGAATTGTAATCAGACGCTGGTTTCCCAGGCTTTTGAATAGCTATTACTTTGACCTGTCGCCATTCTGGTGGTACGATGTTGTACTCCATGAAGCAGTTGTACAGGTCAAGTAACCGTCTTTTTGCGATATCTGGGAAATTTTTAAGAAGATTGAATTTGATGTTATCGCATCCCGGAGCAGAGTTATTCGATGAAAGAAGAGACATAGAAAGTTCCAGCATTGAGAATGGCCCATCCAAAGAACCAGGATCAGTGACTGATTCTCGAAATAGCGGTTCTGCTGGTACGGAATCTGGACAGACCTTTTTTGCGAAATTGAATATCCATCGATTGGAGTATTCTTCACTCTCATTGGTGGAAATGCGGTTCCGCATGTTGCGAGCCGTTTTCCAAAGTGTTGTCATTGAGGTTTCTTGTGATAGTCCCTCGACAAAACGTCGCCAGTAGCTACGTTTTTTTGCCTTGAGAAGATTTTTGAGTTTTCTTTCGAGCCTCAAATACTCTTCAAAAAGCTCTGACCTTCCGTGTTTACGGAAGGCCTTGAAGGCATCAGATTTCTCAGAATACAACTTAGTACATTCATCATCCCATCCAGGAGTGGCTGGTCTTCTGATGACAGATGTACTTGGAACGCGTCGTTTCTGAGCTTCTAGTGCGCTTTTTTGAATCAACTCAATAAGGAATCGATATTCATCCAAAGGTGGAAGAGTATCAGTTGATTCAATACCAATTTTTACCGCCGATGCAAATTTTTGCCAGTCAATGTTCTTCGTGAGATCGAAAGGAACATTAACTGGCTCAGATTCTTGATAGCCACTTTTAATGGTGGTGGCTATCGGCATATGGTCACTACCGTGGGGATCTTGGATAACCTTCCACGTGCAATCTAACGATAGTGAATTAGAACATAAAGATAGATCAATACGGCTTTGTTGACCATTTGGTCCTATTCGAGTTACTTCACCAGTGTTCAAAATATTCAAATTGAAATCGTCACACAAATCATAGAAAATAGGCGCTCTATAATCGTCATACGTTTCGCCCCATCCAATACCATGTGCGGTCATATCACCCAATATCAATACTGGAGATGATAGAAGGGAGACTGCGCTCCAAAAATGTCGACGATTAATAGAGGCATTTGGAGGAATGTACACTGAAGCTATGCAAAGGTCTTTATTCTTCACATTTACTTGGCATGCGACGATTTCGAAGCCGGGAACAGTCGGAATGGGAATTCCGTAGAAGGAGTAGCATTTTTTGATCCCCAAAAGAACGCCACCATAATGATCATCCCGATCTTGGCGAATAATGTTAAAATCGTGGAAGTTGATTTCATCTTCAGAAGAAAGCCATGTTTCACAGAGAGCAAATACATCACAATCGGAATTGCGAATCAAAAACTTGAACACGTCCAATTTATTTTTTAGACTATGACAGTTCCACTGCAGCACAGTGATTGTATCTTGTATGGCCGTATTATCCATCGAAAGATACAATTTCTGCAAGAAGGGGCCATGAAACAGTCAATTGCTTCAGATAACTTTCTACTGTTGGAATAAATAGGTCAATGATTGGCCTCAATGAATCCGGAATATTGAAAAGATTCAAAAAGCGGTCCACGAGGTCCTTAAAGGATATCAATCCTCGCTTGGACGAGATTCTATTTTCGGAAGTGCGAGTAACATTTTCTTTTTCATTGATAATCCTAGCCAGATGTTTCTTAGGAACATCGGTTTTAGGCAATGGCGGGAATGTCTTAGAGCAGCAGGGATCTGCAGTGAAGACTGGTTGCTTCGGGATTTAAATAATCCCCATTACCTTCAGATTTTGCCAAGCCTTTATGGATGACTTTTGTTTTCTTTCGGCGCGATCCAGGGAAGACGGTTGCTTCCTCTTTTCGGGCGCGTGTACCTCGAAGAATCATCCATGTCGGCTGCGTCAGAGTCCGATTCATCAATGGAGATGGAATCATAATAGTCACTTACTTGAACGGCAGCTGAAATAGCAGTCTTTGCGGTGGCAGTGGCGGATGTGTCTTGCGCTTTAACCATTTCCGCATAAGACTGCTTGGAGCGCTGTACCAACGAGCGCTTCACTTTTGGGTGCGTCTTTTGTACACCGGGCAATCTTGCAAACCATGGGCAGGATCCAAACCACAATAAGCACATTTTGTGGCTTGTTGCTGGCAGGTATCTTCCCTATGTCTTTGGAAACATTTACCACAAAGTGGTTTGTTGTCACAAAACTCGGCAGTGTGACCTAATTGTTTGCAGTTGGTACAATTAAATACCCTGGGTACAAACAAACGCACCGGAAACAACATATTCTCGATATCTACATATTTTGGGAGCATCGAACCGGCGAACGTCACCCGAAGCGAGCCTGACTTAGCATATACCTTTTTACCATCTACTGTGGTTGCTGAATGCAATTCCTTGCAGTCCAGGATATCCACGGTAGATTGCAGGGCATTCTTTAAGCGACCTTTTCCTGCAAGTACATCCTTGCAAGTTAAGCTCGCTGCGTTGATCACACCTTCAATTTCGACCTCTCGCGAGGGGACATAAACTAAATATTCAATATTGTATGCCCTGTCGCCAGCAATTTCATTCGCCACCTGGTATGTAGGTGCGGTGATGCGTAGCTTGTTTCTGTTGATTTGATTGAATTCAAGCTTCGTAAAACGACGCGTCAAGTCTCGTTTGATGCCGAGAAAATCTAGGCTTTTCGCTTTCTGCCGAAAGTAAACAACCCAAGGGCCAGGCGAAGATGCCTGGTAAAACCGTGTGCGAACCTCTTTTGGTGGCTCACCACCTCCCATAGTCTCTGCTTCCATTCTCACCCCGAGAGGTGGAAGGACAATTCTGTCTTATACTAACTTAAAACTATTAGCAAATCGGAAAAAAATAATGAGAAAAAAAAAACTAATTCAATTGATTTCATAAAACAAAATCTGCCACTTATCTGTGCTGCTGCTGTAGGTAGCAGCAGAAACAATAGCCTGCTTTACTGGCTTCGCCAGAAGCAGCTACTTCGCTCGCCGACAGTGATCGCCTTGGATCCGTAGGTAGGCACCACACAATAGACTCGCACTACCGAACAACACCCGCGATGAGACACAGCACACACGTCTGGCTCGTTCGAACTATCGGCACGGAATGTGAATGTTGCCTGTTGATGAGTTATGCAATTAGATCCAGAAAACTACGGTATAGATTAAATTCAATTACTAATTATTGGGGCGATTAATCAACATGCGATTTTCGTTGGGTGAAAGCTGTTGAGCATTCCTTTTAGCTGTGTTGGTTTTCTTTTAACCTGCGCTAAATGGGGAAGCGCCATTAACAGTATAATGAATAAAATAATTTCCCCACTAATTTGCATGTAAACTTGAAACGACTTGTGCTAAATCAATTTTAATCCAAATGAGCTCAAATTTTCAGAGGACACTCAAGACATGATAAAGAATCAGATGAGCACTGTGGAGCAAAATCGATTTTTTTAACCACCCTACACCAGTGCTACGATGTGCACGTATTACCTGGCAATCTAACTGCATTGATTGTCTGCCTTTTCAGAATTCCCAATAAGATTCCGTTGAAATATCATAGATGATGATACCTAATTCCATTTAAATCTTTTAGTATCATTAGTGATTAGCACACGTTATTATTTTATGTGGGGGGCAAGCATGGAACATATTTTTCAACGCGGGTGTTAGGCGGCTGATTCATGCTCGACCAAAATAGTAAAATTTAGCAAGAATATTTTAATTTTGTTTGATTGCTTTTATTTTTTTAAATATTGTTTGCCATCAAATGATTGGCAGCTTATTTTCAGCATCACATAACGCAAGAGAGGGTAAAAAAAGTTTGTTTTTGGAGCGATCATATAGCTTTTACCGTATAGAAAACCCCAAACAAGTGACGCGCTCGCGAGTGATTGTGGTATTTATTTATTTATTTTATTTTATTTGTCCGGTGACGTGTTTTATCGAAATTGAAGTGAATCATTGAAATTTGAGTGAATTGTTTGATGGAATGCGGAAAAGAGAAGAGTCATGTTCTTTGTGAAATGCAACATATTTGTACAGCGCAAAAGGAAGTACCATTTCTATTACTATGTGTGATATGTGTTTAGGTAGATCAGCGCGTGATGAATATTTTCTGGTGGTGGTGAATTTATGCCGTTTACGTCACAGAGCTATTGAATTTAAAACCAGAAATCTCGAAAATACTTGAAATAAAACTTTGTAAAATGTTTAGTATCTTCTTCTTCTTCTTATTGGCATTACATCCCCACACTGGGACAGAGCCGCCTCGCAGCTTAGTGTTCAGTAAGCACTTCCACAGTTATTAACTGCGAGGTGTCTAAGCCAGGTTACCATTTTTGCATTCGTATATCATGAGGCCAGCACGATGATACTTTTATGCCCAGGAAAGTCGAGACAATTTCCAATCCGAAAATTGCCTAGACCGGTACCGGGAAATAGTAGTTATGTATAATTATCTTAAAAAGGCATGGTTTGATTTTTCTATTCGATGAACCTAGAAGAATCGTTTTGCTCACTGAGCAAAAAGTACAAATTTGGTAAATTTAGATTTGTTCAACGGATAGTTGTTGATTAGACTGGCCCAGATTACTATGGGGAGAAAAAAATGTGATCGAATTCCACGGGGCACCCCCCAGAATTGTGTCTTTGGGTGAGAAAATCAATCTCTGAAAATTTCAGCTCAATCGCTTGTTGCATAAGCTGGCGCATTTGATTTGAAGTTTGTATGGGGATTTCAGCCAAAATGTATAGGAAAATACACCTCCGTCACTCATTCGATCTGGAAATTGGTTCTGTTTGCTCGATTGACCTCAGAATTGCAAAAACGGCAGTTGGTATGCTACAGAACAATTTCACAGAACATTGCATGATGGATAAATGAACTTTTATATAATTTTCGGCTGATTTATTAGGAGCTGATTTGTGTATTTTTGGGTTTTTTGATCGAATCGCATCAGCCGAAACCTATATAAAAGTTCATTTAATCATCATACAATGTTCTGTGAAATTGTTCTGTAGCATACCAACTGCCGTTTTTGCAATTCTGAGGTCAATCGAGCAAACAGAACCAATTTCCAGATCGAATGAGTGACGGAGGTGTATTTTCCTATACATTTTGGCTGAAATCCCCATACAAACTTCAAATCAAATGCGCCAGCTTATGCAACAAGCGATTGAGCTGAAATTTTCAGAGATTGATTTTCTCACCCAAAGACACAATCCTGGGGGGTGCCCCGTGGAATAAGACAACTTTTTCTTTCCTGGGCCAGTCTATTGTTGATAGATTGAGGTTAAGAATTCGCCTGTAAATTATTTAAAGAATGAACTGTAAATAAAATCGATATTAATATACTCTTTGGACAGCCGGCTGGCAAGAGTTTAAATAAAAACAGGTAAACAACATAGTCTGTGGGTCGAATTGCCAGCTTGAGGCAAACCTCCATGACCTACCTTACCCTACCCAGCCACCAACTCCGTAGAACTTATGAGGGCGTCGCCAAGTCGGGGGCCTCTCGTTAAGTAAGTTCTACATCAACACTTCCTTTCGTATCCCTAGTTACGGTAAAGATGGGCGTGGCCGGAAGTAGTAATCCTCATGCTTATGCCATTTTTATCTTAGATTGGAATCAAGGGTAACTCCCCACCTTGATTTCCGATAGAAATCTGGATAAGGATTCCATAAGAAACATGAGTATCACTAGTGTCCAATCTACGAAGTATACCGTAACAACGCTAACGCTAATCTGTTGGAATTTTTGGGTTAGGTTCGAGAGGCAAAGGTCCGTCCTGGTTAACGAGCTGTCAATGTGATAGATAGGAGAAAGCATAACTAATGGATTTATAAATTGGATGTAGGAAACGAGCTCTTTTTAATGGTTCATTTCCAATTCTAGCAGATTACTGCTAGAATACTCAAGTTGAAGGTATAGGAATAGCAATGGAAACGGTATGGAAGTCCATTTCCAATTCTAGCGATTGCTAGAACATGAGAAATATAGAGAAAGATACAAAGTAGGAGGAATGGAACGGACCTGGGATTGAACCCACGACCTCCTGCGTATGAGGCAGAAGCAGTTGCCATATGACTACCAAGCCCGTTTGAACTATTTCACATATACTCATTAAAAACTACGAAAAACATAATAAAATAATGAATAAAATCCACTACTCCTGACTCGAAATCCGTCCACCAAATTAAATCTCTGTTTGTTTTATACATACACTAGTGGGCAGCCCTTCGCACGCTCTTGCAAAGGTAAACAAAAACTCGATCGGATCCGATCGGAAGTAAACAGAGGAGCAGGAGCAAGAGCGGAATCATATCTCGGGTACTTATTCAAAAGGACGTATGTGATTTTGTAAACAAAGATTCAAACGTCGATTTGTCCGATCTGATGGCACTCCCACGCAAACCAACACCACTAACAGGTAGCCGAAGCCTTCCCCTATGTGTCTATGGTGATGGTTTGCGTGGGAGGGCAATCAGATCGGACAAATCGACGTCTGGATCTTTGTTTACAAAATCACATACGTCCTTTTGAATAAGTACCCGAGATATGTTTTCTTGCTTCCAAATTGATGATAAGGATGTTTTTCAGATACAGAAAGGTAAGTAAATGAAATTTGAACGTTTGGAATTGTGAAATCTGGTAGTTGAATGCTACCAGAATATGAAAATTGGTAGAATTGATGAGAAAATATTATGAGTGGTCGAATCAAAACAATAATATCCATGTTTGCTTCAAACATTTAGCTGATTGAAACAACTTGAAACGCACATTTGATTCAAAAAACCACAATCCACGAACAAATTTTGCTCCTACCTCTCATCGGGTAACGAGTAGTTCGTCGAATTCTAATTTTTCAAACACGCCCTCCTATGCCAGCATCGCTGCAGCAAATATAGTATATTAACAATATAGTCCACTTCGTAAATCCCCATATATTAGGCAAGAGACAGCACATTAACACCATCTTGCGTCACAAAAGGCAACTAACGCCTAAAAACGATAGCCAAGGGGTGCGTTAATTGCGAAAATTACACTAATTTTTCAATTTTTGAAAATTTGAATTACATTTTTTAAAATTTTATTTTTATACTCATATATCAAAATTGGGTCATGGGATGATTTCTAACATATCATTTTGAAATGTTATGTTGCATATTGAATTATACGTTCAAGCACCCCTCGGAATGTCTCTGCACTACATTGCTTGCCTTTTGTGACACCGCGGTGCTACTGCATTGTCTCTTCAAATCAGCCAGAGTGGACTATATTGGTAATAGAGTATATTTGGCTGCAGGCAGGCAAAATCTCATTTCTGAAAATTGACCGACGATGAATGATTTTCATACCCATTCTTCAACGGGAAATAACGTTCGTTTTGACGACTCAGGTAGCATGTCTCCTTCCGACTTTGATTTTCTAAATGAACAATTGCATCATATGATTGATGCAATGTTCAAAGCAAATACCAAAACTGGTTGGTATTAAATTTACGCAAAAAATTGTTATTGGACTTCGTTTTAATGAATCCAAGTAATTCTTTGAAAATTTTAAATTGGAATGCCCGCTCTTTAAAGGGTAAGGAAGATGAGTTATTCAACTTCCTATCAGTTCATAATGGGCACACTGCCATTGTAACTGAAACATATTTAAAACCTGGTCTTTTCATCACAAGAGATTCAAATTATTTTATTTACCGAAAAGATCGTCTTGAGAACGCCTGTGGTGGGGTCGCCATTGTCATTAATAGACGTATCAAACATTAAGTATAGGGGCAGTAGGGGCAATATGAACATACGGGGCAATATGAGCCACCCTCATTTTGAGCTTATTGACAAGTTTTATCATGTAAAAGTTATATGATCTTTAAAAGGATGCTCCACATATGCATCAACGTGAAAACCGCATTAAAATTCAATTCAAACATGAAAATATACTTGAAAATGTAAATTTTCACTGCATAGGCAAAATTATTATAAGATTTCAAGTTTATAAATAAGGTTTTGACACAATGGCCTTAAAATGCGAATAAGTTCAAATTTCAGTATTCAAATACAAGAATATTATCATATATGCAAGATTCATTACGAAAAAAATACAACAGCGCATTACTGCGATAGAAACAGAAAAAATGACCATTGACCAATTCTCGAGCAACATATGATTAGGGCCGAAAAACCAACAATGCTGAACCGAGAAAAATGGGGTTCAAGTTTTCTATGACTAATTTAATTCATTTATTGAAGTAGAAACACATTTCATTGCCAAAACCATGTCACTGCTATACGTAAATGGTTATATTATAACAGCAGATTAAGATTAATTGAAAAACCGTTCGAAATCGACAAAATTTCAGCTAAAACAAAAATCGCGCCGTTTACTCGCATTACCGGCAACACGTCTGGTTTTTAAGTCGTTTGCTCAAAGCTAATAACATAATCGGATTTGTTTAGATTTATAAGCCAGAGCAGTTCTGCTATGCGATATATCGAAAACCTAGTAAGAATATACATTTTTAAATAACTTGAAGCTACTTTTCTTAAATAAACAATATAAAGTGAACGGCCTAAAAACCAAAGCAAACATTCCGCATGGTAGTTAAGGGCGCCAACAAAGGACTTAAAAACCATCATGGTGCAAATGGTTCATAAGACGTTCACTAAAAATAGCAATAAATGTGTTTCTTAAGAGAAATCGAGTACGGAGTTTTACCTAGCATGAAGATTTACGAAGCAATCGTTCATGCCAGAAAATCAAAAATCATGGTTTTGGTTTATAAGCCGTAATCATATGTTACGCGAGAATTGAAATGTGGCTGTTCAAACGGTGAAGAGTGGCAAATCAGTTCAGTCCGCTGTTGTGCATTTTTTTCATTTTATTTAATATGGAATACTCACTACTGTTGTAGGAATATCATATTCTTCTATATTACGATACCTTTTTCGCCAAAATAAAGGTTTTGGAAGGGTGGCCCATACTACCCCAAATGGTGGCTCATATTGCCCCGTATAGTCGGGAACACACATTGAAATCAATACATTTTTAAAAGTGCATTCCAACAATTTCCAAACGCATTTTTCGTCATTCATCGACGAAATATGAAAGGTAACATTCTCTAGTATAAGTCAACTACATTTGAACGATGCTTTTTTGAGCTTTTCAGCGCTTTTCGGAACGATTTCCTTAGGTGGCCCATATTGCCCCGATCACCCCTATTCTTCGTTTGAAACCAAAGTTTTCGAACCCTTGGGAGTTTCTGTTGAAACAAATTTTGGACAATTCTCTTTTATTGCTGCCTACTTGCCTTTCCAGTGCAATGGGTAGCAAAGGAATTTGTTGAGAGCTGATCTTCAAATTCAAACTCGCAACAAATCCTAATTTTTCATAATTGGTGACTTCAATGCCAAACACCGCTTATAGAATAATGTTCAAAGCAATTCCAATGGTAAAATTTTATTTAAAGATTGTTCTGCGGGATATTATTCTATTCAATATCCCAATGGACCAACTTGTTTTTCTTCCAGTCAAAATCCTTCTACAATTGATTTAGTTTTAACCAGGGTTTGCAGAAATCGCTCTCAATAGATAACGAACAACGATAAAAGAGAGGCAAAACTGTTCCGAATCATAACAAGCCATGATAACAAATTTTATCAAACTTGTATACAAGTACGAAAAAACAGAATCGGATAGGCAGCCCGCACAGAAATATGGTGATTCACGCTTTGTTTTCGCTCCTTTCGTGTTGGTTACTGCACAGCTGTGTAGAACAAGTTGAAATGCATCATCAGAGTCAGTGCTCCCCGCATTTGGAGCTTTCTAAAAGAAATTTATCATGGGGTATAACTGTTGGAATATCAGGTAGTGTGCGACGCTTCGCTGTGGATCGAAGATGGATAAGAAGCGGGCGCCGGTTAGTTGTAGTTGCTCTTTGGTACAGATTAAGGAAGTTTGTTATGGATTATTGTATATACCTATTGTTGAAGAGAACTGCAGCTGCTGGCAGAATTATCAGTCAGTAGCCTGCCGTGGTGTAGAGAGGGAACTCTAGTATTTGTTGTTCTTTGTGAGGGGGTTCCCTTTTCTGGCCAATAGGTTATGGGCCCAGGAACAATTCCCGTTCTCCATCTTAGTGGGATGTTATGGCCGTCGACGTTATCGCAGTGGGATCATGGATCGGCCGCATAAGTCGCGTGGCGCAGTGGGATCATAGATCAGCCACGTAAGTCTTGGGTAGCGCCGGACGGAATTCATCAGGAGGTTGGAACGTTCGGTAGGATGCTGGCTGGTCATCAGAACTCCAGGAGGAGCATCGGAACATTCAGGAGCTGGTCATTGATAATGCTCTTGTATCTTTGACAAATTTAATTGTCGAAGCCAGAGGTATTGCAATTCCTAAATGTGAAATTAAATTCAACTCATTATTATTGACGACGATCTTCAGCTTCCGTCTTAAAAATGTGAAGCGAAGGCAATACCAAAGAACTCGCGATCCCGCGTTGAAAGTTATTTGGTGAGATTTGCAAAATGAAATAAAAAAAAACGTTTCGCTATTCTGAGAAATACCAACTTTGAGAATAATGTCTCGAAGTTGGATCCCAGTTCGAAACCCTTTTGGAAATTAACGAAAATCCCTAAAAAAAACCTCAAAAGCCAATTCCAGCGCTTAAAGAGGGAAATACGATTTTATTAACAAATGGCGAAAAGGCTCAAAAACTTGCAAAACAAAAAAGCAGTTCGAGAGTGCCCATAATTTTAGTCTAGGTCTCACTAGTCCAATTGAGGATCAAGTTACACGGAGCTTCGAAGACATTCTCAATCAAGAGAATGTTTTTGACCCAACACTTTTTGACGTTGGGAACTAATCTGGATGAAGTGAGATCTATTACCGTATTACCGTATCGAACGACTATTATCTATTATTATCTCGATTGAAATGACACCATGTATAATAAAGAAGGACGTAAATATTACGTCAAAATAATCGCAACCTGTGCATCTCACCCATTTTACACTGCTCATAGAACAAACTTTAATGTTCTGATTGTTCCAGAAGTACGTATTGAAGTCAACATTTTACCGTTGTTAATTCAAGTCAAAATAATTCAGTTATGCATTTTAAAAACTCATTAGCAAATCTGCTAGAACTAGTAAACTTTACTCTCAATATTACCACTGTTTAAAGCTACCACATCTGATGTAGGTCATATTCTATATAAACGATGAACACTATTACAAACAGCGACCTACTGTTCAGAATGCAGTGTTTAAATTTCGTGATTCTCCTGTTAATAGTGCAATTGAGCTTCTCATCAATATGCGAAGCAGCCCCCAAAGCCAAACCTGGCGACAACTATAAAAGAATTTGCCAAGTAACAAAATGGTCATCCGGATTTTTTTGTCCTCTGGGAAAGTGAGGCATGTTGTTTGAAATAAAAGGTATTATTAATCAGATAAAGCCATTAGATTGACTAAGGACCTAAGAATAAAAAGTTTGTATCCATTCATTTTCCAGTTAAAAGACATCAGGTGTGTGAATAACAACGAACGGGATGTGCAGATTTGGACCCAAATACAGTTAAAGGTATTTGAAATGAATTCGGGTGGGAAAGACGTTATTATTACTATTTGGAATAAACCGGAGTTATTGGTAATTGTTGCCATACATAAATTTAAAAATCCATTAGGAAGTCGATTTCGGACCATAGAAAATTCTAGTGAGTCAACCGTTGATTGAACTTCAATAAAGTATATATTATAATATATTATGCTTCATCGTTTAGAGTTTGATAAATATCATAGATATCACTTACTTCCACAGCTTGACTACCCCATCGCGACTGCTGGACACCACAAACGTCTGTTTAGACGTTCGACACATAAGCATGTCGCTGATCACGTCGTGATGCCCAGGGGCAGGCATTTCCGGCCCCGATCGTGGTGCGTCTTCCGAGCCTGCTCGGGTACTGCGATCCTGCCCTCCTCCAGATCCCGCCCCACTGCTGTAGTGAATCTCAGAAATCACACGCGTTCCGTCGATCAAACGGGATCTGTAAACAAAAAATATTAATCCCCAGGTTAGCATTCGGTATTTTCAATGCTTGTCCTGGAATATTTGAAAAATAAATAAACTTACTCGTAAGAAATATTCGACGTAGAAAGATAATCTCTTGGGGCGGGAACAACGAGAGAACAGTTGTCTACGTTCACTGGATCCCAGTAGCGAATCCGTTGATCAGTTCCTCCAGTAAGCAGGAACCCGTTGCCATCTGCTACACCGGGCAGAAGAGCACACACGGAATGTGACGATACATTTGCATTCGAGAGCGGTGGGCTCGGGCTAGCCCAGAAAGCCTGCTGTCGATGCCCTGTCTCAATATTCCACACGTAGACTTCATTGTTGCCCTGTGAAGCCGACACCAGCCAAGAGGGTTCCGTAGGATGATGTGACACCCTTCGAATCCTTGAATCGTACGGATGTTTGATCTCAGCTATCGGAAGTCTAAATCTCAAGTCCCAGCATATGTGCCGACCACTGCTAGTGCCAACCGTGAGCCAAGAACTGGTCGGATCAACGCAGAAGGTGGTTATAACACCTTTCCGCAGATCGCTTTCCAGACGCCACGCAAAGCCGGGCATGCGGATATCCCATCCCACCAACGCGCCATATAACGTGGCATAAACTATCACACTCTGGGCACCCTGATCCAAAGGCTGCATCTCAACAACAGGGCCATCGTCCTGCGGTTCTCCACCGATGCGATCGACCCGAGTGCTAGAATCTAAATGTCGCGCCTGTTGCAGAGCCATCTTGCTGGAGTTCGTGTCGATCTTCAATAGCAGCAATGCACCATCCTTACCGGCAATGGCCAACGATTGGCCGGCATCGCATGCAGCAATGGCATGGAGTGGAGTATTTGCGTGATAGGATTGCCGGGATCGGTTGATCGATTGCTGCCCATCAAGTTTGTTGCAGTCCCAAAGTCGTACCGTAGAATCAATCGAAGCAGTGGCAAACAACGAACCATACGGCTTCAACGTAGTCATCCTGCTGACAGCGGCCTTGTGTTCATGCAAGTGAGCTGCTATTGTTCCATTCATCTTCCACCCCGAGGGTAGCGGCATGGCATTCGCAGATGGGTCGCGTAGCTCTCTATTCAATGCGTACGAAGAATATCGTCCTTTCAACTTACTGACAAGGCTTTCAAATTCTAGGCGACATTCGGCTGATCGCTCTTGCATGGCCGTTCGCTCCGGCATACTATACTCGACCAGGCTGGAGGTGGGCGTAGGCTGAGGAGGTGGTGCCAAATTTGCCACCGTCAACACCGATGTGACCGAATCGTTTGACGGTGATGTTGGCGAAGGGGAATGTGAATCAATGGCCGTGAACATGTGCTGCCATTCCTGCGTAACATCTGAATCACTTTTGCGCTGTTTGTTTTTGGTGGTGTGGTCGATTTTAGCGCGATCGCAGAGCTGGACCTCCCGCACCAAGTCCGGTTTGGCATCGAGCGTTATTCGTCCATTGCTGTGTGGGAGACGGGTGTCTGCCAGTTTGTAGCGGTGAAGCTTGATAAGGTGGGCGCTCATCGAAAGAAGTTGGGCCTCAATTAGATCGGTGAGGCCTTCCGTCGAAAGGCGCCGGAAGAGCTGGAAATATTTTAGATGTTGATTAGTTATTAGAAGTTTGAATTGTTTGTAATAATCAATAATTATTGTTGGTAAATATTTCTGATTTTGGGTAAATAAAGGGGATGTGTTTACTCTGCTAGTTCTGCGTTGTTTTGAATCAAGTCAATTCCGATGTCTTGGTGATTAGTCCCAAGCAGACCCACACCTTGGCAAGGTATCGATCATATAGTAACGATGTTGAGCAATCGCAAAAGGCACGTAAATGAAACTAATGGAGATTCGGTAGATACTCGAAGCATCGGAGCCCTGCGCTTACTGTACCGATTTAGTGACCTGGCATAAAACTAATTCGCAAATATAGTAGGCTATAGGGCTAACCATCGGAAACAGGATAATCAGCAGCCATCTTGGAATAGAAACAAGTTTTGAACCAGCGTGAAATTTTTTAAAAAACCCAGATTAATCCACCTAGCGTTGATGGTGCCTTTCTCGTATTTAGTCAAGACAACAACCTTATATGGGGCTTATATGGTTCGATGTACCATTTTCTTCATAACTTTTAAATGCAATGACCGATCGTTATCAAATTCAATAGTGATCAACAATGCTTTGTCCCCTGTCGAATAAAACTTGCGAGAAAATCGGTTAAGGATTACTATACGAAAAGTTGTCTAATGTTTTTCTTAGCTTTTGTGCACACACATACACACACACACACACACACACACACACACACACACACACACACACACACACACACACACACATACATACAAATACATACACACGGACAGACAGACATGTGCTCAATTCGTCGAGCTGAGTCGATTGGTATATAACACTATGGGTCTCCGAGGCTTCTATAAAAAGTTACTTTTTGGAGTGAAATGATAGCCTTTCGGCACAACTTTGTTGTACGAAAGGCAAAAAATGTTGTGAAAGGAAATTAGTTTCGAGTGTCCAAAGAAAAACTGGTAAAGCGGTTAAGTGTAAAAAACAGCAAAGATGCCGACCGGAGAGAGCCCCGGCGGAAAGGCAAACTCAATCGGCCAAAAACCAAGGACAACATACACATACAACAATACGGACAATGGAAATGGACCCTATCGTGTAATAGTGGATCTAACAGACAGCAAAGAAGGAACATGGGAAATAAACAAACCTTCGTTTAGGAAAATCCTAAACAGGAAAGCGGAATACAAACAAAGTGTAATTTGATTAACGTTAAACCACTTGGGCGGAGGAAGCTGATGATATTGACAAAAACCAGCATTAATCAGATGCAGGAAGACAAGTCGTTGAAAAAACAAAACTACCCAGCGTACATTTCGAAATACTTCCTAACGGTATCCGGGGTTATATCCGGAGTACCAATCGAGATGACACCAGAAGAAATACAGGAAAACATCAGAAGTACAGTCCACGGTAAATGCTGGGCAAAGCGTACCATTGGTACTTCGCGTACCTGAAGGAATAAAATAGACCCCATCTCGCGGTCCTTAGCCTCTTACCCAGCAACTCCTATCCCTACCTCCCCGTGGTGCTGGCCGGGATACGAGCAACCTTAGGGAAGAACGAACAATCAACAAGAGAGTACGGACCGGAACCATCGGCGAAGACCACTGCGACGAAAAGGGACTAGCGATTGGAAACTCGGTTCGTGGAACTGCAAATCTCTCAACTTCATCGGGAGCACACGCATACTCGCCGATGTGCTCAAGGACCGTGGATTCGGCATCGTAGCGCTGCAGGAGGTTTGTTGGAAGGGATCAATGGTGCGAACGCTTAGAGGTAATCATACCATCTACAAGAGCTGCGGCAACACACGCGAGCTGGGAACAGCTTTCATAGTGATGGGCGATATGCAAAGGCACGTGATCGGGTGGTGGCCGATCAATGAAAGAATGTGCAGGTTGAGGATCAAAGGCCGGTTCTTCAACTTCAGCATAATCAACGTCCATAGCCCAAACTCCAGAAGCACTGATGATGATAAGGACGCATTCTACGCGCAGCTTGAACGTGAGTACGACAGCTGCCCAAGCCACGACGTCAAAATCACATAGGAGATTTGAACGCTCAGGTTGGCCAAGAGGAGGATTTTAGACCGACTATTGGAAAATTCAGCGCTCACCGGCTGACGAGCGAAAACGGCCTACGACTAATTGATTTCGCCGCCTCCAAGAATATGGCCATCCGTCACAAACCTACTTCCAACACAGCCTCCCGTATCGGTCCACCTGGAGATCACAACTGCAGACAGAATCACAAATCGACCACGTTCTGATTGATGGACGGCACTTCTCCGACATTATCGACGTCAGGACATATCGTGGCGCTAACATCGACTCTGACCACTATCTGTTGATGGTTAAACTGCGCCCAAAACTATCCGTCATCAACAATGTTCGGTACCGACGACCGCCGCGGTACTACCTGAAGTTGCGGCTGAAGTTCCGGCGACTGAAGCAACCTGATGTCACCACTGCATACGCGCAGTATCTCGAGGCAGCGTTGCCGGAAGAGGGTGAGCTCGATGGGGCCCCTCTGGAGGACTGCTGGAATACAGTTAAAGCAGCCATTAACGACGCAGCGGAGAACAACGTCGGGTATATGGGACGAAGTCGACGGAACGATTGGTTCGACGAAGAATGCAGACAGATTCTGGAGAAGGACGCAGCGCGGGCAGTCGCGCTGCAGCAAGGTACCCGGCAGAACGTGGAACGTTATAGACGGAAGCGGAGACAGCAGACCCGCCTTTTTCAGGAGAAGAAACGCCGCCTGGAAGAAGCGGAGTGCGAGGCGATGGAACAGCTGTGCCGTTCTCAAGAAACACGCAAGTTCTATTAGAAGCTTAACGCAGCCCTCAAAGGCTTCGTGCCGCGAGCCGAAATGTGCCGGGATAAGGATGGGAGCATTTTGACGAACGAACGTGTGGTGATCTAAAGGTGGAAGCAACACTACGAGGAACATTTGAATGGCGCTGAGAGTACAGGCAGTGAAAGTCAAGGCAGCGGAGGAGATGACTACGTCAGTTCAGCGGACGATGGAAGCCAACCAGCCCCCACCTTGAGGGAAGTTAAGGTGCCATCCAACAGCTAAAGACCAATAAAGCAGCTGTTAAGGATGGTATCGGAGCTGAGCTCATCAAGATGGGCCCGGAAAAGCTAGCCACTTGCCTGCACAAATTGATAGCCAGAATCTGAAAACCAGAAAACTGAACAGCTACCGGAGGAGTGGAAGGAAGGGGTTATATGCCCCATCTACAAGAAAGGCGACAAGCTGGAGTGTGAGATCTTTCGAGCGATCACCATCCTTAATGCCGCCTACAAAGTGATATCCCAGATTATCTTCCGTCGTCTGAGATTACGTAAAAAAAGCTGGATTTTTTTCTAATTTATATTGGAAATTCTTCGGAATTTGATGTTTATTGGAATTTTCATCGTAAATATGCATTTCGGATCCTTCTACGGATTCTTAAAGTTCTTCAAAATTTCTACCGAACGTTTTCGGAACTCTTCCACAGAATTTCGGAAAATAATGTCGTTGAAATTCTAAAGACTTTTCCGTGGAGACTCCGAAGAATTTCTTGTCAATATTCCGAAGGGTTTTCCTTGCAACTCCAGAATAATTATTCTTGATAATTAAGAAGATCTTGGAATTTAAAATTAATCCAAGCAATAAATAAAGGCAATAATTTAGGCTTAAGAAGCCTAGTTTTTATGATATTGAATAATCAGGATATATGATCGAAAAATTTAATAATGCACCTAAATGTTCTAAATGCACAAAATTCTAGTAGTGCGTATGAAAAAGGGTATGACATAGAGAAGCTTGCATCTAAAAAATCAACATGAAATTCTAAATAAAATGCTTTTTAAATTCATAAAAGGGTCTTAGAACTAAGGAGATTCCTGCGATATGAAAAAAGCGGCAGTGTTCCAGAAAAAAACCCTCCAATTCCTAAAACAATCTTTGTTAAAAAATTGTGTTATAATAATGATTGAAATTGAATTCCAAAACAAATCTCAACCCTTTCAGGACGGATGGGTCATATATGCCCAGCATTTTAGATTGTCTATAAAATCCCAAAAGAGAGCTAGGCTACCATTTTCTTCAGTAAAATTGTTCATCAAGATATTGGCAACAGAAAAAATATGGGAGCTAAAATTTGACTGTCCCTGAAAACTCAGATATCCGAAACCTTGGGAAGATTTCGATTCTAGAGCATACAAATGAAGTTGAAATGTTTGAATCATTCTGAACACTCAGATAATATGGGTCATTCTGAACGTTAAGCCAGTGATTAATATTCAGGAATACGAGATGTTCAAGGTACTCCAAAATGCTCTCAAGTTCAGCCCACGATACTGCTAGATATTTTGCAATGTCCTCATCATCGGTATATACCCAATCCGATGAAATAATCATATGATCCTAATTTCCATTAACATGAGATCCAAGAGACAAGTTGCAAACATTACGACTTCCAGGACGTTTTGTATAACCTAAAAGGTCTGTAGTAGCTTGTATAAATAATAATTGAAGTCATATCAACCCAATGAACCTACTGGGATATTATATCATACATCATTCATGCGTTGGTTAATTGGATAAATCAAATGATCCAAACTACAAAATAATAATTGGTCTATAATACATTCATTCCTCTATGAGTCGCTTGTGAAGGACCATTAACTGAAGCAAATCCGAGATGTGGAATAGAAGTTCCTTGGAAAAATATTCGAAAGAACCATCTGAGTGACCGAGAAAATATGTTCAGTAATTTTTTAAAAATTTTGTAATTATTTACTTCTAATATTGATTTACTTGTGGAATGTTTGTATATTTTCCGTGTCATTTTGATTTCTTTATAAAAAAATTCTTTTTTTATATTTGCAATTTTTGGTTTTAAAAGTGTTAATTTATTTTTGTTTTGTGGAAAATTCTTAATTGTTTATGGAAATTTTGCATTATTTGCTTTTTGTTGCTCATACCATAATTTCTTTATTGGAAATTTCCTAATTGTCATGGAAAAAATTTAAAAATTTTCAGGCTGCCTTTTTACTTCAGTCGATATCGTATCTTAGAACATCGACTCATGGAAGGTCTGTTGTAGCTTGTGAAAGTAATAAATGAAATCGCATCGGCTCAATAGACCTGCTTGTATGCTTAGCGATACACGGATACATCAAAATTTTTGAATTCATGAAAATTTATAATTTCCATGCTGGGTTTAGCTTGATTTTGAATCAGTTGAAATTGTCCATCTTCAAAATTGATCGGAATAACCATATGTTTTAGTTACACAAGTTTTTTTTTTAAATTTTTGTACTTGAAAAAAACCACGTGGTCATAGGGGGGGGAGGGGGGGGGGGGGGTCTGCCAAATGACCACGATAAGCCACATGGGGGGGGGGGGGGGGTGAAAATCTTCAAAAATATGACCACGTGGTTTCTGGATGGCCCCATTATGGTCAGAAGGTATGAAGTATGCGTTCCTTGAATTACTTTGTTTGCCTAAGTTATTGGTTCATCCTGTGTCAATACTATCAAACACAATTTAAGTTATATCTTGTAAAGAGTGGAAACTGTTCGTGCATTTAGTCTATTTTATTGTTATTCCTTTGTCAAGGTATTACTATTATTATGTTCTAAGAAGTAGCTTGATCCTCTCCAAACTAACTGTCGTTATCTATTATATACTAATGATCAGTTATGAGTCAGCCATAGGATTCACTTTTCGGTGGCAAAGCAAAGCTTCATCACGCTTTATTCCCTACTATTAGTAAAAATTATCAAGAATGAAGCCGTCATAAGATTGTTCATATACCATCATTATAGTGTGTGGTATTTTTTATTATGGCTCTTCAAAGTGAGACATAACAAAATAAGACTGGCACCACGTTCCAAGTTTAAAAAAAAACTTCTACTCAGTGAATCCAGTAGTCATTTCCCTACGAATGTCTTGAATACATTGTGTATCAATAAATGCCTAGCTAGCGTGGCTACGACTCATCGTCACAGGGAACGCATCAGAAAAGTATTGCAGAAAAGAAGAGAACTCACATCATTAACACTGATGAAAACGGCCTCTGTCTGACTGCACCACCATTCAAGGCTCCAAGACACGATGTCCGTTGGATCACATGCAAATGCTAAATCAGTGTGTCAATGCCAGATACGTGACGCGACAACAAACAAAATGTCAACATGTGATACCACCACGACAGGATATGTCTTTGGTTGCCATATCAGTGCTAATGGCGTAAGCCGACCCACCGCGGCAAGGAAACATATCCGAGGGGAAGGTATTTAAAGTATACTTCAACAAGCAACTTTACTTAGATCAGGGTGGCCATTCATTTCATTTATTTAGTTAACATCTAAACAGATAACACTGAATCAACAATTTGACGCCACAATGCACGGTTCGAGGCCGCATCTCTCCATCCTCGGATACGCCCCACGCTCGCCAAGTCGTTCTGCACCTGGTCTGCCCATCTCGCTCGCTGCGCTCCACGCCGTCTCGTACCTGCCGGATCGGAAGCGAACACCATCTTTGCAGGGTTGCTGTCCGGCATTCTTGCAACATGTCCTGCCCATCGTACCCTTCCGGCTTTAGCTACCTTCTGGATACTGGGTTCGCCGTAGAGTTGGGCGAGCTCATGGTTCATTCTTCGCCGCCACACACCGTCTTCTTGTACACCGCCAAAGATGGTCCTAAGCACCCGTCTCTCGAATACTCCGAGTGCTTGCAAGTCCTCCTCGAGCATTGTCCATGTTTCATGTCCGTAGAGGACTACCGGTCTTATTAACGTCTTGTACATGACACATTTGGTGCGGTGGCGAATCTTTTTCGACCGCAGTTTCTTCTGGAGCCCGTAGTAGGCCCGACTTCTACAGATGATGCGCCTTCGTATTTCACGACTAACGTTGTTGTCAGCCGTTAGCAAGGATCCGAGGTAGACGAATTCCTCGACCACCTCGAAGGAATCCCCGTCTATCGTAACACTGCTTCCCAGGCGGGCTCTGTCGCGCTCGGTTCCGCCCACAAGCATGTACTTTGTCTTTGACGCATTCACCACCAGTCCAACTTTTGTTGCTTCAAGTTTCATGCGGGTGTACAGTTCTGCCACCTTTGCAAATGTTCGGCCGACAATGTCCATGTCATCCACGAAGCAAATAAATTGACTGGATCTGTTGAAAATCGTACCCCGGCTGTAACACCAGGCTCTCCGCCTGACACCTTCTAGCGCAATGTTGAACAACAGGCACGAAAGTCCATCACCTTGTCTTAGTCCCCGGCGCGATTCGAACGAACTGGAGTGTTCGCCCGAAATCTTCACACAGTTTTGCACACCATCCACCGTTGCTTTGATCAGTCTGGTAAGCTTCCCAGGGAAGCTGTTCTCGTCCATAATTTTCCATAGCTCTACGCGGTCTATACTGTCGTATGCTGCCTTGAAATCAACGAACAGATGGTGCGTTGGGACCTGGTATTCACGGCATTTTTCTGGTCCGTTGTCGAGCGGCCGTCAACGAAGCCGGCTTGATAACTTCCCACGAACTCATTCACTAATGGTGACAGACGACGGAAGATGATCTGGGATATCACTTTGTAGGCGGCATTAAGGATGGTGATCGCTCGAAAGTTCT
This sequence comes from Armigeres subalbatus, assembly GCF_024139115.2. Taxonomy (NCBI): domain Eukaryota; kingdom Metazoa; phylum Arthropoda; class Insecta; order Diptera; family Culicidae; genus Armigeres; species Armigeres subalbatus. The sequence continues at coordinate 200,123,526 of NC_085139.1, forward strand.
CACACTCCAGTTTGTCGCCTTTCTTGTAGATGGGGCATATAACCCTTCCTTCCACTCCTCCGGTAGCTGTTCGGTTTCCCAGATTCTGACTATCAGTTTGTGCAGGCAAGTGGCCAGCTTTTCCGGGCCCATCTTGATGAGCTCAGCTCCGATACCATCCTTACCAGCTGCTTTATTGGTCTTTAGCTGTTGAATGGCATCCTTAACTTCCCTCAAGGTGGGGGCTGGTTGGCTTCCATCGTCCGCTGAACTGACGTAGTCATCTCCTCCGCTGCCTTGACTTTCACTGCCTGTACTCTCAGCGCCATTCAGATGTTCCTCGTAGTGCTGCTTCCACCTTTCGATCACCACACGTTCGTCCGTCAAGATGCTCCCATCCTTATCCCGGCACATTTCGGCTCGCGGCACGAAGCCTTTGTGGGATGCGTTGAGCTTCTGGTAGAACTTGCGTGTTTCTTGAGAACGGCACAGCTGTTCCATCTCCTCGCACTCCGCTTCTTCCAGGCGGCGTTTCTTCTCCTGAAAAGGCGGGTCTGCTGTCTCCGCTTCCGTCTATAACGTTCCACGTTCTGCCGGGTACCTTGCTGCAGCGCGACCGCCCGCGCTGCGTCCTTCTCCTCCAGAATCTGTCTGCACTCTTCGTCGAACCAATCGTTCCGTCGACTTCGTCCCATATACCCGAAGTTGTTCTCCGCTGCGTCGTTAATGGCTGCTTCAACTGTACTCCAGCAGTCCTCAAGAGGGGCCCCATCGAGCTCACCCTCTTCCGGCAACGCTGCCTCGAGATGCTGCGCGTATGCAGTGGCGACATAAGGTTGCTTCAGTCGCTCTAGTCATCTTCCAGATAAATTTGTGGACGGAGTAATCGTACTAGTCAAGAAAAAAGGGGGAGATGATTCGATTCGCTCCTTCAGACCCATCTCACTGCTGAATTTTGATTACAAACTACTCTCGCGAATTCTAAAAAGCCGTTTGGAGAATGTTATGCGAACTCATGACATCCTCACCAACAGTCAGAAATGTGCTAATTCCCCACGTAACATCTTCCAAGCAACTCTCTCACTGAAAGATCGATTGGCTCAAATTATCAAACGTAAACAGAGAGCAAAATTGATATCATTTGACCTCGACTCTGCCTTCGATCGCGTGCGACGGTCGTTTCTACATCGGACCATGTGCTCGCTCGGCTTTAATCGGGATTTCGTGGAGCTCCTCGCTGTCCTTGCTAACCAGGCTACATCCCGATTGTTGGTAAATGGACACCTATCACAACCCTTCGCAATACAACGATCGGTTAGACAAGGCTGTCCATTAAGCATGCATCTATTTGTTATATATCTTCATCCACTCGTTAAAGAGCTAGAGCGTGTATGCGAGGACGATATCGTTGTTGCCTATGCCGATGATATTACGATCATTTGCTCATCTATAGAAAGAATCGAGAGATCAAGAGAAATGTTCATCCGCTTCGAACGTGTGTCAGGCGCCAGACTCAACTGGTTAAAAACAAAAGCAATTGATATTGGCCAAACTGAAGGGAATGCACTTACGGTACCATGGCTACAAACAAGCTACACTGTTAAAGTTCTTGGTGTAACATTCGCCAACTCAATACGGGTCATGGTAAAACTCAACTGGGATGAAGTGATGAACGGCTTTGACCATCAAATTAGAAGCCATTCAATGCGAAGTTTGACTTTGCATCAAAAAGTGATCGTCGCAAACACATTCATTATGTCCAGAATATGGTACATTTCCTCTATTCTACCACCTTACGCAATACACACAGCAAAAGTTACTTCGACGCTAGGTAGATTTCTTTGGAGTGGAATCCCCACGCGTGTCCCGTTGACACAGCTCGCTCGAGAGCGAATAAATGGAGGAATGAAGCTTCAACTGGCATCAATGAAGTGTAAATCATTGATGACGAATCGACACCTGCAGGAACTCCCGTATATGCCTTTCTACAAATCCTATGTTGAAAACAATAACCCAGCGATGATCATCCCTGCCGATCTACCCGACTTAAAACTATTATGCCACCAACGCCAACAATTACCACCAAACGTCCTGCAAAATCCTTCAGTAGACCAGATACATCGCTACTACATAGAGCAAACCGAAACACCAAGAGTACAACAGAGACACCCTGAAGCTATTTGGAGTAGGATCTGGCCAAGTCTCCACTGGCGCGTCTTCACATCAGCAGAACGAACCAACCTATTCCTGATAGTAAACGAGAAAGGTACCTATCGAAAACTACTATACACCATGAATCGTGTGGACAGCGAGAATTGTACACACTGTAATGAACCTGTTGAAACGTTGCAACACAAATACAGCGAGTGCCAACGAGTTAGAGCCGCATGGAGCTTCTTTCAACGCAAGATCACAGCCATCTTAGGCGGATGGAGACGAATATCTTTCGACGAATTACTTCGACCATCACTGGAGAGAATAGGGAAAATAGCAAAATACAAATATTAAAGCTTTTCATTCATTACATCTCCTTTGTTAATGATGCTAACACTGTAGTTGATGTACCCTCATTAGAATTCCATTTAACTGTTAATATTTTGTAACTAAATTTTAATCAATTAGGCCAGTCAATAAAATTTCACAAAAAAAAAATCAGTATTCTAAATTCTGTAAGAGCTGGTGTTCCCCAAGGCAGCATACTGGGGGGCCCATATTGTATAACATTTTTACTTCTGACTTACCTGATTTACCACCAGGATGTCAAAAATCTTTGTTTGCAGATGACACGGGCCTTTCTGCCAAAGAGCGAATCCTTCGTGTCATTTGTAGTAGATTGCAAAAAAGTTTGGATATTTTCTCCACTTACTTGCGAAAATGGAAAATGTTCCCTAATGCTTCCAAAACTCAACTTATTATTTTTCCACGTAAGCCGAGAGCTTTTTTTGAAACCTTCTAGCAGACATATTGTCACTATGAATGGGGTTCCAATTAATTGGTCTAGCGAAGCCAAATATTTAGGACTTCTGCTAGACCATAAATTAACTTTTGAAAATCACATTGAAGACCTTCAAGCCAAATGTAACAAATATATTAAGTGTCTATATCCACCTATAAACAGAAAATCAAAACTTTGTCTTAAGAACAAACTTTTGATAAACAAACAAATTTTTAGACCTGCCATGTTGTACCGTGAGCGTGCCTTATTCTGCGCGGCTCCTAATTCTGCGCACTTCGACACAAAAACATTTTTTTAAATTTTCTTTACTGTTTTTATCATATTTACTTACATGTCATCAAAAAGTTTGGAATTTATTGTTGTCATAAGCAGATAATAAAGCAATAAGTTAGCGTCGATAGCGGGAATATTAAGAAAAACAAAATCGATAAAAACGAAAAATGTCAAAAAATGGCCTCCATTAGGGAAGATTCATTAATTACGTAACGCAAAAAATTGGCATTTTCGATCCCACCTCCCTCCTATGTCACACTTTTTGTATGAAACATCTGAAAATGTTGTATGGATTGTCACACTTCGCTCAACCCCCCTTCCCCTCTAAGCGTTACGTAATTTATGGACGCTCCCTTAGCGGCAGCGCTAAAAGGCACGTAAACATTTTTTTCTCGAATTTGAGCAAAAAAAGATTTGGACTCATTTTTTTTAAAGCGAAGTGCAAAAGCAGATTATTTGTTGCTTCAATATTATGAAAATCGGCTTTCAGAGTGTAATCTCTATCCAATAGGAAACAATTTATGTTGCGCAGAATATGGCACAAAATTTACTTTCTGTTCCTAATTATGGATAGGTACAATAAGCCTGGGTTGTCAACCCAAATTGGACGTAGCAACTGTTTTGGCAAGAACACATATTTTAAAATGATATCCGGATAGATAGATATCCGGAAAGATACAAGGGACATTTGCTACTTGGCCTTGCGCACCACAGCTCCACTATGTGTTTTTTGAAACTTCGAGGTGTCTAATCTAAATGTGTATATCACGTGACTAGCACGAATAATTTTCCCTGAAAATTCGACATAATTCCCCACTTGGATATTTCCTAGGCCGGACTGGAATTCCGACATTTGAGAAAATAGCACTTTGGGTAATATTACCATTTATGTAGGACTGGTCTTATTATTCACGTTGGATTACATTTATTTCCATTCCATATAAATATCCGATTTCATCAGAATAATAAAATGGCTTTTCATCATTGGAGAACTTTAGTAAACACAACAAAATAGTGACTTGACATGGACACAATAACCGATCTGGAATGTTGTCTAACGGAAAAAAAGGTCTTTGAAAGTAATTTGTGGCGATGGCGAGCAAACGTTTAATGGTCTTGAAAATGAATAGCATCTGTGTGCACATACATCATACACACATATACGCACACACAGGCATCATCTCAATTCAATGCAGCTGAATCGATTGGGTTTGGGTCTAATTCGCCATCTAATTCGTTTTGGAGCGAATGCTTTTTCGTATACTTAGCGAACGTTTAAACGTTGTAGTCAGATAGACTTCAGGAAACATACATGGTACTAAAAAAGTAATGAAATATTTGTATAAATGCTCAAAACCATTTTATGAGACACAAAATTACCCAAACTGAGTTTTTATTATTGTGCGCAGAATTAGGAACATTGTGCGCAGAATATGGAACATTTCAAAATATGTGCGCAGAATTAGGAACCATATGGCAGTTTACAAATCGATTAATAATATATGTTCTTAGTCAATTTAATCAAAATTTTCATGACTCATTGTCCTCCGGCGATTATAGTTACAGATCTACTACATAAAGATATTCATAAATCATTATGGTTTCCCGATAACAACGATTTTATTTCAAAATTTTCTTAAATGCGCAGAATATGGTACCTCCACGGTATGCTGTGCCAATATGGACTAGTTGCTGCAATACCAGAAAGAAGACACTTCAGAGGATTCAAAATAAAATTTTGAAAATGATTCTGAAGTTGCCTCCGTGGTATAGTACCAATGAACTTCATAGAATTTCTAATCTTGAGTCATAGCAACAAACGTCCAACAAAGTAATTTCCAATTTTAGACAAAAATCTCTTCTATTGCAACGATTAGCTCCTTGTATCCTTAGTATAAATTAGGCTAGGTTTAGTTTAAGTTAAAAAAATTGTAATTCCTACATGGTTCAATTCAACCAGAGGAAAAATCCTAACTGCCAGAGGCAATTGAAATGTATTAATAATAACTAAAAAGTAACATAGCAAATAAGGGTGATAGTGTTAAGAAAACACGGAACACCTAGTCTAAGAGATGAATGCATGTATTAGATATTTAGCAAATAAAATTATTAAAAAAAAAAGAAAAAGCTGTTTAGCGTTATTACTGCCCCTCTTCGCATGTCCGTACCATAGCGCAAAACAACAAGCGGAGAAAATGGCGCTTGAAATATTTTCTAAATTTTCCGTCATTTCACGTCGGCAAATAATTTTCAACTTGTTACTCGTTACTAGTTGGTTTGAATAAGCCAGTTTGATTGAATTGCGTTGAAAAAAGTAACAGATTTTATTTTCCACCACCAAAAACAGCAATGTTACATACATGTCAATAATTTTCGATCAAATCACCTAAATATTCGCATATCCGTCTCGCGATCAAATTTTTTTTCTCCATTATTTCCTGTGTCCTTATTCACCCTGTATCTTGACTATAATTTAAAAAGCAGGCCATGCGTAAACTTTGCTTGTTTGGTGCGCGTGTTTAGTTTTTGAGTATCGTTCCGGGAACACAATAACTCAAGTATTTCGGCAATATGGCAATGTCTGCGTTGGAATCATTGAAAGAATACGGTAGTGACGTTAGTGAGAAAGATTCCGAAGAAGAATTTATCGGATTCGATGATGAACCCGGTGGTTACAATTTTCCATTGAAAAAGTTCCTTTTGGACAAATATGGTGAAGAGGTGATTCAGACACCAAACGGGAACTCTGTAGATGAGACGGAGAGTGCGGAGAAGTGTTCTACTTCTGAAGAGGAAGTGCTGGACTCAGACGGAAGTTTTTTTGAAATCCAAACCAGAAAGCGGAAACGAACAAAAAAAGAAATTTTGAAAGCAAAGATCGTGAACCGGCGTCTGGCCCACAAATTGATCATCGAAAAATGTGGTTGCAAGAAGAATTGTGACTAGATTGTGTCGAAGGACGAACGGGTAATTATACATGATCAGTTCTGGAAGCTCGATAAAACGGGTCAAACCAATTATATTAGAGGAACCGAAGCTCAAAGCCACTCCGACGTAAAAATCGATTCACTGCAAATGCAAAAAAGACCGAAAGCGATGAACGAGTATGCCGGAAGTTCTTCTTGAACACTATCGGATATGGAGAAAACTGCGGGTAAGCTGTGTATAACAGTATGTGTAAACAATGATATTGATTGTTGTCTATTGTTAGGAACCTTGTGTATCGTTGCCTCGATAGCGATTTCGAAGGGAATCCAAAGCCTTCCAAGCGTGGTAAATACGAGCGAAGCAAACTGAAACAGGAAGCTGTTAAATCGCACATTTTGTCATACAACCCAACTGTATCGCACTATCGACGAGCTCACGCTCCGAACCGATATTATCTACCATCTGATCTAACAGGAGTTTCCATGTATACAAACTATCAAGATTCGGCTCAACCAGACTTAAAGGTCAATTATTCGTTTTATTCCAATGTAATGTTACGCATGAATATTTCACTGGTAAAGCTTGGCCACGAGCAATGCGAGGCATGCGTTGCGGCAACATTACATCAGAGTGCATCCGGACACATCGACGAAGACAATTTCATTGCAATATGTTCATTATGCAAATCGTTTGGCATCTTCCTCCAGATTGATGTACCGTGCTGATGGCGACAACATTCGAACCAAAGAAATCGTTTTCGCTGTTGATCTTCAGAAGGTACAATTTACTTGGAATGTTATTTTCAAAAATATAAAATCATTGAATCTGCTTTATTTTGCATTTATGCATTTATTTTTAATTACAGGTCATTCAGCTTCCTCGCTTAGAAGGTCTGAAGTCCATCGTTTTTGCCCAGCGCTTATTAGCATTTAACGAGACGTTCGCCCCGGTCGGCAGCTATGCCAAAGCATTCCCCGTTATAGCCTGCGTCTGGGACGAGTCTACTTCTGGAAGGTCAGCCGCGGACATTACAAGTTGCTTTGACAAAGTTGTCAACTGGTGCTGTAGCAACGGAGTGGAACAAATTACTTTCTGGCTAGACAACTGTTCTAGTCAGAACAAAAACTGGAACTTGTTCCTGTACCTAATACTTTTGTTGAATGCAAACACTACTAAAGTAAAAAAAATCATTCTTAAGTTTTTTGAGTCCGGCCATACATTTATGGCAGCCGACTCCTTCCACGCGGCTGTAGAGAAAGCCATGCGACATGGTGATCCCACAACAACGTTTCCTGAATTTAAGCAGGTGGTCAAAAAAGCTAAACAGAATGTTTTTGTGGTAGACATGGTTGCGAATGATTTCTTCGAGATGAAGATGACTGTGTCGCAGTAACATTAAACCACTGCAAACCACGTCCATACATCGAAGACATCAGAAAGATTGTTTTCAATTAAGGCAGCTTTGAAATGAACTACAGCAGCTCAGTAGATGAGAGCGGGGAAATTCTGTCTTGCTGCATCATGTCCAAGAAACAAATGAAGACGATTGGTGACAAGAGTTTCAGTTTAACTGACATTTTGTGTCGCAAACATCCAATCGGTATAAGTACCGATCGTAAGCAGGCGCTCCTGAATGTTATTTTTCCGGTCATCAAAGAGGAACAGAAGCAGTTCTGGAATGATCTACCTGAGCAAAAGGGATCGTAATATAGTACTTGATGAAGCATTTTAAAATAAATATCAATAAAACAAATTAAACGAGCAAAATATGTTTTATTCTGATTTAAGATTCAAAAACACATGAAGGACCAAAAATTTTGTTTTTTTTTCTATTGAAGTTATGATTGAATAGAGGAACCCCATCGCTACGCTTGTACTGTTCGATACACATTTATGCAAACCATGCATATTCTTGAACAGTTCACCTGGACGATGTAACGAAGTCACGTGACTGTTATGTGAATATTTTCGACATGGGACAAAACAAACGGGTTTTGATTTTCCATATGTAAGGAACAAAGTTCACTTTTTTATCAGTTTTTCTTAAACTACAGATAGTTTAAAGCTAATTCCCACAAGAAAACCAAACTCACCAAAAATCGATATGGGACGGACATGCGAAGAGGGGCAGTATAGCAATGTGCCATAAATAGATGTGTTGCTTTGACACATCGCAGGAGAAGGAAGAAGAAGAAGGGTACTTACATTCTTCATCTGAGTGTTCATTTCCCCGTACTGCGGAATGAATCCCTCACCACATCGGCTTCGGGCTACCCGTCGTTCGCGAAGCACCTCAATCAACTGGTTGATGTTGGGACATTTGATCACAGCATCGTAGATGCTTCTGGGAATCGGCGATAGCAAACTATCCATCAGCAGTTCCGGCTTTTCCACCTGTATGAGGGGGCCCCTCAAATGATTCGCTATGGACGGCATAATTTTGCACTGAACATCCAACGCGTTCAGAACTCTGGCCGAAGTCGATATTAGTCCGACAATTTCGTGCCGTATCCAGAGATTAGGATGATTAAGATAACAAGCGCACTCGGCTATACACTCGATGATTCCAGACTTCTGAATCAGACCAAGTTCGATCAATGAAGTGGTCGCTCGAATAGCTTTAGCAATGACAAACTCCTCCGGATCCGTCAGGCCTTGTTGCAGTAGAGGAATCAGCATCGGAGAGCAATGCCAACCAACGAAGGCAGCCACCCCAATGATGCAGTCAAAGAATGATCCCCGTAGACTTTTGTCCTCCTTATCGTTCAGGAATGTTATCATGTGAGAAAGGATGACGTCGTTAGCTTTCTGACGACCGAAGAAGACGCACAGCTTTGTAATACCCGATTCCATCAGCATTTGCTTCACAATGGGCTGCTGGTCTGTGAGGAGCGACAGCACCGATTGGTGCAGCATTTCGTGCAGGGCACTGAGCTCCGTTTCGTAGTGTGGTGCCGGATGGTTCTCGGAACTGCAGCTGAACTGAGATTGCTCGAGAAATCCGACGGCGGTCTCTGCGAGGGAGGCGATGTTTTTGGCGTACGCCACACGCACCATAGTGGAACTGTCGGTGGCGAGCGGCGCGATTGCTGGTAGGATGTAATCAGGAAATACGTTTGCATCGCTTCGCGAGAGATTTCGCACTAGGCCGAGGCATACCGTCAGAGTATCCAGGGAGCTAACTCGAACGCGCGGCGTGTTGTCCTGGGAAAGATGCAAAATGTATGGCAGAATGCGATCCAGGATGGTTTCCGACGTTGTGTTCTCGGCAAGCTTCTGAAGGATTTCCAGAGTGGCAAGTTTGGATTCACAAAACTTTAGACCTACGAGAAAATGTAAATTCCGAAATTAGGTGTTACCTAAATTATGAAATACTCAAATAAATCATAAATATTTTTGTTAACATAAAACGCATCAACCAGGTAATACTTTAGTATAGACGAGAAAATAATTTTGAAAATTTATCGCAAATGTTGCGACCAAAATAAAGCTTGTGCCTTTGAATCTTCACAACATACCTCTAATGCAGGAAGTAACCACCGCTGTAATCAAGATCAAACCGTCATTATCCGATTGCGTGGTGAGACTTTCCGAATCCTCCTTTCCTGAATCAACCACACTAACCACATCATGCACATCCCGACCAGTGACGATTTTGATAATTTGTTCAATGTCTGAGTAAAGTCGGGTTATCTTCTCATCCGCTGGAACGATCGGAATTGTTGAAAACATTTGCAGATACGATTGCAAAAACGAGTAGAAATACTCCGGGAACAGTTTTCCCCTCTCCTGATCCAAGTAGATCTCAGCCGATTTTCGGTCCTTCGGGTTCAAACTCAACATGGACTGTAGCAAGCTTTTAAGCCCATCATTTTCTATACATTCTAGGTGCTTGTTGACCATTTCCACTTCACCACGACGATACGCCAGTAGTTGGGAGAATTCAAACGGAGCCGTGCCCTCGGTCCATAGTTCAAGTAGGGCACACCCGGCTGAGAAGATGTCCATTTCAGGCTGAAGATTTCCAGTATAGCAAGGACCATCGCCAACCAACGGACCATCCGGTTTCGATTCCCCACTAGCGGTCTTGACAAACCTCTCCGGAGCAATGTAACAGGTTCTTCGGCGGCTAGTGTCGAAGAAAAAACTGTAATCGGCCGGATTATCCTCCGGCAAGTACGTCGGTTTGAATGAAGCAAAATCTGACAAGAGAATCCAGTTCCAAGATGTGATCATTATGTTTTCCAACTTGATGTCTCCGTGGTAGATTTTCTGCTTGTGACACTGATGCATTGCGCAGAGAATTTGGAAAGTGATCCATTTCTTCTCGATCAGCGTTAGGAATGGACGTGTAGAAACTCGATCGTAGAGGCTGTGTTTGACGTACTCCCGAATTATCAGACAGGCTCGTTCGGTTGTCTAAAATAAATTTAATAAAATATCTTAAAATCTGATATATCAAAATTTTACAAATTACCAATAAGCTAAAAGATAATGTTTGAAAATAATCATTCAAAATCAAATAAAAAAATAATCATTTTAAGAACATCCCTGATAATGATTATATTTAAATGTTTTTTTTTTTTAATTTTGCAAACACAGAAATATTAACAAACAGTCCAACAAAGACACTTATCAGTTATCACATACCAATACTCGTTGAAACGGAAGGCAATTCACAGCGTTTGCCAAATTCTTCTTGATGTATTCTATCTTGTCGACGTGCTGCTCCAGCGGCAGCGACGGGTCATGTTTGACGAACACTTTCACCACAACCAGTCCTTCGTCACTCTTGGCGCGGGCCACTTTCAGGAATCTGGTGCTACCCATTCTGGAAGCGATGCAAGATATGGGTCACTTATTAATATCGACACTCTGAGCACAGTGTTCCCCTACTTACCCTGATTCATACTGCAGATCGGATTCGAAAGAACCAGTCAGATAGTGCTCGACGGGGAATATTTGCGACGGGGCCACACCAACCAGCTGGTTGCCCATTATGGAGTCGAATTCACTTTATTGCCACGCACTGTGCGGTTAAACGATAGATTCTACAATTAAATATCCAAAGCAACTCACGAATTTCTTTATTTTTGCATATCAGCGCACGTAAAATACTTTTTTTTATTTTGATTAAAACTGTTTTTGTTTTTTTTGTGACGAATCTGACAGCTATGCACGCAGAGAAAACGGAGAAAACGAGAGAAGCGGTTTTGCTCTTAGCTAGGGTGACCAGATTACCCGCTCGGAAAGATGTTCTAGACTTCTACCGTGATATCTCTGAGACAAAAAGATGAGTCTCCTAGATATTTTTCTTCGATTTCTAGAACCTGTCAGACCTCAAATCCGCCTCAAATGCAACAACCGTTTAAACCGGTGTCTACCTCAAATTTTAGACGAGTAGACCGATTGAACCGATAGGGATTTGACAGGTGTGGTCTCTTAGATTTTACCTCGATATCTTCTAGACTCGAATACCACGGGTCTTCTAGATTTCTCCTAGATGTGGGTACCAAATTGCTTCTTCTTTTTCTTTTCTCTGTTGATATTTACATAAAAATCCATGAAACACCGCATTTTTAGGAAGATATAAGGCTCGATGCCCACGTAGCGTCATTTCAACGCAGAGTGCACGTAGCGTCAAAAAGACGCAGGTGTGCACCGGGAAAACGCGGTAACGCAGCGTCACCACGCCGATGCACACCAGCGTTATTTTAACGCTGCGTGCACGTGGCATTGAAAAACCGCTACGTGGGCATCGGCCCTAAAACATCTCTTTATTTTTGAATATTGATAATTATGGTTAAATATAAATTGGGGAAAACTAACTACGGTGCATAGTGGGTAATCGGATAAGAAAGAAACTGGACATGTGCATAAATCCACGGAATATCAACCAGATCCTTATCGTCGGAAAATCGGTTTCTACGTGTGATGACCTCGGTGATGACTCGGAGTGTCGTTCAGTTGTTCGGGTGTCCCCCATGGGACGGAGTGGCATGCGTAGTCAGCGTCATCACGATGGGATGGGGTAACGTTGGAGGTTGTCTCATCCCAACGGAATCGACGTTTCAAAGTCGGCATCGTGCTTTTCACTACATAGTCGCTTCCGCCAATCCGTTGCGATGGGTGTTATCACCGGGGTTTTACGAAAGGAATTACACTGTAATGTGCTGGCGTAGCGTCCAAATGTGTATCTTAAGTATCGTCCCAAGGGTTTTGCTTCCCTTGCCCTGGTTCATCACAACGAAGATCAGCTGCAAAATGAGATATGAGAAAATTAGTTCAATTCGAGTCAAGTACGAGACACTGAAGACGGCCTTACTGTTGAGGTCGAAATACGTATTTGTCAAACAAAAAACAAAATGTAAAACTTCCAAAAATGTTCGAGATGTACGGTCCGCGTGCGAAGCGAATGATAAAAATGAAAAAACATGGCGCGTGGCATTTGATCGACGAGTGCACCGGTAGATACACACACAATTGTAAATAGCCGAATGTACCATTATACGGGCCCGAGTATAAATGAATCTTGACTAAGGTGGTTTGCGTCTTTTCGAGGTAGATTCCTGTTCGCTTTTAGACATCCTTCCATGCGGGCGCATACATAATATAATATGGAAATAAGGAGATGTATAAAACGAAAACTATATTCAAATTTGCCCTTGAAATCACCCAAACTTCATTATAACTCCACACCACCCATCATACCACACACCACCCAAACCAAACAGCATGTTGAAGCATCAATGAAACCCCTCTTTTTCCCCTTCCAATGTATGACACAAAACAAACGCAAACACCACCATTAGGCTTTCAGCGATCGTGTACGTACACGCAGGTTCCACTCACACTTTTACTCGGTTTGTTTGCAACCACGAGCAGCTGTCACGGCAAAATCAAATGGGATTGTTTGCAACCACGAACCTGCGTTCGTGTTGGTGAGAAATGTCGGCGAGACCCTAATGGCCACGAGCGTACGAACCAGCAGTTAATCGTGTCGTTATCGAGTGCAATTTCTGTTGCCAACGATGAAACCACAGAGAAATGAAACTTACAACTGTGTTGGTGCGAATGCTCCGATAAAGTATAATGGCAATAAACATCCTTAAACATCATCGAGTCGCCTCTAAACTTAAAAGCGCGTACATTGTTCGTCGATTAGTTTTCGTGTTCAACACGTTCCACACTGCCCGCATGGAAGGATGTCTAAAAGCGAACTGGAATCTACCTCGAAAAGACGCAAACCACCTTAGTCAAGATTCATTTATACTCGGGCCCGTATAATGATACATTCGGCTATTTACAATTGTGTGTGTATCTACCGATGCACTCGTCGATCAAATGCCACGCGCCATGTTTTTTCACTTTTATTGTCGGCGTAGCACCAACTTAGAATTCGGAAGTCAGGACTTCCGAACCGAACTTTCTTCCGAAGTTTTATCTGTCAAACTAATTGATGCCTTGTTAAGCGCATATTTAGAGGAATCCATCACACTATTTCCGAAGTTGGGTTAATTGCCTGTATCTGGAGAAAAATCCAACTTCGGTATAAAAAGCGTTCTAAGTTTATTCCGGATAGACAATATCATTCGCTTCGCACGCGCACCGTACATCTTCAAACATTTTTGGAAGTTTTCCATTTTGTTTTTTGTTTGACAAATACGGATTTCGACCTCAACAGTAAGGCCGTCTTCAGTGTCTCGTACTTGACTCGAATTGAACTAATTTTCTTCTTTATCTATTTTTGCAGCTGATCTTCGTTGTGATGAACCAGGGCAAGGGAAGCAAAACCCTTGGGACGATACTTAAAGTACGCATTTGGACGCTACGCCAGCACATTACAGTGAAATTCCTTTCTTAAAATCCTGGTGATAACACCCATCGCAACGGATTGGCGGAAGCGACTATGTAGTGGAGAGCACGATGCCGACTTTGAAACGTCGATTCCGTTGGGATGAGACAACCTCCAACGTTACCCCATCCCATCGTGATGACGCTGACTACGCATGCCACTCCGTCCCATGGGGGACACCCGAACAACTGAACGACACTCCGACATCAATAACAGGAACCTCTGCCTGCTCCTTTTTCCAAGGCGAGGACAAGAGCACCAGGTTCATCTACAATTAACCCAAGGGCACCGTCTCTTTCATGAAACCAGAAGACAAGCTACTGATCGAAGTCGACAAAAAAAACCCTCAGCCATGAAGAGCTAAAGGAACGTAAAAGTATAACACTTTGTAGCCGTCACTCGGATTGGGATTTTCCTTCGATAAGGACCGGGTTGATATTCCGTGGGTTTATGCACATGTCCAGTTTCTTTCCTATCCGATTACCCACTATGCACCTTGGTTAGTTTTCCCCAATTTATATTTAACCATAATTATCACTATACAAAAATAAAGAGATGTTTTATATCTTCCTAAAAATGCGGTGTTTCATGGATTTTTATGTAAATATCAACAGAGAAAAGAAAAAGAAGAAGCAATTTGGTACCCACATCTAGGAGAAATCTAGAAGACCCGTGGTATTCGAGTCTAGAAGATATCGAGGTAAAATTTAAGAGACCACACCTGTCAAATCCATATCGGTTCAATCGGTCTACTCGTCTAAAATTTGAGGTAGACACCGGCTTAAACGGTTGTTGCATTTGAGGCGGATTTGAGGTCTGACAGGTTCTAGACATCGAAGAAAAATATCTAGGAGACTCATCTTTTTGTCTCAGAGATATCACGGTAGAAGCACAGACAAACAGACGTAACAGCTTGAACATTTATCTGGAAAATCCATCGTCCAACTCCTCTAACACCATCTTGCGAGCATGTTACACGAAACAATGTTTCGTATGACATTGTCACCAGAAGGCGCTGGGGTGAAATGTGGGGTGAAAGTCGAATGATTACGACGCTAGCGCCTCTAGTTGTGAAACGCGCAATCAATCAATTTCAAATTGAACGTTGAAGTCATGGTCGATGGTAATTTCTCTAGTGTTACGTCTGTTTGTCTGTGGTAGAAGTCTAGAAGATCTTTCCGAGCGGGTGCAAGCTTTATTGAAAAGCTTTGCTCGTTGCGTTAGCGTTATTGATATTGCCGTAGCGAGGTTTCGAACCCATGGAGCGAACGTAATTTATATTATAGCATGGTAGCTGCTCAATGCTCGTAGTCCCGATTATATGGGAAAAAAATGGAAAACTGCCTAAACCATTTTCCTTGTCAGCTGCGAACGCATTAATCAAACTTGATGAAATTAAATAGCATGTAATTAGAAGATTGGCTCTGCGGAATGCAACTTGTTGAGATAAAATCAATTAAGTCTAAGTACATGAAAATCGTGTGAGTTTTTGAGGTTGAAAAAGTGACCATACAGACACACAAACATACACACACACACACTCACCTCGATTCATCAAACTGAGTCGAATGGTATAAGAAACTTTACTGTCAGATGTTCCTGTAAAAAGTTCGTTTTCAGAGTGAAATTATTGCCTAATCGGTACAACTTTGTTGTACGACTTTGTTGAAAATGAAGCTATCAACCATCTTATGTAACCAAAAGATGCGCTTCCATAGACCGTGAAGCGATGCTTAGACAATTTTTGAAAATATTTTGGCAACGTTCTTCTCGTCTGTCACTCTCTGACACTCCACATCGAACCAACCCGTCCTGGGTCGCCTCTGTGCAGTGCCTACCACTTCTCGTACTGTTGTGCTCACCGCTCCATGGATCGACTCCCATAGATCGTTGATGTTGTCGCTAACGTTGATTGCACTTATCCGTTCGTCGAGCTTCTGACGGTACTCAGCCGATACTCCTTCCGCCGATAATCGCTGGATATTGTAACGCATCGTTCGCTGTGATCTTTCGTTCGATACAGTTGACAACCGTAATTTTACTGACAACGAGGTAGTAATCAGAGTCAATGTTCGGACCTCTGAATGTCCGCACATCGATAACATCTGAGAAATGGCACCCATCCACCAGAATATGGTCTATCTGTTAGCAAGTTTCACCATTTGGGTGTCTCCAAGTGTGCTTTCGGATGTTCTTTCGTGCAAAGTAGGTACTACTGATGGCCGGATTTATCGTTCGTCGGTGCGTAAACGTTGATTAGGCTGTAATTGAAGAATTTGCCCCGTATCCTCAACACACAGATTCGTTCGCTAATGGGTTTCCACCGCATCACTCGCTTCATCTGCTTGCCCATCACTGCGAAACCAACTCCATGCTCTGCTGTTTCACTGCCGCTGTGATAGATGTTATACTTGAATGTAGTGTTGGCCGTGGGGTCCACGGCTCGGAATTCACGTTCTCCGGATCTGGGCCATCGGACCTCTTGAATAGCGGCCACGTTCACTCCAACCTTCTGCATTTCGCGAGCCAGAAGGCTCACTCGTTCAGGTTCATTTAGGATCCTGACCAGGGCCGGATTTAGCCGGAAGGGGGCCCCAGGTCGACGGTATGTGGGGGCCCCAAAATGTACAAAAAAGGTTGGCTTTGGTACATAAGATTTGTGGGGGCCCGGGGCCACGGCCCCCCTCATAAATCCGGCCCTGGTCCTGACATTCAAGGTACCGAGTTTCCAATCATAGTCCTTATTTCGTTGCCGGGTCGGTTGCGAAAACTAACGTTCTCCTTTTCTTCTATCTCCATTTTTCGTGGTATTTGAGAGGCTACAGTAAGCTACCTTACCGGGGTCGCGTTACCTATATCGCGATGATGCGGCTGTCGCCTTAGGTATAGCTGACGCGATACAGCATTTCGTTAATCAGCCGCTGGGTACCAGGCAGACGCTGTTTGAGCCGCACCTCCTGGTGAGCAGACGCTCGAGGCGTACCTTCTCACTCTAGCTGATGTCAGAAGGACAACAGTGCCCAGGCTGCACTACCAGCTAAGTACACAACCCTTAGCTGGCGGTCTTTTGTCATCGGACGACCCGTGGAAGCGTGAGATAGGGACTTGTCAAAGTTCACTCATCTTATTTTCATTTCACGTGAAATACCTCGTTAATGCTTAAAATCTGAACAGTCTATAAGCTAGCCTAAAGATTCCAGAAACAACGAAGTGTAAAGCATTGGAAAACTGCAGGGTTTCCATGAGGAGATATAGGATACCTATGGAATTGAACATTTTCTTTACCCTTTTCACTATGCCAAGCGATCATTTCACGCCAAAAACGAGCTTTTTTGGGACGGCACAGAGGCCGTGTGTGGAGTGTGGGTTCGATTCCCGAATCAAAAAATTCTCCACTGGTCCAACGGGTGTTATGTGTCCTGTCCATTGTCTCATGCTCAGGTGTTAAAAGTTCAGTCTGTACGACCTTTGGTCGAAGACGGTGTCCCCATTGCACTATGGGGAATTCTCATACAAATGGGCGGTCAAAAATATTTTTTCAATGAAAACTGTTTCTATACAACATATATTATGTGAAGGAATATTTAAGAACTATTTTCAACCCTTTAAGGGCCATCGTCAACCCTTCAAAAAATGTCACCCATGAAAAAAAAACTTTTTTAAAATTTTTTTTGGGCATTTTTTTTGTTTGTTTCCAATACAGCATGCATAGAATAGCAAATAATCATATTTCTAGTGATAATGTTGTTCATTTTCCAATCATTACGAGGTATAGAGAATAAAAACCACAATTTTCAAGAAAACTTTGATTGCAGCTTTCTCGTAAACGCGCAAATATGCGCAAGCAAATCACTCACTAAAAGGTGGTACTAGGGTTATATTTCAATCCGTCATTTACAGATGAGGGGACATTTGGGGACATTAGGTTTGCGGGACCATTTTATAGCAACCCAGCAAGGAAGGTTACTCTAACTTGACCCTAATATGAGTGTAACCTGTTAGAAAGTTACTCTAATATTCTCACTAACTTTAGGGTAAAATGAGACTAAAATTAGACAGATCTGCAACACTTTTGTTAGGTATGTTTATGTTTGTTGCATGATTTGATCTAACATGTTAGTCTAACTTTAGAGTGAAGTTAGTTATGTTTCGCAGTGGGCGGTTAGGGTATTGTTAGGGTTGTTTGAAAAGAGCTTTTATGCTGATTTATTTACATCCAGCTGTCATTCATGGCAGAATGATTATGTACTTGTGAAAATCGCGAAAATACATAACCAAACTGCCTTGAATGACAATGGGATGTAAATGAAATATCAAACAAGATCAACGGTAAGTTTTTTTTACATAAATTACATTTTCCGGAGATTCCTCCAGAAGTTCCGTCAGAGATTCGTATGAGTTGCTTCGGAGATTCCCCCAGGAATTTTTTCAAAGATTCCTGCAGAAGTTCCTTCGGGGATTCCTCCAGGAATTCCTGGAATATTTTTCCTCCAGGAAATTCTTCTGAGATTCCTCCAGAAAATCCTTCAGTGGAAGAAAATCCTATAAGATTTCCCTCGGAGATTTCTACGAGAAATAAGATTCCTCTTGAAATTCCTGAGGGATCCCTCTAACAGTTCGTTTGGAGATTCCCCCAGGAATTCCTGGAAGATTGTGGCATGAGATCCTTCTGAGATTCCTCCAGGAAATCCATCAGGAGTTGCCTCGGAGATTCCTCCAAGGATTCTCGCAAAGATGCAACCAGAAATTCATTCGTGGACTCCCACTGGATTCCCCTACGGTCTCCTTGAGAGATTCCTGCAAAATTTTATCGGAGATTCCACAAGAGTTTTTTTCGGAGATTCCTCCGCGGGTTCCTTCGAAGGTTCCTCCAGGAGTTACTTTGGAGTTTGCACCTGTTATTCCTTTAAAGATTTCTGCAGGAATTTCTTCGGAGATTAATCCAGAAGTTCCTTCGGAGATTCCTTCAGAAGTTCCTCCGATGATTCCTACAGGAGCTCATTCGGAGATTCTTCCAGAAGTTATTTTGGATATTTCTCCATCTCTCCTACAGGAAGCCTTACCAAATACCTAAAACAAAACACTTTCAGAAGTTAGTTCCCCTTTCCTGACTATTTGGATCCAATCTTACCACTTAGTGATGATAGTTGCATTGCTGTCTGTCAAAACTTAAAGAAAAAATGGAATCAGCATAAAAGCATAAAAATGGTTATGTATTCGAGCCGTAACATAACTAACAGACCCTAACCAGTGTCTAACTTCTCACAGATTGTTACTCTGGGAAAGAATTATGATAATTCAAGTTTCCCTTTTACAACTTTTTAATATTATTCTTTGCGTGCAAGGCAAACTAAACTATCAAAAAGCTGAAGTTTTAAGCTAATCGCTATTTTCGTACGGATTTTTCTCATTTGATTGATGGAAATTGTTTCTAGGTTCATTGCAAAAAATAAAGTTCACTTTGAACACTTCCATCTTCCTTGTTCCTTTTTCCTTCTTTCTTCTTCCTACTTCTTTCTTCCTTGTCCCTTCTTCCTTCTTCTAACTTCTTCCTTCTTCCTTCTTCCTTGTTCCTTCTTCCGTCACTTATTTCTTATTCCTTATTTTTCCTTTCGGTTTTTCTTTTTTCTTTTTCCTTTTTCCCTTTACCTTTTTTCTACATATATTTTTCCATTTTCCTTTTTCATTTTCCGTTTTCCTTTTTCCTTTTACATTTTTTCGTTTTCCTTTTTCCTTATTCCTTATTCCTTATTCCTTATTCCTGATTCCTTATTCCTTATTCCTTATTCCTGATTCCTTATTCCTTATTCCGTATTCCTTATTCCTTACTTCTTATTCCTTATTCCATATTCCTTATTCCTTATTCCTTATTCCTTATTCCTTATTCCTTATTCCTTATTCCTTATTCCTTATTCCTTATTCCTTATTCCTTATTCCTTATTCCTTATTCCTTATTCTTTATTCCTTATTGATTATTCCTTATTCCTTATTCCTTATTCCTTATTCCTTATTCCTTATTCCTTATTCCTTATTATTTATTCCTTCTTCCTTATTCCTTCTTCCTTCTTCCTTCTTCCTTCTTTCTTCTTTCATCTATCTTCCTTCTTCTTTATTCTTTATTGGTTCTTCTTTCTTCTATCTTTTTTTTCTTTATTCTTTTTTTCATTCTTCTTTCTTCTTTCTTCTTTCTTCATTCTTCTATCTTCTTTTTTCTTTCTTCTTTATTCTTTTTATCTTTCTTTTTTCTTCTTTCTTCTCTCTTCTTTCTTTTTTCTTCTTTCTTCTCTTTTCTTTCTTCTTTCTTTCTTCTTCTTTCTTCCTTCTTCATTCATCCTTCTTCCTTCTTTCTTCTTTGTTCTTTCTTCTTTCATCTATCTTCCTTCTTCTTTATTCTTTATTCTTCTTACTTCTATCTTTTTTTCTTTCTTCCTTTTTTCATCTTTCTTCTTTCTTCTATCTTCCTTCTTCTTTATTCTTTCTTCTATCTTCTTTTTTTATTTCTTCTTTATTCTTTTTTGCTTTTTTTTTCTTTCTTCTTTCTTCTTTTTTCTTTTTTCTTGTTTTCCTTCTTCCTTCTTCCTCCTTTCTGCTTCCTATATAGCAGCGGTTCTCAACCTTTTTCTTGAAAGGTACCCCTTCGAACTTTTACATTAATTGAGGTACCCCCTCTCGGAAGTAGGCTTCCAAGCCTCTTAAAGGAATAATTACGAACCCTTTTAAAAGTTGGCTTACTAGTCCTTTGAAAGAAGCTTTCCGAGCCTTTTGAAAAGAACCTTCCGAAACTCTTGAAAAGGGTCTTCTGAGATTTATGAAAGAAGCCTTTCGACCCTCTTAAAAGAGGCTTCCGAGCCTTTTGAAACAAGGCTTCCGGGCCTCTTGGAAGGATGCGTCCAAGCTTTTCAAAGGAGGCTTCCAAGCCTCTTGAGAGGAGGCTTCCAAGCCTCTTGGAATGAGGCTTGCAGGCCTTTTGAAAGAATGTTTCCAAACCTCTTCAAAGGAGGTTTCTAAGCATTTTGGAAGGAGGCTTTCAAGCCTTTTGAAAGGAGGCTTCCGAGCCTCTTAAGAGAAGGCTTCCGAGCCTCTTAAGAGGAGGCTTCCAAACCTCTTGAGAGGAGGCTTCTAAACTTCTTGAGAGGAGGCTTCCAAGCCCCTTGAAAGGAGGTTTTCAAGCCTCTTGAAAGGAGGTTTCCGAGCCTCTTGATAGGAGGTTTCCAAGTCTTTTAAGAGGAGGCTTCCAAACCTCTTGGGAGGAGGCTTCTAAACTTATTGAGAGGAGGCTTCCAAGCCTCTTGAAAGGAGGCTTCAAAGACTCTTGAAAGGAGGCTTCCGAGCCTCTTGAAAGGAGGCTTCCGAGCCTCTTGAAAGGAGGCTTCCGAGCCTCTTGAAAGGAGGCTTCCGAGCCTCTTGAAAGGAGGCTTCCGAGCCTCTTGAAGGAGGCTTCCGAGCCTCTTGAAAGGAGGCTTCTGAGGCCTCTTGAAAGGAGGCTTCAGGCCTCTTGAAAGGAGGCTTCTGAGGCCTCTTGAAAGGAGGCTTCCGAGCCTCTTGAAAGGAGGCTTCTGAGGCCTCTTGAAAGGAGGCTTCGGAGCCTCTTGAAAGGAGGCTTCTGAGGCCTCTTGAAAGGAGGCTTGAGGCCTCTTGAAAGGAGGCTTCTGAGCCTCTTGAAAGGAGGCTTGAGCCTCTTGAAAGGAGGCCTGAGCCTCTTGAAAGGAGGCTTGAGCCTCTTGAAAGGAGGCTTCTGAGCCTCTTGAAAGGAGGCTGAGGCCTCTTGAAAGGAGGCTTCTGAGCCTCTTGAAAGGAGGCTCTGAGCCTCTTGAAAGGAGGCTTGGAGGCCTCTTGAAAGGAGGCTTCTGAGCCTCTTGAAAGGAGGCTTCTGAGCCTCTTGAAGGAGGCTTCCTGAGCCTCTTGAAAGGAGGCTTCCGAGCCTCTTGAAAGGAGGCTCTGAGCCTCTTGAAAGGAGGCTTCTGAGCCTCTTGAAAGGAGGCTTCTGAGCCTCTTGAAAGGAGGCTTCTGAGCCTCTTGAAAGGAGGCTTCTGAGCCTCTTGAAAGGAGGCTTGAGGCCTCTTGAAATGAGGCTCTGAGCCTCTTGAAAGGAGGCTTCCGAGCCTCTTGAAAGGAGGCTTCTGAGCCTCTTGAAGGAGGCTTCTGAGCCTCTTGAAAGGAGGCTTGAGCCTCTTGAAAGGAGGCCTGAGCCTCTTGAAAGGAGGCTTCTGAGCCTCTTGAAAGGAGGCTTCCAGCCTCTTGAAAGGAGGCTTTGAGCCTCTTGAAAGGAGGCTTGAGCCTCTTGAAAGGAGGCTTCTGAGCCTCTTGAAAGGAGGCTTCTGAGGCCTTGAAAGGAGGCTTGAGGCCTCTTGAAAGGAGGCTTCTGAGCCTCTTGAAAGGAGGCTTCTGAGCCTCTTGAAAGGAGGCTTCCTGAGCCTCTTGAAAGGAGGCTTCTGAGCCTCTTGAAAGGAGGCTTCCGAGCCCCTTGAAAGGAGGCTTCCGAGCCTCTTGAAAGGAGGCCTCCGAACCTCTTGAAAGGAGGCTTCCGAGCCTCTTGAAAGGAGGTTTCCGAGCCTCTTGAAAGGAGGCGTCCCAGCCTCTTGAAAGGCGGTTTCCGAGCCTCTTGAAAGGAGGCTTCTGAGCCTCTTGAAAGGAGGCTTCTGAGCCTCTTGAAAGGAGGCTTCCTAGCCTCTTGAAAGGAGGCTTCCGAGCCTCTTGAAAGGAGGCTTCCGAGCCTCTTGAAAGGAGGCTTCCGAGCCTCTTGAAAGGAGGCTTCCGAGCCTCTTGAAAGGAGGCTTCCGAGCCTCTTGAAAGGAGGCTTCCGAGCCTCTTGAAAGGAGGCTTCCAAGCCAGTTACTGGTTGTTCAAACAACTTCACACACGTTCAAACATAGCAGCAACCGAAGCGTTTTCTTAGGGGCGGAGTCTATGTTCGTCAAACTGCTTGACTGGTGTGTACGTTGCATGAAACTTGATGGATGTTTAAACAAACGAGAGGTGGAGTCAATGTTGGTCAAACTGCTTGACCGTGTGTACGTTCCATAAGGGAAGATCCATAAAGTACGTCACGCAAAAATTGGCGATTTTCAACCCCCTCCCCCCCTCGTCACACTATTTGTATTAAAACTCTCAAATTTTTGTATGAGTCGTCACGCTGCTCGGAACCCCCCCTCCCCCCTAGGAGCGTGACGTACTTTGTGAGTCTATACGGCCCGCCCCTTGACAAACGTCATTCATGTTTCGGTTGATGCTCATTCGTTTTTTTTTCTGTTCCAGATGAGGAGCTTCCGAAAGAGAATCATCCGATAATCGTATGACCCGGCAATATGAATGCGAATGATTTAAAATACCACTTTTGTCTTATATTGATTTGATTTGATTTGAATTGAAAAAAATAGATGCACTTGCATAATAAACAGTATTTTTATTCCATATTTAAAATTATATTAAAAAAGTGGAGGGTTGTATCAAATATACGACCTCAAATTGAACGTAGAATTACGTATAGTGCGATACCCGAATAAAAAATAGTATAGAAAAACAATACAATTTATTGTAACATCACTACACAGAAAGAAAAATCATTAGTAAAGTTAAGAAAAACATTGGTTAAAATGAAAAGTTGCGTTGGTTCTTTTTCGTAGAGAGTTGGTTATGTTCAAAATAAAAGTATGGAAACTTTTGCAACTACCATGGCTTAAAAGCTGCTTACCACTCTAAATTTAATAGTTTGAACTTTCAAATTAAAATTGTAGAAATGTCAATACAAAATTATTACACTGGTGGAAGCAGCATGTGTAAAATTTTAATTCAGAGATTTTTCATTCTTAAAATCCCTCTACCCACCATCTATCGTTTCTTTCAAACCTAATAAAATCGTATTAAATAGCTTTTAATGTTTAATTGCATTTTCAGAATTAATTTGTACTACACGTTACAGCTGCGTCTAAAATGCAAAGGTGGCCGCTTCGGAGTAATACAGTTACTCATCGTAGAGCACGTAGTTAGCATGTGGAGATACTGCGCTATCTTTCTTGTCGGCCAGAAGTTCCGACTCATGCGAATTATCTGCAAGGCAAAAAAAAAGAAAATCTCGCATAAGTATTTATCGTGATGTGTTCCGTTATTTCAACGCTGTTTAATTAGAATTAGTGAACACTGGCACTGCTTTGCATTTCACATTTTTCACGTTATAATTAGGAAAATATCTACCTTCTTGTTCCGTGAAATAAACGATAGCGTTTTAATATCGACGACACATTTGCGTGAACTTGATGGCACTTCTGGTTTTGGTTGGCAAAGGCAATCGAATACAACCGAAAAAGCAATATATTCTTCTTCTTCTTCTCTGTTTTTTCAGAACTTTTTGTTGACAGTTGAACAGTTTTTTGATAGTTTAACAGTTTTTGAAATTGAAAAGATGAACTTTTAAAATTACACTCAGGAAAGTAAAAAAACACTTTTGAATGAAATGCATAATTTTCTTTTATTGTTTTTTCACTTTTAGGCTGTGAACCATTCCACCGATTCATTTAACTTTTAGTTAAAATTTGACAGTTCGATGGTTATTTCGCCGTGGTTAAAAATAACCCTGCTCCGGAGCATGGTTAGATTTGACAGTTCGATAGTTAAACTTTGTTCGCGAGAAAATTGGCGCCAAATCCATTTTGTTCCGAATAACTATCAATCTGTCAAAACTCAAATGGGTCGGCTTCGGAGTAAAATTTTAACCACAATGGGAAAAAACCATCGGAGTGTCAAATTTTAACTAAAAGTTAAACGAATCGTTGGAATGGTTCACAGCCTTAATTTTAAGAAAATTCGCAACTTTTTCGATTAAAAGGGCATAATTTTTAAAGGTACAATTTTATTTTTTTCTGTGTATACAACACAATAAATTAACAATAGATTTTATTGTAGATGAAATAACAGAAATACATTAGAATGTATTGTTATGAACCATTCATTAAATTGTAAATGAAGTTTTCGCATTAGAACGTACGGGTTTTTAAGTATCGTTAATGAATAAAGCTTAGAATGAATGATTAAATTTGTTATGATTAAATCATTCAACTCTATGATTAAAGATTATGATTAATGATTTAATCATTTTTCACAATGATTAATGATTATGATTAACGATTAAATTGATTTTTGACAATGATTAACGATTATGATTAATGACTAAAACGTTTGGAGTATGATTAACGATTACCGATCGTGATTAAATGCTGACACAATATGTGTATGATTAATGATTAAAGATCGGTATGATTAATGATTAATGATTATGAATAATCAAATTGAATGGTTTGCATATTGATCAATTATCAAGTAACATTTTTACCATTTTGGGTTATTGAAAGGTATGAAAATTAAATGATTATGATTAAAGATTAATGAATAAAAGCGATGTATACAATGATTAAAATTGATGATTAATGATTAAACTCACAACAGTTATGAATATGATTAGTGATTAATGATTAAATGTAAAATTCTATGATTAACGATTAGTGATTAATGATTGAATCATATTTTTTGTATGATTATGATTAATGAATAATAATTAAATAGCCCATTATTCATTAATCATGATTAAATCTATGATTAATCACTAATGCTCTGATCGTAACTATACAAAATCTGAGATTTTTTCATACACTTTTTTTGTCAAACAATAGAGTGTATAGTAAATATATTGTTGAAATATCAAAAGAAAACCGTTCAAATTACATTAGATTGAATCTGGGTGGTGCGAATAGAATTGATTTAGTTGTCAAACTGAAGCCAAACTTTTCTATTGTGCCGGAGCCAAACATTGAAGATTGTGGTTATGTTCGTTTCAGATCCTATATTGAGAAACATTGTTATTGTGGATTTACTTGATCAATGGATTCGAAGGTCGGTTCACTTGCCTATTTCAAACGTTTCCTTTTCCAGCAAGGTTTGCCAAACTCAATAAATGTTTGGAAGATTACCTTGTTTTTTGCTCCTTGTCTATCAAAACAGATGTCAAAACATCGGAAAAAGACAGAAAAGTCCGAGGGAAACAGCAAAACGCACGTGGTAGACTTGTCAGTTTTGACAGATTTTACTATTAAACGGGTGTGAAGAAGAAAACGGTGATTTCAACGACCGTTCAAGGAGCGACCATTTCGAACGGTCGGGTCCAATAGGGAAATCCACGTACAATATTATTTGGGAAAAAATAAAAATAAACTTAGATTGAGTTTTGTATTCTTTGTAACAAATATTTTCACATTATATTTATTTCGAGTTGAAAATTAGTAGGAATGCAATTAAAAAGCACTCGTTACGAAATTTCACGAGATTCAGCAGCTGATTGGAGCAAGAATGTATGTAAATCATCGTAAAGTCATGTAGAGTCTCAAGTAACTGCAAAATAATTTTGCTTAAGGGATTGATTTCAAAATATCCCTCTACTAGCTTGAGAGCAGAAAAGCGGCTCTATCCGCAGCACCCAGGATTGAATTGTATTTTTATAGTAAAACAATACAATATTGGATGTCTTAAGGGCCCTCCTTAGCCGTGCGGTAAGACGCGTGGCTACAAAGCAAGACCATGCTGAGGGTGGCTGGGTTCGATTCCCGGTGCCGGTCTAGACAATTTTCGGATTGAAAATTGTCTCGACTTCCTTGGGCATAAAAGTATCATCGTGTTAGCCTCATGATATACGAATGCAGAAATGGTAACTTGGCTTAGAAACCTCGCAGTTAATAACTGTGGAAGTGCTAAATGAGCTGCGAGGCGGCAATGTCCCAGTGGGGGATGTAATGCCCATGAAGAAGAAGAAGAAGGATGTCTTATGCCTTGTTCAGATTACAGCTGAATAACATGTTATTCAAAGGTGTTACTTCTGAATAACAAAACCGTTCGCACTAGCATTTGAGGTAATACTATTTGACAGCTGACAGCATGTGTCAAGCGCCAAATTTTTTCGAGCAGTTTGTTGTTTGTTTACAAATATGCAGCGAGATTCTTCAAATTAGAATTCAATTATTATTAAACAATTATTCTGTTTGCAATAAAATAACCGTGATGAGATTTATTATTGATTTGCTTTTTTTCGTAATTGCAAGAAGGGGACCAAACATAGAAGGCTTGAGTTCAGTATGGGATGAAACTGATAATGATTTGTGTGCGATAAAAAGCCAGAAGTATTTGTGTGCTTCGTTTAAATTTTATTTTGCTCATTTTTCCATCGGAAATTGGCTAGGAACTTTTGGTTACAAGAAGGTAATTTCATTAGCTTGTTTACAGATGTTGCTTTCTATATAAAATGGTGTGTATTGTTAGTCTTAGGTTTCGTCATCGGTGAACGGGATGTGAAGTCGAGGATTCCATAAATATTACACAGGCAGAAAGCATCAATGGAGCCATCAATGGAGTAACTTCCAATTTTTAAAATAAAATAACAATTGAACAACGCAGGATGATATCGCACGTAATCGTCATCAGAGGAGATGGTATTGGTTGCCGAAATCATCAAAAACCATTCATCACATTCCATTTATATCTCAACTTATAGGTGAACGAGGCCAGGGACGGAACTACGTTTCGCTAGGAAGGGATCGTGGAGTACTACTAACTATAATAGATACTAGAGTAGAATGATTCGACCGAAATAAAGATATTCAAACGCATTTACTTCTTCTTCTTCTTCTATGGGTCTACATTCGAAGTGGGACCTGGCCCGCTTTTCAACTTGGTATCCTTCACCATTTTCTCAGTTATAATTTGAAAGCTTTTCTATGCCCGCCATTGCATAAGTGAGTCTCCTATTTGGCAAGTACAATGGATACATTATGTCCAAGCAATCGAGATTGTTTCCCAACCGAAAACATACTAGACTGAACCAAAAATCGAACTTGTTAACTCTTGATTCGCAGTCCTACGCATTCAGTTAAAGGCAGATAGCTAAGGGGTAAATATATTCAAGTTAATATGAATTAGACGGTTTAAATAAAATGTAAATAATCTGAAAATCTATTCTTGTTTTTATTAACTATGGGTTCAATTCAGTTTTAATCTAGCTTTATTTTTATGAATTTAAAAAGTATTTATGAAAGTTACCCAAGTAATACCGAATTTAAGAATTTGTTGTATAATGGTTAGAAAGATGAAATACAAAACATAACGTGTTCGAAGTAAGGGTCTGTTCACAAATTACGTAACGCTTTTGGGGGGAGGGGGGAGGTCTAACTTGTGTTATATTTTGTTACACTAAAAGGTGGGGGAGGGGGTGGGTACTACCGAATGTTACGCATAACGCGAATAAAAAAATATTTTAAATGTTTTTTAACACTAATTGAAGTAATTGCTGACATGTCATGATCAAGTCGATAAATACGCATCAACCTATCCTCTTCAAAACCATAATAATTATAATTGTCCCATGTTAAGAGCTCCGCACATAGCATACGTTTGCGTTGCGTTTGATAATTTTCCCATGGGAAATGTGTCAAACACAACGCAAACGTATGCTATGTGCGGGGCTCTTTAGTCTTTGTAGTTTTTTACTTCTTATCTCAGAGCTGGCTATTCTTAAAGACATCGACTTTTGTTCGAAAAATTGTTGCTACATTTCGAGGATCACGAAGAATATTCGATTTTGTAGTCGTAGCTAATCACAGAACGTTTGCGAGAGAATGACATCAAAGAGCATTTGTCAGCATTGAGTGCCATCTGATTTAAATCACACCAGTTTAAAAACAAATTCAGTTGTGATTGTAGGAACGACGCATCATCGAGATTTTTTATAATCCAGTACAGCTTGAAATCATCGGCAAATGAGAGCTTGAAAGACTTGAGCAACAAATTGATGTCGTTTAACTAAATGATAAAAACAAGTGGCCCAAGATGGCTACCTTGGGGCACTCCTGAAGTCATCGGAAAATTGGAGGAAATGCAATCTCCAATTTTGATTGCCATTTCTCGATTGCTCAGATATGTCTGAAGCCAGTTCAGGAGAGGCCCGGAGATTCCGAGACGCTCGAATTTGGCTACGGCGATTTTATGATTGATTTTATCAAAGGCTGCTGTAAAGTCCGTATAAATCGAATCAACCTGTTGTCCTTTCTGAAGAGCCTTAGTGATGGTTGACGAATAAACAAGTAGGTTTGTAGTTGTTGATCGTTTGGGGATGAAGCCATTTTGGTCCTCTGATATATAACCTAGGCAGTTGTGAGGTAAAAAATTGTGGACCAGTTTTCAAACAGCTTTGAGATTGTACATAGAGCAGCAATACCCCTATAGTTCTTGACTTGCTGGTTATCACGTATCTTGATAACAGGAAAAATGTAGGATTTTTTCCAGTGATCCGGAAAAGTTCCAGTACGCAGCGATAAGTTTAACAACATTGATAGAGGCAGACATAAACTGGAGGAACATTTTTTTAAAATGATTGATGGGATGCCATCCGGTCCCGGATTACACGATGATTTTAAAGAGGAACAGCATTCGGCAACGTACTCGGCGGTGACAACGGGATGTTGCCCAACTGGAGGATATAACGGGACATTGGCAGCAGCTTGCTGAACTTCTGATTCGTTGAGAAGATGGTTTCAGAGAATTGCTCCAAAAAAGATCGCAAATTCCTTCAGTAGACGTCTGTTCGATATGCCCATTAGTCATGACAGTTGGGAGACCGGATTCTTTCCGTTGTGAATCCACGAAGCCCCAAAATCCTTTTGGGTTAAGTCGTAGGTTTCTTTGAATTTTTCGTTGATACGAAGAGTAGAGCCTGTCGTTCACATATTTATAACGCCGATTTGTGGAGTGATACATGACCTTGTAATAGTCCGTTTTGAATTTTGAGTATTTCCTCAAGGCAGACCTTTTCCGGGTTTTCAAGCGTTTTAAATAATTATTGCTCCAAGGTGGATTCATAGGAAGAGATGATATACGTTTTGGTACAAACTGATCAATCGAGTAGAGTAATATGTTTGAGACCGTAATAATAGCAGAGTTAACATTCATGTTCATGGTGACATCCTTTTCGGGATGGACAATTGACGAGCTTTATATTTCGCTCGAACGGCTAGTAGCACACCACCGCCAGTTTTTTTGTTACTATTTTTACAGTTGCGATCCAGCCGAAAAACATTGTAATCGGTACCAAAAATCTGGGTAGATATTTTGTCTTCACGTAGCCATGTCTCGGTGAAAGCTAAATTCATTTTTAATTCAGTGGATTCATTCAAAATCAGGACATTTTTTAATTGTTCTGGTGTTTGTTAAAACCAATTATGATTGATTGTGATTAGAAGACCTCACTCATTCGTGCTTTGGGGCCCTCCTTGGCCGTGCGGTAAGGGTTTGTTCACAAATTACGTAACGCTTCTGGGGGGAGGGGGGAGGTCCAACTTGCGTTATACTTTGTTACACTAAAAGATCGGGGAGGGGGTGGGTACTACCAAATGTTACGCATAACGCGAATAAAAAAAATATTTGAATGTCTTTTTTTTAAATCACTGATTGAAGTAATTTCTGTTTATCGTTATCGTTTATTAGTCATTAATGAAATCAGGCATGCTGACATAGCGGGACTAATATGCGTAAAAATACCATGCGAATATTGTATTTCTC
This sequence comes from Armigeres subalbatus, assembly GCF_024139115.2. Classification (NCBI taxonomy): domain Eukaryota; kingdom Metazoa; phylum Arthropoda; class Insecta; order Diptera; family Culicidae; genus Armigeres; species Armigeres subalbatus. The sequence continues at coordinate 200,154,107 of NC_085139.1, forward strand.
GACACCACAGTTTCGCAAAACTATGTAAATGGTTATGATCGGAAATTCTATTTTCGTTTCTACTAGCTGCATTCTTGATATCCTTGATTTTTGATTATGTGCCGTCTAACAGTGTTCAAAAAATACCAAAACCCAAACGCTTCAGAGAAGGTAAAAAATCTGCCTTTAAAATTTTTACAGTTACGCGTTACATGGGGGAGGGAGGGGGTACCAAAAATGTTACTTTTTGTTACGAGGGGGAGGGAGGGGGTCAAAATCTCGGATTTTTGCGTTACGTAATTTGTGAACAGACCCTAAGTTGTGAAAAGGTGTCTGTTAAACATACAGCTTATTGATTGATAGAAGATGTTTTGTATTACATTACGACTTTCTGATAACATGTAATTTTTAGATATTTGTTTGGTTTTTCAAGATGTTTTGTTTTACACTCTCTAGATATAGAACATGTCGCCAGGATGATTTCTCGAACATTCAATAAACATGTTCATTTTTTGACATTTGTTTAGTTAGAAGATATGCAGTTATGATCGACATGAATTTCAAATACCATGTATGTGTATTTTAATTTATTTAATCAAAATGGAATTCTAAAATATGTATGCATGGATTTTTTTCATCCAATCCTGCAAATATTTTTTTTTGAAATGAAACATTTATCAACAGCTTTTGTTGTATTAAATTTACAGATCTTATTATTTTGAGTGAATGTTATTGAAAACTCACTTCCAACTTAACTAAAAATAAACAACCTATATGTTTTTTTTTTCACTTTCATTCAACAAACTTTGTTACTTGGGTTCAATACTTACTTACGGATCCTGTACACCTCCACTGAACCAATCGCGCACGTACATTTTACCTGAATATTCAGGTAAACTCTTGAGAACTTGAATATGATACACATCATGTGATGCACTTAGAGTTCACCGATATAAACGTGACCTCTACCATAAATTCGGGTGAAATCTACGTGAATTTTTGGTAAATTGTATATGGCATGATGGTAAATAAAATAACTGTCACGACTTGCATATGCTACAACATGGCGACATCAGTTAGAATATTGCAAGGCGGCTTTTGGTTCTTTTCTTGTATATTAGAATTCTGCATTCTGCAGCAGGCTCACGTAAGTATGAATTTCGAATAAATCTGTCTTGGAATCATTTCTAATATAAAATAATTTCAGAATGCGGAAAGGCAATTTGTATGGGTTCTCGAATTATAGCTAAATAGAATTTCGCCGAGAAAAATGACGCCAACATAATCATAAAACAATCAGGACTGCCGATATATGTTTTGCCAGGATTACGGTTATCAATAAAAGTGTATTTAAATATCAATATGAATGTGGAAACAGTATCTAAGCAGTAAAGGCTACAGTTGAACTCTGACTTAAAACTAATTAATCCTGAAATATTTTGTTGTGAAATGTGTTCTCTGTAGTCATTAATGTTTGGAAAATGTTGTTTTCTTTAATAAATGCAAATTTAGATATAAAGAGTAAGCCCAAAAGCAAGCGCGAAAGAATCATGAATTGTATTCAAATCTACTAGAATATCCTATTTATAATCCACCTGAAAATCACGTAAATTCTACGTTGATCTTGTACGGTAATTGTTACCTGAAAATCACGTACAACTTACCTGAGTCACATAAATCAAGATTGACATTCTGATTCACGTAGAATTCACCTGAAAAAATAGGTGGAAAATATCTACGTATCTTTTCAGGTAAATGCTACGTGAACTTTATTTGCAGTGTCCAGTTCAATGCAATCCCAATTTAATTCCATTTAACTTTTATTATGAGTTATGAGAAGTCGAACACTTGTGGAATACGTTACAATGGCGGGTTTTCAAGTATGGCCGGAATTTCGATATGATCAATTCTTTCGCGATGTGGGTCGTTCACCCGAACACCGGAGTACTTCTACAACTCTTCGATGCACACGATCTTCTGACCACAGACAAACAGACGTAACAGCTTGAACATTTTTCAGATAAATCCATCGCAAAACTGCTCTATCACCATCTTGCGAGCATGTTACACGAAACAATATTTCGTATGACATCGTCACCAGAAGGCGCTGGAGTGAAATGTCAAACTCGAAGGGTTTCGACGCTAGCGCCTCTAGTTGTGAAACGCGCAATCGATCAAATTCAAATTGAGCGTTGAAGTCATAGTCGATGGGAATTTCTGTAGTGTTACGTCTGTTTGTCTGTGTTCTGAATATCGGGAGAAATCCAAAGTTAGATCGGCGGAATCCAGTACCGATTACGACTTATCGTGTGCATTCTGCAGGCAATTTCTAAATCGTTTCTCCTTTACATACTTAGGAACTAAAATGCAAGTCAGCAGCTACTTGGTAATATAATCGATATTTAATATTTAATATTTAATATTTAACCACAGACAAACAGACATGACACTCGCCAAATTTCCATCGTTCACTCATTTACTGATCAATTCAAATAATCATTAGTTGGCCAATCGATCACTCGTGGCACGCGCATCGTTTTTGCTCGAGTTTGACGTTTGCTCACTACCGCCATCTGGTTAACTAACTGAAATCAACAGATGTCGCACAGACAAACAGACATAACACATTGAACATTTACTTATCAAATTCATCGTCATTCAAACACTAACGAAATCTCTTAATTTCAGTTAGTTGGGCAAATCACGAACCAGATGGCGGTAGTGAGCAAACGTCAAACTCGAGCAAAAGCTATGCGCGTGCCACGAGTGATCGATTGGCCAACTAATGATTATTTGAATTGACCGGTAAATCAGTGAACGATGGAAATTTGACGAGTGTTATGTCTGTTTGTCTGTGGATGTCGTTAGTGTTTGAACGACGATGAATTTGATGAGTAAATGTTCAATGTGTTATGTCTGTTTGTCTGTGATTTAATATTTGATATTTAATATTTAATATTTAATATTTAATATTTAATATTTAATATTTAATATTTAATATTTAATATTTAATTTTTAATTTTTAATATTTTATATTTTATATTTAAAATTTACTATTTAATATTTAATATTTATTATTTAATATTTAATATTTATTATTTAATATTTAATATTTATTATTTAATATTTAATATTTATTATTTAATATATATTTAATATTTAATATTTAATATTTAATATTTAATATATTAATATTTAATATTTAATATTTTAATTTTATTAAATATTAAATATTAAATATTAAATATTAAATATTAAATATTAAATATTAAATATTAAATATTAAATATTAAATATTAAATATTAAATATTTAATATTAAATATTAAATATTAAATATTAAATATTAAATATTAAATATTTAATATTTAATATTTAATATTAAATATTTAATATTTAATATTTAATATTTAATATTTAATATTTAATATTTAATATTTTATATTTTTTTCAGTATTTTACATTAAATATTTATAAATTATTAATAAAATATATTAAATATTAAATATTAAATGCGACAGTCCATCATGAAGTATACCTTGTCAATTTTCAGTCCATCGTTCTACACGGCTGATTGGAGAATCCGATAGAAAACGAAAAGGAAATCAAAAATGACATTGCCGTATAATCCAATTGGACACGCGAAATGACCAACCACTTGAATGCAAGAAAACATGCGCAGGGCCTTCGGACTTCAGTCGAGCAGCAAATTCGATCAGTTGTATCATGTTATTCGCAATAACATGTTTTTCATAGGTGTTATTCGGCTGTCAGAAATGTATGGGAATATTACCTTCGAATAACATGTTATTGGCCGAATAACACCAAAGCGCGAATAACATGTTATTAGACCGTAGTGTGGATATAGTATTAATTATGACGGCTTTACCGTTCAACAATGAAATTTGAAGAAAAATAATGCATATTTGCGGCAATTGGATAAATATTGCTTATACGCAATTTGAACACAATTTTCAGAAGTTATCAATGATTAAAATTTATGCACTAAATGTTCTAAAAACAATTGGAAGTATTGTTACATTAGAGAACTATGTTGACGTATTATATCCACGGTGTTGATACAATATGGACAACCATCAAGAAACAATTTATCCTATTGTATACCGTAGAGAGTATGGTAATTCAATTGTTTACACAAAAGATATTTTAGTTACTAAAGATTGTCGCTTCGGTTCCCTTTGTTCTGTCCGAAACATGTGTGGTACAGGGGATGGACAAAATAATTAGGATAGGCAAATTTTAGGTAAAATTAGATGTGTTGTAACTACCTTAGTTATCATCCGATTTTGACAATTCAGGCATGCCCGAACTAGAAAATTAATGCAGTTTGACGGTACGTCCATGGAACCGACTATGGCCACCGGATTCCGGAGATATTCCGGGTTTTTCGGAGGTAGGTTCAAAACCGTAAATTTGAGGTGTATATTAGGAGAAGTTGTAGTAAAAAATTGAATAATATTAGTAACCACAAATGAAGTAGGGTTCTTGCTGATTGGAACCATATATTGAGATTTGGAATCGGACCAGAATCAAGTGAGATATGGCCATTTCTTTAAAATCGGTTCCGATCGATACTTATCAAAGGGGTCAGGCCAAAACTTCATTTGAATCTCGCTTTTTGATAGATCGTCCACTATGATTTTATTTCAGATGGCCTCTAATGTGTCCAGAATGAAGAACCCATATGAATAAACGAATCCTGGAGTCGCTGGGATGTCCCCGGGGAACCTGTGAATGGGGACATTTAAGTTTTACCACCAAAATCAGTCATTCGACGGCTCTTTTTTCATGGTTTTCGATCAGGAAGCGAAGTATGAATAGAAAATGGTCCATTGACGGCTCTGACCGCTTCCAGGACCTACGGATTGGCCCCGGGGAACCTGTGGAAGGGGACATTTTAGTTTTACCACCAAAACCAGTCATTCGACGGCTCTTTTTTCATGGTTTTCGATCAGGAAGCGAAGTATGAATAGAAAATGGTCCATTGACGGCTTTGACCGCTTCCAGGACCTACGGATTGGCCCCGGGGAACCTGTGGAAGGGGACATTTTAGTTTTACCACCAAAACCAGTCATTCGACGGCTCTTTTTTCATGGTTTTTGATCAGGAAGCGAAGTATGAATATAAAATGGTCCATTGATGGCTCTGACCGCTTCCAGGATCTACGGATTGGCCCCGGGGAACCTGTGGAAGGGGACATTTTAGTTTATGAGGTTATGAGGTTATGAGCAGAAGGAAAACAAACATGTTTTTACACATGACGAATTGCACATTAGTGTGCGAGCGCTAAACGTCACTCATCTCTATAAGATGAGGCTTATGATGATTATGAGATAGTTTAGTCAGGAACTAATAACCGGGATATGACACTAGGATTTTTTTCGTGTTGCGCTTGAACTCTACATCCACTGATAAAAAAATACACGTTCGATTCATGTTTTTCGGAATATGGATATTTTCAATCAGCTTACACCATCAATTCTAGTGCAATCCACATCACTACGATGTTCTTGACATCCTTAGTTCAAATGTCATTGTATACATCCAAATTCATTATTGATACACTACCATATGATATGCACATCCATGAATAACCATAACAAATACACGTTCGACTCGTGTGTTTCAGAAAGTTGATATTTCATTCCAAATTACACCATCAAGTCTGATGTATTTCACATCACTGAGATGTTCTTCACAAACTCAGTTCAAATGACTATGTTTATAGCAAATTATATAATTGATACACCACGATGTCATATGTTTATCTAAAACATCCCGGATAAAAATTTACAGTAACTTGTATGGTATAAGCCATTGAAATATTATAAATTTTATGGTACACAGTACCATCTATTGTAATTTCATTGTAATTTTTTGACGATAGAAAAAAATCTTTATTGTAGCCACATTATAAGAACAATACATTTAAATGTTACTAATACATTATATTATGTTTGTATTGTTTTGTATTGTTTATCAAAAATGTACAAAATGTTAAAACTATTCTATTCCATTGTTATGAAAATCATTTTTATAGATAAAAAATATACGATTCTTCGAATATGCTTTCATGATAAACAACAGTATAAAACAGTAAAATTTCAATTGACCCTATTGTTTGAACAAAAATGATTTTTTTTTGTTATTTTTCATGTTCTGTTAGCATCAATTTATGCTTATCAAGATGTTTATTATTCTTTTATATTATTGATTTTTTAATCAACTTCAAATTTTTAATTTCTTTTATTTGAGTATTTCGTAGTTTCCGTTGAGTGTGTATGCTGGAGATTTGACATGTTTTCTTCTGCACCAAAACATGAAACAAGTTTCGGAAAGAGAGAGTTCGTAAAAGTGTTTTCTGTTGCGGTAAATGTTGGAAGCCGCTGGTCAAACGGTTGAAGAGCAGATCAAGTCAGCTGACAACTTCTGGTTCTCGCTTGGACATCCGCAACGATCATTTTCCTTCATTGTGTTCGACGTGTACTTCTGGCAGCACCGCATAGTGTCAACATCCTGGATCGCAACAGATGCTCCGATGTTGGATTCAACTTAGCTGGTAAGTTAACTTCATTAGAAACAAATAGGAAAACCCTGAACGAAATTTGAAAAAAAAAATCGTTATATTCTAGGTTGAGTTGGTTGGACCCGGTTTGACCACGAGAAACCACCAGATTATGGATCACCAGAAACCGACAGTACAGTACCGCCTTGCTGATGAAGTTGAAATGCTCATTACATTCAAGTAATTGATAAAATAATACTAACTGAACTTAGGTTGAAATCAAAATTAGTGTACAGTAAACATAAAATTGAAATTATTTAACATAAAATGCATTTACAAAATAATTTAAATTTAAATGAAAACTTAACTGAAAACCCTGATCAATCCATAAGATGACAAAAGTATCGTGCGTTAGAAAAAAAGAATATTTAATAGTAAAATGAATTAAAAATTAAAGAACATTAAATTAAAATTTAAATAAGAAAAATGAATGAAATGCAGGGTATAATTTATTTTACTAACAAGAGAAAAATCACATTTCCTGTGAAATGCATAAAATAATAAGCATTACAAAATATTGTTACACAATCGTCAATTACACACAAAAAAAAATCGTTGGTGAAATTAAAAGAAACGTTGGTAAAATTGAGAAAAATAGTTATTGTCAGATTTTCTGGATATGATACACTGCGCGGCGTTTGTAATGTTCCCAAATGGGTACTTGCACAAAACTTCACGCGGCGAATGACTGTCGAAAGGTACGGCCGCGACAAACGATACACCGCAATGCTATTCATCCATAAGAATCAAGTAAACGGGGTGCAGAAAGCGCGGCGGTACCTTTCATGAAAGGTTCGCCGCGTGCAATTTTGAGAAAATCAGGCAATAGTGATTTTCAGTACACTGAAAGAAGCGGCATGGTAATATCTACCAAATCGAGGGTAAAATTAAAAACATTTTACCACTTGATTTGTGCAGACTACAGCATACACTTGAATCAACCATAACTGCAGTTGATTTTACTATGGTGTCTTTTTGACATTTCTTGTCCAATTGTACCATGTTTTTTGTTAATACTACTATGTGCAGCAGTAAATATTGCGGTACTTTTAACCATGCCCATTTTTGATCCATAGTATAACAATAGTATAACAATTGATATTTTCATTTATGTAAGGGAATAAGAAAATGATTAATTTTGGTTTATTTATTGTTTGCATTGAACATTTATTAGCATCTATTGTTTAACTAATAGAACATTGGCGCATGATAAAGAATATTTGTGATAAAACATGTTCGAGTAGGTACGAATAAAAATTGCAATCCATCATTCCTCCGGATTTTCTAAGTTTTCGGCAGCAACAGGAATCTTTCAGCGACAGCAGTTACTTGTATGGCACCTACGTCGGATCACTTTGGTCATTACATTCTTGATTCTCGTAATACCTGAGAACCTGCACTTCCTTGATGAATATTCCGGGCCAGTAAATGAATCCATACGAACCACTTTCAGTGACGAATAGAACGATAGTCTGTAAGACAAAAATGCAAGGAACAATAATGAGATTCTTCATCAGCCACGAGTGTTTCCTTTAACTCATTAAATTTAAATAAATACTCACCATTATCCCCAAGGTATTCGATTGAGCAGATTAGTACTTAATTATTCGCAGCTAAATTGATTTGCCACCCATATCATTCTCGATGTTGGCCTGAGAATGTTCTTTGTTTTGTAAATTTTCTTCACCACATAATGTTGTTATTTGAACCATGCGTGTAGTAAAATTTACAAATGTGTTTTTATTTTAAATATGTTTTCGTTTATGTCAAAAACAAACTTAAATAGTAATTTTAAGCGCTGTTCCATGGTTATTGTTACTTCAACATTATTTTCAGTGTAGAAAGTATAACATTGTTGAATCTACCAATGCAAAAATTGTCACTTCGGTGAAGACTTTGACAAGAGCAAACTTGTCAAAATAACTTTTTCCTCTCAAATCTAAATGTGTATTTTGCTTTTCAAAATAACAGTTTCCTCTCAAGACTACATGTGAATTCTACTCTTAAAATTACATTTTCCTCTCAAAACTAAAAGTATATTTTATATTAAAATCAACTGTGATATATTCAAAGCAATAAAATGCTGTATGCCATCATTTCGTTTTTATTTATTTATTATATATTATCTTGCATAGTTGTGTAAATGATACTTTTTTTTAAATATCTCCTCCGCTGCGTTGTAGTCCAGCTTTCTCTTCTGCTATTTGGGGATGTCCTTGGTGATATCTCTCCCTAACCGAGAACATCAAATATGCTGAAAAATATAATTTTAATGTGAATGAGTTATTTGATGCATTGAGAAGTTTCTTACCTTCAAGAAATTTCAAGGCCATCCGTTCGTCCTTCATCTCCATGTAGCTTAAAGTTGTAATCAATGAAAACAATATTTTTTGCGGCGCTCAGCTTCGAATTGTGAAGTCAGTGACATCTGCCATTACTTCCTCCTTCCGGTGACCTCCTTCACCTTTTCATACACTCCTCCATTCCGTAATCGCCGATCAGTTTCAGAGCCCCATCTACCTATTATTGGCACGGCGGATGATTTTTTCTTGCCGGGATTTGGAGTGTATCGGAAGCTGAAGGAACACTGCGGACAAATCACTAAAAATGCCGAATCCCGGTCAGTAATTCGAAACGCAATTTAGTCGTGAATATTTTTGGGGAGAGAGCGGGAATTATTTGACAGCTCGGATAGGTGCCAAATGGATTTAATTTTTGTCTAGTGTTGCCAAGCTTCAAGAAGATTTGGATACTATTTGATATTTTTTGATTAGTCATTTGAAAAACTCTCGCATTCAAAATAACAATTTTTTGTTTAAAAAGAAACTTTTGTATTTAGAGTTTTATTGTCACAGTTGATGTTTCGTTACTCAAAATTACCAAAACTGACCAACTGTTAAAATCAAAGCGCAATGTTCTCAGTAACACAATTTTTTTTCTTTCTGTGTACAAATTGCAATGATGATTGGTAAAGAAGTAAGTTTTTTTTGCATCTCACAAAAAAAATGTGATTTTTTTCCCTGTTAAAAAAAAAATATTGTAGAACATTGAATTGTATTGTATATATATATACCCAGGAAACCATTAAGCACTTTAATAAGCCTTATGTTAACCATATATCAGCTTTTCAGTGTCTAAAAGCTGTATATATGATTTTCAAGTGCTTATTGGCAGTATAAACTTTAAGCAGTAAAAGAAGTCGTATATCGGTATATAACGCTTCGAAGAAGCCCTGTTGATACAAGCCGTATAAGGGAACTATCATTGCCAATTTGGGGCTACAATCTTTGACGTTTATGTGAAATCAACAACAATAACGCATAGAATTCCATAACCTGTCTCTTTTACTCGCATTTGCAGCAGAGATTTTTTTTAAACCTGTGATGTATGCTATTAGTAACATAATTACCATTTGTTTAGAGAACTGCAGCATATTGCATGGAGTATGTATGCCAGATAAATGATTCGTAAGCTGTAGACGCTGTAGATTTAGTCTATAGTCATATTTATTAGTAGGCACTTGAAGAATGGATTCGTAAATACCCCGATAAAAACAAAAACTTCCATGTTATTACCGATGTTTCATATTTCCATTTTCATGCTACCCAGCCCTTGAATTGTAGGCAAACAGGATCCTTCTGTTTATTAACCCTTCTCAAGACACATATCTAACCAATTCTGAGGTAGATCAGATGGCTAACTCATCGGCCACCCGAAACCACATACTTCCTCCAAACGCAGCAAGCGTTCAAATCCGGAAATTAATATAATTACCAAAAAATAAAATCTCCAATGGGAAGAAAAAGGAAAGAATGAATTAAAATGTAAATAAATATTTTTCATTTCATTTTTTTTTGTTCCTTCCCCACTCGTCTAAAATTTTTGACATTTTGGCATAGGCGTGGAAAAATAGGTAGGGGCATGCAGTATATCAGCCAAATAATTCGCCAAAAGCGGCTTTTGAGCAGCACTAAATCATAATTTAGGGCTTACTAACATTGTAACCAACTTTTTTATGCGACTATAAAACCGAAATAAAGCCGGTTTTAACGGCTTAGTGGTTACTTGGGTATAGTATAGTATAGATTTTCTTTCGATGAATTTGTAATAAGAATAACTGTAATAAAATATTGTAAAATTTAGAGATTTCTTGTAAATTGTAAAATAAATACTAACAACGAATAAAGATTCAAAATAAACTAAACATTACAACAGAGAACTGCTTTTATAAGCAAGATTTTTACGTCGATGTTAAGCTTGTCGCTCATTATTTATTTGGATAGTGTTGGCGAACCGTACAAGCGTTGCAGCGACGTAAGGAATTTTGTTTTAAAAGTTCTTACATTTTTTTCAAATTTGAGCCTAGAAACGAAAAAAAACATATGAATATTAAGTAGAAAAGCATTTAAATAGTATAGTCCTTCCTGTAATGATTGTTATAAATCCCACACATAAATTTTAATTGCGTTATCATAAATATTAATAATTTTACACACATAAATTTTATTTGTTATGGGTCTAATGTTGTTTATGTTCCTCAAACATAATATATATTAGCCAAAGTTAATTGCAAAAAAATATGTAGTTTCACACATAACAGGTATGCGGAAAATTTCCTCGGTGTATAACTTTACTGTATAAAAAAAGCCAAAAATCTACGGAGTCGTAATTGAGACTGGCATGTGGTATATTCAGCAAAATCTTGAATTGGATAATCGGAACATCATGACTTTCTACAAAAAAAAAAACTGGGTAAGACAAGCAGAAGATACAGACGTTGATTTGTCCAAAGCCATCGTGATGATCGGGATGTGTCATGTAAAGTCTCCTGGTGTTTACTATCGCCTTAGCTATTGTCAACTGGATATTATGACCAGCAATTGCACTGGAAAGTTTTCGTCTCGGACAGGTGTATGTCGTAATCAGAACTATCAAGCAAAGAGGCAAAGTTGAAATTATATGATAATTAATAGATAAAGATAAGAAGAGCGCACAATTAATTTTTGCGACCATCTATGCCGCCATCGCCGTGTTTATCATTGTCGTCTTGCCACCCGAGCACAATTATGGAAGGGTAGTGAGATTCCATGGCACTACATTCCTCCGTCTCTTTCCGGTCCGATCGTTCTTGAAATTTCTCCAAACTATCTTCGCAGTCTGCTCATGTACGAGAACGGTGTTTTCCCGTCTCTATGCTGGATACATTCCACAGGCGCGGTCGTGGTTTTCCTTGTTGTTGCCACTATGACTATAGTGATGTCTGTTTGTTCGTTCGTTTGTTTGTCTATCTGTTGGTGAGCAGTAGAAGAAATGGGAATAAAACGACATAGTCGAATAAATTGATTGACATTGAAAACGCTGGTTCATATGTTCAAGACAGCGGAGGAGATGACTATGTTAGTACGGGGGACGAGGACGATGGAATTGAACATATCCTAGCTTAAAGCGAAGTCAGGGGTCGATCCACAAAACTAAAAACCATATGGGGCCATCCAAAAAGTACGTCACGCTCCTAGGGGAGAGGGGGGTCCCGAGCAGCGTGACGACTCATACAAAAAAATTAGAATGTTAATACAAAAAGTGTGACGAGGGGGGGGGGTTGAAAATCGCCAATTTTTGCGTGACGTACTTTATGGATCTTCCCTATTTTTATTTAGGTCAACTCCAATGCAGACCATCGATCTCCCATGTGCATCATGAGTCTCATCCGGTGGTGCTTATATCTAGAGATGTCGTAAAATCCCGATTAATCGATTAGTTACTAATCGATTACTCTTGATTCTTGTCGATTATTGAATCGATTAATCATAGTATAGTAATCGATTCAAAATTAATCGATTATCACAACGATGAATCGATTAATCGAAATAATCAATTAATTTTCGACATCCTTATGATGTCGTAAAATTCTGATTAATCGATTAGTAACTAATCGATTACTCACGATTCCTCTCGATTATTGAATCGATTATTCGTTGGGTAATAATCGATTCAAAATTAATCGATTATCACAACGATGAATCGATTAATCGAAGTAATCGATGAATTTGCGACATCTCTACTTATATCCGAGGTGCTGGCCACGGTAGACGCATCATGCTAATTCATGTCTCTTAATGGGAAATGTTTTAATGAAATTTCAAATGTATTTCGAGTAAATGATTTCCAGTGATATATTCTTCCTTGTACGTGTCTGAACCTTTGTCAAAGATTGTTCATTAGTTCTTAATTTTATGGAGATCAAAAACTGTGGAACTTCTCCCTCGATCCGAAGATATTCTAGGAAAAAACTTGTGTGCAATCCATCCGGATCGGAAAATATATCCAGCAGTGCGTCTTACCTCTAGGCTAAGAAACGCCCAATTAATGTTTCTGAAAGGAGGTGTATCGTCTGGGGAGGAGAAGAATAAAGCATTTATGTTTTAATGCCTTTCATGTTCCTTATGAAGTTCAACAAGAATGAACGTGGTGCATATTTCCCCACCATCCCCAGTTCGGTCATACTTTCGCAAAATGTTCCGATGCACACACCTCCAAATGGATGTGCACGGAGACATGTATCTACGATGCGGTTTCTCAGTTTTCCATAAAAGCGATAGAGCCGTGGCGATAGAATTTAATTAAGTTTTCCACCAGTCGTCGTGAGCAGCCTCGCTCGCTCTGGATAGGATCAGACGGAACTCCTCGCCGGCGCGCGTATTGTGAATCCTTTCTGCCAAACCGACTACCACGTGCCACGTTTTTTTGCGAGAGAGCGTGTTTCCTGCGGTGTGAAGAATTTCAATAAAAAAGTTTTGGTTCCATCCCGCAGAAGGCTCAGCAACGAATTCAAAGTGGTTGACATTAGCTGTAGAATGTCGGTTAAATTGTTCGCGCTTGTGGTGACACTCCTGGGGTTGGCTGCTCTGACTGCGACGACCGTCAAGGTGAGTAATGATATAGAGAAATTGTTTTTTTGGGGGGCCAGGGGCTTGTTCGGATAGTTTTGATTCAGCGACAAGTTCGAACATTTGGTAAACTAGCAACTAGCTTCCCTTCTCTTTTCAGGCTGAACCGACTTCTGGCGCAGAATTGACAGCGACGGAGCCGAGCTTCGAGCAACTGGTGGAACAACGGGTGGCCTACACCTTGCAGATTGTCAATGTGCTGGTTGCGAAATCCAATGCTCCAGAATCGGTAAAAAGTGTGGTTTTGTCGAACGCACAGCAGCAGATCACGGCTTGTGCTGCCCAGGCTGTCGTAGACAGGCTACCCGGGCCTTTCTTCGCCTGCAGTGGCCGCGTGATTAGTGAGGCGAGCGACGTGCTGAATGCGGCAGCTTCGTCCGGTGCTGGTTCACTTAGTTGAGCTGTAGTTCATTCGGTCGTGCTTTTACATGTGATACTTATTTTTAAATAAAGATGTTCAATTATACTTATACGCTTTTCAATATAAGATATCCGAAGTTCGACCAAAATTTGTGTCCGGGGATGATAATACAGCGGATTTCGTGATTTCTTTTCTCGTCACAAGTGTTCCGATAAATCCCTATAGTTTTTTATAGCTTGGGCGGAGTTGCCTCTATAGATTGGGTGGTGTGGGCTTTCGTCGTTTCCTTTGTTGGCATTTCCACTTGGCAAACGACTGTCTAACAGCTGATTATTAGGCGGGGTTTTTTTTTCAGTTGTTAGCTGTAGGACTTCTAGGCTTACTTAATTACTTATGAATCCTGTACAGTGTACACCTCCGGTGGTGCAAAGGGCCGACTTGGAAGATCTCCATCCTGAGCGTTGCCCAGCTATCGCTTCAACCTGTTGCCAGGTTTCGGTATCAACCGCGGAAACCAAACTCTACTAGATAGCCTATTACTAATCCGCAGAATCATTGAAACAGCTGAAAAGCGCAAGTCTGTACATAAATTTAAAAATCATTCATATCTGCTTTACGCGCGCGAGACTCAAACTTTTGTAGACTACACAAGAAAAAGGTCAAATTACAATTACGTCAATAAATATAAAATCCATCATCATCATCGAGGCGAACAAAATAGTTTATTAGTGCCTCAATAATTGAAAAACACAATTGTCCAAACAAAATATCCGTAGGTCAAACTTCGTCAAGATACAATAATTAATGATTTTTAAAAAGTCAACTAAGTAGCTGCTTAAAATACAGCTTTTACGTGTGAAACACAAAGTCTCTTGAATTGTGATAATGTCGTTGCACGTTTGATATGTGTAGGCATCGAATTGAAATCATTGATACCTTTAAAAACAAAGAATTTTGTGAAGCTCCATGCAAAAAGTTTGGTGTTCTTACATCTTCCGCGTTTCTAGTGTTATATCTATGAATGTCACTTCCTCTTTCAATTCGATCACACAAATATCGAGGCAGCAAACCATTTACTACTTTGAAAATGAACACCATTGTTAAATACACAATTCTTTGCTTCACCGAGAGCCACTGCAATGCATCCAACAAAAAAGTTAAGGAAGTGAATCTGTTACATCTTAAAATCAAACGCATAATCTTATTCTGCAAGCGCTGCAATCTCGATATTTGTGTCTGATTTGCTAAAAACAAAATGGAAGGACAAAAGTACAAGTGAGGAGAGATGATTGATTTGTACAACTGTATTTTACTAGCTGTATTTAATTCGTTTTCAGTCGACATAGGATTCCATACTTCTTGGCTATTTTCTTGATGACATTGTCAATATGTTGGTCAAATTTCAATTTATCATCAATAATCACGCCAAGATATTTAATTTCCCGTACGCGATCAAGTGTCTCGTCATCAATTTTCACAGAGACGTTATCAATTGAACGATTTCGCGAAATAATCATATACTTTGTTTTACTAATATTCAATTTTAACTGTTGCAAATCTTCATTCAAGTGTTCAATCGCTTCCTCCAGATTTTGAGCTGCAATGAATATTACAGTATCATCAGCAAACAAATTAATATCACAATAACGTAAGACCCGTCGCATATCATTAATGTACATAATGAACAAAAGGGGCCCTAATACACTTCCCTGTGGTACACCAAGGTCATTCTCCACGGGACTCGACATATAATCATTGAAAGCAGTCCGTTGGGATCTGTCAGACAAATAGCTTTCAAACCATTTGTATGCAGAACCAGTGTTGCGAAACTCTTACTCGTGAGTAAAAAAATACTCACTCTTTACTCATTTTGTGAGTAATACTCAGGCCGTGAGCTACTCACTAAATACTCATACTCACGCAGTGAGTAGGACACCAAACTCACTGCGAGTATTACTCACGCTGTGAGTAACTCGCAGGTGAGTTTGGATACCAATACTCTCATGTGAGTGAGCATAATTGCTCGTCATGAGTATTGTGAGTAAAGTTGGTAACATACATTTTGGATTTTTTTTAACAATCTTACACAAAGATGAACTATGTTTTACCCAATGATAGAAGTGGAACTAAATTGAAACTAGTTCTGAAGTAGGTACAAAGGGTTAGTGCGATTACCGTCAAGATTATGCGATAGTTTTGAGGCTAAACATTAGAGCCATTGAGATCAGATAATCGTTCGTTACTTTATGTGAGCGTATATGTGCATGTGCTCGTGCTGTGTGTACGACTCGCGATATAGTTCCGACGTACGGAAATTAGAGAAAACTCGATTGGCTATTTGATGAAGTATTTCATAAAAGATTATTTAAAAAAAATGCATATAGTATCCTTCAGAAATTGACAAGGGGTTAGAAACTTCGCTAACAATATAACAAATCTAAATTTATATTATGGCAGAGAATGATAGCAGTCATTAAAAACTAATTATATACAAAACGTTTAGTACCGTTCTATGGGTAGGCCTTTGGCCTAGTTAATTTGACCGTAGTTAATTGATAAACATTGTGACAGATGGTGATTCATAATGATTACATAGTAAGCTAACATTTCCTATTATGGAGTGTTTGTATAGAGTATAGAGTATAGAGAAGGCCAACAACACATGAATGGACTCTGCTAATGGAACCCTTGGGCCTTATGAATTCCACAATTATTACTTATTACGGAAGGAATATTGTTCATATATTTTATTTCACATACCACATATCTTCAAAATTCCTATCTTGCTTTCTAGTATTCTATGCTCCATTGCTTGCATGCACCTCTTCATATTCTTTCTTCTGCTATTTTCTTATTCAACTAAATATAAATTTGTTCTTTACATTTCTCTAAAACTAAAAAGGAACACGTGATTCAACGGCGTCAGATGCTCAAACATCTTCTATAATTTCACCTAGAAGCAGTCGTTCATATTGTCTCGGAATGTAGTCCTTATGTCGTACAGGGCGGTTACATCATAGACCGGTTCGATATTTTATATCTAGCTTTTCGTCCTTGGTGTAACAGAGCAGCATGCGCAGTTCTTCGGCGTCAAAATCCCCATCAGGTAGCAGACCATCAGTTACATTCCTGGAGTTTGCTGTTTGTGAAAGAAACATCATTAGTAAATATTAGAGCTACATGTTTAGGATAACTTACTAATCTATTGTCCCGTCTCACAGAGGCATTCGGTGTCCTTTCGTACTGCGTCAAGGTGAGGGAGATTGTCCCGAAACAGGACAATGAAATCATACGGATATTGCTTTCCCACTTTACTAGTAAAGGCGGTATGTGATA
The DNA here is from genome assembly GCF_024139115.2 of Armigeres subalbatus. Classification (NCBI taxonomy): domain Eukaryota; kingdom Metazoa; phylum Arthropoda; class Insecta; order Diptera; family Culicidae; genus Armigeres; species Armigeres subalbatus. The sequence goes on from NC_085139.1 coordinate 200,171,315, forward strand.
TGCATTCGGGCTTGCGTTCAAACTTTCATCCAGCAAGCCCTAATCAATCTGCTCTCCTACCACTTTGTCCTTGAAATAAACCGACTGCAGCTATTGCAGGTCATATTTTATCCAGAACGTATCATGTATGTCGCAAATGAGAACCCGACTCGAAATATTCGAACTCGACAGATTGATGGTTTCCATGGTTCAGAGCTGTTCAGAGCATCAAAATTCTTTGACCGTCGATGGAATAGCCTTCCTATTTTTTTGAGCTAAGAGACATAATTTCTGAAATCAATCATAGTAAATAATCTTTAAGTTTTTTAATAAATTATGGATGGAAGTTTTCTGGAGATTAGAATATAGGCAAGAAAATAAGTTAAATACTTACCCGTAGATGCGATTAAAAAATTCTTAACTTTTTCCAACTTCTGTTACTTTTCATGTGCCACTGCCGGGACTGCACTTGTTTACAATTGCTGAGCAAACCGTTCAAATCCGACGCTGTCACTTTCATAGAAGAACTGTCAACTGTCAACTGTTTTCAAACGTCTCGTGAAAGGCCTATACGAGCAAAAGGCACGCTATGTAGAGGACACTGCTCGGAAATATCTCTTTCTCTTTCGTGCTTCATAAGTTTTGACATTTACTGGCCTTGTTGTTTTCTAATTTCTTTGCAGCGAGAAAGAGACAAAGTAGCCCGTGCAGTGTCCTATTCGCGACTACGAAGGTAAATTCTTCACGCACAGTCTGACAGTTTCTTATGGGATTTTACTGTAGAGGAACAAGAAAGGGTGTTCGGCGGCCATATTTCACGCAGTCTGACAGACAGCAATGTGTTTTTGCCATAAGAGTGAATACCTTCGTATTCGCGAATATAATAAATGACATTTGGGACGGAGGGGGTTTGAAAATGTCAAAATTTGCGTTACGTAATTTGTGAACGGACCCACTTTGACCGAAGCACACGAAAAGCACATGCAGATTAACACAATAGGACTTTTCATGTGACACTGCCGAGATTGTACTTGTTTATTTACAACCGCTGAGCAGGCCCGCAAACCCGAATCTGTCACTTTCATAGAAGAACTAGCTATATTATCGTCAATAATTGATTATTATTATTACAATTATTGATTTTAAATTATTTACAGTTCTTCTATATGAAAGTGATAGCTTCAGTTTTGTTCAGCGGTTGCTAGCGGTTGTAAGCAAGTGCAGTCTCGGCAGTGTCATATGAAAAGGCCTATTCGAATTTCATTGTCACTCGCATCAAGTAACTTGACTGTAACTGTTCTCTTTTCGTATAAATAAATATAATCGCGGTGTAAACTAAACTTGTTAAATTTCGCTTCTCCATTTGAAAGTAAGTTTTGATATTAGCTCATTACTACTAGATAATGGAAGTTTATAATCTCTGGGTAAAATAGCATAATAGGTGCATATTTTTGCCACAACAGCATCCGACACCACTTCGCTTAGTAAAAATGATGAAAATAGCCAACACCGCCCAGCAAGCAAGACCCATTCTTCCCGGAATAGCTTACGGAGCTGGAACAAAACCAATACGTTGCGAAAGCACTAACGTTGGCTGTCGAAAGAACATCGTAGTTTATACCTGGCTTACTTCATCGATTAGACATACTGTAAGTATGTAAACAACACTGCTCGGGATTGATTTTTTTGACAATGGAATCTTCAATTTTCAATAGTTGGAACAGCAACAGAAACGACTTCGTGCAAGGCAATTAGACTTGCTGGAACCCAAGGATATATTTTCCATCGTCTTTTAGAGATCGTCAAGTTATACACCCACACTCTTGACTGTTGCTTGCTAACAACACCAACTATGAGTCTCGGAAAGGGTCTTAGAGCGAAAAATCCACGCACCATCTTCGTTGTCACCACCGGAAAATCCGAAAATGCACCTTGTGTACTCCCAATTCAAATGGACTACGAAAGAATAGTCGATGAGATGGCACACTGGGAAGCGACATTAGAGGGCGATCCTCTAGGACAGTCAGCCGGCCAAGTACATTTCTTTTTGAATTATTTATATTCATTTCAATTTTATGTTAAATCTGAAGTATTGATCAAATCTGCTTGCAACATTCAATCAAAAGTTAACCCAAGATATCTTTCTACAATTCGTCCAAAATTCATTTGCAAAGTCCAGCTTAATTTTTAATTTTTACAATTTCTATAAAGATTCGTCTGGGATTTCCATCAAGTAATCTTTCAGGAATATCTGAATATTTATCTAAGATTTTTTTTTCGGAAAATGTTTTAAGAGTTTCTTCGAGAGTTCCTCCGAGAATTACATCCTCAATTACTTTGGAAAATTTGGATTCGTTGGAAAATTTCTTCTAAAATTCGCATCGATTTAAAAAAACATTTTAGATTTCCTTGTAAATTTCTGTTGAGATTAGTTATTTAAATGCGTATTGAGAATTTTATTGTAAATGGCTTTATAAAATAATAATAAGGAACTTCTTTGGAAATTCTCCTTCTGAAATTCATTTGTCATTTCAATTAAATGACCAAATACAGCTAAATGAAAAGGAGAAATTAAGCTTATTACCTCCAGTAATCACATCGAAAATTTCTCCACCAATTCCTCCATTGTTTTATGTACCGTGAATATCCCCAGCAATATTTTTAATAACTCCAGGAGGAATTCTTGCTATTCACCTGGAATTCCCCCAGGCATTCCTACAACAATTCCATCGGGAACTTCGTTTTTTCACCGGCAATTTATCCAGGAACTCCATCAGTAATTCCGTCCGTAATATTTCTAGCTTTTCTAACGGGAATTTCTCCAAAGATTACTCCAGAAGGAGCTCCTGTGAATTCTCCAGGACAAATTCCTTAAAATCCTCTAGGAGTTCTTCCTGGAATTCCTCCAGGAGCTTCTCCTAGGATTCTTTCAGGAGTTTCTGGAGTAACTGTAATTCCAGGAGGAACTACTGGATAAATTCTTAGCGGAACTTCTGGAAGAACTCCTGGAACAACTGCGTCAAATAAGACACATGGTGAAATTAGTGCGTCAAGTTAGGCACCTCAAGTCCCACATAAAAACTGATTATAAAACTAAGAAGTACACTTATTTATATCTTGAAGTTTTATCATTTGTACACACTCTATAATAGAAGGAAGCTAGTTATGAAGAATATTTTGTGAATCAATTCGACGATTATTTTTTAAATGAAGATTCTTTAAAAAAAACTGTCAAATATGTGGTAATGGTAAATATATAATTTGTTCTATATTGTTAGGTCTAATTTATGCACACCTCTTTAAGGTGGAATTTACATCGTTAAGTTGAATTCCACTATACTGCATATTTAATTTCTAAATACGCACATTACTAGAAGACTACAGTAGCCGTTCGATAACTGCAAAATGTTTACTTTTCAGTTAACGAATGCCGTTCGATAACTGCAACGCATTCTAGACGTCAAACGGTTGTCAATCGACGTCAGATGCAATAAAAGTGCATCTAAATGTGCAGCGCAATGCAGCTGTCATTGAGTTTGACACCAGTTTGAAGTATAGCGGTCTGATAACTGCAAAACTGTTGCAACTATCGAATTGCAGTTAAAAAGCATTGCAGTTAAATGACTTGCAGTTATCGAACGTCTACTGTAATATAATATATTATGTGGTAACCGTGTCTCATTTGCCTCAAAAATGATCTTATGTATCCAGTAGGGATATAGCAAGTAGGTAAACGATCTATTTCATCCAAAATATTTATTACAGTACAAATTTAAAAGGAAATTGGTACAATTATTATGCGTTGAAGTCTTTTGTGAGTAAAAATTACTCATGAGTGAGTAAATATTTTCTTCATACTCACTCGCGAGTATGAGTATTACAGTTCAAACTCACGTGTGAGTATACTCGCAGTGAGTTTGAAAAGGAATACTCAAACTCGCGAGTGAGTGAGCAGGTCTCAAGCGGTGCTCACTCATTTCTCAACACTGTGCAGAACCCGAAATTCCAAAGCGCTTAACAGTTTTCAACAATAAGGGCCTAGAAATTGTCTCAAAAGCGCGTTTCAGATCCAAAAACACAGCTAGAATAGTATCTTTACGCTCCATATTTTCCTTCCATTTAGATAATACCAAGTTCAATGCAGTTTCACAGGAATGACCTTCTCTGTAACCTGATTGTTCTGGTATCAACAAGTTATTACTATTTAAATATGTAATTAGCTGGCCTTTAACTACAAGTTCTAAAATTTTCTCTAATGTGTGCAACATGTTGATGGGACGAAACTCTTCGGCTTTAATCGTTCCAGCAACTTTTTGTATTGGAATCACTAGTGATTCCTTCCAAACATGCGGCACGTGCCCAGTTTGTAACGATTCATTTATAAGGTCCAGCAAGTTGCGTCCAATGACATGAAAGCAATCTTGAATAACTCTAGCATTAACATTATCGACTCCAGCCGTTTTACCTAAAGAAAAGCAAATGTTTTTAAGTTCTTCAAAAGTAATCGGGTAAAAACAATCAAATCTACAGTTAATATTTATCGGCTGTTTTATTTCATCAGGCTCATCCACTAACTCGATAGATCGGTTAATGGATAAGACACTATTGACGAAATAATCGTTGAATTTAGATGCAATTTCTTGTTCTGACTGTTCTAATGTGCCATTAAAAGTTATGGACCGCGGCTTGCAACTACTAGGCTTTAATAATGATTTCAATATTTTCCATAACTCTTTGCTGTTGTTTTGATGCTGATAAATTTTCCTCTGAATATACTCGCAACGTGTACGTGTCAAAGATTGCGAATATTTGTTCCGCGTTACCTGATACCTATTCCAATGATTTTCAATATTAGTTCTACGAAACTTTTTATACAATTTATCTCTTTTACGTTTCAGGCGCAAAAGGTCTAAATTATACCAGCTGTTAGAATTATGCAAAGTTACTATCTTCTGTTCTACTAATTGATTGGTACAGGATTTCAAAACGTTTGTAAGAACAGCTGATCTTTCATCTATATTACCGGAATTTTCTTGAAAATCCCCGTTTCTTTCGACAAGACCCGAAATTGCTTGTTTAGAATATTTTCTCCAGCACTTCATTTTAATTAAATTACTATCATTACTATTATTGTCGGTAACGTTAATGACTAGCGTTTCATGATCGGTTACTTTTAAATCATTACTCGTTTCGTGCATTCGTATGTCTTGTGACGATCGCTGCACTTTGAGCACGCAATGCTGTTTTTGCAATCCGTACTCATGTGCCCAAATTCTCCACATTGAAAACATCTCAAAACACTAATTTCGGGAACAACAAGGCACCGATCAAACCTTATGTTAACTTTTCTCGCGGTCAACAAACAACTATAAGTCTCTTTATCGACTTCAATAACAACATTGTTCTTGTTATACTTAAAACGTGGATTTTCATACATTCTTATTACTTTAACATCATTTATTGCGATGTCTTCATTCTGATCTTTCAAAATCTGAATGAATTCATCGGAAGAAAACTTATCGCACATTCCCATCACTTTTAGTCTTGGCACCGATGAGGGAACAACAGCATTATAGTTTTCACCCAGATCGCTTTGAATGCCATTTTTCACAACATCAACATTAAATCCTGTTGCACACTCAGCAATAATAGAGCCATTTTTCCCGTTTCTAAAGTTACTGATCCTATGTGTTTTCGGATCCAGTTTACTATTCAAAAATTTACGAGTATCATCACTACTCTGGTTAGACTCTTTCGGTTTAATCACAATGACCGGACGAGCCTTACGAGGGACCTTTACTTCCTTAGGCGCAGTGACTTTTTTCATTACTTTGACGTTATTTTTCCCAACATTACTTTTAACAATATCCGCGAAACTAACATTTTCTGGCATTACAATATCAGATGTGTCGTCAACATCTTGTACCTTACGCTTTTTCGTTTTGGGAGTCAAATTAGGCCCCGTAGCCTTTCGCGATGTACCTTGCATTTCATTCATTACAGCTACATTTCTACTCGGGTTAAATTGAAAAAATGAACATTTCATATTTTCCATTTCTTTGCTGATCGAATCTTTGAGACCATTAACAGCCTCGTTCAAAACCTCAGATACATTTTTCTGCATTCCACGTCGAGCATCCGTGCAGTCCGCGTACGGTCTGCTTCTCATTCGGTTTTTTTCCTGAAGTACAGGTAGTGGTTTTTTTCCCGAAAGTGTTTTGAAGCATAGTGCTTGAGTGGAAGTGGTGCTTAGCTGTAGCAGTTAAGTAGCCATTTCGTTGGTTTTGCAACTACGCAAAACTTTGCAGTTTATTCGGCGTCCATCGCAGACGCAGGCATCATCGTCCCACGCCGACAGTCATCATCCATCGTGCGTCTCCACCAACACAGACGCCGCCGTCCTGCCACCATCCATCCACCCAGTTGCAGTGTTGGGTGCGGCGAGAACACCAACAATAGCGTGGTTCGCTTCGACCGCACCACCGGCGAGTGTCCATCGAGCTAGTGTGTGCTGCCAGAACTGTTAACCGGCAACACAGCAGTGTGAACGCAAGTATTTAATTGAGCTCCCTCTCATTGTTCCCCTCTCTTCTCCATCTTATTGGAATAGTTTTTTTTCTTTTTACTCGTCTTCCCTCTGTCCCAAATCATTATTTTGTTTGTGTGTGTGTTTTTTCTGCCCTTGTGATAATTGTTTAGTTTTAAAAGAGATTGTGCCTCGCTGCAGCGGCGCATTTCGTGTCCGCAATGCGCGAAGGCGAAGTTGGCGGGGTACTTCGTATTCCATGTCAGATGTTTCGTTGCATTCAGGTGTTCCAAACCAAAACGAAATGGACACCAGCAACGCTAAAATTTCCTCTACGAGCCCCCGTCCCAAGGTCTACCCTCACGACTCTAGTGGGCCGTATGTTGTTTTCTTTCGACCCAAAGGCAAACGTTTGAATATCAGCCAGATTAGCAAAGATCTGGAAAAGCGATTTTCGTCTGTCACGACCATTGACATGGTTGGGTCCAGTAAACTCCGTGTCACGGTCAGTGATCGCAAACAGGCCAACGAGATTGTCACCTGTGAGCTTTTCACTCTCGAATATAAAGTGTATTTACTGTCAGCAGTGTGTGAGATCGCGGGGGAGGTGATGGAGGGAAATATGACAAGTTGTCGGTCGTTTCAAGAACGTTTCTTTACCTCCTGCTGCGATACTGGATTGCAAACAAATGTATTCGGTGTCGCAGGATTGAGAGAAGCGAAGTTATTCCCCGTCTGACTCCTTCTGCCTGACTACGCAGTGATTGGCAAACTTCGTCTACCTGTTCGGCTGTATGTACCGAAGGTGATGAATTGTGTTAATTGCAAGCAGCTGGGCCACACCGCTCAGTACTGTTGCAATAAACCTCGCTGTGCATCATGCGGAGAGAAGCATGTGGAGGGAGCGTGCAAGACGGCACCGAAATGTGTCTATTGTAACGAAAGCCCTCCACATGCTCTTGAAGCTTGCCCAACGTACATACAGCAGCGAATCCACCAGAAGCGGTCTCTTCAGCAACGTTCTCGGCGAAGTTACGCCGAAATGTTGAGGAAGGCCGCTCCTCCACTCGTTTCTGACACCATCTACTCGTCTCTTCCTTTGGACGATCAAGGTAGCTCTGACTCCGAGGTTGGAAATGGGGTTCCCTTTGTTTTCAATGGCTCAACGAGGAAGAGAATAAAACAGAGCCAGCGACCCTCGAAAAAGCCTAGAAAACAGCCTCAAAGTGAGCCCCAATCCAACATGGTCAAATTCAAAGCGGGAGGAAATACTCAAAAACGATCAACTTTTGTGGTTTCACATCGGGATGATCGAGAGTTTCCACCGCTTCCGGGAACATCTAAAATCCCAGATACCCCATTTTTTGCGATTTCTCAGCCAGAAAGAGAGCATACAGAGCGAGCAGAAGAACTCCCGAGCGCTCCAATGTTCACACTTTCTGGCATCGTGGAGCTCATCCTCAACTTCTTTGATGCTTCCGACCCCGTGAAGAACATGGTCAAAACTGTTCTTCCTATTCTGACTCCTCTCCTGAAGCAGCTGGCTTCGAAAATGCCCCTCCTCGAGTCATTTGTATCCTTCGATGGCTTACTTAGTCAATAAGGGTAACATGATTTCGATTCTACAGTGGAACTGTCGAAGTATTCTTCCAAAATTAGATATTTTTAAATTTTTAGTTAACAAATTACAATGCGATGCTTTTGCTTTATGTGAAACATGGCTAACACCAGATGTGAACCTTCATTTTCCTGATTTCAACATAATCCGCCGCGATTGGGCAAATCGATATGGAGGAGTGCTTTTAGGATCAAAAACAGCACTCCTTCTATAGAGCCGATCTTGCGCCGATGCCTGACACCGAAGCTGTCGCATGTCAGGTGACTATTCGGGAAAAGACCTCAGTATCGCCTCGATATATCTTCCTCCAAACACCGCGATATCTCGTGGAGATCTCTCGCACATCTGCTCGGTTATGCCCGAGCTACGGTTGCTCTTGGGAGATTTTAACTCCCACGGAACAGGCTGGGGGGAACTGTGCGACGACAACCGTTCATCAATGAGATACGACCTCTGCGACGACTTCAATATGTCAATTTTGAATACAGGAGAAGTTACACGAGTGGCTCCTCCAGCAAGAGATAGCCGTCTAGATCTTTCCATTTGTTCGAGCTCATTATCGTTGGACTGTACTTGGAAGGTGGTCCAAGATCCCCATGGTAGTGATCATTTGCCGATCGAAGTTTCGATTTCCAATGGTCATAAGCAATCTGCTTCCATCGATCTTTCATATGACCTCACGAAGCACATCGATTGGGGCAAATATGCGGACGCCATCAGCGATGGCATACAGTCGATAGAAGCACTTCCCCCGCGGGAAGAGTACAAGTTTCTATCGCAGTTGATTCTTGAAAGCGCTCTTCAGGCACAACGTCGGCCGGTGCCAGGAGCTTCGGTTCGTAGGAAACCCTACAATCCGTGGTGGGACATCGAGTGTACGCAACTTTATCGCGAGAAATCCGCCGCGTTTAAAGAATTTCGGAAACACGGGGCGATCGTTCTTCACAAACGATACACCGCGCTCGAAATCCAGTTCAAGAAACTGGTCAAAGTGAAGAAGCGCGGATATTGGCGCACTTTTGTTGAAGGTTTATCGCGCGAGACTTCAATGAAAACTCTGTGGACCGTCGGGAGAAGAATGCGCAACGCGTCGTCCGTAAACGAAGATCGTGAAAGCTCGTCGCGGTGGATACTTGACTTCGCAAAGAAAGTTTGTCCGGATTCGGTACCGGTGAGGCAAGAGCTACGTGATGCTTTTGCAGACAGGGATGATATGGATCGTCCCTTTTCGATGATTGAATTCTCACTTGCTCTCCTTTCATGTAACAATTCCGCTCCAGGGATGGATAGAACCAGGTTCAATTTGCTCAACAACCTCCCAGACGTCGCGAAGAGGCGCTTATTGAACTTGTTCAATCAGTTACTGGAGTGCAACATTGTTCCGGATGATTGGAGGGAAGTGAGGGTGATAGCCATCCAGAAGCCCGGAAAACCCGCGTCGGATTGTAACTCGTATCGCCCCATCGCGATGCTGTCATGTCTTCGGAAGCTGTTGGAGAAGATGATTCTCTTCCGGCTAGACAAATGGGTTGAATCGAATAGTTTGTTGTCAGATACACAATTTGGTTTCCGCAGGGCAAGGGAACGAACGACTGTCTTGCGTTGCTTTCTTCAGAAATTCAGCTTACTTTCGCTAAAAAGAGCAAATGGGCTCAGTGTTTTGGACATTAAGGGGCTTTTGATTCAGTTTGCGTCGATGTCTTATCTGACAAACTCCACGAGTGTGGACTTTCACCAATTTTGAACAACTATTTGTACAATTTGTTGTCAGAGAAGCGTATGAGTTTTTCTCATGGTGACTCGGCAACTTCACGAATTAGCTACATGGGTCTCCCCAGGGCTCATGTTTGAGCCCCTTCTTTACAATTTTACGTCAGAGACATTGATGAATGTCTCATGCCAAATTGCTCGTTGAGACAGCTTGCAGATGATTGTGTTGTATCCGTTTCGGGGCCAACATCGGTTGATCTGCAAGGACCATTGCAAGATACTTTGGACAATTTGTCTACTTGGGCTACGAAGCTGGGTATCGAATTCTCTCCGGAGAAAACTGAGATGGTTGTCTTTTCAAAAAACATAAGCCGGCAAAGTTCCCGCTCCAACTGATGGGTAAGACAATCACTCATAGCATATCTTCTAAATACCTCAGGGTCTGGTTCGACTCGAAATGTACCTTCGAAGCACATTGTGTATCTGACACAAAAATGCCAGAAACGGATCAACTTCATGCGATCAATAACCGGAACATGGTGGGGAGCGCATCCCGAAGATCTTATGACGTTGTATAGAACAACCATTTTGTCGGTCCTCGAATACGGTAGTTTCTGCTTCCAGTCCGCGGCTAAAACACACATGCTGAAGCTTCAAAGGATTCAGTACCGCTGTCTCCGTATCGCGTTAGGATGTATGAATTCGACACATACAATGAGCTTGGAAGTACTTGCGGGAGTACTGCCACTAACAGATCGTTTCGCGGAATTATCGCTCCGGTTCCTTATCCGCTGTGAGGTTCTCAATCCATTGGTCATTGATAACTTCGAGAAGCTGCTCGAACAAAACCCTCAATCTCGATTCATGAGTATTTACCACTGGTACATAACGCTGGAGGTAAGCCCTTCTTCGGTAGATACCAATCGTGCTAACTTCTTAGACTCTTACAGTTCCTCTGTTACTTTTGATCTGTCCATGAAGCAGGAGGTTCATGGAATACCAGACTTTCTGTGTGCGGAGGACATACCTCCTTTATTTGCAAGCAAATACGGGCACGCCAGTGAAGGGAGAAGCTTTTTACAGACGGCTCAAAAATTGATGACTTCACTGGTTTCGGTGTTTTCAACGTTTTTCATAGCGCCTACTTTAAGCTCAAAGAGCCTTGTTCCGTGTATACTGCTGAGCTAGCAGCTATACACTATTCACTCGAGCAAATCGCATCCCTACCTCCTGACCACTTTTCATCTTCACCGACAGTCTAAGTTCCTTGGAGGCTGTTCCGGTTAAGCACTCAGCGTATCTTCTGACTGGGGTACGGAAAGCTTTGAGTGCCTTATCACAACGGTCTTACATAATCACCATGGCTTGGGTCCCTTCTCATTGCTCGATCCCGGGAAATGAGAAAGCGGACTCTTTGGCTAAGGTGGGCGCTATGGAAGGTGATATTTACGATCGGAAAATCACCTTCGATGAATTTTCACATTAGTTCGTCAGAAAACCTTGAACAGCTGGCAAAAGAAATGGACAAATGGGGAGTTGGCTGTATTCAATTCGCCCGCAGGTGTCGAAGCGTCCATGGTTCAACAAATTGAATACGGGACGATGTGTCGTCTAATGTCCAATCACTACACTCTAAATGCACATCTTTTCAGAGTGGGGCTCTCGGAAGGAAATCTCTGTGTTTGCGGCGAGGATTATAAGGACATCGATCATGTCGTGTGGGCGTGCGAGGAGCATCGTGGCCCCAGATCTGCGCTAACTGAACATCTCCGGGTCCGAGGAAAACAACCAAAGCCTATTAGGGAAGTGTTGTCGGGCCTTGATCTCGAGTACATGTCCCTGGTCCACCAATTTTTGAAAGTTGCTGATGTAAAACTGTAATCATTGTCTGCCCATTCCCTTGTCTGTCGTACCCCATATCGAATGTCTTCCTCTTGTTGTACATTTCCATGTCTGTCGTTAATCCCTTCCGTATGTCTTCCTCTCGTCGTTGTCTCCCAAAAAAGTTTGTTTGTCCCGTTACAGATGTAAAATGCGAGGAATGTCAACTTTGTGAACATCAGCATAGTAATTACTTAAGCACCCTAAAATCCTTTCCTTTCCTACTGTATTATTGTATTCCCTAACCTCGACTAAACCGCGAGTCTTTCGGTTCCCCAAAACTAACACTATGTATAAGAATCAAGAAATGTATTGTTAAACTTGATTTCGGCTCCGTAACGCTTCACGGCAAATGAGCCTTCCAAATAAACGAAGGATTAAAAAAAAATACATTTTTCTGCAATTTCTCAATACCGATTAACAACGCGCTGTATATTTGGGCAGTAATGTGATTCCGAATATCACCGATCGAATCAGAAAGAGAAGAAAGTTTCTTCATCTCTTCATCAAAACGAATAGTATTCGGAACCTGTACATTCTGTCCGTCGCAAGATCGACTAGATAGACAGTCACAACACTTGAAAAAAACATTTGCATTCTCCGTAATCAATCTAGCCGCTGCCTTCGCTTCAATAGGAGAGCAGCGGGCATGAAAATATTTCTCACATTGAAAACAACACAGTGGGAAATCGTTGATTGCGATCCCCACTTTGCACTTTTCGCACTCCATCCTCTACACAGCAGTGAACTCAAACATGCAACAACACACTACACGATCCACAGAGACGAATAAAAGAAATAGGGCAAGCAAATGAACAACAACAGCTTGCCGCGCGAAGCTATAGGTAGAACTATGGCTTCACGGGATGCTGTGTTGAGTAATAAATGTTAAATTAAATGAAAATTTGGCACGGAGGCTTAATGCCTCCTACTTATCCTGTTATAATCACGAAAAGGGCACACGATAGAAATATTTTTCCCGCGGCACAAGTTCACTTTCACACGTAAAAATTAACTTTTCTTTCCGCACAGAGGCAAACAAACTATGATGTCCACCATCACCACACAGAATGAAATTAATCACGAACTAAGTGGCGATAGTGAGCAAACGTCAAAATAGAGTAAATTCGATGCACACGCCTCGATTGATCGATTGGCCAACTAATGATTATTTGAATTGACCAGTAAATCAGTGAACGATGGAAATTTGTCGAGTGTTATGTATGTTTGTCTGTGCTTGAACTAAATGATCGAACCACGTCTAGTGGTACAGAAATTTATTGAAAAATTTAAATAATATTGAAAGCTTTGATTATAATGCATATAATCCCTTCTAGCTATTTTTATATTCGTAGTCTACGCACCCCAAACACAAACACCCACCAAAATACAAACACGCAATTAAACACAAACACGCACCCAAACATAAACACACAACTAAACAAAAACACGCGCCAAAATATAAACACGCAACTGAACATAAACACGCTCCTAAAAACAAACACGCTCCTAAAAACAAACACGCATCCAAATACAAACACGCAACTAAACATAAACACGCACCTAAATACAAACACGCGCCTAAATACAAACACGCAACTAAACACAAACACGCACCTAAATACAAACACGCAACTAAACATAAACACGCAACTAAACACAAACACGCACCCAAAACACAAACACGCACCCAAAACATAAACACACAACTAAACACAAACACTAACCTAAATACAAACACGCAACTAAAGACAAGCACGCACCTGAATACAAACACGCATCAAAATACAAACACGCAACTAAACACAAACACGCACCAAAAACATAAACACACAACTAAACACAAACACGCACCTAAATACAAACATGCAACTAAACACAAACACGCACCTAAATACAAACACGCAATTAAACACAAACACGCACCCAAAACACAAACACGATCTAAATACAAACACGCGCCTAAATAGAAACACGCACCCAAAACACAAACACACACCAAAATAAAATACAAACACGCAACTCAACACAAACACGCACTAAAAACATAAACACGCAACTAAACTCAAGCACGCACCTAAACACAAACATGTACACGTATATTTCATGATCTTCAATTGACTTAGGAAATTCGCATTTTCAATTATTGCTAACCTATTTTTAAATACACCTATTTCCTCACTTACTCACCAAAAAAATCGAATGAGTAGTTTTACTCACTCAGGCGTGAGTTTACTCACGTGTGTGTGTGTGTTTGTGTGTGTGTGTGTGTGTGTGTGTGTGTGTGTGTGTGTGTGTGTGTGTGTGTGTGTGTGTGTGTGTGTATGTGTGTGTATGTGCGCAAAAGTTTGCAAAAGTCTAGCCCACTTTTCAGGCACTTACCCTTAACGGGTTGCATTCGACGCAGAATCCTGTCCCATTGTTTCCTATAGTTAGGTACCGGTGGATTACAGTGGGCCAAAAAGCGAAAAAGTTCGCCTGAAATAGTATTAATTCATTTCACTTTTTTTGTGTTTTTGTTGTTGTTTTGTTATTATTATAGTTTATTATTAGTATTTTCTCATATTATTTTTTGCCTTTCTCGTATACAAAGTATACGTAAAGGCTATATGTTCGCTCCAAAAACAAACTTTTTATATGAGGCTCGGAGACCCATAGTGTTATATACCGATCGACTCAGCTCGACGAATCGAGGTGATTTTTGTGTGTGTGTATGTGTGTGTGTGTATGTGTGTGTATGTGCGCAAAAGTTTGCAAAAGTCTAGCCCACTTTTCAGGCACTTACCCTTAACGGGTTGCATTCGACGCAGAATCCTGTCCCATTGTTTCCTATTGAAAATTGGCCGGGTCGGACTATGGGCTCAAAAGTTATGGACAAAATACTTTTTTTCATACCAAAAGTGCGTAGAAATTACTAACTCAAAATAGACGAGAAAGGCACCATCACCGCTAGGTGGATTAATCTGGGTTTTTTATTATTATTTTGGGGATTTTGGGTTATATTACATGGACGAAGAAAACGGAGGCGAAACGCCTCCCAAAGACAATGTCGTTCGCACGCGATTCTACCAGGCTTCTTCACCTGGGCCTTGGGTTGTTTACTTTCGGCAGAAAGTGAAAAGTATTGATTTTTTAGGAATTAAACGCGACTTGACGCGTCGTTTTCCGAAAACTGATTTTCATCAGATTAATCGGAACAAACTACGTGTAACCGCACCTACATATCAGTATGCAAATGCTATTGCAAAAGACCAACTGTATAATGTAGAATATTTGGTTTATGTGCCCTCGCGGGAGGTCGAAATTGAAGGCGTGATAAACGCAGCGAGCCTGACTTGTACGGATGTACTTGCAGGAAAAAGTCGCTTAAAGAATGCCCTGCAATCTACTGTGGATATTCTGGATTGCAAGGAGTTGAATCCAGCTGCCATGGTAGATGGTAAAAAAGTGTATTCCAAGTCAGGTTCACTTCGTTGTGGCAAATGTTTTGAGAAGCATAGGGAGGAGTCAACAAGCTACAAAATGTGCTTATTGTGGTCTAGACCCTCCCCATGGTTTGCAAGAATGCCCGGTGTACAAGAAGCGCACCCAAAAAGTTAAGCGTTCGTTAGTACAGCGCTCTAAGCAGTCGTATGCAGAAATGAGGAAGTCGCAAGACACATCCGCAACTGCCAACGCAACGGCTGCTATTTCAGCTGCCGTTCAAGTAAGTGATTTTTATGATGTCATTTCCATAGACGAATCGGACTCTGACGTAGCCGATATGGATGATTCTGCGGAGGTACACGTACCCGAAAAGAGGAAGAAACTGTCTTCCCCGGGATTGCGCCGTAAGAAAACAAAAATCGTCCCTAAAAGCTTGCAAAAATTGGATGGTAATGGGGGATTATTTAAAATCCCGAAGCAGCCTGTCCACACTGCACCTTGTGACACATGTTGCAGTAAGACATTCCCGCCATTGCCTAAAACTAGAAATATCTCTGAGCAGAAAACTGCTACTCGCACTTCCAAGAAAAGAATCTCGTCCAAGCGAGGACTGATATCCTTTAAGGACCTTGTGGACCGTATTTTGAAATTATTTAATGTACCCAATTCAATTATTGACATCTTTATACCAACAGTAGAATCATATCTGAAGCAATTGACTGTTTCATGGCCCCTTCTTGCAGAAATTGTATCTTTCGATGGATAATACGGCCAATATAGAAGATACAATCACTGGTTTTTTTCTTCCTAAGCAATGGAGGGGGAATCTGCTCAACAGACATCCTGGGTTGACCAGGAAGTGCTGGGTTAGGGAGGCAGGACTGCATCCCCGACCAGCTAAACCGTTTCCATTGCCGCCAAGCCCATCGTCCCTTCGGTACAACCAGAAAGTAATGCTTCAAAGGGGGGCCAGTGCATGACGCACCCTCGAGGTTAGCTGCGTGTCCTTGCAGCATCGAACATCGTGACTCGCTTTTTTAGAAGAACACCATAAAGACCTTTCTGCGATAGGGCCTATTCGCCAGCACACATAGGGACTTGCCGACGCGGTGCCTACGCCTGCCCCAGCCTTGACGAGGACCCCTTTCCGTCCTCGGGCTCGGAACCCGCCCGGTTGACCGACGCCGCGAAAGCGACGATACCATGTTGTTCTTCACGCGGCCACTTGTTCGATAAAAGGATCGAGTTCGACCACAGGGCACCGGTATGACCCATGAAGCCGACTCCGAACCCTTGGACCACCTCTTATTTGCGCCTGAACTAGCCATTCCTCGAGTCCACGCGCCACCTTCTGTGTAGCTCCGAGACGATTTGGACGATAGCCGATAAAACGGCGTTCCAGCCAACTTCATCTTTACACATCCTCCGGACTAGGTTGTCCGGGGTAGTGTCCAGACCACATGTGGCAAGCATGTGGTCACGCGTTGTGCGAAAACGCGGGCACACGAACAAACCTACGCACACCGGACACTCGGGCGAGGCCGAGTGTCCGAACCGGTGTAGGTACTGTCTGAAGCAACCATGGCCTGTAAGGACCTGGGTCAGGTGGAAAGTGATTTCCCCATGGCGCCTCTTGACCCACGTACCTATCTCCGGTATCAACCTATGTGTCCATCTACCCTTAGTGGAACTGTCCCACGCACGCTGCCATTTGACCATTGAGGCCAACCTGACAGTCCTACGGATGCCTCTCGTGCCGCGCATTTCGAAGCACTCTATGTCTTCATCGATAACTATGTCGATAGGCATCATACCGGTGATGACGCAAAGTGCATCGTGCGACACGGTACGGTACGCGCTCGCAACTCTTAGGCACATGAGCCTATACGTACTTTCTAACTTCGTTCTGTAGCAGTTAACACGCAGGGCCGTGCCCAAGCTGGCCCCCCATACCTCAGTATGGACAGAGCAACGCTAGCCAGAAGCTTGCGCTTGCTGGCATAAACCGCAGAGCTATTGGACATCATCCGGGACAATGCCGCTATAGCTGTGGAGGCACGCTTGCAGGCGTAATTGACGTGGCTACCAAAGGTGAGCTTATCGTCGATCATTACCCCCAAGAGTTTGATGGAGCGTTCAGAGGTGACTGTGCAGTTGCCTGCCCTTATCACCGCTTGTTGCTCCGACTTTCGGTTGTTAACAACAACCACCTCAGTCTTGTGGTGAGCCAGTTCTAACTTCCTGGAACTCATCCACTCCTCCACAATTGCGATCGAGTGGGCTGCAGTCAATTCCACCTCTTCGATCGATTCGCCGTAGACCTCCAGCGTAATATCGTCAGCAAAGCCGACGATTGCCACGCCCACCGGGAACTTCAACCTCAAGACACCGTCGTACATGACGTTCCATAACACCGGACCCAGTATGGAACCTTGCGGAACCCCTGAGGTTATGTCAACGCACTTCCGACCCGCCTCCGTGTCGTATACCAGTACTCGATTCTGGAAGTAGCTTCCGAGAATCTTGTACAGGTACTCGGGAATTCCAAGACGCAGGAGCGCATCTGCAATAGCTGCCCAACTGGCACTATTGAAAGCATTCCTCACGTCGAGAGTCACTACTGCACAATAGCGAACTCCCCTCCTCTTACGCTGGATAGCTATCTCCGCGGATTTGGTAACCGACAAGATAGCGTCTACGGTCGACTTACCCTTTCGGAAGCCAAACTGGTTACTCGATAGACCATCCGCACCCTCCGATACAATCACTGTGCTACAGTGGAATTGTCATAGTCTAAAAAATAAATTAGACGTGTTCAAGTTTTTGATTCGCAAACACGATTGGAATATATTTGCACTCTGTGAAACATGGCTTTCTTCTGAAGATGAAATCAACTTCCACGATTTTAACATTATTCGCCTAGATCGGGATGATAACTATGGTGGCGTTCTTCTGGGGATCAAAAAATGTTACCCTTTCTACAAAATTCCCATCCCAATTGTAAATGGCTTGGAAATCGTCGCTTGCCAAGTAAATGTAAAGAATAAAGACCTTTGCATAGCTTCAGTTTATATTCCACCAAATACCTCGCTTAGTCGTCGACATCTTTGGAGCGCAGTTTCGCTTCTATCATCCCCAGCTTTAATACTGGGCGATATGAATGCACATGGTACTGCATGGGGCGAAACCAGAGACGATAATAGAGCGCCAATTTTCTATGATTTGTGCGACGATTTCAACTTGAATATCTTGAACACAGGTGAAGTAACTCGAATAGGACCTCAAGGTCAAGAAAGTCGATTAGATCTGTCTTTATGCTCAAACTCACTATCATTAGATTGTACGTGGAAGGTAATCCAAGATCCCCATGGTAGTGACCACATGCCGATAGTCACCACAATCAAAAATGGCTATCAACGATCAGAGCCAGTTCAGGTTCCTTTCGACCTCACCTCGAAGAACATTGACTGGCAAAAATTTGCATCGGCGGTAAAAATTGGTATTGAATCAACTGATATTCTTCTGCCACTGGATGAGTATCGATTCCTTTTTGAGTTGATTCAAAAAAGCGCACTAGAAGCTCAGAAACGACGCGTTCCAAGTACATCTGTCATAAGAAGACCAGCCACTCCTGGATGGGATGATGAATGTACTTAGTTGTATTCTGATAAATCTGATGCCTTCAAGGCTTTCCGTAAAAATGGAAGGTCTGAGCTTTTCGAAGAGTATTTGAGGCTTGAAAGAAAGCTCAAAAATCTTCTCAAGGCTAAAAAACGTAGCTACTGGCGACGTTTTGTCGAGGGACTATCGCGAGAAACCTCAATGACAACACTTTGGAAAATGGCCTGCAACATGCGGAACCGCACTTCCACCAACGAGAGTGAAGAATACTCCAATCGATGAATATTCAACTTCGCAAAAAAGGTCTGTCCAGATTCCGTACCAGCAGAACCACTATTTCGAGAATCAGTCACTGATCCCGGTTCTTTGGGTGGACCATTCTCAATGCTGGAACTTTCCATGTCTCTTCTTTCATCGAATAACTCTGCTCCGGGATGCGATAACATCAAATTCAATCTTCCGAAAAACCTCCCAGATATCGCAAAAAGACGATTACTTGACCTGTACAACTGTTTCATGGAGTACAACATTGTGCCACCTGAATGGCGACAGGTCAAAGTAATAGCTATTCAAAAGCCTGGGAAACCAGCGTCTAATCACAATTCATACCGACCGATTGCCATGCTATCGTGCATTTCCTCAATTATTGGAGAAAATGATCCTTTCAAGAATTGATCATTGGATCGAACAAAATGTTTCCATAGAAATACTGACGGCAAATCTGCACAGTAGTGGATTACCCGTTATTTTTAATAATTTCTTGTACAACTTGTTGTCAGTGAAACATATGAACTTTACTCTCGGCACTCTGACAACTTCCAGAAATAGCTACATGGGCCTTCCCCAAGGATCATGTTTAAGTCCCTTTCTTTACAATTTCTATGTTAAAGATATTGACAATTGTTTGGAAGAACAATGCACACTTAGACAACTTGCACATGATGCCGTGAGCTCCCTAAAAGGTTCATGTGCAGAGGTCCTGCAAAGACCATTGCATAGTTCCCTAAATAATCTGACTGTTTGGGCCAGACATTTAGGGATCGAGTTTTCACCGCAAAAAATCAGTTGGTTGTGTTTACCAAGAAGCGGTACCCAGCTCAACTGTAACTAAAGCCGTTGAAAGATGACATAAACCAATCTTTATCTTCAAAATACCTTGGGGTCTGGTTTGATTCTGAGTGTACCTGGAAAACCCATATTGATTATTTGATAGAGAAATGCCGAAAAAGGATTCATTTTCTACGTTCTATCTCCGGAACCTGGTGGGGCGCTCACCCGGAAGATCTCATCAAACTATATAGAACGACTATTCTCTCTGTTTTAGAGTACGGCTCATTTTGCTTCCTCTCAGCAGCTGAGTGCCACCTGATCAAATTGGAACGAATTCAATATCGTTGTTTGCGTATTGCTCTTGGCTATATGCATTCAACGCATAACATGAGCCTGGAGGTGCTTGCTGGAGTCACTCCTTTAAAGCACCGCTACTGGGAACTCTTACTTAGAATACTGATCAAATGTGGAACAAGTAACACACTTGTCTTAGAAAATTTCGATAATATGCCTGAACTGATTCGTCAGTCAAGATTCCTGAGGGTCTACCTCAACTACATATCGACAGATCTTTGTCTTCCATGTTATAATCCACCACGAGTTAGCGTCATCAACGACAGTTCCTCCATTGAATACGATCTGTCCATGAAACATGCTATTCAAGGAATACCAGATCATCTTCGAAATCTTTCCATTCCCCCTATTTTTTCCGAAAAATATGAACATGTCAATTGCAACAACAGATATTTCACTGATGGTTCTCGCATCAATGGATCCACTGGCTTCGGTGTCTTCAATGTAAATTCAATCACCTTCCGAAAACTTCAGGAACCGTGTTCGGTTTATGTTGCTGAGCTGGCAGCAATTAACTTCGCTTTGGCGATAATTTCCGATCAGCCCGTAGACCATTATTTCATCTTCTCGGATAGTCTTAGTTCTATCGAAGCATTCCGGTCGATGAAACCTGTTAAGCACGCATCTTACTTTCTTACAAATATAAGAGAGCAGATGCGTGATTTGGTCGAAAGATCATTCAAGATTACCTTTGTATGGGTCCCATCCCATTGCCTAATCTATGGCAATGAGAAGGCGGACTCGCTAGCAAAGGTGGGCGCACAGGAAGGTGAAGTTTATGATAGACGAATCTCGAACAACGAGTTTTTCCCATTAGTCCGTCAGAGTGCTCTTCAAAATTGGCAAATGATTTAGTCAAACAATGAACTTGAACGGAGGCTATTTTCCATAGTTCCTAAAGTTTCTGCGCGAGCGTGGTTCAGAGATGAGGACTTAAGTCGAGGCTTCATCCGCACGATGTCGAGGCTTATGTCCAATCACTATTCACTAAACACACATCTCTATAGAATAAACCTGGTCGATAGCAATATATGTAGGTGTGGAGCCGGTTACGATGACATCGATCACGTAGTTTGGTATTGCTCGGAAAACGACGCCTCCAGAGAGCAACTATTGGATACTCTTGTGGCCCGAGGTAAACAACCCTACAGGGAAGTAAGAAGTGTTTTGGGGGATCGCGATGTGGTATATATGCAGGCTATCTATGTCTTTCTTTGCTCGTCTGACATCAAAGTCTAATATTTCATTTTTTTTCTTGTCTTTGTCTTATTGTTCCGTGTACCATGAAGCTCTGGCCATCCGGAAGATGCTCCCTGGCGAACCACAACTGGAGCACGACGCTACGCTACAACGTTTTTGACGTCAAATACCCGGATGAGCAGCTGAAAAAAACCCAAAACCAAAATCCCAACCCTGTCCATCCTGAAATTACGCAATCTAACCTTGAGTCACCACGAGTATCTTGGTCAATGTCCCTTTCCCCTTACTAACTGTTAATAATAATGATATAGTTTTTAAATATCATAAAGAGTCTCGGCTCCGTTAAGTGTTTTACACGCCTGAGCCTGTCAAATAAATGCAATAGATAAAAAAAAGAGCCGCGTATCGTTAATGGGCTAAGACTTTGACTCCTCTGGTTTTTGATCGCTCTATCACGGCTTTGGCTTCTCTTCGCTCCTCTATCTTCCTCCAGGTCTCATCGGTGATCCATTGTTTTCTCTGGGTGCGCAGTTCGCCCAGATTTTTCTTGCTGGTGGCGATGAAGGCATTCTTGATGGCGGTCCATTGGTCTTCCACGCTGCCACCTTCCGGAATACTTGCAGCACGCGTCTCCAGTTCTTCAACGAAGGACCGTTTCTCCGTGGCATCTTCCAGTCGGCGTGGACCCCTTTGGAATTCTATCTACGAAGGCATTGAGTTGACTGTAGAAGTTGTCTTGCAGATCGGCAGCATCGGTTGGCGAATAATATTGGATAATAACAAGGTTTCGGACCCGTGTTCTAAATCTGGCAACGATTATCCTTTCGCTTATAGGTTCCCACTTCATAAACGCAGAGTGTGCCTGAGCGCTTAATAGGAAGCCAACTCCGCGATGCCGGGGAGCGTGTTCACCTCGTAAACCAGAGTATAGCAGAACTTGTCCCGACGGCGTTCTGTGTTCTCCAAAGTTTGACCAACGGACTTCACTCAGTCTCAGGATCTCAAGCTTCATGCGGCGTGCCTCATTGGCAAATTGTGCCAATTTACCCTTCTGGGCTAGGGTTAAAACGTTCCATGTTCCATGTCGTCGCCGTAAAATCAGTCCGTATTCTTTCGTTATCGGATTATCGAACAAATTGATGTTTCGGGAACAGTAGTTGGCCCAAGGTTCCCTATCCACCGGGATGCGGCTGACAGCTTAGGTATAGCTTCCGAGGAATAGAATTTCATACTCAGCCGCTGGATGCCAGAACATACGCTGTTGGAGTCGCACCTCCTTGGTGAACAGACGCTCTATCAGTCGGGTCAAATTTGTTTAAAGTCCCACCCAACACCAGGACTGGGCTAGTGCGCTTTGAACGGCACACGACCGCTTTGATAGGGCCTGCTTGGAGACACATGCAGCTTTTTATAGAAGTTCAACAGAGCCCACTGTCAAACCCCACCACATCCTAGGCAGACCCCACAGGACTTTAATGGTTTCAAGAAATGATAACTAGCTTCTTGGACTTTTTAATTAATTTCAGATTTTTTATAGATCGTAGCGAACTAATTGTAAGATCATCAAATAATCTTTTGCGGAGTTCAGAACTGCTTGCAAACGAGATTTTATGTGGGCTTGGAGATGCAAGTGTTTCCTTAGATTTCCATAAACCCTTTCCGGTTTCTGAAAACCTTTTTCCTGTATGCTTCTAATAATCCAAATATACGTACAATAATTATAATAAATGAATAAAAATTGTGTGAATTTTGAAATAATCACATTTTCAAATTCCTGCAGGCAAAAAAATTTTGCGGTCGAAACTACCATTCCAAGGGTTAATTTAAGAGTACGCACCGACAATTTTCAGCAGACAACAAACCCGTTTGATTTTACCATGCGCGCAGTAAAAATCAACTGTGGTCCTGGTGGAATGTGGAATGTGAATGAACTGAATCAGTGGTGAATTTGTCCGAATACGTAGTTAATTTAACTGAAAATTTGTGGTTGTTTTGAAAACATGGCGTAGTCTACAAAATAGTAACCGTTACCATGGAATTTTTTTCTGTGTACAACTCGTTAGAACCTTGATACATCTTTGAGCACTTTTGGGATTAAAAATTACTTCTTGGAGTCCTTAAGGGTAATCACCAGAATGTTTCTTAAGTATCCCAGAAACCTTTATGATTAGTGATTAACTTCGATATCCTCATTGGTAACACGCAGATCTAGTCAATGACTTCATACAAAACTACACACGTTAAGCTACATAATAGGGGTATACACTTAACGGCGTAGGTCGCTGCGTATCTGATTATAGAAATGTTTCACACTCAATCACAAGGGACATATTTCAAATCGCCTATGAAACATTTCCATAAACAGATACACAGCAACCTACGCCGTTAAGTGAATCCCCCTAATATTTTGATGATGATATTTTTGTAGACCTAAAAATCAGGCCTGTCAGACAGAATTGTAACTGAAATAATTATCTAGATGATATGTTCGTACCATAATCATGGGTAGGACCAGGGTTTTTAATAGATAAATTATCGTCGTTAATTTAACGCCAACTTCGATAACGATAACGGTTGTACGATGATGCTTCGTTGACGATAAAGTGAGCGTTGAATTAACGTTATCGTTATCGAGCATTCGTTGATTTATCGATAATTACCGAGTTAACTATCACGTGTACTACAGTTAAAAGCACAAATATTCACAAGTTGGGTTTGCAATTATTATTTCAAGCATTGTATCGCCTTACAATACTCAGAAACCCCTTAAAATCCAGGAATTAAATTGTGTTTCAAAATATTATTTCGGTCAATCATTAAATTTCTCACATAGTCGCACTAGTCCATACTAGAGTATCTGATAGCATTTTTTGAAGTTTATACTTCTGTTTAATCTAGTACGATTCACTTGTCATAAGACGAGTTAGTACAATCCCATTGAATTCCACCACTTAATTGTATCGTGACAGATACGTATTTCGACCTCAAATGTAAGGCCGTCTTCAGTGTCTCGTACTTGACTCGACTTAAGTACGAGACACTGAAGACGGCCTTACATTTGAGGTCGAAATACGTATCTGTCACGATACAATTAAGTGGTGGAATTCAATGGGATTGTACTAACTCGTCTTATGACAAGTGAAGACATTCCACTAAAAAGCTCAAAATAATTTTCTTATCAATCTAGTACGATTTACAAAACTTTTATTTTTAAGATCTGGAGCACCCAGATAATGACTATTTTATGACTCACAGGGTAGACCAAACTTCTTAGCCTGACTGAATCATATTGAATAGGTGACGAGCTTACTCCATCAATCTATTGAGATTATGTTCACTCGGCAATGGTGCTCTATGCCTGGAATGCAGCACTACAGATCGCTGAATCAAATACATTTCTAGTATTTGGATCCCAATATATTGCCGAGGGGTTCCGATTCCAGCTGAATATTCTTGCTAAAACGATAAGGATTGACAAAGAAAATTCATCGTGCGCTCTCAGTAAGCACACTCTGCGCTTATGAAGTGGGAACCTATAAGTGAAAGGATAATCGTTGCCAGATTTAGAACACGGGTCCGAAACCTTACTATAATCCAATGTTATGCGCCAACCGATGCTGCCGATCTGCAAGACAAAGAGAATTTTTACAGTCAACTCAATGCCGTCGTAGATAGAATTCCGAAGGGTGATATCAAGATCTGTTTGGGCGACTTCAATGCGAAGATCGGATCCGACAACTCGAACCATGAGCGCATTATGGGACGCCATGGTCTCGGAGAAATGAGCGAGAACGGAGAGCTGTTCGCAGAATTTTGTGGTAATAATGACATGGTGATCGGGGGATCGCTCTTCCCTCATCGACCGGTTCACAAGGTCACGTGGGTCTCCCGTGACGGCTTTACAGAAAATCAAATCGACCACATCTGCATCAGCCGAAAATGGAAACGGAGCCTTCTTGATGTGGCAGCGTGGAAGACCAATGGACCGCCATCAAGAATGCCTTCATCGCCACCAGCGAGAACAATCTGGGCGAACTACGCACCCAGAGAAAACAATGGATCACCGAGGAGACCTGGAGGAAGATAGAGGAGCGAAGAGAAACCAAAGCCGCGATAGAGTGATCAAAAACCAGAGGAGCCAAAGTTCTAGCCCGCCAACGATACGCGGCTCTTGAGAAGGAAGTAAAACGTTCATGTCGACGGGACAAGCGAGCGTAAGCGAAATCTCTGGCCGACGAAGGAGAGAGAGCCGCCGCAACCGGGGACGATATCTCACGACGCTTAAGCGGGGCGAAGATGAATGCAACGATGCCTGTGAAAGACGCGGATGATCAGTTATTGACCGACCCAACTGACCAGCTGAAACGCTGGTTCGAGCACTTCGAACAACTCTTCAAGTGCCAGCCAGGCCATCACCACCTCGGCATGATCTGCCTAGGATCCGACGTTTAACACGCGTCAATACCGAAGCTCCATCACTGCTAGAGATTCAAACAGCCATCCAAAGCATGAAATCGAATAAAGCCCCAGGGGTCGACCGCATATCAGCCGAGATGCTCAAAGCTGACCCCATGACATCCGCTCAACTACTGCATCGTTTATTTCATAATATCTGGGACACCGCAACTTTCCCGGTCGACTGGATGCAAGGTATCTTAGTAAAGGTGCCCAAAAAGGGTGACCTGACTGTATGCGATAACTGGCGAGGCATTATGTTGCTGTGTAACGTTCTCAAAGTTCTGTGCAAAATTATCCTAGCCCGGATTCAGGAGAAGATCGATGCGGCTCTCCGGCGGCAGCAAGCCGGATTCCGTACCGGAAGATCCTGTGTGGACCATATTGTCACGCTCCGCATCATTCTGGAGCAGGTCAACGAATTCCAAGAGTCCCTTTACTTGGTATTCATTGACTACGAAAAAGCTTTCGACCGTCTCAATCACGAGAATATGTGAGGCGCCCTGAGACGCAAGGGGGTTCCTGAGAAAATCATCGGCCTCATCGAAGCACAGTACGAGGCCTTTTCGTGTAGAGTGCTGCACAATGGGGTCCTGTCCGACCCTATCCGGGTCGTAGCTGGTGTGAGGCAAGGATGTATCCTATCACCGTTACTGTTCCTCATCGTAATCGATGAGATTCTGGTAGGTGCGATTGACCGTGAACCAAACCGCGGGCTGTTATGGCAGCCTATAACCATGGAGCATCTAAACGACTTCGAATTGGCTGATGACGTTGCACTCCTCGATGAACGGCGCTCTGATATGCAGAGTAAGCTCAACGACCTTGCCGAGCGCTCCTCTTCGGTAGGTTTAGTCATCAACGTCAACAAAACCAAATCGTTGGATGTAAACACGGCGACTCCTTCCAGTTTCACAGTAGCCGGGCAACCAGTGGAGAATGTTGAAAGCCTCCAATATCTTGGTAGCCAAATGGCGTCGGACGGCTGTACCAAGATCGACATAGGCGCACGGATCAAGAAAGCAAGGGCTGCCTTTGCGAGTTTAAGAAATATCTGGAAAAACAGGCAGATAAGTGAACGCACCAAAATACGAATTTTCAACTCTAACGTAAAATCTGTGCTTTTATACGCTAGCGAAACATGGTGTGTATCAGTGGAGAACACTCAACGGCTGCTGGTGTTCATTAACAGATGCCTGCGGTATATAATTCTGGCCTGGTGGCCTCACAACTGGATCTCAAACAATGAGCTCCATCGTCGTTGTCACCAGAGGCCGATAGCAACAGAAATTCGGGATCGGAAGTGGGGCTGGGTCGGCCACACTCTACGTAGGGGCGGAAACGAAATCTGTAAACAAGCATTAGACTGGAACCCAGCGGGACATCGCAGCAGAGGCAGACCCAGAGGCTCATGGCGGCGAAGCCTCAATAAAGAAATAAAAGAAGTCGACCGAAATCTAACCTGGCAACAGGTTAAAGCGATATCCGGGCAACGCTCAGGATGGAGATCTTTCAAGTCGGCCCTTTGCACCACCGGAGGTGTACAGGATCCGTAAGTAAGTAAGTAAGCTCTCAGTAAAATCGTATTTATATTTATGTGTATCTGTTTCAGAGAATTAGGTCCGCCTGGGTACTGCAAATTTCCACGGTCTTCTTATCGGAACACCTATGCTGCATAGTGAAAAAAATCACTAAACCACCAATAGAACACCTCACTTCTCTTCGTTTCGTAGAGTAGCAGGCATTAGGCATTTATTCTAGAGTGCCCCGCTTCAATCAGAACTAACTCTGGTCAACCGGGTGCAAACAATTTATTCTATCATGGACTTCTGTCAAAATTTTATACCAGCTTCATTCGAGTAATAACCTCATCGCAAAATTATCGAATTAACTTACGTTAAATTATCGAGCTCCGATAATAATTCAGTTGATTCATCGTTATCGTAGCAACTGATAACGTTGACCACAATCAACTTTATCGGCGATAACGATCAATTAACGATTAACAACTCTGAGTAGGACAATGCTTTGACTGTCCTACCCAGGAACATTCATGCGTAGGACATGTCCTACTTGTTTTACCTACTCCCGCTCCCGACGCCACTGATGTATAGTAAGATTCCGAAAGAATTATGAATATATTTCACTTGAAATAATTCAAACTGTTTTCAAAAAGGGTGAGATCTGTTCTTTCTTAATCCAAAACTTTATTTATATCTATTTCGATATAAGTTTTTCGACTGTAAGGTCGAAACAGGGATATCTATCTGTGGCAGAATTATATACCTAGCGAATACAAAAAGCTTCATAGGAATTTGATCATCTGTTTTGCGACACATCTGCGTTCGAAGATTTTCGAAAGAATTACCGTACTGGGCCCTCCTTAGCCGTGCGCTAAGACGCGTCTAGGCAATTTTCGGATTGGAAATTGTCTCGACTTCCCTGGGCATAAAAGTATCATCGTGCTAGCCTCATGATATACGAATGCAAAAATGGTATCCTGGCTTAGAAACCTCGCAGTTAATAACTGTGGAAGTGCTTTGCGAACACTAAGCTGCGAGGCGGCTCTGTCCCAGTGTGGGGATGTAATGTCAATAAGAAGAAGAAGAAGAACCGTACTGGAACCTTAGAGGAAGTGCTCACTAATAACGGGTTAGGGTAAATCCAGGTGAGATGCCGCACTATCCCTTACAATAGGTATAGATGACTCAAAAAAAATCAGGGTGATACGCCGCACCTCCCTACTATCAGCACTTCAATGAGATATTATTGTTAAGTGGGAAAATGTTGTAAAATACAAAGACCAAGTTATTGCAAGGGATTGGTAGGAGAATCTTGAGCATGAGCATGAGCATGATTGACCGCCCACGTTTGCTACTCCGTTATTGCCAGGTCAGCTGTAATTACACAGAGAACCAACAGATAATGTTTGGGACTAACATCATCATCAATGTGTAAGAACTGTTGACCCAAATATTAAGCAATACCAGCGCCGTGTCCGAATGCAGGTCAATTAAGGAATGAGTAGGAGAATGTTGACGTGATACTCGCTTTAATGGAAGCTGACGAGTCATCTGCCCTTCCACGAGAAATCACTGGGATGTTGGATACATGGGGTAGGTATTGTAGCAGGGTTCGTTTTGGTAAACGGTTTGCCGTGTGAAGCGTGTAGTTTGATGAATTTTAATCAAAAATACAATCAAACGCGCACTAATCAATCGACTTATCAACAGCACCTAGCAGAACAAAATATTTCAATGATCACGCGATCGCTCTGCGTACTAATACAAACACGATAGAACACGCACAACATTTTTATTTGTTAATCAATTTAATTACCCGCAATATTTCATTTGCTAATTAATTTGTTCACCCATACAAAGCAGAAAAAATATTTCGGAGATCACGTGATCGTTCTGTATTTGTTAATAATTTACTCTTTGAATGTAAATTAAGAATATATTATAAATTATGTGCATATTGTCAATACAGTCCAGTCGAGTCGATGTTCTTTGGCTCGATATCGACTCATGGAAGCAAATTATCTCACATTAAAATATAATTCACCTCTTTAAAATATAATTAGGTATAATGTCACGACTGCAATCGTTCGAATACCATACCTGTATATGAGCAAACGCCATGCTTCAAAAAATATTTCCATTTATCTTTTTTTTTTAATCTTTCGTTTATTTGGAAGGCTCATTTGCCGTGAAGCGTTACGGAGCCGAAATCAAGTTTAACAATACATTTCTCGGGTACTTATTCAAAAGGACGTATGTGATTTTGTAAACAAAGATTCAAACGTCGATTTGTCCAATCTGATGGCACTCCCACGCAAACCTACACCACCAACAGGTAGCCGAAGGCTTCCCCTATCTGTCTGTGGTGATGGTTTGCGTGGGAGTGCCATCAGATTGGACAAATCGACGTTTGAATCTTTGTTTACAAAATCACATACGTCCTTTTGAATAAGTACCCGAGATTTCTTGATTCTTATACATAGTGTTAGTTTTGGGGAACCGAAAGACTCGCGGTTTAGTCGAGGTTAGGGAATACAATAATACAGTAGGAAAGGAAAGGATTTTAGGGTGCTTAAGTAATTAAGATGCTGATGTTCACAAAGTTGACATTCCTCGCATTTTTACATCTGTAACGGGACAAACAAACTTTTTTTTGGGAGACAACGAGAAGAGGAGGACATACGGAAGGGATTAACGACAGGCATGGAAATGTACAACAAGAGGAAGACATTCGATATGGAGTACGACGGACAAGGGAATGGGCAGACAAGACAATGATTTCAGTTTTACACCAGCAACTTTCAAAAATTGGTGGACCAGGGACATGTACTCTAGATCAAGGCCCGACAACACTTCCCTAATAGGCTTTGGTTGTTTTCCTCGGACCCGGAGATGTTCAGTTAGCGCAGATCTGGGGCCACGATGCTCCTCGCACGCCCACACGACAAGATCGATGTCCTGATAATCCTCGCCGCAAACACAGAGATTTCCTACCGAGAGCCCCACTCTGAAAAGATGTGCATTTAGAGTGTAGTGATTGGACATTAGACGACACATGGTTCGAATGAAGTCTCGTCCCATATTCAATTTTTTGAACCATGGACGCTTCGACACCTGCGGGCGAATTGAATACAGCCATCTACCCAACTCCCCATTTGTCCATTTCTGTTGCCAGCTGTTCAAGGTTTCCTGACGAACTAATGTGAAGAATCATCGAAGGGTATTTTCCGATCGTAAATATCACCTTCCATAGCGCCCACCTTAGCCAAAGAGTCCGCTTTCTCATTTCCCGGGATCGAGCAATGAGAAGGGGCCCAAGCCATGGTGATTGTGTAAGACCGTTGTGATAAGGCACTCAAAGCTTTCCGTATCCCATTCAGTAGATACGCTGAGTGCTTAACCGGTTTCATTGACTGAACAACCTTCAAGGAACTTAGACTGTCGGTGAAGATGAAAAAGTGGTCAGGAGGTAGGGATGCGATTTGCTCGAGTGAATAGTGTATAGCTGCTAGCTCAGCAGTATACACGGAACAAGGCTCTTTGAGCTTAAAGTAGGCGCTATGAAAAACGTTGAAAACACCGAAACCAGTGGAGTCATCAATTTTTGACCCGTCTGTAAAAAAGCTTCTCTCCTCACTGGCGTGCCCGTATTTGCTTGCAAATAATGGAGGTATGACCTCCGCACACAGAAAGTCTGCTATTCCATGAACCTCCTGCTTCATGGACAGATCAAAAGTAACAGAGGAACTGTAAGAGTCTAAGAAGTTAGCACGATTGGTGTCAACCAAAGATGGGCTTACCTCCAGCGTTATGTACCAGTGGTAAATACTCATGAATCGAGATTGAGGGTTTTGTTTGAGCAGCTTCTCGAAGTTGTCAATGACCAATGGATTGAGAACCTCACAGCGGATGAGGAACCAGAGTGATAATTCCGCGAAACGATCTGTGAATGGCAGTACTCCTGCAAGTACTTCCAAACTCATCGTATGCGTCGAATTCATACAACCTAACGCGATACGGAGACAGCGGTACTGAATCCGTTGAAGCTTCAGCATGTGTGTTTTAGCCGCGGACTTGAAGCAGAAACTACCGTATTTGAGAACCGATATAATGGTTGTTCGGTACAACGTGATAAGATCTTCGGGATGCGCTCCCCACCAAGTTCCAGTTATCGTTCGCATGAAGTTGATTCTTTTCTGGCATTTTTGTGTCAGATACACAATGTGTTTCCCAAAGGTGCATTTCGAGTCGAACCAGACCCCGAGGTATTTAGAAGACATGCTATGAGTGATTGCCTTACCCATCAGTTGGAGCGGAAACTTTGCCGGCTTATGTTTTTTTGAAAAGACAACCATCTCAGTTTTCTCCGGAGAGAATTCGATACCCAGCTTCGTAGCCCAAGTAGACAAATTGTCCAAAGTATCTTGCAGTGGTCCTTGCAGATCAACTGCGGTTGGCCCCGAAACGGATACAACGCAGTCATCCGCAAGCTGTCTTAACGAACAATTCGGCATGAGACATTCATCAATATCTCTGACGTAAAAATTGTAAAGAAGGGGACTCAAACATGAGCCCTGGGGGAGACCCATGTAGCTAATTCTTGAAGTTGCCGAGTCTCCATGAGAAAAACTCATACGCCTCTCTGACAAATAGTTGTTCAGAATTGGTGAAAGTCCACACGAGTGGAGTTTGTCGGATAAAACATCAACGCAAACTGAATCAAAAGCCCCCTTAATGTCCAAAAAAACTGAGCCCATTTGCTCTTTTTTAGCGAAAGTAAGCTTAATTTCTTAATTTCTATTATCGAGCGGCTACCTTCTACCAAAGCTGTGGCACCACCAACGAGCTGGGAACCGGCTTCATAGTGCTGGGTAAGATGCGCCAACGCGTGATTGGGTGGCAGCCAATCAACGCAAGGATGTGCAAGCTGAGGATTAAAGGCCGTTTCTTCAACTATAGCATCATCAACGTGCACTGCCCACACGAAGGGAGACCCGACGACGAGAAAGAAGCGTTCTACGCACAGCTGGAGCAAACATACGATGGATGCCCACTGCGGGACGTTAAAATCGTCATCGGTGACATGAACGCACAGGTAGGAAGGGAGGAAATGTATAGACCGATCGTCGGACCGGATAGTCTGCACACCGTATCGAATGACAACGGCCAACGATGCATAAACTTCGCAGCCTCCCGCGGAATGGTAGTCCGAAGCACCTTCTTTCCCCGCAAAAATATCCACAAGGCCACATGGAGATCACCTAACCAAGAAACGGAAAACCAAATCGACCACGTTCTAATCGACGGTAAATTCTTCTCCGACATCACGAACGTCCGCACTTACCGCAGTGCGAATATTGGATCCGACCACTACCTCGTTGCAGTATGCCTGCGCTCAAAACTCTCGACGGTGTACAACACGCGTCGAAGTCGGACGCCGCGGCTTAACATTGGGCGGCTACAAGATGGTAGACTAGCCCAAGAATACGCGCAGCAGCTGGAAGTGGCACTTCCAACGGAAGAGCAGCTAGGCGCAGCATCTCTTGAAGATGGCTGGAGAGATATTCGATCCGCCATTGGTAGCACCGCAACCGCTGCACTTGGCACGGTGCCTCCGGATCAGAGAAACGACTGGTATGACGGCGAATGTGAGCAGTTAGTGGAAGAGAAGAATGCAGCATGGGCGAGATTGCTGCAACACCGCACGAGGGCGAACGAGGCACGATATAAACAGGCGCGGAACAGACAAAACTCGATTTTCCGGAGGAAAAAGCGCCAGCAGGAAGATCGAGACCGTGAAGAAACGGAGCAACTGTACCGCGCTAATAACACACGAAAGTTCTATGAGAAGTTAAACCGTTCACGTAAGGGCCACGTGCCACAGCCCGATATGTGTAAGGACATAAACGGGAACCTTCTTACGAACGAGCGTGAGGTGATCCAAAGGTGGCGGCAGCACTCCGAAGAACACCTGAATGGCGATGTGGCAGACGAAGATGGCGGTATGGTGATGGACCTGGGAGAACGCGCGCAGGACATAATTCTACCGGCTCCGGATCTCCAGGAAATCCAGGAGGAGATTGGCCGGCTCAAGAACAACAAAGCCCCTGGGGTTGACCAACTACCAGGAGAGCTATTTAAACACGGTGGTGAGGCACTGGCTAGAGCGCTGCACTGGGTCATTACCAAGATTTGGGAGGAGGAAGTTTTACCGCAGGAGTGGATGGAAGGTGTCGTGTGCCCCATCTACAAAAAGGGCGATAAGCTGGATTGTGGCAACTACCGCGCAATCACATTGCTGAACGCCGCCTACAAGGTACTCTCCCAAATTTTATGCCGTCGACTAGCACCAACTGCAAGGGAGTTCGTGGGGCAGTACCAGGCGGGTTTTATGGGCGAACGCTCCACCACGGACCAGGTGTTTGCCATTCGCCAAGTACTGCAGAAATGCCGCGAATACAACGTGCCAACACATCATCTATTCATCGACTTCAAAGCCGCATATGATACAATCGATCGGGACCAGCTATGGCAGCTAATGCACGAACACGGTTTTCCGGATAAACTGACACGGTTGATCAAAGCGACGATGGATCGGGTGATGTGCGTAGTTCGAGTTTCAGGGGCATTCTCGAGTCCCTTCGAAACCCGCAGAGGGTTACGGCAAGGTGATGGTCTTTCGTGTTTGTTATTCAACATCGCTTTGGAAGGTGTAATACGAAGAGCAGGGATTAACACGAGTGGTACAATTTTCAATAAGTCCGTCCAGCTATTTGGTTTCGCCGACGACATAGATATTTTGGCACGTAACTTTGAGAAGATTGAGGAAGCCTACATCAGACTGAAGAGGGAAGCTAAGCGGATCGGACTAGTCATCAACACGTCGAAGACGAAGTACATGATAGGAAGAGGTTCAAGAAAAGACAATGTGAGCCACCCACCGCGAGTTTGCATCGGTGGTGACGAAATCGAGGTGGTAGAAGAATTTGTGTACTTGGGCTCACTGGTGATTGCCGAAATGACACCAGCAGAGAAATTCGGAGACGCATAGTGGCTGGAAATCGTACGTACTTTGACTCCGCAAGACGCTCCGATCGAATAGAGTTCGCCGACGTACCAAACTGACAATCTACAAAACGCTCATTAGACCGGTAGTCCTCTACGTACACGAAACCTGGACGATGCTCGTGGAAGACCAACGCGCACTTGGAGTTTTCGAAAGGAAAGTGCTGCGTACCATCTATGGTGGGGGTGCAGATGGTGGACGGTACGTGGAGGAGGCGAATGAACCACGAGTTGCATCAGCTGCTGGGAGAACCATCCATCGTTCACACCGCGAAAATCGGAAAACTGCGGTGGGCCGGGCACGTAGCCAGAATGTCGGACAGAAACCCGGTGAAAATGGTTCTCGACAACGATCCGACGGGCACAAGAAGGCGAGGTGCGCAGCGGGCAAGGTGGATCGATCAGGTGGAAGATGACTTGCGGACCCTCCGTAGACTGCGTGGTTGGCGACGTGTAGCCATGGACCGAGCCGAATGGAGAAGACTCTTATATACCGCACAGGCCACTTCGGCCTTAGTCTGAATAAATAAATAAATAAAAGCTTAATTTCTGAAGAAAGCAACGCAAGACAGTCGTTCGTTCCTTTGCCCTTTCGGAAACCAAATTGTGTATCTGACAAAAAACTATTCGATTCAACCTATTTGTCTAGCCGGAAGAGAATCATCTTCTCCAACAACTTCCGAAGACATGACAGCATCGCGATGGGGCGATACGAGTTATAATCCGACGCGGGTTTTCCGGGCTTCTGGATGGCTATCACCCTCACTTGCCTCCAATCATCCGGAACAATGTTGCACTCCAGTAACTGGTTGAACAAGCTCAATGGGCGCCTCTTCGCGACGTCTGGGAGGTTTTTAAGCACATCGAACCTTATTTTATCCATCCCTGGAGCGGAATTGTTACATGAAAGGAGGGCAAGCGAGAATTCAATCATCGAAAAGGGGCGATCCATGTCATCCGTGTCAGTAAAAGCATCATGTAGCTTTTGTTTCACCAGCACCGAATCCGGACAACCTTTCGTTGCGAAGTCAAGTATCCACCGCGACAAGGTTTCACGATCTTCATTTAGTTTTTTTAGTTTTCATTAAAGTCTCGCGCGATAAACCTTCAACGAAAGTGCGCCAATATTCACGTTTCTTCACTTTGAACAGTTTCTTGAACTGGATCTCGAGCGCGATGTACCGTTTGTGAAGAACGATCGAACCGTGCTTC
This sequence comes from Armigeres subalbatus, assembly GCF_024139115.2. Lineage (NCBI taxonomy): Eukaryota > Metazoa > Arthropoda > Insecta > Diptera > Culicidae > Armigeres > Armigeres subalbatus. The sequence continues at coordinate 200,206,935 of NC_085139.1, forward strand.
CTAAATTCTTTGAACGCGGTGGATTTCTTGCGATAAAGTTGTGTACACTCGACATCCCACCACGGACTGGGTGGTTTCCTATGAACCGACGCTCCTGGCACTGACCGGCTTTGTGCCTGAAGAGCACTGTCAAGGATCAACTGGAATAGAAACTCGTACTCTTCTCGCGGGGGAAATGCTTCTATCGACGTTACGCCATCAATGATGGCCTCCGCATATGTGCCCCAATCGATTTGCTTCGTGAGGTCATATGAGAGGTCGATAGAAACAGATTGATAACGTCCATTGGAAATCGAGACTTCGATCGGCAAATAATCACTACCATGGGGATCTTGAACCACCTTCCAAGTACAGTCCAACGATAATGAGCTTGAACATATTGAAAAATCTAATCGACTATCTTTCGCTGAAGATGCCACACTTCTCCAGTATTAAGAATGGTCATATTGAAGTCGTCGCAGAGGTCGTATGTCATAGATGAACGGTTGTCGTCGTACAGTTCCCCCCAGCCTGTTCCGTGGAAGTTAAAATCTCCCAAGAGCAATCGTGGCTCGAGCATAACCGAGCAGATGTGCGAGAGATCTCTACGAGATATCGTGGTGTTTGGAGGAAGATATATCGAGGCGATACTGAGGTCTTTTCCTCGAATAGTCACCTGACATGCGACAGCTTCGGTGCCAGACATCGGCGCAAGATCGACTCTATAGAAGGAGTGCTGTTTTTTGATCCCTAAAAGCACCCCTCCATACCGATTTGCCCGATCGCGGCGGATTATGTTGAAATCAGGAAAATTAAGGTTCACATCTGGTGTTATCCAAGTTTCACGTAAAGCAAAAGCATCGCATTGTAATTTGTTAACTAAAAATTTGAAAATATCTAATTTTGGAAGAATACTTCGACAGTTCCACTGTAGAATCGAAATCATGTTACCCTTATTGACTAAGTTAGCCAGGATACAAATGACTCGAGGAGGGGCATTTTCGAAGCCAGCTGCTTCAGGAGAAGAGCCAGAATAGGAAGAACAGTTTTGACCATGTTCTTCACGGGGTCGGAAGCATCAAAGAAGTTGAGGATGAGCTTCACGATGCTAGAAAGTGTGAACATTGGAGCGCTCGGGAGTTCTTCTGCTCGCTCTCTATGTTCTCTTTCCGACTGAGAAATCGCAAAAATTGGGGCATCTGGGATTTTAGATGTTCCCGGAAGCGGCGGAAACTCTCGATCATCCCGATGTGAAACCACAAAAGTTGAACGTTTTTGAGTATTTCCACCCGCTTTGAATTTGACCATGTTGGATTGGGGCTCACTTTGAGGCTGTTTTCTAGGCTTTTTCAAGGGTCGCTGGTTCTGTTTTATTCTCTTCCTCGTTGAGCCATTGAAAACAAAGGGAACCCCATTTCCAACCTCTGAGTCGGAGCTACCTTGATCGTCCAAAAGAAGAGACGAGTAGATGGTGTCAGAAACGACTGGAGAAGCGGCCTTCCTCAACATTTCGGCGTAACTTCGCCGAGAACGCTGCTGAAGAGACCGTTTCTGGTGGATTCGCTGCTGTATGTACGTTGGGCAAGCTTCAAGAGCATGTGGAGGGCTTTCGCTACAATAGACACATTTCGGTGCCGTCTTGCACGCCCCCTCCACATGCTTCTCTCCGCTTGATGCACAGCGAGGTTTATTGCAGCACTACTGAGCGGTTTAGCCCAGCTGCTTGCAATTAACACAGTTCATCACCTTCGGTACATACAGCCGAAGAGGTAGACGAAGTATGCTAATCACTACGTAGTCAGGCAGTGCGGACCCGGAAAAGGTGACGCAGAAAGAGTCGGACGGGGAATAAATCCGCTTCTCTCCCTCCTGCGACACCGAATACATTTGTTTGCAATCCAGTATCGCAACAGGAGGCAAAGAAACGTTCTTGAAACGACCGGAACCTTGTTTCAAATCGTCGCATGTCATGCTTCCCTCCGTCACCACCCCCGGGATCTCACACACTGCTGACGGTAAATACACCTTATATTCGAGAGTGAAAAGCTCACAGGTAGCAATCTCGTTGGTCTGTTTGCGATCACTGACCGTGACGCGAAGCTTACTGGACCCAACCATGTCAATGGTCGTAACAGACGAAAATCGCTTTTCCAGATCTTTGCTAATCTGGCTGATATTCAAACGTTTGCCTTTGGGTCGAAAGAAAACAACATATGGCCTACTAGAGTCATGAGGTTAGACCTTGGGACGGGGGCTCGTAGAGGAAATGTTAGCGTTGCTGGTATCCATTTCGTTTTGGTTTGGAACACCCGAATGCAACGAAACATCTGACATGGAATACGAAGTACCCCCGCCAACTTCGCCTTCGCGCATTGCGGACACGAAATGCGCCGCAGCAGCGAGGCACAATCTATTTTAAAACTAAACAATTATCACAAGGGCAGAAAAAAAACACACACACACACACACACAAATTAATGAGAGGGGAAGACAAGTTAAAGAAAAAAGGAAAAAAAAACTATTCCAATAAGATGGAGAAGAGAGGGAGCTCAAGTGAATACTTGCGTTCACACTGCTGTGTCGCCGGCTAACGGTTCTGGCAGCACACACTGGCTGGATGGAGACTCGCAACTCGGTGGGGCGGTCGAAGCGAACCACGCTGTTGTTGGTGTTCTCGCCGCAACTGGGTGGATGGATGGTGGCAGGACGGCAGCGTCTGTGTTGGTGGAGACGCACGATGGATGATGACTGTCGGCGTGGGGCGATGATGCCTGCGCCTGCGATGGACGCCGAAGAAACTGCAAAACTTTGCGTTGTCTTGCAAAAGCAACGAAATGGCTACTTAACTGCTTCAGCTAAGCACCACTTCCACTCAAGCACTATGCTTCAAAACACTTTCGAAAAAAAAACCTCTACCTGTACTTCAGGGAAAAAAACCAAAAGAGAAGCAGACCGTACGCGGACTTGGGTTAGGGACAGAAGGTCGAAAGACAAAAGGTCGAAAGGACAAAAGGTTGAAAGACAAAACGTCGAAAGACAAAAGGTCGAAGGGACAAAAGGTCGAAAAGGACAAAAGGTCGAAAGGGACAAAAGATCGAAAGGACAAAACGTCGAACGGGACAAAAGGTCGAAAGGACAAAACGTCGAACGGGACAAAAGGTCGAAAGAAAAAAATATCAATGTGATCAAAAAGGCGAAACAGATAAGAAACTGAAACGGAGAGTCTCGCATCAGAGTTACCGCACCGTTCCAGAGTAAATCAAGCTCGCACCACCTACACAGTTGTGTGTGCTCTTTTATTTTTCACAATTTTTAAAAATTTAATAAAATTCATTCAGTGAGTGCAACTAATAGATAGATGTTTGAGTTTTCTAAATGTCACTTCGGTTTGTCAAAATTGCGCACGCCGCACATCAAATGCACCGGCGTGTATTGAACGCAGGTGTATTTTTAATGCACGCGTCTGCGTGGCTGAGGCGTGCACTGTTTTGACAGATCAAAGTAACATTTAGAAAACCTAGATATCCATCTATTATTTACACTCATTGCCACCTGTATAGGACAACTCTGTCTAGCGCAATACAGGTTTTATTCATTTCATATTTCAACAATCTTCAACAGTCAACAATCATATTATTGTTTCATAGTCATTACTCCTTTTTTGAAAATCGCTCATTCTTCAATTTTGATTAATGATATAAGTGTGTAATTTGTGCTTGAAGTCAAATGCATTTCACAATTTCCTTTGGAATACACAAAACTTGTTTTTAATCGACCTTTTGTCCCTTTCGACCTTTTGTCCTTTCGACCTTTTGTCCTTTCGACCTTCTGTCGCTTTCGACGTTTTGTCCTTTCGACCTTTTGTCTTTTCGACCTTTTGTCTTTCGATCTTTTGTCCTTTCGACCTTTTGTCTTTCGACCTTTTGTCATAGATTCGCGGACTTACAACCGTCTCGCTCGGATGCTCGACGTGGAATGATAGTGTCCCATTCGGGGTAGTGGCCTTCGGGGAATGGCATTCGGGGTACTGGGGTGGAGCCGCTTTGCTAGTGTGTTTGAATCATATTATTCCGTACGTCAAACAAGACCGAAAATGCCGAGGAAGCATTTTTCATCTATTTTTAAATTTCAAATTAAACAATGTTCCTTTCGATTTTTGTGTCGAAAGAAAAACTGACGCATTCAGAATGATGAACTTCATCGTTCCCTGAAAGAAAATCGAATTTCGATTTTTTTATTTTAGGACCCAATTAAGAATAATCTTTATGATATGTTGATGTGAAAATATAGAAATATTCTTTGTTAGAGTACTCAAAACATCTTTACCAAATACCTTTGGACTTTAAAGTCGATTTATTATTCATTAAATAACAAAAACGAATGAAAATGAATTTCTAGAAGCATAATAGTTATTTGGCAAGAAATTCGAAGTAAACTTTGGTATAGTTTTGTAACAATCGAAAAAGAAAGGAACCAAAGAGAGACTGTCTTTAGCACATACCTCCTCATCTCAAAGCACTCTAGAATTCTTGATTTTAGTGCCCATCCGGCTTATCACGCGTTACGGTGCTGAGGATGCTGTGTCCTTCGACTATATGTCGAGACCTTTTTTCGAAAATTATTTTCAATCCGTGATTTTTGATAAACTTGAAAGCTTAAATGATCCTGAGACATTGTTGAACAGGACATTACTCTAAAAGTGGAATCTGTGGTATGAGAACTGATATTGATTGGTTATTAAAATCTAATTTGAAAGGGAATTGTTGTTGAAACGTTGGGAAAACATGCGGCAGACAATGAATTGTTCAAATTTCACGAAGAAAATGTTATCAGATTCAGAGGTAGATAAAAATGGTGTTGCTTTTATTATGTTAAACGATATTGTTTTTTTTGCGGCGAAAAGCCACAGTCCGATTTTTTCTGTGAATCTTAGAGAAAAAATGCTCTTTTGCATAAAAATGATTAAAGCTATATTTTAGACTAGTCAATTTGAAGAATTGTATTTTCCAATGTTATATAATTAATATGAAGGCACTTTTTATTAACAGATCGCGCAACTCATTTCAGTAATCCACGTATTCGTAGTCCGCCAGGGTCAGTGTTCGAATGTCCTCCTTCAGCACCTGAACCTGCCGCCAGATGGCCCGCTGCGTTACCGAGGCGCATCGCCGGTACTCCTTCAGCAGATGAGTTTCCCACAGAAACTCAGCGCAGAGGTCCAGCTCCCGTTGGCTGCGAACGTACAAATGAACGACAGCATCCTGAAACTCGGCCGGTGTATCCGCCTTGAAGGACCGTTCGAACAATCGCTGTAGCGAGCGGTTTTGGAAATCCACTGCTCGCTGCTCCAGCACTTGGGTGGTAAGCACGGTTGGTGGCTTCCGGGTTGCTACCGTGGCTACCACTTGCGAAGCAGGGGATCCGGCGGCGGTGGAGTATGGTGGCCTGGGTTTTCGTTCGGCGACGTTATATTCTGTGTCCTCTGAGGGTGACCATGGACGGAATTGGGCCTGAAATACACATTTTGGTGGCACTGTTTAACGTCTGTTCCAACTAATAAAAAGTGATTTATGACTTTATACCATGCAAACCGAGGCCAGACCCAGCAGAAAGGTCGTTTTCAGGATGAACTTCATGTCTGTTTTATCGATTGCTTCGAAGTGATCTGAACTGGCAAATAGTTTGCCTAATTTATAACGTTCTCTTTTGTTGTTCACAGATAGCAAGAGGAGCTTGTTATCTCGCGGACTTATGGCGACAGTTAGAGTAAATGTTTGCATTTGCATGAGGAAAGCTAAGCTAATTATCTTTCGAGAAATAGACTTCAAAATAGCACAGCTGCCGTGGTAACAAGTTGTGTAGTTTGTCATTTTGTAGGAGTAAAAGATTGATATCTTTTGGAGAAAATGCGATGTTATAGCCCCACAACGATGCTGATAATGGCGGTTACTATCCGTTAGATTCTCACGGCTGAGTTGAAAATCTGATAAATGAATGATTAATGATATACAGTTAATTTATTCGATTATGATGTTTTCAATCAATTAGTTCTCCCCATCCAGTGTGCTATGGCGCTGGCTGAAAATAAAAATTAAATGAATTGGAACGAGCTTATAAGTAGGAGATAATATTGGGTTTTTGCAGATTTGATAATAAATCAATCATTCATCAGAGTCAGTTGTGTTTTTGGTCTGTTATGAGTGAAAACGACTTCCTAATTAATCATTGATACGCAGTACAACCTTATTCAGCTTTTAGATTATCATAAATTATGAACGTCCATTTTATATTATATCATTGTTCCGGTTCTTTTTCTCATAGCTTCCATAATCATCCTATTACAATCAAAGAAATGAAAAGCACTTAGGATTGACACTTTTATTTTTGACGAACAATTTAGTTTTTAGTATCATTAACGATGTGCGTCAATGATTGTGTTCTGCATTGCGCGGCCGGTAATAAAATTTATCAGTTCTGTGCGTGATCTCTCTTGTTTCGGACCGCAGAACGATCGCGCGGTCGGACGAATTATTGTGTTCTGCATTGCGCGGCCGGTAATAAAATTAATCAGTTCTGTGCGTGATCTCTCTTGTTTCGGACCGCAGAACGATCGCTCGGTCGGACGAATTATTGTGATCTGCATTGCGCGGCCGGTAATAAAATTTATCAGTTCTGTGCGTGATCTCTCTTGTTTCGAAGCGGGCTTGGTAGTCATATGGCTACTGCTTCTGCCTCATACGCAGGAGGTCGTGGGTTCAATCCCAGGTCCGTTCCATTCTCCTACTTTGTATCTTCCTCTATATTTCTCATGTTCTAGCTAGAACTGGAAATGGACTTTCATACCGTTTCCATTTTTATTCCTATACCTTCAACTTGAGTATTCTAACAGTAATCTGCTAGAATTGGAAATGAACTATAGAGCTCGTTTCCTACATCCAATTAGAAATTCCATCAGTTACCTTCTCCTATCTATCACATTGGCAGCTCGTTAACCAAAACGGACCTCTGCCTCTCCAACCTAACCCAGAAATTCCAACAAATTCCGCATGAACTCGTGGCAAGTGCAGAGGTATATTCGGCTTGCAGTGGGCGAGTGATTGCATCATCATTTCCTCCCTTCCCTACATTGACTTGCATTCTGACGTGGCAGGCGCCAGTATGACCTAACAAATGAGATCACCAGTACTTGTACATTGAAGATGTGTGCTAGTCCCAAGCAAACATCTGTTGGTTCCCTGTGCAAGAACAGCTGATCTGGTCATAATGGAGTAGCAACTACGAGCAGTCAATCAAGCTCAAGCTCAAGCTCATTAACGATGTGCGTCAATTATTAAATTCTAGTTAGGTTGCTCCTGATTTATAGCTTTTAAAATGTGAAAATCCACTATGAGGTGCCCTCTGGAATAATGAATGAATCACTACGAATTAAACTAAAATAGTTAAACATAAACCAAGCTTACTGGTAGGGGGATAATTTTGTTCCTTCTGATGAAGTTGAGAACTTCCCTTAATAGGCTCTCGACTGTCAACCCTTGAAAAATATGGAATAAACCATTAAACGTCGGGCGTAGAAGAAACACGTCGTTTTAATTGCCAGTAAAGACTGAAAGCCGAAAATTTCTTGGTTGATAACTTCGCTCAGTTGGTATACATTTGACCGATCTCTTCAAAAACCAAGCTGTACCTCAAACAATTATTATTTATTTGCTCAGACTAATGCCGAAGTGGGCTGTGCAGTACATAAAAGTCTTTTCCATTTGGCTCGGTCTACGTAGGATCCGCAAATCGTCCTCCACCTGATCGATCTACCTTGCTCGCTGCGCACCACGCCTTCTTGTGCCCGTCGGATCGTTGTTGAGAACCATTTTCACCGGAATACTATCCGACATTCTAGCTACGTGCCCGGCCCACCACAGTCGTCCGATTGAAGTCGTCGCGGTGTGAAGGATGGATGGTTCTCCCAACAGCTGATGCAACTCGAGAAGGCCGGGAAATCCATAGTGTTATATACCGATCGATTCAGCTTGACGAATTGAGGTGATGTCTGTATGTGTGTATGTATACAAATTTTGTAGACACACTTTTTGGAACTTAGCATTATCCGATTTACTCGCAACAAGTTGCATTCGACGGGGAATGCGGTCCTATTGTTGGATATTTAAAATTGCCCGATCGAACATTGCATTTCGGAATTATTGAAAATCTTTGTTTCTCCTAATTCCCCAGTTTGGACATTTTTTTTCAAAGCCGATTTATTTTAAGAAATGGTGGCGATGCATTTTAATCAATGCAAAACATGCAAAATTATCAAAAAATATGATCTATTCCCCTAAAAAGGTGTTTTGACCTTTCTAATGTTTTTTTTTTTTCAATATAGAAAGGAGAAAGGCATCATCACTGCTAGGTGGAATTATCTGTTTTTTTTTTACGAGTTATTGCTGGTCGACAGTTCATCAGCTGAGATATTCGACTCCATCGAGGTAGGTAGGTAGTAAGAGAAAGGCTATTCGCATTTTCATTAATGGACGCTTTAAGTATACTGACAAAGTTCTGATCAAGCTTGTGTGATCTGACGAAGGGCCGAACTATTTCGGCGGCCTTCTTTGTAGGAATTGTCTAGAAATTCGTAGAGCCAATGTTGTACATTGGAATCAAGGGTGAAAGGGGCGATAGATTGTATTATCTTTTTATATTCTGGCCGTTCTCCAGAAGAGATGAGATGCTTGTTAGAGAGCGCTGATTTTATTGTAAAATTCACTGTTTCTAAAGTCCATCATGTCAACAGTTAATGTGTTAGTTCATTCGTTGAAAGTTTTGTTGTTATCAACAGTACAACCTATTTCCACTACCACCTGATAATGATCTGAGTTGAGCCCTCCGAACCGACTTAACCGAGTGGGATTATCCGGGCTCAGGATCGTGTAGTGGCGTCTTTCTCCATATCGTTGCTCCAGATGACACCGTTTCGATTGCCGCGAATGTTGCCTCAGGCTTGGCCATACCGATAAGGTCCATCCGAAGAGTGGTGAATAGTCCGTCATTTGCCGATGTTGATGCCGGAAGAAGTGGTCATTTCGGTGTTAGCCATTTGACCGAATGCCGTTTGACAAAATGCCATTCACCATAACGGGTCGTTTGACAATTTCCCCTTGAATTATCGAACCACGAAGAACGTCCAGTGAAAATTCCCAAGAGTTTCCCATTGAAATCCAGATAATTTCTTTCAAAATTTCGAAAATAATCCCGTTGAAATCCAAAGTAAATATTCACGGGATTTTACGTTGAAATCCTGAAAAATGTAAGCTTCCTTTTAGAAAAAAATCAGAAAAAATTGCAAACAATTTCCCATTAAAAACAATTATTAAAATTTTGAACAAATTTTTGTGGAAATATAAAAGAATTTCCTATGAAAACTTCAAAGGAATTCTCATAGAAATAAAATAAGGCAAAAAAGACAAATAAGACAAATAAGACAAATAAGACAAATAAGACAAATAAGACAATTAAGACAAATAAGACAAATAAGACAAATAAGACAAATAAGACAAATAAGACAAATAAGACAAATAAGACAAATAAGACAAATAAGACAATTAAGACAAATAAGACAAATAAGACAATTAAGACAAATAAGACAAATAAGAGCAAATAAGACAAATAAGACAAATAAGACAAATAAGACAAATAAGACAAATAAAACAAATAAGACAAATAAGACAAATAAGACAAATAAGACAAATAAGACAAATAAGACAAATAAGACAAATAAGACAAATAAGACAAATAAGACAAATGAGACAAATAAGACAAATGAGACGAATAAGGAGGAGCTTCCGGAGGAACTTCCGGAGGAATTCCTGGAGGAACTTCCGGAGGAATTCCTGGAGGAACTTCCGGAGGAATTCCTGGAGGAACTTCCGGAGGAATTCCTGGAAGAACTTCCGGAGGAATTCCTGGAGGAACTTCCGGAGGAATTCCTGGAGGAACTTCCGGAGGAATTCCTGGAGGAACTTCCGGAGGAATTCCTGGAGGAACTTCCGGAGGAATTCCTGGAGGAACTTCCGGAGGAATTCCTGGAGGAACTTCCGGAGGAATTCCTGGAGGAACTTCCGGAGGAATTCCTGGAGGAACTTCCGGAGGAATTCCTAAAGGAACTTCCGGAGGAATTCCTGGAGGAACTTCCGGAGAAATCCCTGGAGGAGCTTCGGGAAGAATTCCTGAAGGAACTTCCGGAGGAATTCCTGAAGGAACTTCCGAAGGAATTCCTGGAGGAACTTTCGGAGAATTTCCTGAAGGAACTTTCGGAGAATTTCCTGAAGGAACATTTGTAGGATTTCCTGGAGAAACTTCCGGAGGTTTGTCTGAAGGAATTGCTGGAGGAACTTCCGGGGGAACTGCTGGTGTAACTTCCGGAGGAATTTTCTGGAGGAACTTCCGGAGGAATTCGTGGAGGAACTTCCGGAGGAATTCCTGGAGGAACTTCCGGAGGAATTCCTGGAGGAACTTCCGGAGGAATTCCTGGAGGAACTTCCGGAGGAATTTCTGGAGGAACTTCCGGAGGAATTCCTGGAGGAACTTCCGGAGGAACTCCTGGAGGAACTTCCGGAGGAATTCCTGGAGGAGCAACCGGAGGAATTCCTGGAGGAACTTCCGGAGGAATTCCTGGAGGAACTTCCGGAGGAATTCCTGGAGGAACTTCCGGAGGAATTCCTGGAGGAACTTCCGGAGGAATTCCTGGAGGAACTTCCGGAGGAATTCCTGGAGGAACTTCTGGAGGAATTCCTGGAGGAACTTCTGGAGGAATTCCTGGAGGAACTTCCGGAGGAATTCCTGGAGGAACTTCCGGAGGAATTCCTGGAGGAACTTCCGGAGGAATTCCTGGAGGAACTTCCGGAGGAATTCCTGGAGGAACTTCCGGAGGAATTCCTGGAGGAACTTCCGGAGGAATTCCTGGAGGAACTTCCGGAGGAATTCCTGGAGGAACTTCCGGAGGAATTCCTGGAGGAACTTCCGGAGGAATTCCTGGAGGAACTTCCGGAGGAATTCCTGGAGGAACTTCCGGAGGAATTCCTAGAGGAACTTCCGGAGGAATTCCTGGAGGAACTTCCGGAGGAATTCCTGGAGGAACTTCCGGAGGAATTCCTGGAGGAACTTCCGGAGGAATTCCTGGAGGAACTTCCGGAGGAATTCCTGGAGGAACTTCCGGAGGAATTCCTGGAGGAACTTCCGGAGGAATTCCTGGAGGAACTTCCGGAGGAATTCCTGGAGGAACTTCCGGAGGAATTCCTGGAGGAACTTCCGGAGGAATTCCTGGAGGAACTTCCGGAGGAATTCTTGGAGGAACTTCCCGAGGAATTCCTGGAGGAACTTCCGGAGGAATTCCTGGAGGAACTTCCGGAGGAACTTCCGGAGGAATTCCTGGAGGAACTTCCGGAGGAATTCCTGGAGGAACTTCCGGAGGAATTCCTGGAGGAACTTCCGGAGGAATTCCTGGAGGAACTTCCGGAGGAATTCCTGGAGGAACTTCCGGAGGAATTCCTGGAGGAACTTCCGGAGGAATTCCTGGAGGAACTTCCGGAGGAATTCCTGGAGGAACTTCCGGAGGAACTTCCGGAGGAATTCCTGGAGGAACTTCCGGAGGAATTCCTGGAGGAACTTCCGGAGGAATTCCTGGAGGAATTTCCGGAGGAATTCCTGGAGGAACTTCCGGAGGAATTCCTGGAAGAACTTCCGGAGGAATTCCTGGAGGAACTTCCGGAGGAATTCCTGGAGGAACTTCCGGAGGAATTCCTGGAGGAACTTCCGGAGGAATTCCTGGAGGAACTTCCGGAGGAATTCCTGGAGGAACTTACGGAGGAACTTCCGGAGGAATTCCTGGAGGAACTTCCGGAGGAATTCCTGGAGGAACTTCCGGAGGAATTCCTGGAGGAACTTCCGGAGGAATTCCTGGAGGAACTTCCGGAGGAATTCCTGGAGGAACTTCCGGAGGAATTCCTGGAGGAACTTCCGGAGGAATTCCTGGAGGAACTTCCGGAGGAATTCCTGGAGGAACTTCCGGAGTAATTCCTGGAGGAACTTCCGGAGGAATTCCTGGAGGAACTTCCGGAGGAATTCCTGGAGGAACTTCCGGAGGAATTCCTGGAGGAATTTCCGGAGGAATTCCTGGAGGAACTTCCGGAGGAATTCCTGGAGGAACTTCCGGAGGAATTCCTGGAGGAACTTCCGGAGGAATTCCTGGAGGAACTTCCGGAGGAATTCCTGGAAGAACTTCCGGAGGAATTCCTGGAGGAACTTCCGGAGGAATTCCTGGAGGAACTTCCGGAGGAACTTCCGGAGGAACTTCCGGAGGAACTTCCGGAGGAATTCCTGGACGAACTTCCGGAGGAATTCCTGGACGAACTTCCGGAGGAATTCCTGGACGAACTTCCGGAGGAATTCCTGGACGAACTTCCGGAGGAATTCCTGGAGGAGCAACCGGAGGAATTCTTGGAGGAACTTCCGGAGGAATTCCTGGAGGAACTTCCGGAGGAATTCCTGGAGGAACTTCCGGAGGAATTCCTGGAGGAACTTCCGGAGGAATTCCTGGAGGAACTTCCGGAGGAATTCCTGGAGGAACTTCCGGAGGAATTCCTGGAGGAACTTCTGGAGGAATTCCTGGAGGAACTTCCGGAGGAATTCCTGGAAGAACTCCCGGAGGAACTTCCGGAGGAATTCCTGGACGAACTTCCGGAGGAATTCCTGGAGGAGCAACCGGAGGAATTCCTGGAGGAACTTCCGGAGGAATTCCTGGAGGAACTTCCGGAGGAATTCCTGGAGGAACTTCCGGAGGAATTCCTGGAGGAACTTCCGGAGGAATTCCTGGAGGAACTTCCGGAGGAATTCTTGGAGGAACTTCCGGAGGAATTCCTGGAAGAACTTCCGAGAGAATTTCCGGAGGTATTCATGGAGGAGCATCCAGACGAATACTTGAAGGAACTGTAGGAGGAATTTCTGGAGGAACTTCCGGAGGAATTCCTGGAGGAACTTCCGGAGGAATTCCTGGAGGAACTAACTGAGGAATTCCTGGAGGAACTAACTGAGCAATTCCTGGAGGAACTTCCGGAGGAATTCCTGGAGGAGCTTTCGAAGGAATTCCTGGAGGAACTTCCGTAGGAATTCCTGGAGGAACTAACTGAGGAATTCCTGGAGGAACTTCCGGAGGAATTCCTGGAGGAACTTCCGGAGGAATTCCTGGAGGAACTTCCGGAGGAATTCCTGGAGGAACTTCCGGAGGAATTCTTGGAGGAATTTCTGGAGGAACTTCTGGAGGAATTCCTGGAGGAAGTTCTGGAGGAATTCCTGGAGGAACTTCTGGAGGAATTCCTGGAGGAACTTCCGGAGGAATTCTTGGAGGAATTTCTGGAGGAACTTCTGGAGGAATTCCTGGAGGAACTTCTGGAGGAATTCCTGGAGGAACTTCTGGAGGAATTCCTGGAGGAACTTCTGGAGGAATTCCTGGAGGAACTTCTGGAGGAATTCCTGGAGGAACTTCTGGAGGAATTCCTGGAGGAACTTCTGGAGGAATACTTGGAGGAACTTCCGGAGGAATTCCTGGAGGAACTTCCGGAGGAATTCCTGGAGGAACTTCCGGAGGAATTCCTGGAGGAACTTCCGGAGGAATTCCTGGAGAAACTTCCGGAGGAATTCCTGGAGGAACTTCCGGAGGAGTTCCTGGAGGAACTTCCGGAGGAATTCCTGGAGGAACTTCCGGAGGAATTCCTGGAGGAACTTCCGGAGGAATTCCTGGAGGAACTTCCGGAGGAATTCCTGGAGGAACTTCCGGAGGAATTCCTGGAGGAACTTCCGGAGGAATTCCTGGAGGAACTTCCGGCGGAATTCCTGGAGGAACTTCCGGCGGAATTCCTGGAGGAACTTCCGGAGGAATTCCTGGAGGAACTTCCGGAGGAATTCCCGGAGGAACTTCCGGAGGAATTCCTGGAGGAACTTCCGGAGGAATTCCTGGAGGAACTTCCGGAGGAATTCCTGGAGGAACTTCCGGAGGAATTCCTGGAGGAACTTCCGGAGGAATTCCTGGAGGAACTTCCGGAGGAATTCCTGGAGGAACTTCCGGAGGAATTCCTGGAGGAACTTCCGGAGGAATTCCTGGAGGAACTTCCGGAGGAATTCCTGGAGGAACTTCCGGAGGAATTCCTGGAGGAATCTCCGGAGGAATTCCTGGAGGAATCTCCGGAGGAATTCCTGGAGGAACTTCCGGAGGAATTCCTGGAGGAACTTCCGGAGGAATTCCTGGAGGAACTTCCGGAGGAATTCCTGGAGGAACTTCCGGAGGAATTCCTGGAGGAACTTCCGGAGGAATTCCTAGAGGAACTTCCGGAGGAATTCCTAGAGGAACTTCCGGAGGAATTCCTAGAGGAACTTCCGGAGGAATTCCTGGAGGAACTTCCGGAGGAATTCCTGGAGGAACTTCCGGAGGAATTCCTGGAGGAACTTCCGGAGGAATTCCTGAAGGAACTTCCGGAGGAATTCCTGGAGGAACTTCCGGAGGAATTTCTTGAGGAACTTCCGGAGGAATTCCTGGAGGAACTTCCGGAGGAATTCCTGGAGGAACTTCCGGAGGAATTCCTGGAGGAACTTCCGGAGGAATTCCTGGAGGAACTTCCGGAGGAATTCCTGGAGGAACTTCCGGAGGAATTCCTGGCGGAACTTCCGGAGGAATTCCTGGAGGAACTTCCGGAGGAATTCCCGGAGGAACTTCCGGGGAATTCCGGGAGGAACTTCCGGAGGAATTCCGGGAGGAACTTCCGGAGGAATTCCGGGAGGAACTTCCGGAGGAATTTCTGGAGCAACTTCCGGAGGAACTTCCGGAGGAATTCCTGGAGGAACTTCAGAACGAACTTCAGGAGGAATTCCTGGAGGAACGTTCGGAGGAACTTCCAGAAGAATTCCTGGAGGAACTTCCAGAGGAATTGCTGGAGGAACTTCCAGAGGAATTACTGGAGGAACTTTTGAAGGAACTTCCGGAGGAACTTCCGAAGAAATTCCTGGAGGAACTTTCGGAGGAATTCCTGGAGGAGCATCCGGAGGTATTCCTGGAGGAACTTCCGAAAGAATTCCTGGAAGAACTTCCGGGGAAATTCCTAGAGGAATTCCTGGAGGAGCTTTCGGAGGAATTCCTAGAAAATCTTACGCGCATTCCTCTGGGAATTCTTTCATAATTTCTTATCTCTAAATTCCTCTAAGGATTCTCCCGAAAAATCGTTCATAAATTAATTATTTAGGTAATTATTTCTCCGAATTTTTGTCTAGGAATTGTTCCAAAAAATGTTGCAAGAACTTCTTAACAAATTCCTCTAAAATCTTCCCGGCAATTGCCACGGAAATATCTGCAAAATTTCTCCAAGAATCCGTTCGGAAAACAGAATTTTTCCGGGAATTTCGCCTGAAATCTACTTCGAAATATCATAAGGAAAATACTCCGGAAATACTCTAGCTTTTTCTCAGATACTTCTTTAGGAATTCTCCAAGAATTCTCAATAATACCTATAAGAATATCCGCAAAAATTCCTTCAAGAACTCTACAAGAAATACCTCTATATGTTCTCCTGGAAATTTCTCCAGAAAATTCCTCAAACAACTGCTCCGGGAAGTTTTGAAGTCATGAAGTCATGAAGAATTCACGACGGAATTTTTATGGGATTAAAAGACTTTGATGATCAATGCATATTTTTTTTTTCTTGAAGCAATTCCTTGTTTGAAACTGAGAAGAAATGTTTATATTAATTTTTGAATGAATTTCGTGTGAATTTCCGATGGATTACTAGAAGTTTTCGAAGGATTTCTTAAAAGAGTGACTGTAGAAATTCTAGAAGTAGACATATTTCACAAAAAGATTGTCGAGTTTCCAAACAATTTTTAAATGAAATTTTGAAATATTTTCAGACCGAAATATTCTTTTAGTTTTTATTTACTTATTTATTTATTATATAATTCCTTGAATTCCTAAAGAACAATTCCCTTATTTTATTGTTTTGTTTGACCTTGCATACGTTGTACAACAAGGAATCTAGTAGTTCCCCATACAATTCAGGCTAAATGAGGTCCTTTTTTAGCTGAAAAAGACTATTTTGAATGAAATGAGCCCTTCGTCAGCTTTCATTTTTTTTGGGTTTAGAGTTGGAAATGAGTATAAACGCTGCATAATAGTAAAGAAGATAATAGGAGATCGTCAGTTGTGTTCTAGCAAAAATTCCGCTTGAGGCCCTTCCTAAATATTTTAACAACAGTCACTACACCTGACGGTATAATTGCAATATTTCCATTATCAGGCGACAGGTGGTGTTGCTGTGTGTTTGTATCAATGTAATATTGCATATACACTAGTGACATCTGCTGTTCGATATCGTAAGCTTTCAATGTTCCTTCCACACACACGAGGTGGAGAACAGTCTTGAAGAAATTGAAAGTATACAGCTAGAATTTAGTATGGAGGTACAATGAAATCTCTTTGATTGTTTAGAACTGTAAAACAAGTCGTGGGAACAAAAAATCTAAAAATTATTTGTTGCTTTTTGACCTAGGTTTCATATTGATGCGTTGCGTAGTTAATGAGAACGGATGATTTGTCCATACAAGGAAATTCATTTTACTTTAAATGTTGTGGCGCCATCTCGTTCAAACAGCACCTTTGTCTTTGCCTTATTGTCATATGATCTTGGCTGAAAATATGTATTTCCGACAGGCTAGACAAATCTAGACTTAACAGTGAAAATGCCAACGGCATGGTAAAACATATTCGGCGGCGTGGTCAATTTTCGTACGGTGGCGCGCCGATTCATTTTCGACGGCGGCAGCGGCGTGAGAAAATCGTCGCGCACAGGTCTATTTATTAGTACTACTGTGATAAAAAAGTCTAGTTCAACATGAAAACATGCAACCCCTTCCTCAAGCGTGTCTGCAACCCCTTCCTCAAACATGTCACCAATTTCGCGCCAAATTGCCGAATTTAATAGTTGCAGAACTGTGGAATGGTTTAACACTATTTCCCGGCGCACCGTGAATGACAGCGACGAATAATGGCGATGTTACAAAAGTTCCGTGATGGCCACCACCACTCACTCATTGTACTCCTACAAAGCTCCATGCCACTTCGAGCTTCCGAACCGACTGACTATAATAGTACTAGCAATAGTAAACCAGCAATAAGTATCCATTGCAGATACGATGCGATGGATGGATGAATGGATGGATGGATGAAGCAACTCAGGGAGAATGGCAATAATAAATCAACGCGTGCTAAAATGGTGCCTTGTGATGTGACACAATGGTGGGAAATATTGTAGTTGTCATATTTTACGTTTCCACAATTATATCCTGATGGATGGCTGTTGGCCGTATGTGAGCGTGGTAGTTGATGGCTCGATTGGTGCGACAAGTTTTTATTCTGACGATTTCACGAGTAGAGTAATAAATTCCTATAGCGTTATTCGTAGAAGGATTGTCACGTTTTACAAATGACGCTATTCAAACACCGCGATGCTTGTACGAAATGATTCGTAACGAATGTTTTTCCATTGTCATGATTATTTAATGGAGGATTTCGTCCCCACCGAATCACATATGTAAACTATGCTGCCATTCTTGTTCCTACAATGTTGCAGCTTACGCGCTAATACCGAACCAGGAAAAAATGCAGCTGCGCGGGTGTATTTTCTATGGACAGTTTCGCCGATCATCCCGGAAATAGGTGTGTACTACGGGTGACAACATTAACATGCCTCTATCAGCAATTCCGTCCCTTCGAAAGCCGAAAGCGTGCTTGTAGAGTAGAGTGGGGCAAGAGTACGCACTTAGTTTTCAATCGATCATGTGGCCCTTATGAAGCAAGCTTCTGCATATCAAATCAGTGGCGATGATTCATATACTCTTCCTTTATGTTACCCAGTGGAAAAAATATTGAAATTATTGAGATTTGTTTTAGTAGAACCCTTATTGCAAGACAAGTGAAAAACGCACTCTTACCCCACCGGTGGGGTAAGAATGCGCATCGGGTGGGGTAAGAGTACGCATTTATCCAATCATGTGCTTTAAGTATATATTAACACAAATAAGAGTTAATGACATTTAACTCATGTTTAATGAGCATATATTAAGGAATATTTAAAGATTAGAGTTACGTAATCGTAAAGGGGGAGGGGGTCCTAAAAATGTGCCCTTTCATACGAAAAACCATTGTTTTTTATATATACAAAAAACTACAGAGGTAAAAATATATATCAGGTTTCGCGTGGCGTATACAAAGGCATTTTCCTTAAAGAAAGTCCACGTAACGTAAAATTTGGCTATTTCATCACCCCTCCCCTCTATCTTACACTATTTGTATGAATCCTCTAAAAATTATATGGATCGTCACGCATCTCACAACCCTCCCAGCTAAACGTTGCGTAATTTATGAATGTTTCTTTTGATTAAATGATATTATCATTTAGATGAAATTGTGTTTTCGTACTATGTTTAGGTGTATAACAAGTCCTAATACAATTTCATTATTTCGATTCAGTGCTTTGTTCGCTAAGTCCGTTCTAACACCGAATTACTTCAACTTATCCTAAAAACTTGTGATAGTTTCAAATTCTGTCCCTTTTTTCTTAGTTGTGGATCTTTACGCTTTGGAAGAAGTCTTATTTCGGCCGGAGATACGGGTTTGACATCATAACTTGAAGATTCATATACGTACTCTTGCCCCACCGGTTCCTGCGTACTTTTACCCCACAGTCCCAAAAATTATTCAAGTAATGTTTTTGACTTCTTGGAAAACCAACCGGATTGGTGTTCTGTACCATAAAGTACTCTATACAATAGGTTATCGAAATGGTATAATGTTCACCTGATTGAACGTATATATGGTAATGAAATACTAGTTGCGGAAATCCAATTATTTTTAGCAAAATGACCAAAAAGTTATCAAACTCCATATCTCCCTTGTTGTTTATTCAAATCGTTTACAATTACACATTATAATAGTTGGCCAGAATACCTGTCAAACTGATTCAGTGCTGCTAGTTTATCTTTTTTTATTGCTTCAAAAAATCGAAAACGTACTCTTACCCCACGCGCACTCTTGCCCCACTCTACTCTAATCCTATCAATTTGGCGCCATTATTCGTTTTCGCCACCATGCAGGTAGGCGAGGCCAAAATCCTTCATAGAAAAGTACCGAGTCGGTTCTGTCTCACGAAAAAAATGGTAAAACCTCAGACAAACAGTCGTCACATCTAGTGCACATAAGTATTCAATTTTTCTTTATCAAACAAGAAGCCAATAGATGGTGATGACGAGCCTTGAATATTAAATGTGGTATATTTATGCAATAGGTCAAGCTTTTAGTTGTTGCTGGAGAAGCTTTCAAAGAAGTTTCTACTGTCCTGGATTATAATACCTAGGACCTGGTTGTACAATTAAATTTCCAGTTGGATGACATGACTTTAAAATTAAGCAATCTACTCGAGGGATTGTTTTTTGTCCCTACTTGATTTATTCGCAAGAACGATCATGTGGCGTAAAACAGACGGAATTGGACCCCATTTATCATATTGAAGTTCCTTTTTCGTCATTCCAAAAAATAGTTGCATACAAAAGTTTCAAAGGGTAACGGTACCGGTACGAGAAAAGAAGTATGTTAATTATGTGCGGGATGTAATTGATGGAATTTTGGGGAAGCCGCTAGAACTTCAGATTGTTTTCGAACGAAAACATTTCCAGCGATGGCATTATTTCTGGTTGGCGTTAGATTCTAACATGCCACGTATACTGTTCTGTGGTAACACTGCCGGAAGAGCTTAGACCGTGCTGAAATAATTGGATCATGGATAACATACCCGTTCGGTCGTCTACCGACCGACTGACCAGCCAAGCTATCGAACCGTATCGATATGTGGGTACCTACCCAGAATTCAACGATGCCGTTTTTTCTTTCGCTTGCACAATCTGTACGACCACAAAAATGGTGATGGGTGTAATGGTGACTGGGTTGTAGAAAATGGATTTGACGAGGATGGTGAACTGATCGTCGATGACAGACAACAGTTTCTAACAGACGTGATGCGTGATGGCAAATGCATGTAACTGGGGATGGGCACACTAATTGTAGTTGACAATCATTACAGCATTTTTACTATTGTTAGTTAATTGTTTTCAGAAAAAATAGTAGTAAAAGCTACTCTTTTTGTGAATAGTGGTCAATGCGTTGGACTTCTATGAATTCCTCTTCAGTCGAATTTTAACAGACAATGTATATATTTCGTTATTTTCATATGCATTGTTCCACTGTGAATTATGGATTATTAAAATTTTCAAGTTTGCTGCATCATTTTAAAGTTTCTGATAGTAATAAGCTGCGCAAAGAGAATCTGCTATCATTGATTTTAAGCGATGCGCATGTTATTATTTTGACAACTTGCATTTTTGATCAACTCTTCGAATGACTTCATGTGAGTGTTCACTTCAAAAGCTTTTTAGTTCTATACTCAAACTATCCTGAAACTGCAGTCAAGTGAGTTTCTTATTGCTACTTTATTGGGAGGTGTTTTGAAGTGGGTGAAATCAGGAGTGATTCAGTTTCATTCTAAATTTTCGACCACTATTCTAGTTTAAATCTGGAGCAAAATAGAACAAACTCGCTGGTTTCCCCAGCAGTGTTCTATTCATGTTTTTCAAATATTCAATTGAAATCATTATGTTACTGCCAAGAAAGGCGCCGGAATTGCAAAGTGGATTGATCCGTAGATAAAATGACGCATCCATACACCAAAACAATTGAAAAATATTTGAATCTCGTGATTCAATCGTGGTTCAAATCTGCAGAAAATAGAACGGAGCGTTATACCAGTTTTATTTTTTTGACAGTTGACTGGTATAAAAACTGAATCTAGAACATCTGCTGGGAAAATTAATGTTTCAGATTCATATTCAAACCGACGATTTGAATCACTGCTGATTTTACTCTTAGTTATTGCTGCAGCAAATGTCGGCACCAACGTTACAAAAGGGCGTATCTTCCGTTGATGGCGGTCTGATTTGTGTCCTCAATTTTCGATTTGGGCGAATAAAATGTAATGAATACACAGCTTATAACTTATATTTTTTGATATCCGGGAGTTTTCGATTTTTTATGTGCTTTACAGGGGAATGGGGGAGGGTTCAAAATGGCGCTTCCTGCGAATGACATTTTTGCGTTTTCTGGTAAAATGAGTAGCCAACAGCCATATTTTTGCCTCAAAATTATCATATTTATACATCGTTGAGTAGATCTACTTAATACGCTTGATAATGTAATAATAATGCCGACCAGAATTTTGTTTTAGTAGTAAAAGCATATTTTACGCAACATTTAACGACAAAACATTTTGAAACCCCGCAGAACTCGCTGTAAAACGTCATGCACTGCATTGTTAAGGTGATGGTGGGTTGAGTACCAAAACAAAGCTTTGAAAGTATTGGTACAATAAAAACTGTTATATACTGTAGTAGTATTGGTGTCGTATTTATAAAAAACAAAAAATATAAGTAGGGTGGTTCAAAAAACGACCCAGTTCCACTACGCTCACTCGATTCCATCCTACAGCGCCTCAGCTCCAAACGCTTGCAAAAACAGAACCCACATCGCTGAAAATAACATTCCAGAGACTTCACTGAACGAAAACCGCACCGCAGGAACGATACATTGATTACGTAACGTAAAAAATCATTTTATACCCCGCTCACCCCCATGTCACACTTTGTGTGACTTAAGTATCTGCCCCTGGTGTGATAGATATCACAGACAAATTCTGGCTATTTTGTTGAATGACATGTTTCACTGATGCCTTCTGAGAAGCCTAATTATCATGCAAAATTTTCGCAACCTCGATTAAAATCGACTCCCAACTATTGGAACGACCTTTCAGTACCTACGCATTGTCTGTTGAGTTAAGGCTCTTGAATATTTCATCCAGTCATATGGTCTTCCCCTCGCTAGCGCCCAGTGACGGAGTGCCACAATCAGAATAATGTAAAATTTAATCTCGCCATATCAACTGTCATACAAACCTGAAACGACCAGTGCACGGTAAGCCCCTATCAATCAATCCAGCCCAAACTTTTGAGCGACAATCAAAATGTGAAACAAAATCGATCGAGCTTGGCGGGGCAAAATCATTTTGAACCATCCTAATTATTAATTTGCTGCTATCGGTGCCGGTGTTTACATTCGCTCTGAAATCAGTTTAAATTAAATCAGGCTATTAAATTGGCACGAAACTGCTGATTTATGATATAACTAGCAGACCCGTCAAACTTCGTTTCGCCTAAAATTCTGCTAGTTATATCATAAATCAACAGTTTCGTGTCAATTTAATACCCGTTCGCGATTTGGTGGGTTTATCAGTGCACTTTACTTCTTCTCAAAGGGCATTGATAAAATCATGTTTTTACTCACTTCTCCCCACATGAGCAGCCCGAAATGTTGATCGAATGCAATTTACATCACTTTTTGAAATCTGTCACTAGTTTGAAGCGAAAACTTAATATAAACTGCTATTTTTGCCCAAAAAAAACGATTAAAAATTGATCGCAGAGCGAATGTAAACATCGGCACCGATAGCAGCAAACTAATAATTAATTCTCTAATTAGTTCTCAAGTTATGCAGTAATTTATGCTTCCTTTGTATTGGAGCCGCTTTCCAGAAGGGAGGGGGGGAACCACTACAGAAACATATCGTCCCTTCCAAAACCTCCACATGCCAGATTTGGTTGCATTTGTTTGATTAATTATCGAGTTATGAAGAAATTGGGGTTCCATTTGTATTGGAGCCCCCCTTTCCAAAGGGGGGCGGTGACTCGAACCATCTTAACAACCTTCCCCGGTCCCAAAAACCTCTGCATACAAATTTGCACGCCGATCGGTTCAGTAGTTTCCGAGTCTATAAGGGTCAGACAGACAGAAATTCATTTTTATGTATATAAAGAAGAAGAAGAAGAAGAAGATTCGGGCCGGAATACATAGGATTCTTGGAAGAAACATGTTCATTATCACGGGAAGTAAATAAATATGATGTGAACAGGTTAGTAAATTGAATATTAAAGTTTTGTTCGATGCTGTTCGATGCATTCGAATATTGGTGGGAGAGGAAGGAGGTTCTGTTTAACCAACATTTGTGATTTTTTGTCTATTAAATATAAACTATCATTCTACGCCATTAACTACAAGAGTTAGTGAGAAAATAACACCCTCTTTCATTTAACATAAGGTGTACAGTGAAAAGAAGGCCTTCTTTTCAAATGAACGCTAACGGTTTAAAGTCATTCCTGACAGAATCCAAGTTTCAAAGTGCTCGCGTTTTCGGGGGCACACCACTCGATACGGAAGCAACGCACAACTGTCATTTTTATTTTTTCACGCATGCTGCGACGCAGCAAAGCTGAATCAACAAAAATTACAGTTGTCCGCCGCCTCCGTATCGAGTGGTGTGCCCCCGAAAACGCGAGCACTTTGAAACTTGGATTCTGTCAGGAGTGACCTTAAGTCAAAGAGAGGAGGTAATGCCTTCTTAAAATGAACGTGTTTGCTCGGTTTAGGACGAAGAGAGTTGATAATACTTTCATTAGATGAACGCATTTGTCAGGTATAAGACGAAAATAGGAGATAATGTTTTCTTTAGGTTTTTTTTTTAATTTTATTTGCTAATTATCTAATACATGCATTCATCTCTTAGACTAGGTGTTCCGTGTTTTCTTAACACTATCATCCTTATTTGCTATGTTATATTTTTAGTTATTATTAATACATTTCAATTGCCTCTGGCAGTTAGAATTTTTCCTCTGGTTGAATTGAACCATGTAGGAATTACAATGTTTTCAACTTAAACTAATCTTAACCTATTTTATACTAAGGGTACAGAGTTAATCGTTGCAATAGAAGATTGCAACGATTTTTGTCTAAAATTAGAAATTATTTTGTTGGACATTTGTTGCAATGTCTCAATATTAGAAATTCTATGAAGTTCATTGGTACTATACCACGGAGGCAACTTCAGAATCTTTTTCAGAATTTTATTTTGAATCCTCTGAAGTGCCTTCTTTCTGGTATTGCAGCAACTAGTCCATATTGGCACAGCATACAACATGGCAGGTCTAAAAATTTGATTGTAAATCAAAAGTTTGTTCTTAAGACAAAGTTTTGATTTTCTGTTTATAAGTGGATATAGAAACTTAATATATTTGGTACATTTGGCTTGAAGGCCTTCAATGTGATTTTTAAAGTTAATTTTGATCTAGCAGAAGTCCTAAATATTTAGCTTCGCTAGACCAATTAATTGGAACCCCATTCATAGTGACAATATGTCTGCTAGAAGGTTTCAAATAAGAAGCTCTCGGCTTATGTGGGAAAATTATAAGCTGAGTTTTGGAAGCATTCGGGGAAATTTTCCATTTTGCAAGTAAGTGGAGAAAATATCCAAACTTTTTGCAATCTACTACAAATGACACGAAGGCTACGCCCTTTGGCTGAGAGACCTGTGTCATCTGCAAACAAAGATTTTTGACACCCTGGTGGTAAATCAGGTAAGTCAGAAGTAAAATGTTATACAATATGGGCCCCAGTATGCTGCCTTGGGGACACTAGCCCTTACAGGTAATCTATCAGATTTAGAATTCTGATAGTTTACCTGCAGTGAGCGATCTGATAAATAATTTTGGATCAGTTTAATGATGTACAGAGGAAAATTAAAATTCTTCAATTTTACAATCAAACCTTCATGCCAAACACTGTCAAATGCTTTCTATATCAAGAAGAGCAACTCCAGTCGAATATCCTTCAGATTTGTTGAGCCGAATTAAGTTCGTAACTCTTAATAACTGATGAGTGGTTGAATGCCCACGGCGAAAACCAAATTGCTCATCAGCAAAAATAGAATTGTCATTAATATGAACCATCATTCTATTTAAAATAATCTTTTCAAACAGTTTGCTTATTGAAGAAAGCAAACTGATTATGCGATAACTAGAAGCCTCAGCTGGATTTTTGTCCGGCTTCAAAATTGGAACAACTTTGGCGTTTTTCCATTTATCAGGGAAGTATGCCAATTGAAAACATTTGTTAAATAAATTAACCAAAAAGGATAAAGAGCTCTCAAGAAGTTTTTTGATAAGTATGTAGAAAATACCATCATCACCCGGGGCTTTCATATTTTTAAATTTTCTAGTAATAGATCTCACTTCATCCAAATTAGTTCCCAACGAAGGGTCAAAAACATTATCTTGGTTGAGAATGTCTTCGAAGCTTCGTGTAACCTGATCCTCAATTGGACTAGTGAGACCTAGACTAAAATTATGGGCACTCTCAAACTGCTGAGCAAGTTTTTGAGCCTTTTCGCCATTTGTTAAAAAAAAATTATTTCCCTCTTTAAGCGCTGGAATTGGCTTTTGAGGTTTTTTAAGAATTTTCGTTAATTTCCAAAAGGGTTTCGAACTGGGATCCAACTTCGAGATATTATTCTCAAAGTTGATATTTCTCAGAATAGCGAAACGTTTTTTAATTTCATTTTGCAAATCTCGCCAAATAACTTTCAACGCGGGATCGCGAGTTTTTTGGTATTGCCTTCTTCTCACATTTTTAAGACGGATCAGTAGCTGAAGATCGTCGTCAATAATAATGGAGTTGAATTTAATTTCACATTTAGGAATTGCAATGCCTCTGGCTTCGACAATTAAATTTGTCAAAGATACGAGCGCATTGTCAGTATCACTTTTGGTATCCAAAGGAATATTAACATCAAAATTCCTATCGATATATGTTTTAAATAAATCCCAATCAGCTCTATGATAATTAAAAGTAGAGCTGATTGGATTGTAAATGGCTTCTTGTGAGATTTCAAATGTCACAGGAAGGTGATCAGAGTCAAAGTCAGCATGAGTTACCAATTGGCCACACAGCTGACTTGAATCCGTTAAAACTAAATCAATTGTAGAAGGATTTCGACTGGAAGAAAAACAAGTTGGTCCATTGGGATATTGAATAGTATAATATCCCGCAGAACAGTCTTCAAATAAAATTTTGCCGTTGGAATTGCTTTGAGCATTATTCCATGAACGGTGTTTGGCATTGAAGTCACCAATTACGAAGAATTTTGATTTGTTGCGAGTCAGAATTTGGAGATCAGCTTTCAACAAATTCTTTTGCTGCCCATTGCATTGAAAAGGCAAATAGACTGCAATGAAGGAAAATTTACCAAAATTTGTTTCAACAGAAACTCCCAAGGTTTCAAAAACTTTGGTTTCAAACGAAGAAAATAATTTATGTTTGATACGTCTATTAATGACAATGGCGACCCCACCACAGGCGCTGTCAAGACGATCATTTCTGTAGATAAAATAATTTGGATCTCTTTTAATGGAGAGTCCTGGTTTTAAATAGGTTTCAGTTATAATGGCAATATACACATTATGAACTGTTAGGAAGTTGAATAATTCATCTTCCTTACCCTTTAGAGAGCGGGCATTCCAATTTAGAACTTTCACACAATTATTTAGATCCATTAAAACGGGGTCCGATAACATTTTTTTGTGTGTTCTTTATACCAACCTGAACAGCTTCTGGTATGGTATTTGCTTTGAACATTGCATCAATCATGTGATGCAATTGTTCAGTTAAAAAATCAAAATCGGAAGCAGTCATGCTACCTGAATCGGCAACATGACCATTATTTTCCGTTGGGACATGGGTATAAACCTCATTTTGAGAAGAGAAATTTTGTCTACCAGCAGCGATGTTTGCATACGTAGGTAGGGGAAAATACCTATTCTTGGCAGTCTAAGACATTTGCCAAATTGAATGATAAAAATAATGAATAATTACACTAGAACATAGGTACAGTCTAACTGGTATACATTTGCATGCTCTTTCTTTGATGATTGGTGTTCGCTAAATACAACAGCTTTCACCACAAACTCAGTAAATTTAACATAATGTAACAGGTCAATGTTTCTTCTATTGGCATAGCAATTTCTTTTATCAGCAATGAGTTTGCTCTCTTCAGCAACTAGACATGGAGGTAGAAAACTGGTAATGTATTGGTGCCAAATGCTGGTTGTTTATATCCTCCAGTAGTAAAATTCATTCATATTAATCGGCCGCACGCTCATCTCGCTTCACTCAATTTTGGAACAAACTTTATTGTTTATCAAAACTGGCTTAAAACAAAACATGAATTTTTAGCCTTGGCATCAACTTTA
Organism: Armigeres subalbatus; assembly: GCF_024139115.2. Lineage (NCBI taxonomy): Eukaryota > Metazoa > Arthropoda > Insecta > Diptera > Culicidae > Armigeres > Armigeres subalbatus. The sequence goes on from NC_085139.1 coordinate 200,234,178, forward strand.
TGTCATGTAGACAGATAGGCAAAAGCATTTAAACACATTGTAAAACAAATTTAACCCTTATGCGGCCATGAAAAACAGATGTGAATGGCAGATAGGGTACCTGTGTACCCAGATAATGACCTTTTTATAACTTTTACCATTTTCAACCTATTTGAATAATGTTGGCCATTTTGGAGAAGGGAACTTATGTGCTTTTTGTCCGCTGCTAAGATTTACATCTCTTGTCTTTTGTAATGCCTTAGAGTCGTAAGCAAAAGTCTATCAACCAGTTTCAAATATACAACTTGCTCTTTGCGGTCCTTACATGATATGTTTGTTTCATCAAAAAAAATCATGGTGGTTGTGCACAAGACACGACCGCTCGACGTAAACTACGTAAACCCAAATCTATACACATAAGAATGAATTTTTGTCTGTCTGCACTTATAAACTAGGAAACGGCATGAACATTTGTATGCAGAGGTTTTTGAGAACGATGAAGATTCTTATGATGGTATTAGAACCCTCCTCTTCTGGAAGGGGGACTCCCAAATTAATCTAAAAAATGGAATCCAAATTTGCAAATTTCGAATACTTCTCCGTCTTTTAAATAATGTAAAAAATATATAATTAATCAATTTTAGGTGAAACGAAGCTCGTCGGTTCTGGTACCGTCGTGCGGGGCTTCTTTTGATTCCGGGGGCTACTTTGGATTTTGATTTTTGAAAAAATAAACGGAAAAATATCAAATTTGAAACAGAAAGTTGCCATCCAACTATCAACAAGACACCCGATTGGTGATAATGACAATTTTATAGTAATTTTCGTTATAATTCTTGTTTTAAAATGTCCAAAGTAGCCCCTGATTTTTCAAAAGAAGCCCCGCACGACGGTAGTATAGTATATTAACAATATATTCCACATCGTGAGTCTTCAGATGTTGAATAATGGACAGCATTGTCCTATCCAGCCGCTGGAGCCACCCCATTCTTACACTACGTTTCACAGTTGAATAATAGATAATACCCTAAAAGTAGGCAATTATTTATGGTTGAAATGCGCTATGTAGGAACGGGAATGGTTATGATTTTTTTAATGAGCTTGGAAAGTATTGAAGTTGCAAAAAGAAAACGGTCCTGTCAGCCACATAAGGGTTAAAATACTACGGTGTTGCTATCACTTTTGATATAATTCATGGCCTGCGTAAAAATATGAATAGAAGCATTTATATTTTAACACTTTTTTTTTAATAAATGCCATCGCCAGATATTTTGTTCGTATTTTTGCTAAAATCATATCACATAGAATTGTGCGTGGTATTTTTTGCGTGTGTTTGATATGCTCACAAACACATTCTCTCGCTCTATTCCGAAGTGTGCTGCTGTCAAAGAAAACGAACAGTCCCGATTTTATTTAGTGAAACATAGAGCAAATATTGCTTAAATTTGCTCTTTGTGGTGATAATCAAGTGGTTATAAAGTGTAAAAAGTAGTTTACGTACTTGATTTGCGTGTCATACGCAATAAAGAGGAAAAACAGGCGATCCAAAAAAGTAAGTAACAGTTTGCTTTTCGAGGGCTGCTTTCTTTGGCAATGCAATATTGGCAAGGATTTCGTAGGTGCAAATTTGTTTTGGTGATTAACACATCAAATCTTGCTACTTTTACACAAACAACTTATTCAAATGAAAACTTAGACTTGAAATTGTGTGATTGAATCAAAATTATGTTCATAAATAGTTTATGTTTGCTGGAAAAAGCAAAAATTGTTGAGGGTGCCAACAACTGTCGCACCCTGCCAATGCCGTATTCTACATTCGAAAAATTGGAATTTACTGAAGTGCTTGCTACCCGTTGACGAGCGACAAAATTTGTTTGTGAATTGTGGTGGGTATGAATTGCTCGACCGGTAACTGGTTTCGAAATTTGAGCGTTTGAAAAATTTCTACCCGTCGAATCTGGGATCCGATTGGAATTTCCCGTCATCAATTTTGCACGGGAATTCAAAACTTTTTTGCGTGAAGGGCATTCCCAGAAATTGGATTTATGAATGCCCCCACAATTCGCACATTTATATTGATTGGAATCTTCTCTCACAGGACATGCGTCCTTGGCGTGAGAGGTTCCACCACAAATCATGCATTTAGCATCCATGTGACAATGTTTGGTTCCATGACCCCACTTTTGGCACTTACGGCACTGGGTGGGGTTTTGAAATGTCCCCAGGCTCAGTGGAAATGTTCCCATGTAACACGGACATGGGACATAATACAGGCCTTTTCCAACTTTTTCATATTATTTAGTTCACTTTTGTTAAAATGAACTAAATAAAATTCTGAGAAATGCCTCTCTGGGAAGTACCAGAGTGGGATTTCTTTTTCATCTTAATTACTTGGACTGGTGAAAATCCAAGTAATTGAGAAATTTCAATTTTAATTTCATCCAGTGATTTATCATCACTGGGGAGACCTTTCAAGACGACTTTGAACAATCGCTCAGTTTTGTCGTCGTATGTGAAGAATTTATGGCGCTTCTCAGTTAAATACTGAAGAAGACGTTTGCGATCGTCAAAGCGATCCCGGCAAAACGCGGCAGTCACCCTTCCTAGCAATCTGAAATGAAACATTGATCCCTGAAGGATACTCAAAATCTCATTCCGGAAGCCAGAAACCTCGGCAACAGATACCACAATTGGCGGAATCCTTTGCTTTTTTCGCATGAATCGAATCACCTGGGTTAGAGGTAAATTCGATTTGCTCAATTTCATCATTAATCAAATCGAACTGATTGCTCAGTTCGATTGGAGAAGAATTATTTCCGATATTAGAGTTAGAAGGAATATCTGAATTCTCCAGCTTCCTTCTATTTTTTCCGCGCTTTGGCAGGACGGTCTTGAAACCTTGTTTCTTTGAAGGAAGTGGAGAATTCAGAGACTTCCTCTTGTTTTTATTAATGCTCATGGCTGAGCGTGGAGACGTGACCTTCTAAGAGGTTTTTTCCCAGAACGGTGTCCCTGCAGGATTACCACCGCTTGTCGGAATTTTACTTCCGCAAACGGGTCCAACGTAAAACGAAGGCACGGGTCCTTGCAAAGATCGTAACGGGATCAGTGGGTACAAATAGCGCTAAGAAGCACCGTTGAAATTAAAATAGCTTCGGGTAGTATTAAAAACTTCCTTCCGCAAAGAGAGAAAGAACCGCACAGCACGAAAGCACGATGCGGTCTCTGTTTTCTTTAGGTGAACGTACATATTTGCCCACTATGAGGCGAACAGAGTTGACAACGCTTTTAAATACATCTTCGCGAGCCGTCTCAAGCCCAGTCGACGTAGCTCCCTGCATTTAGCAAGAGAACGTGCTGCAAAATTCTCACCTCAATTTTAACAGTCTTCAAAGGTAGCACATGATATTTTTATTATGCTTTCTATGGGTTTTTCTTAATTAGCGTTTTATGAGGGTCGGCTTATATTTACAACTGTTGAAGGTTTTTCCTAAGTTTAAATTAATAACGGTGCAATGAATTAATAACGGTGCAATATCTTAATAGACGGAAAGTTCTATTACAACGGTAAACCTTGTCAAAATCAAAATTCTCGTATAAATTGTGTTCGTGATAGCGAATGTAATGCCACCCTATTTGCAACGCTTTGCATTTCAATCCTGTGTGATGGTACGAATAAGCAAGTTCTCTTTTAATTCCCTTTCCTTTTCCCATCCCATCCTAAAAATCATCCACGCATACAATAACCCCGAGTCGGCTGCGGATGTGCGGTCACCAGTACCTACCGACACACTTTTTTTTTATACGATGCCGATGAAACGAAGCCGCTGATTGGCAGACCAATCATAGGATTTTTTGTTTTTGCCCAGTTTTTTCACTACGTTTGAAAGTTTAAAAGAAATGTACAATCCTGTTATTTTACCATTAAGTTTTTGTAATCTATACAGTGAAGAATAAAAGAGTTAGCAGTAAGCGTGGTGGAGTTATCACTCAAAGAAGCTGAGCCCTGGGATTGCAGTAACCCACTGCCCGTCTGGTCGCTGCATGGATTCTGCCGATTGAGATTTTCTGCCGTTCCCGTTCCTGCTTGGGTCCAGCTGCCAGTTGCCGATTCCGTCGCTGCTCAAAAAACTCGATCGTGTGCTTTTTCTGCCATTGGCTGCCGCTGCTATCGAATGCCATGATTTCTCGCTACCTTCAACACTAAGAGTTAATTTTCCGGCAATAGTTCTTTTCAGGACTTGCCATTCGGAAGGTAGACGATTGAAGTGCAGAGATAGTTCAGCGTGCTGTTGCCTTTGAGTAGTTATGTTCGGAGTTTCTGAGCTATGTGGCATGGTTATGGTTGACATCGGTCGGCGTGCTGCTCCGGCAATTGTGTGAGAATTAAGCGTTGGCGTGTGAAGCCAACAAATTGTGTAATTTACTCGACTGGAGTCGCCCTGCTATTGACTAAGTCTTAAAACAAGTATTAATCAATTATGGGTAGAGTGGTAGAATCTTAATACGTCATAGATTCAAGTAGATCAGCGGCTCTCAACCGGTTCTCAATAGGTACCCCCTATTTTTTTCTTTTAATGAAAATAAGCTTTTGAGTTAAAGACATGAAAAACGGACCTAGAAACAAACGAAATATATAGGTCTACAAAAAGTTGTCTGTAATCTTCGCAGTTCTGTAGAACTTTGTAATTCAAATTAAGTTTAGAAATCCTATAAGACTTTGAGGACTTTTTGAGGCTTCTGGGCCTCTTTAAAGGTGGCTTTCAAAGGAAGGTTTCCGAGCTTCTTGAAAGAAAAGTTTCAAGCCTCTAGAAATAAGGTTCCCAGCCTCTTGGAAGGAGGCTTTGGTGTCTCGTGGAAGAAGGCTTCCAAGCCTCTTGGAAGGGAGGCTTCCGTGCCTCTTGAAGGGTGGCTTCCGAGCCTCTTGAGCTCGGATCCGAGCCTCTTGGAAGGAGGCTTCCGAGCCTCTTGGAAGAAGCCTTCTGAGCCTCTAGGATGGAGGCTTCTGAGCCTCTTGGAAGGAGGCTTCTGAGCCTCTTGGAAGGAGGCTTCTGAGCCTCTTGGAAGGAGGCTTCCGAGCCTCTAGGATGGAGGCTTCCGAGCCTCTTGGAAGGAAGCTGACGAGCCTCTTGGAAGGAAGCTTCCGAGCCTCTTGGAAGGAGGCTTCCGAGCCTCTTGGAAGGAGGCTGTCGAGCCTCTTGGAAGGAGGCTTCCGAGCCTCTTGGAAGGAGGCTGCCGAGCCTCTTGGAAGGAGGCTGCCGAGCCTCTTGGAAGGAGGCTGCCGAGCCTCTTGGAAGGAGGCTGCCGAGCCTCTTGGAAGGAGGCTTCCGAGCCTCTTGGAAGGAGACTTCCGAGCCTCTTGGAAGCAAGTTCCGAGCCTCTTAGAAGCAGACTTCCGAGCCTCTTGGAAGCAGGCTTCCGAGCCTCTTGGAAGCAGGCTTCCGAGCCTCTTGGAAGGAGGCTTCCGAGGCTCTTGGAAGGAGGCTTCCGAGGCTCTTGGAAGGAGGCTTCCGAGCCTTCCTCCAGGGATTCCTGTACGAATTCCTGTAGAAGTTCCTCCAGAAAGGAGGCTTCCGAGCGTTTAAGAAGGAGACTTCCGAGCCTCGTGGAAAGAGGCTTCCGAGCCTCGTGGAAGGAGGCTTCCGAGCCTCTTGGAAGGAGGCTTCTGAGCCTCTTGGAAGGAGGCTTCTGGCCTCTTGGAAGGAGGCTTCCGGGCCTCTTGAAGGAGACTTTGAGCCTCGTGGAAGGAGGCTTCCGAGCCTCTTGGAAGGAGGCTTCCGAGCCTCTTGGAAGGAGGCTTCCGAGCCTCTTGGAAGGAGGCTTCCGAGCCTCTTGGAAGGAGGCTTCCGAGCCTCTTTCGGAAGGAGGCTTCCGAGCCTCTTTCGGAAGGAGGCTTCCGAGCCTCTTTCGGAAGGAGGCTTCCGAGCCTCTTTCGGAAGGAGGCTTCCGAGCCTCTTTCGGAAGGAGGCTTCCGAGCCTCTTTCGGAAGGAGGCTTCCGAGCCTCTTTCGGAAGGAGGCTTCCGAGCCTCTTTCGGAAGGAGGCTTCCGAGCCTCTTTCGGAAGGAGGCTTCCGAGCCTCTTTCGGAAGGAGGCTTCCGAGCCTCTTGGAAGGAGGCTTCCGAGCCTCTTGAAAGGAGACTTCCGAGCCTCTTGGAAGGAGGCTTCCGAGCCTCTTGGAAGGAGGCTTCCGAGCTCTTGGAAGGAGGCTTCGAGCCTCTTGGAAGGAGGCTTGAGCCTCTAGGATGGAGGCTTGAGCTCTTGGAAGGAGGCTCTGAGCCTCTTGGAAGGAGGCTTGAACCTCTTGGAAGGAGGCTGCTGAGCCTCTTGGAAGGAAGCTGACGAGCCTCTTGGAAGGAGGCTGCTGAGCCTCTTGGAAGGAAGCTCTGAGCCTCTTGGAAGAAGGCTCTGAGCCTCTTGAAAGAGGCTGCTGAGCCTCTTGGAAGGAGGCTGCCGAGCTTGAAGGAGGCTCTGAGCCTCTTGGAAGGAGACTTCCGAGCCTCTTGGAAGGAGGCTTCAAGCCTCTTGGAAGGAGGCTTCAAGCCTCTTGGAAGGAGACTTCAAGCCTCTTGGAAGGAGGCCTCCTGAGCCTCTTGGAAGGAGACTTCCAAGCCTCTTGGAAGGAGGCCTGAGCCTCTTGGAAGGAGGCTTGAGCCTCTTGGAAGGAGGCCTGAGCCTCTTGGAAGGAGGCTTCTGAGCCTCTTGGAAGGAGGCTTCCGAGCTCTTGGAAGGAGGCTTCTGAGCCTCTTGGAAGGAGGCTTCGAGCCTCTTGAAGGAGGCTCTGAGCCTCTTGGAAGGAGGCTTCTGAGCCTCTTGAAGGAGGCTTCTGAGCCTCTTGGAAGCAGGCTTCCTGAGCCTCTTGGAAGCAGGCTTCCTGAGCCTCTTGGAAGGAAGCTTCCTGAGCCTCTTGGAAGGAGGCTCTGAGCCTCTTGGAAGGAGGCTCTGAGCCTCTTGGAAGGAGGCTCTGAGCCTCTTGAAGGAGGCTTCTGAGCCTCTTGGAAGGAGGCTTGAGCCTCTTGGAAGGAGGCTTCCTGAGCCTTTTGGAAGAAGGCCTGAGCCTCTTGGAAGGAGGCTTCCTGAGCCTCTTGGAAGGAGGCTCCTGAGCCTCTGGAAGGAGGCTCCTGAGCCTCTTGGAAGGAGGCCTGAGCCTCTTGGAAGGAGGCTCCTGAGCCTCTTGGAAGGAGGCTCCTGAGCCTCTTGGAAGGAGGCCCTGAGCCTCTTGGAAGGAGGCCTGAGCCTCTTGGAAGGGAGGCTTCTGAGCCTCTTGGAAGGAGGCTTGAGCCTCTTGGAAGGAGGCTTCCTGAGCCTCTTGGAAGGAGGCTTCCTGAGCCTCTTGGAAGGAGGCTTTCGAGCCTCTTGGAAGGAGGCTCTGAGCCTCTTGGAAGGAGGCTTCTGAGCCTCTTGAAGGAGGCTTCTGAGCCTCTTGGAAGGAGGCTTCGAGCCTCTTGGAAGGAGGCTTCCTGAGCCTCTTGGAAGGAGGCTTTGAGCCTCTTGGAAGGAGGCTTCTGAGCCTCTTGAAGGAGACTCTGAGCCTCTTGGAAGGAGGCTCCTGAGCCTCTTGGAAGGAGACTTCCAAGCCTCTTGGAAGGAGGCTTCTGAGCCTCTTGGAAGGAGGCTTCTGAGCCTTTGGAAGAAGGCTTCTGAGCCTCTTGGAAGGAGGCTTCTGAACCTCTTGGAAGGAGGCTTCTGAGCCTCTTGGAAGGAGGCTCTGAGCCTCTTGGAAGGAGGCCTGAGCTCTTGGAAGGAGGCCTGAGCCTCTTGGAAGGAGGCTTCCGAGCCTCTTGGTAGGAGGCTTCCTGAGCCTCTTGGAAGGAGGCTCTGAGCCTCTTGGAAGGAGGCCTGAGCCTCTTGGAAGGAGACTTCCGAGCCTCTTGGAAGGAGACTTCCGAGCCTCTTGGAAGGAGGCTTCCGAGCCTTCCTCCAGGGATTCATATACGAATTCCTGTAGAAGTTCCTCTAGAAAGGAGGCTTCCGAGCCTCTTGGAAAGAGGCTTCCGAGCCTCTTGGAAAAAGGCTTCCGAGCCTCTTGGAAGGAGGTCTCCGAGCGTCTTGGAAGGAGACTCTGAGCCTCTCGGAAGGAGACTCTGAGCCTCTCGGAAGGAGACTCTGAGCCTCTCGGAAGGAGACTCTGAGCCTCTCGGAAGGAGACTCTGAGCCTCTTGGAAGGAGGCTTCCTGAGCCTCTTGGAAGGAGTCTTCTGAGCCTCTTGGAATGAGGCTTCTGAGCCTCTTGGAAGGAGGCTTCTGAGCCTCTTGGAATGAGGCTCTGAGCCTCTTGGAAGGAGGCTTCTGAGCCTCTGGAAGGAGGCTTCTGAGCCTCTTGAAAGGAGGCTTACGGGCCTCTTGGAAGGAGGCTTACGAGCCGCTTGGAAGGAGGCTTCCGAGCCTCTTGGAAGGAGGCTTCTGAGCCTCTTGGAAGGAGGCTTCTGAGCCTCTTGGAAGGAGGCTTCTGAGCCTCTTGGAAGGAGGCTTCTGAGCCTCTTGGAAGGAGGCTTCGAGCCCCTTGGAAGGGGGCTTCGAGCCTCTTGGAAGGAGGCTTCTGAGCCTCTTGAAGGAGGCTTCTGAGCCTCTTGGAAGGAGGCTTCTGAGCCTCTTGGAAGGAGGCTTCCTGAGCCTCTTGGAAGGAGGCTTCTGAGCCTCTTGGAAGGAGGCTTCTGAGCCTCTTGGAAGGAGGCTTCCAGCCTCTTGGAAGGAGGCTTCAGAGCCTCTTGGAAGGAGGCTTCCGAGCCTCTTGGAAGGAGGCTTCCGAGCCTCTTGGAAGGAGACTTCCGAGCCTCTTGGAAGGAGGCTTCCGAGCCTCTTGGAAGGAGGCTTCCGAGCCTCTTGGAAGGAGGCTTCCGAGCCTCTTGGAAGGAGGCTTCCGAGCCTCTTGGAAGGAGGCTTTCGAGCCTCTTGGAAGGAGGCTTCCGAGCCTTTCTCCAGGGATTCCTGTACGTAAGTTCCTCCAGGAATTCCTGCGGAAGTTCCTCCAGGAGTGCCTGCGAAAGTTCCTCCAGGAGTTACTGCGGAAGTTCCTCAATTTTAATAGCACAACATCAGTTGTCAACCCTCATATAACTTCTCCAGAAATTACTGCCGAAAGTCCCCAAAAAGTTCTCCAACTTTTTATCTAGGAATGACCAAATAAACTTCTGGATTTTTCTCTCAAGAATTCTCCAAGCATATCTTTAAGAATTTACCCTGGAAATTCGCCCAATCTTTCTTCTACGAGATTCTCAACGAGTTCGCCCTGAAAATCATCCAGAAATTTCCGCGGAATGTACTTCAAGAATTCTTCCATTAATCACTCGAAGAATTCCCGGGAATTTTTCCTAAAATTTCGCGGAGAATTTATTTTGGAATTCCCCCAAAAATCTTAAAGTTGTTCTCCAGTTACTTCTACGAATGGCGCCGGGATATTTTTCTTTTAGAAGAATTCAAGATGGAATTTTTGTAGAAAAATCCGGAGGAGTTCCGGATAGATTTTCTGAAACAATGCTTGGGGCATTTATTGAAGAAATTCTGGTTTTAATCTCTGGAGGGTTGTTTGGATTAATTCTTGAATGAATTTTTGATGTTATGTCTGGTAGGATTGGTGTTCCGGTTTTGGTCGCTTTTGTGCATAATTTCACCACTCCGAAAAACATATATTTATTTTTCGAAAATAATAATCCTTCAGTTTCAATACTATACACAGCTACAAAGTTTTTCTCATGTTAGAGCTAAAAGCCATTCGAAAAAGTTTTTGTACAGACTTTTATTAGCGAAGGTGCCCTGACCAAAACTTACCATTTTTCTGTCAACAAATTTCATCGTCTGTCAGCTCTTATGAGATCAAGAAATACAATCATTTTATTGAAGATTTGCTGGAAGTGCAGCTAACAAAGTAAACGTTGATAGATGGTGCGTACCTTTTTCACCAAGGTGAATCGAAAAGACAATATATTCACTTCCAAGACGATTTTGTGATAGAAGGCCCGGAGCTCATAGTGTCATACCAATCGACACAATTCGACGAATTGAGATGATGTCTGTCTGTATGAGTGTGTGCGAGTGAGACATGCGTAAAAAAAACTCGTATTTTAGGCAATTAACTTGATCCTATTTATTTGCAAGTTGCATTCGACGGGAATTCCTGTCCTGTTTCCTATTGAAAATTGGCTAGATCGGATTATAGGATCAAAAGTTATGGCCAAAATACGATTTCTATACAAAAAACACGCTAAGAAAATCTCACTCAAGTCTTTTTAGTATATATAATGCACGAGAAAGGCACAAACACCGCTAGGTGGATGAATCAGGGTTTTTAGCCTACGGCTACACAGCTAAACGGTTCTCGGTCTCAAAAATTTTCGTATTGAATGCTTTCTCCACTTGCCTGGTCATAAAAGCATCATCGTGGTAGCCTCATTACACACGAATGCGTCACTTCCACTACTTCCAATAGATTTTACGTATGCTGTAGATAGCAAATAGTCAATTGCTCTACATCTGACCTTCTGGTATCCGTTGATTGAATTTATTTTATTAGTCACTAAAAAGTATAAACAAATAACTCTTGAAATTTGCTTTCCTGATCATTTCTTAATTCCACCGTTGAACAACGAAACAACCGAGCGAACTGAATTGAACATCCTTATCCAGAGCACCCTCCATCAAAGCGCGGAATATCGAAACAGACACTGATTGGTCTTTATCCTGTGAAGTGCGGGAAGGAATTTTGGGGGATGAACCTCGATACTATCGCACGCTCTATTATTGTTGCACGCTCCCCGATCCAGTTCGGAGGCACGTTCCAGTGAACTTGATCCAGATGACTAACGTGCGAGGGGGAAAAATCGAATCAATCCTGATCGGAATGATGATAGAGGAGGGTTCCCGCTCCGTCGGAAAAGGGCCCTCAGATGATTTAGTTAGTATTTCAACCACACTCAAGTGAATCCTTTCAGGCGCAATTGCATGAAAATAGAGCTGTGTAGGAGAATGACATGGTGGAAAACGGTGGAGCGATTTTCCGTTCCATGTTTGCAGCTGAAAGGTACGGTTAGTGCCGTGGAAGTAGCTATTTAGGTCGCTGATTGCAAAATCTAATGAACCATATAGAATATAATGGGAGATGATTCTTCGTTTTGTCCATTGCCAACATCATTCGTTTGCAGTGCACTTATGGCAGTTGCTCGGTTTTTCGTTGCACCGTATTAGTGGCAGCTTGGATTCGGGAATACGTCCCAGGAAGGAGGGGTATTTAATTGATCACGTACCGTTCAGTAGATTGTATTTCTATTAAAATAAATTGAATTTGTTGAAGAAATTATTTCATTCAGTTATCAGTAAAGAATCTTTTTCGGCATTTCCTCAATTTCTCCACATTGTAGACAAATTGTTTTTGTAAATTGATAATTCCTTATTATTTTCAGACGCCAAGTTAACATCCAATTGATACATCTTCCAAATTTGAGCAAGCATTGATGATTTGAAGGTTTGCAGTTTGTATAACTCCTACCGGTCCTTTTGGTCTTTATGATGCCATTGAATCCACCTGATGTTGCTCGACGTTTGCTTCGGAAATAAAAATAAAAACGAATCGCGATCAATCGACTTCCGGCTAGATAATTTCCACCAGGTGGTCGTGACACGAGAAGTGGCACCGCCGAGAGTTTCCATCCACCATCACGGACGGACGGTGGAAAATCGTTCAGCCAATTACTTTCCGTTCATTTTCCCATTTCCTCACCGATGGCGTCGGACGCTATCAGCGTCGGAATCGCAGAACCTTCTAAACGGTCCCTGCTGGCGATATCAAAATCAGCCGTTTTATCAAGTGGCTACCCTGGTTCAAAAGTTTTTGTTTCACTTTTATTTTGGCTAATTTCCCCAAACCATAATTAAGTTCGCATTCCGGTCGGTGGATTGTGATAATTGGCTGGATCTGTAACTGGCAAGCATCATCATCCTCAGCAGCGTGCCGTTTCCATGTCAGGTTGTCGTCATTATAGTCACGAGCGTCGTTCGTCGTAATGGATTATGGTGATGCGATGCTAGTTGATGAATAATTTAGTATGATTTTTGCTTTGGGCAAGTGAAAACACCAGTTTTCTTGTAGAACTTGCTGCTGTTTCACTTGGTGCGGCATTTATTTCGTTCGCTGGAAGGGGTTTGTCGTGCCGCACGCTTCCCTCGGTGGTCATCATAAATAAATTAACAAGTTTATGAATTTTATTGCTTAATTGAGTTATCGCCCGAGAGTGACTGAGTAAAAGTTCGGTTTTTGAAAACATTTTAATTTTTATGTCCTTTTGATATGGAAGAACTTTTTAGTCAGATTACCCGAAAGCTTGAATTAAATTTGGTTTAATTATTGCTTTAGGATAGTACCAAGTAGCGTGCGTGTGAAAAAAAGAGTATGGATAATCATTAGATTAATACATTCTCATGAGCTGTATACCTGCATTTTTAAAGCCGAAGTTTTGGCCGATTCTATAGATATGGATTAACATTAAAAGCAAATGGTTCTAATGTTGTTAACATGTTCAGTCCATCAACAGCAATGAAGGTTCATACTATTGTTACCGGCGGGTAACATTTGTATACTTTTTGTTAATTCGAGCGTGATGAAGGTTTTGTCAGATTTGTTTTTTAACGGTGGGTTTAAAATCTTGCGTTGGGTGGTCGAAACGCAAGCCAAAAAATGAGCGCCTTGCCCAGTGCGAAACAACATTTAAAGGCGGAAGGATGGAACGCATGCTTTCGGTGGGCAAATGAGTACCAGGCTGCAGCAAGGAAAAATCGAAAGCAACTGAGGGGAGTGTGACTTCTGGCTTTGATGGGAAGAGAGGTGTTTTTTCATGTAAAGTCGTGAAATAGAAAGTGGTTTGCATTGACCTAAATAACGAGGTGGTAAATCTCCAAGCCCCGAATTATTGGTTGGGCACTTCGTCGCCTGTCTAGAATCGTGTGCCGCATCGGTATTATCGTCCGGCACATAGCCGGACTCCCGCCTTACGTTTCAACGAGCGGTCGTTTGCTACCGGCATAACAACCCACCGACATCCTCTGCGTCCAAGCCGCTGTTGGCCCTATTGTCGCCCGGCCACCTGCTGGCCAATTCTCCGTCCGGCCGTTCGTCGGCCACATCACATCACATCACCGTTCTTCCGTCGTCGTCATTAACCGCGAAATCGTCCAGCTTTCGACCAACTACCTACCCGCATCGTAGCACGTTTGCAATACCACCGACCGGCAACAGAACGCTATTGGCCAGCCGAATCATCGTCCGACATTTCGTCGGCTGCATCATTCCCCGAATTCCCTCGGACTGAACCTTCGATCGGCAGCCCACCGGCTACGTAACCGCCGGCCTTCGTGTCGGCTGCTTCCTTTCTTGACCACCCGACCACCGCATCATTACCAACCACCTGTAAGTTTTTGCCTTTCTCGTATACTAAGTATACGTAAAGGCTATATGATCGCTCCAAAAATAAACTTTTTATAGAAGGCTCGGAGACCCATAGTGTTATATACCGATCGACTCAGTTCGACGAATTGAGGTGATGTCTGTGTGTGAGTGTGTGTGTTTTTTTTTCTTCCTAAGCAATGCACAGTGTTACTTTTTGTCGATTTCGTGCGCTTTTTTAATAGCATCGTTTCTGTTGATTTTTTCGCTGTAGTTTGTTTGGAGGAAACGTTAGGGTAAGGGCTTTTTTTTGAGAAAATCTGTGAAATGATTAATCCACCTAAAAGTGAGATAAAATTTTTACTTTTTCACCTAAACCGTATATGCGCCTAGTGTCTTCGAGAAAGTTTTAGCGGATGGTATTTCAGGCCACTTTGCCAAAAATCATGTATCTGTGACTTATACTTTACTAGATATGTGACAGGGGAAGGCCCCTAAAATCAGTTTTTTTAGCATAACTTTTTTTATATGTTTCAGGCACTTTTACACCCTTCTACAAAGTTGTTTGGCTAATAAAAATACACGTTTTTGTAGAACATTGCGAAGCTCTATCTCTTAAAATTGATAAGTTATTTGAGAAAATATGTTTTTCTAGGGTATTTGAGAATCGTATAACTTGGTCCGGCGCAAATGGCGCAGACAACTTTTAGTTCTCTGAAGCTGCTGTATGTTGACTCTTGCCTAGCGATTGAAGCTTGTGTTTACAATGAAATTACAAACGAGTTATGATTAATTATTTTAGAGCGTCTTAGGGGAATGCTACAAGGTTAAAAGACTATTATTCTTCCATTTACTTCCACTATTAACTTTTTTATGTATCAACAAGCAGATACGCATTTCGTTTCCTACTTGGAAACTTCTTCAGTGTTTGTTATCGACTGAAGAAAAACATTGCTCATTAACTTTAAATATGGTGTGTAGGTAGAACTGTAGGTAAAAATTAGGGCATGTCGATTCGTCGTCGTCCCGTGGGTAGTAATCTAAACAGCCAGGTATATCCGTTTCCTTGATCTTTGTTAAGTAAGTTTATTTGTTTTTGTTTGTAAATTTCTAAGCTTTCCGCTACGTCAAGTTTCCAAGGATTTTGTATTTTGTCTGAGAAGTGATATGTTGTCTTTGGTTAATTGATGATCTTCGTTAAATATATGTTCGGCTACTTTAGATTTGAAATGATAATGTATACCTTTTTCAGTGTCTTTGTTTGCTTTAGTTACTTCTGCCAAATGTTCTTTTAACCTCGTGTCTAGTGTTCGTTTTGTCTGTCCTATGTAGATTTTGTCACAGTGTGGGCATGATATTTTATAAACTCCAGATTTTCCTAATGCGTCAACGGGGTCTTTTGTGCTTCCAAGTAGTGTCTTCAGTTGGTTGTTCCTGCTACTGAAAACTAATTCGATACCAATTTTTCTATATTTAGAGCGTAATGGTCTGGTTATATTATGGTCAAAATTAACGGATACCCGTCGCAATTCATTTGTTATTGGTGATAATGTAGTCAATGTTTTCTATACTGGGTTTTTCTATGTTTGTCTATAATAACTTGAATAGTTCTAGTTGAGTATCCGTTTAGTCTAGCTGTTTCAAAAATGTAATTTAATTCTTTCTGTTTCCCTGTGACGCTAAGTGGAAAAGTCTCGAGTCTATGTATCATGTGTTGGAATGCGGCTGCTTTGTGTTGGTGTGAATGGTTTGAAGTGTTGGGTATAACTCTTTGTGTGTGTGTGGGTTTTCTGTAAATTTCAAAATTTATTTGGTTTGATTCTCTAACTATTAAAACATCCAAAAAGGGCAATTTTCCGTCTTTCTCTTGTTCACAAGTGAACTTGATATCCCCTGTGTGCACTGTTAATGGCTTCTAGGAAATTTCACCGAACACACCGAACTGTGATGTACATTTCAACGTTTTTGACAGCTTGATACACGCTCAAAAACATTTAATCATATTTGTGTATTCAATTGCGAACAATCATTTTACAAAATATTGAGAAGCGATTCCTCCTTATACAGAATTAATTAAAAAAGCAGAGATTTATAGAGGAAGTTTGAAATCGATATAACACACGTGTAATTTCGTGTAAACATAAGTTTCAATCACTAGAGAAAAGTAGAAGAACAGTAGTTTCTGTGTGGCATTGGACAGGCCTATTTATCATGAACAGGCCTATCCTGCATATGTCAAATGACAGATCCTGTCAGTCATCGTGAGTATACACATTCACGGCCGGTCGATCCCATCTTCCTCGCGAGTGCAGCAGTACAAACATGATGGGTGACAAATATGCGCGATGTTGAATTGCACATTTGGCGATCCTGCCAGGAGTGCATAAACATATTTCGCATGAAGTCACCCATCATGTTTATAGAAGTGTGTGAAAAAAAACAATTTCGGACGTAGCCGAAAAAGTGAAGGCAGCGGAGCTTTTTGCATCGGTAAGAAGAGTAGCGATTATGTTTTGCCTTTCTCGTACAACAAAGTTGTACCAGAAAGGCTTTCATTTCACTCCCAAAACGTACTTTTTATAGAGCGCTTGTAGACCCATAGTATTATATACCATTCGATTCAGCTCGACAAACTGAGCAAATGTCTGTCTGTCCGTGTGTGTGTCCGTGTGTGTGTGTGCGTATGTGTGTGCACATTGAAACATTAGCCAATTTTTCTAGTACTAAACCTGAATCGATTTTGCTACAACAAGTTGCATTCGATGGGGAATGTTTTCTTCTTGTTCACTATTGAGTTTCATAATGATGGCACTTATCAAAACATAGTAAATATTCAAAGAGTTATGAGGCATCCTTATTTCGTAACAAATAAGCTATCAATTTTCTAGGTTATGTTCTCCCAAGACACAATTTATTCGAAACCGGCACACTGACAGCATAGAAAACACAGCTTACACGGAAGAAAAACTTCACAAAGAAACATAGAAACCCATTAATGAGTTAAAAAGTACCTATTTTAAGATTTCATGTATACACTGAAAATTCTCGTTTATTTTTCAAAATGACCTAAGAATATATTTTCATGAATGAATTTTAATATTGCGATCAACAGACCAATATGATAGCTTTTGATTGCAGTACACAAATTAATTCATGAATAAAAGGTGACATATGTTCTTTTTAAAAGTTAAGCGTCATTTCTGCCATTTCTTTCCCCTATGGGCAGCAGTGAGAAGTGAAAAGTGAGACGTGAGAAGTGCGAAGTGAGGAGTGAAAAGTAAGAAGTAAGAAATGAAAAATGAGAAATGAAAAATCACCAGATGATCCGAAATGAAAACAAAAATGTTTTTCCAAATTTAATCTAGACTATCCTTTGAAAAGAGCTGAAATTTTTTTGCTAATATTTTCAAATGGATATAATAGAAAAACGACGCATCCCACAAAAAAGTGTTGTATGGGTGACCATCGCAAAATCAGTCAAACTTTCTAGTGAAAATATCGGAAACAATCCAAATTGAGCCCTACACTGAAAAAAATCAGTTTTAAAATTTTTAAGTCGATTTGCGAAAAAACGCCCTTTTTTATTTAAATGAAATTTTGTCTCAAGATAGGTGATTACACACCAAATTTTTTTCGCCGAAAATCAGCATAATTTTGCTGAATTTTGCCGAGCTGAATGATCAGCAAACATTTCAGCAAAAACAAATTACTGAAAATGTCAGTAAGCTGAACTGTCATTACTTTTGACAACTATCTACTGAATATTCAGCAAATTCAAAAAGTTTACTGAATATTCAGTTGGTTTGACCAATGCAGGATTTGACAGCATTATGCTGATCACATCCAGCAAATTGGATCAAACTGCTGATATTATCAGTATTTTAACCACGAATGAATTGTTTAAAAAATAAAATTTGTTTTTTTTTCTTTTTCATGATTTTTTATTTGTCTGGTAATAAAAAGGAAATAAACGATAAGAATTAATAATCATCTTATGGTGTCTAACATTGAATAACTTTTTTCTGGCATGGTCCAAATGGCATGACGCGATGTCCTCTTCAATTTGTTTTAATTGCCTGTAAATATTTAAAATTGAATTCTAATTTTATTGATGATAATATGTGATAATATGGTTCACTTATTAAAATATATGCAATGTGCTTCACTAGTTTAAAAATATGCTATACTTACAGGATTAATGTTGGAAAATATGGAATACGAGGTAACAACAAATATTAAACCTTTGAAAGCTAAACTCAAAATGGGTGCTTTTTTAAGAATGACAGTTGATGGGATATGCTGAGAAATCAGTAAATTGGAAAAATTTGCTGATTTTTAGTAAATACAAATTTAATTACTGACATTCAGTAAACTTCAAAATTGCTGGTTGCTTTTCAGCAATGAACTTTGCTGAAAAACTTTTTAAGAAATTGGTGTGTATGTTCCCTACCAACCGTCCATACATCGCAAGCTGGGCACTCTTAAGGAAAAAAAGTTTTTCTAACAAAAATTTTTTCTTGTCGGAATTATTTTCAGTGTATTTTCATCTGAAATTAAACCAATGAAAGCCATCGTTTTAGAACCCCAAGCAAATCTATTTTTATGATACATTGTCTAATTTAGTCACTAAATATAGTTTGTTTTTAAATTAAGAGTAATATTAAGAAGGGGTTTATATCTTCAAAAAAAATAATATATTCCATTATTAGCTTCTTTAGTTGCGACCAGTTACGACCAAAACATTGTACTCTGCCTGACTGTACAGGAATACTTAATATGAGTATATTATGTATACATATGTTAAATCCACCCTTAAAGACACTGAAAAATCAATTCCGTCAAGAAAAGTTTTTGTTAGAAAATTTTTTTCCCTTCAAAATGCCCAGCTTGCGATGTATGGACGGCTGGTAGGAACATAATCACCTATCTTGAGACAAAATTTCGTCCAAATCGAAAAGGGCGTTTTTTGCAAATCGACTTTTAATTTTTAAATCGTTTTTTTAGTGTAGGGTTCAATTTTGAGTTTTTCAAAAGTTTTATTAGAAAGTTTGACTGATTTTGCGATAGTCACTCATACAACACTTTTTTGTAGGAAGGGTCGTTTTCGATTATATCCATTTGAAAAATCAGTAAAAACAAGTTTGACCCTTTTCAAAAGATAGTCTGAATCAAATTTGAATAAACTAAGTATGCACTTTTCTTTTAACTGCACTTCTTAAATATTGACCAATAAATTTACAAAAGTCAACTTAAACAATCAGAACACTTGCAAGTTCCCAAAAGTTCTATTTTGGCTTTACGCATTTTATTATAAGGCCCTCCTTAGCCGTGCGGTAAGATGCGCGGCTACAAAGCAAGACCATGCTGAGGGTGGCTGGGTTCGATTCTGGTGCCGGTCTAGGCAACTTTCGGATTGGAAATTGTCTCGACTTCCCGGGCATAGAAGTATCATCGTGCTAGCCTCATGATATACGAATGCAAAAATGGTAACCTGGCTTAGAAACCTCGCAGTTAATAACTGTGGAAGTGCTAAATGAACACTAAGCTGCGAGGCGGCTCTGTCCCAGTGTGGGGATGTAATGCCAATAATAAGAAGCATTTTATTACATTTCCCGCATAACTTTTCAAAAGGACCTAAGTAAATTTTTTTCATGAATTCTCGCTTAACTTTTCAAAAGGACGTAAGTAACATTTTTTTTCATGAATTAATTTGAATACTGCAATCAATATTGTGATTCTCGAGATATTATAGCATTTTGTTCATTCACCTCTGCCTCGCTTAGTTGTGCGCCGCTAAGGTATTGTGTCATATTATGGTACTTTACTCAATTTAAGTGTAGAATATTACATCACAAATTAAACATAATTGCACTACTAATATCCACTTAAACAATATACCGAACGCAACACAGGCGAAAGAAAAGCAAAAACTACTAAACCTCGAACAATTTCACTTAAAATATCTTTTCGTAAAGGGACGCCAATATGCTACATACCTTACAAGCGAATGTGGAAAAGCTTACCGAAAGCTCACATCTATTTGACATTGGTTTATTTACTTTTTGCATGGCGCACAACTCGGCGCATGGGACCCGGCGCGTAACTGGTGAGCCAGTATGCTAATTTTAGAAAAGAATCGCAATAGCTTTCATGTTGTTCTGTTGATTGCAGTACTCAAATTAATTCATGAAAAAATGTTACTTAGGTCATTTTGATAAATTATGCGAGATCTATAGTACAGCAGAAAGTCCATTGCTGATAAACGTTCATTTCGAACAATACACCGCAGATTGCTGGTTAATTTTTTTTGACATATACTCTGTATCGCTCAAACCAACAGCGAATAATCTAGCGACTACTTTAACGAACTATTTAAGGAACATCTACTTTAACCGACCGTGTCCATTTAGCAAGTACGGTGTTGAATATAATCTGGAGATTAAAATAACACTTAGGCTGTGAACCATTCCACCGATTCGTTTAACTTTTAGTTAAACTTTAGTTATTTTCCCATCGTGGTTAAAATCTTACTCCGAAGCCGACCCATTTGAGTTTTGACAGATTGATAGTTATTCGGAACGAAATGGATTTGGCGCCAATTTTCTCGCGAACAAAGTTTAACTATTGAACTGTCAAATCTAACCATGCTCCGGAGCAGGGTTATTTTTAACCACGGCGAAATAACCATCGAACTGTCAAATTTTAACTAAAAGTTAAACGAATCGGTTGAATGGTTCACAGCCTAAATAAAGTTTTAAAAAAACTTAGCAAGTGACCGCACAATATTGAGTAAAACAAATTAAGGGTGTAGCATTTCTGCATGCGGTGAATAAATTTCGCACCGTGTATATAACTGACAGCATGAATGTTTGTGTTGCTTCTTTCGTGCTTTATTGATGATGCTAATCTCTCAAGCAAAGTTTTCCAAAGCTTCAAATGTGGAACACGAAAACTAATGGACGAACACACACGCGCTAGAGACCCGAAGCCGATGACTTCATCCGCTCGCCTCAACACAGCTGTAAAAGTTTCGTCGTTGGAAATAAAAATCGCATACCTACGTACATGCTTTCTCGTGCGCTCGTTACGTTTGCTGCCATTTTGTTTCATGCTTTGGAAGGAAAGAAGAGGCGTGTCATTAAGGCTAACTGCTTTTTGGTTTGGGTGGTTTGGGTGGAATGATGGTGTAGTTTGGGCATATGGGTGATTTGAACATAACGTTCATACACCTCCTTATTTCCATATTATGCGGCTTTTTTTTCATTTATATTTATGTGAATTGTTGGTTTCATTTTCACAAATGTACTTGTACAATTATTACACAAAGGGATGCAAAATCAATGTATGACATACAACTATGTAGTATTATTGAACTTTAATATTACATTGGTGAGAAAACACTACGTGGGAATCAGGAAAGTTGGAAACATATCGAATTTTAATCCATATGTATTTTTCAAAACGCGCCGTTGCGCTAATCATCGTATTTACTATCGCTAATCATTGTACTACCGCACGATCGCATATTTGTAACATATGCATTTTTTCCTTTCTCGTACAACAAAGTTGTACCGAAAGGCTATATGATTGCTAAAAAAAACTTGATAGAAGGCCCGGAGACCCATAGTGTTATATACCGATCGACTCAGCTCGACAAACTGAGGTGACGTCTGTTTTTTTTGTGTATGTGTGTGTGTATGTGTACAAATAAAATTCACACTTTTTAGAACTTAGAATTATCCGATTTACTCGCAACAAGTTGCATTCGACGGGGAATTGTTTGCTATTGGAAATGGGCCCGATCATTGCTTTTCGGAATTATTGAAAAAACATTGTTTTTCCCGAAAGGTCCCCCTTGAAAATTCAAAGAACAATTTTTTTTGAATGGCAAAATGCAAGGCAAAAATATTAAAAATGATCGAAAAAATGTGATCTATTCCCCCAAAGAGCTTTTTTGACCTTTCTAATGTGATTTTTTCAATATATTTTATAATGCACGAGAAAGGCATCATCACTGCTAGGTGGATTAATCTGGGTTTTAGTTTTTTGTAAACACTCTTTATTACTATGTCAAACGGAGTTATTTCTGCGGAAAAGGGAACGCAAAAAGATATGCTTGTTTGCCAGTCTCTTTCAATTTGTTAAGAGAAGTAGTTTATTAGATACGATCTGGCCGATTTGATTTGATTGGTTATGAATTATTCAAGTGTGTGATTGGTGAAAAACTTAAATACACCAATAAGAACTTCTGAGTTTTATTTTCAAAACAAGTTCATTGAAACTAAATGTTATAATGTTTAAATGTTTTTTATTACAATAGTTTGAATTATCAAGAACACGTATTCGTACAGTTCTTTGAATGTGCAATGGATTGGAAAGTGTTACAGAAATTTTCTACTTTGTTGATGGCTAATGTTGGCTATGAGGTTGGCTAAGGTTGGCTATCCTTTGGAAAATTGAAGGTGCAATTTGCGATGTGACCTGCGAAGAGAAAATGTAATGTCATCTGCATTCAGCCAAACGCTACCACGAACTATCAGATGCATCTAGCATCTTGAATACAATATTTTGAATTACCTTTGATTTTCGAAGATTTCTCCCTTTTGAAGAGTATTCGAACATAGCCGTGATGCCTGATATTATATAGTTATGGATGTGTTTTACTCCGATATGAAAACCATGGTGAAACATAAAAACACTTTCGCGAATTGAAAACATATATAGCGCTATGAAAGGTCGATCAACTATAATAAGAAGAAGAATAAAAGACAAAACTATGAAAAGGAAGAACCGTTTCCACATGCGTTGTCTCGGAGAGCGACAGAGTTCAATAAAGAAAGCTTGATTGGTATAGCTGAGGATGAATCACAGTGCTGCGCGGTGAATGTTCGCATTCAAGTGTTTCTTCCTCTGCGTTGGTGGGACGCCAGCCAGAAAAATGATGTTATTGTGGATCGGAATGATTACAATTCTGCGTGATGGGACGCCCACACTCAAGAGTTTCTTCCTCTACTTTGGTGGGACGCCCACAAAAATAATGGTGCTATTGTGAATCCTAATGATCACAATTCTACGTGGTGGGACGCCCGCGCTCAACATGTTTCTCCCTGTGCGTTGGTGGGACGCCCGTAAGAAGAACAGTGTTATTGTGGATCGGAATGATCACAAATCTGCGTGGTGGGACGCCCCCATTCAAGTGTTTCTTCCTCTGCGTTGGTGGGACGCCCGCAAGAAGAATGGTGTTATTGTGGATCGGAATGATCACAATTCTGCGTGGTGGGACGCCCGCATTCAAGTGTTTCTTCCTCTGCGTTGGTGGGACGCCCGCAAGAAGAACGGTGTTATTGTGGATCGGAGTGATCACAATTCTGCGTGGTGGGACGCCCGCATTCAAGTGTTTCTTCCTCTGCGTTGGTGGGACGCCCGCAAGAAGAATAGTGTTATTGTGGATCGGAATGATCACAATTCTGCGTGGTGGGACGCCCGCATTCAAGTGTTTCTTCCTCTGCGTTGGTGGGACGCCCGCAAGAAGAATGGTGTTATTGTGGATCGGAATGATCACAATTCTGCGTGGTGGGACGCCCGCATTCAAGTGTTTCTTCCTCTGCGTTGGTGGGACGCCCGCAAGAAGAATGGTGTTATTGTGGATCGGAATGATCACAATTCTGCGTGGTGGGACGCCCGCATTCAAGTGTTTCTTCCTCTGCGTTGGTGGGACGCCCGCAAGAAGAATGGTGTTATTGTGGATCGGAATGATCACAATTCTGCGTGGTGGGACGCCCGCATTCAAGTGTTTCTTCCTCTGCGTTGGTGGGACGCCCGTAAGAAGAATGGTGTTATTGTGGATCGGAGTGATCACAATTCTGCGTGGTGGGACGCCCGCATTCAAGTATTTCTTCCTCTGCGTTGGTGGGACGCCCGCAAGAAGAATGGTGTTATTGTGGATCGGAATGATCACAATTCTGCGTGGTGGGACGCCCGCATTCAAGTGTTTCTTCCTCTGCGTTGGTGGGACGCCCGCAAGAAGAACGGTGTTATTGTGGATAGGAGTGATCACAATTCTGCGTGGTGGGACGCCCGCATTCAAGTGTTTCTTCATCTGCGTTGGTGGAACGCCCGCAGAAGAACGGTGTTATTATTGATCAGAGTGATCACAGTTCAGCCAAGCACGAGTATCTTGCTCAGCGATGGTCGAAGACCTACAAGTTGTTTGGTGTTGTGGATCCGAAATGTCACAGGTACACAAGAGGATTGATTTAACTGATATAAGATATTCGGCCATGATTTGGAGCTGTTCATCGACCTTTTTTTTTAGTTACGGTATCTGGTTTTTGTTGCTAGTTGTTTCACAAATGTGAATGCACAGTGCATTGGACGTGTGCTCGAAAAAAACAGAAGTAGTGGTAGTGATTTGAAGTACACGTGAAATGTTACTTCACGAGTTGTGAGTAGAATTGAGAGTCGAGACGCACACTGCATGGTAGTTCCTTCAGAGTGGTTTCCCATATTTATGTGAGCCACCATTTAAGTGTGTTCTTCGATTATGAAATGAGATGCACGCAATACAATGGAGTGCCGGGAATGATTGTTTGCTACAAGATGCTTTTGTATCATGATGAGAGAGTAACCGGATGATACATAATATGTCGTAGGTGTTATTTTTTTCATGCAGAAGAGAAGGGTCAATGCATTTTTTTTGGAGAAGAGGGGAGATGTGTGGCATTGGACAGGCCTATTATCATGAACAGGCCTATCATGCATGTGTCAAATGACAGATCCTGTCAGTCATCGTGAGTATACACATTCACGGCCGGTCGATCCCATCTTCCTCGCGAGTGCAGCAGTACAAACATGATGGGTGACAAATATGCGCGATGTTGAATTGCACAGTTTCTGAATCCTAAAAAGTTTTGTGGGCCATTTTGCGCCGGAACAGGCTATTTGATTTCTGAACACCCCTAGAAAAAACACCTTTTTCATTATAACTTTTAAGCTTTAAGAGATAGCGCTTCGCAATGTTCCACAAAAACGTGTAGTTTTGTTTGACAAATAACTTTGTAGAAGGTTGGAAAAGTCTTGGAAAAATAGAAAAAAAGTTATGATAAAAATGTGATTTTAGGATCTTCCATTGAAAAAGTCACATATTTTTAAAGTATAATAGTTAGACATGGGGTGTCTTTGGCAATATGGCTCAAAATACTATCCGCTACAGCTTTCCTGAAGACACTATGTGTATATCTAGTCTTAATAAAAAGTATTTTAGTTTTGCACTTAGTGTACGAGAAAGGCAAAAAGGTGTCTTTTAAATGTCTACACATACACACATACACTCATACACACATACAGACATCAGCTCAGTTTATCGAATTTCTATATAAAACTATGGGCTTATGGGCCACCATCAAATATTGGTTTTTAGTGCGATCCTATAGCCTATACATAATCTTAGTGTACGAGTAAGGCCAAAAACAAGAAAATTTAAAATCTATATAACTCGTTTGTAATTTCGTGTAAACACAAGCTTCAATCGCTAGGCAAGAGTCAACATACAGCAGCTTCAGAGAACTAAAAGTTGTCTGCGCCATTTTGCGCCGGACCAAGTTATACGATTCTCAAATACCCCTAGAAAAACATATTTTCTCAAATAACTTATCAATTTTAAGAGATAGAGCTTCGCAATGTTCTACAGAAACGTGTATTTTTATTAGCCAAACAACTTTGTAGAAGGGTGTAAAAGTGCCTGAAACATATAAAAAAGTTATGCTCAAAAAACTGATTTTAGGGGCCTTCCACGGTAAATGTCACATATCTAGTAAAGTATAAGTCACAGATACATGATTTTTGGCAAAGTGGCCTAAAATACCATCCGCTACAACTTTCTCGAAGACACTAGGCGCATATACGGTTTAGGTGAAAAAGTAAAATTTTTATCTCACTTTTAGGTGAATTAATCATTTCACAGATTTTCTCAAAAAAAGCCCTTTATGATATCTAACGTTTCCTCCAAACAAACTACAGCGAAAAAATCAACAGAAACGATGCTATTAAAAAAGCGCACGAAATCGACAAAAAGCAACACTGTGCAATGGAGGGGGAATCTGCTCAACAGACATCCTGGGTTGTCCAGGAAGTGCGGGGTTAGGGGCTACCTCCAAACGAGGGAGGCAGGACTGCATCCCCGACCCGCTAAATCGTTTCCATTGCCGCCAAGCCCATCGTCCCTTCGGTACAACCAGAAAGTAATGCTTCAATGGGGGGCCAGTGCATAACGCACCCTCGAGGTTAGCTGCGTGTCCTTGCAGCATCGAACATCGTGACTCGCTTTTTAGAAGAACACCATGGTATCGTGGCAGCACATTGCCGGCTTTTCAGGTGGCCTTACCACGCCCTATGTCCTCGGAAGGTGGGAAGGGTCGACTTCGCGCCTGCTTCCCTCTGCACGACTGGTATCAAGAATGATGATGCCGCGTGCACCCCAAATTGACCTCTCTGCGATAGGGCCTATTCGCCAGCACACAGAGGGACTTGCCGACGCGGTGCCTACGCCTGCCCCAGCCTTGACGAGGACCCCTGTCCGTCCTCGGGCTCGGAACCCGCCCGGTTGACCGACGCCGCGAAAGCGACGATACCATGTTGTTCTTCGCGCGGCCACTTGTTCGGTAAAAGGATCGAGTTCGACCACAGGGCACCGGTATGACCCATGAAGCCGACTCCGAACCCTTGAACCACCTCTTATTTACGCCTGAACTAGCCATTCCTCGAATCCACGCGCCACCTTCTATGTAGCTCCGAGATTATTTGGACGATAGCCGATAAAACGGCGTTCCAGCCAACTTCATCTTTACACATCCTCCGGACTCTGGTCACGCATTGTGCGAAAACGCGGCCACACGAACAACACGTGTTCCGCCGTTTCCTCTTAACCTGCGCACAAACCTAAACCTGTACCACCGGTGTAGGTACTGTCTGAAGCAACCATGGCCTGTAAGGACCTGGGTCAGGTGGAAAGTGATTTCCCCATGGCGCCTCTTGACCCACGTACCTATCTCCGGTATAAACCTATGTGTCCATCTACCCTTAGTGGAACTGTCCCACGCACGCTGCCATTTGGCCATTGAGGCCAACCTGACAGTCCTACGGATGCCTCTCGTGCCGCGCATTTCGAAGCACTCTATGTCTTCACCGATAACGATGTCAATAGGCGTCATACCGGTGATGACGCAGAGTGCATCGTGCGACACGGTACGGTACGCGCTCGCAACTCTTAGGCACATGAGCCTATACGTACTTTCTAACTTCGTTCTGTAGCAGTTAATACGCAGGGCCGTGCCCCAAGCTGGCCCCCCATACCTCAGTATGGACAGAGCAACGCTAGCTAGAATCTTGCGCTTGCTGGCATAAACCGCAGAGCTATTGGACATCATCCGGGACAATGCCACTATAGTTGTGGAGGCATGCTTGCAGGCGTAATTGACGTGGCTACCAAACAAAGGTGAGCTTATCGTCGATCATTACCCCCAAGAGTTTGATGGAGCGTTCAGAGGTGACCGTGCAGTTGCCTGCTCTTATCACCGCTTGTTGCTCCGACTTTCGGATGTTAACAACAACCACCTCAGTCTTGTGGTGAGCCAGTTCTAACTTCCTGGAACTCATCCACTCCTCCACAATTGCGATCGAGTGGGCTGCAGTCAACTCCACCTCTTCGATCGATTCGCCGTAGACCTCCAGCGTAATATCGTCAGCGAAGCCGACGATTACCACGCCCATCGGGAACTTCAACCTCAAGACACCGTCGTACATGACGTTCCATAACACCGGACCCAGTATGGAACCTTGCGGAACCCCTGAGGTTATGTCAACGCACTTCCGACCCGCCTCCGTGTCGTATACCAGTACTCGATTCTGGAAGTAGCTTCCGAGAATCTTGTACAGGTACTCGGGAATTCCAGGACGCAGGAGCGCATCTGCAATAGCTGCCCAACTGGCATTATTGAAAGCATTCCTCACGTCGAGAGTCACTACTGCACAATAGCGAACTCCCCTCCTCTTACGCTGGATAGCTATCTCCGCGGATTTGGTAACCGACAAGATAACGTCTACGGTCGACCTACCCTTTCGGAAGCCAAACTGGTTACTCGATAGACCATCCGCACCCTCCGTGCGTATCAACAACCTGTTGAGGATGATCTTCTCGAGCACCTTCCCCACCGTATCAAGCAGGGATATTGGTCTATATGACGACGGATCCCCCGGTGGTTTTCCCGCTTCAGGGAAGACTCCCTCGTCCAGGCATCTCTGCATGACAGATCTGAACATCTCGGGAGCCTCGGCAATGCCCGCTTTGATGGCCAGGTTCGGAATACCATCCGGTCCTGGCGCCTTACCTACACTAAGGGACTGTGCAATCCCCGCAAGTTCCGCCAGCGTTACTCTTCCCTCGTCGGCCACCCTGGCCCGTGGCAGCTCCACAAAGGGAGGCCAGGGACTTGGGTCGTGGCGTGGGAAGAGCCCCGCGATGATCCTCTCCAGCATCTCTGGAGACCGCTCTGTAGGGGCCATCGCCCCACGTGTCTTGGCCATTACGACCTTATAGGCGTCACTCCATGGATTCGCGTTGGCATTTTGACACAGGCCCTCGAAGCAGGCTTTTTTGCTTGATCTAATCTCAGTCTTCAGAGCGGCTTTAGCAGCCACGAACGCCACCCGTCGTTCAACACGCTCCTCTTCTGTGCGTGCATGCTGGTTCGCAATTGCTTGAGTCCACAAGTAAGCCGGTGGCCTCCCATTCTTAGGGTGGACTTTCCTAGGCATGGTGGCATCGCATGCACGCGAGAGTACTGTTACCAGCTGCTCGCCGCTCAGACCGAGAGTATTGTGCTCGTGGCGGAGCGCTTCCTTAAACACCTCGTCGTCGAAGTATGATGTTCTCCAGATACGAGGGCTAGGCCTCGCCCCTTCTTCCGTCTGCTGAATGCTGGTCGTATAGTCGATACTGTAACGAACCGCCAGGTGGTCGCTGTGAGTGTAGCCATCATCTACCCTCCAGTTCGAACTACTCGTTTGGCCAGAACGTAACGTCGATAATCGACTCGGCCCCGTTCCAGTACTTGTGGTACCAACATTAGCCAAGTCCACATCCAACATGGCCAGTGATTCCAGCAGGATCTGCCCCCTTTGATTCGCGGATCGGCTTCCCCATTCCACGGCCCAAGCGTTGAAGTCCCCCGCTATCACCACCGGCCTACGCCCCATCAAGTTAGCCGTCAAACAATCTAGCATTCGACCGAACTGCTCGATCGACCATCGAGGAGGCGCATAGCAGCTGCAGAAGAAGACCCCGTTGATTTTGGCAATGACGAAGCCCTCGTGTTTCGAAGACTCCAACTCTTGGACTGGGTATTTCCCCGTTGTCCATATCGCCGCCATTTTAGACCCATCGGTGACCCAGTTACCGTTCCTGGCGGGTACCCGGTAAGGATCTGCTATGATGGCGATATCCGTCCCCCATTCAGCAACTGTCTGACACAGCAGTTGCTGGGCTGCATCACAGTGGTTCAGGTTTAGCTGCGTTACCTGCACTGTGATTTTGCAGCACGCTTAAACGCCGGGCACTTCGAACCTCCCATGGGGTGCTTGCTGTTCGCAGCTTTGCTGGAACAAATCAAACAGTTGGGAGGGTTCGTGCAGCATTGTGCCTTATGTCCCTCCAATCCGCAGCGTCGACAGAGCTTGCTTCTGTCAGGGCCTTTGCAGTCCCATTGCTTTTGCCCCGGTTCCAGGCACTTGAAGCAAACTTCGGGTTGCTCATATATGCCCACAGGGCATACCGACCACCCCACCTTGACGCTCCTTAACTTGACAACCTTGGAGGCGTCCGTTGCAGATAGCCGAACCAATGCTACCTGTGTCCCTGCCGGACCTTTCCGTAGCCGAACGGCTGCAGTGGACGCCTCCACTTCACACTGTCGTCGCAGTGGCGTGACGAGCTCTTCGATTTCGGTGATCTCGTCCAGGTCTTTAACCCTTAGATTCACCTCCGTCATGAATGCCCTCACCTTGACCGTCTCGCCTAGGACTTCCTCCGCCAAATTCTTGTAGGCGGCGCCCTTTTGCGAGACGCCCCGCTTTAGCTCGAGGATCATCTCGCCCATCCGGGTACGTCTTATTCGACGTCACCGAGTTCACCGAGCTTGACGTCACTCCTCATCGCCTTCAAGACGTCCGAGTACTTAGCCTCGTCCGTTTTGATGACTAGGGCATCGCCCCTGGAGCGATTGGCGCCTACCCTAGACTTCTTGCTACTCTCATTCGCCTGGGCCTTCTTTTCGGCCCTTGACGTCTTCGGTTTCCTCATGTTCTTGACCAGGGTCCAGGATGCGTCATCCCCCTGTATTTCCCTGGTCTGGGGCGGCTGATAGCTCTCAGCCTGCCATAACCCCTTACCACCGTCTTTCCTGGGTGGACGGACCTTTCCAGGTCCTTCCTTCCCCGGTTTTGGAGGTACCTGGCCGGGATTCAGCTTCCCAGCCCCACTACCCTTATTCGGGGTAGTAAACCTCCGCGTTTTGGAGCGGCCCCCAGGGAGCTCATCCCCTGGAGACTGTCTCCCCTGTTTTTGTGTCTGCTCCGTTGGAGCAGTCACCCCCGACATGCCCGCGAATACGCCTCAGTCTGGGTAGATTTTGGCACCACCATCTTCGCTGGCACGCCCTCGGTCGATTCGACCTTGCCCAAATCCGCTAATTCTTGGGCCTTAGTCTGGGTAGACCTCGACTCCACAGATTTCGCGGGTTCGCACTTGGCCGTCCCGACCGCCGTTTCCAGCTTGGCGTCCAACATCGACTTTCGAAGTTTCAGCAAGCTCCTATTGAGGTCCTTACTGATATTATGCTTCGATGACGCAAAGTTAATGATGGCGTCCAGCTGTTCCATCGCCACCTCGAAGGCCGAAAGCCTGTCGCGTTTGCGGTTCATCGCCTCCACAAACCATGGGCCGTCAATAACCTCTACCGGCGTTTTTTTAGCCGAGAGGAAGGTTAAGTGACCCAAGCTGGCGCTGCGCACTGAGCTATTGCCTCTGGCCTCCTAGGCGGAGACCTGAACAACCCACCTCTTGCGAAGGGGTTGTCGCCTACACTACTACCACTAGTTGAAGAATTGCCTTGGTTTTCCATTTTGGTTCCACGAGTTGCTCGGGAAAAGAGGTCCCCCACGCCAGAGCCCAGCATGACGCGGTAAGGGACAATTACTGTGGAGGGTGCCCAGGTACCCCACAGGCTCCGTTAAAGGCCTAGCTTATTATTTCACCCCCCTGGCCATGCATCCCCTCGGCACGGGTCGCTTGATGCCTAGGGATTAGGGGTTAGGGACGATGGTCCCGGTCTAACTCGCAGAGGCCGGTCTAACTCGCAGAGAACGGTGTGTGGCAGCGATGAATGAACCACGAGCTCGTCTAACTCTATGCGAACCAATTATTCAGAAGGTGACTAACGATGGATTGATACTTTGGGAAGGGAATGCTACAAGTATGTCGGACAACAACCCTGATGCTGTTCGCGGGAAGCTTTTTGGGTTGACTAGGATCAAACGATTTGGAGAACGTAGGCGCAACCGAGGGTGGAGAGTTGTGACCTCGAACCGTGTGTTGTGGTGTTGAATTTTTGATTCTGTGTTATCTGTTTAGATGTTTAGAGTTTAGAGTCGTTTAGAGTCGGTTGCAGGTTATTCAAGAATAGTTCTTGAAATGCATACCTAGTTGTTAAAATTGATCATAAGGCAATCAAAATCTGTTTAAAGATATGTTTTTGAAATACTTTGAAGATTGATAAGGTTCATTACATAGAAATCTGGCAGCAAATCTTCAGCTAGAGCCCTGGAACCGTTTCCTGAGTGTCCAAAACTGGTTTTTATGGTATGAAAACTCGTTCAGAAGCATCGCGTAAGTATACGTTTTCTACACGAAATGGTAACGTATAAAAGGACGAATTTAGTACAAATAACAAACATCCAACCCATGGAGATATCATATAGATCCGGAACCAGTAACTTGTTGAATCAATGCAATGGTTACTCTAAAGCTACATTCATAGCTGGTCTGGTCCTAAACATTCAAACCAATTGTTTGAAAACTGAATGAACTAGAGCGAAAACATCATAAAAATTGGAAACTACAAAAAAGGTTTCGGGCGCAAAAGTTTCCTAATTTTTTATTTACAAATTATAAATATAAATTGCACTGCTGCTCAAAAACACAGCATTACCGAAAAAAAATAACGCTGAATTTGCTTCAAAATCTGATATGGAAGCAGTCTCCCTGAAAGCAATTTCAATCACTTCTGATTATGACGATATTCCCAATGCTTTCAAAAGGATTTGCAGGATTTATTATCCCATCTGGATTCCTTAATGTCTGTCATAATCCAAAAGCTAGGTAACGTATCCCTGAGCTGATTCGTTGATAAAATTATCCCTTTGTGATTTTCCATGTTCAAACATTCAAATAACAGTAAACATATTTTACTCGGAACGCGATATCCCATATCAGTATCAGTAGCAATCAGGACAACATTCCAACTGTCGAACATTCCTTCTTAATGGATCTAAGCTGTTTAACATTCTAAAAATTTCCCCGCTTTGATGTTTGTTTTTCTCCGAACACTATACTGTTCAATAGATGTTATTTTTTCCCGATACGGATCTCGCAAGCCATAGAACCTTGTACGACACGGACATTACCAGATGTGGATGGACTGGGAAAGGGGTAAGTGGATAGTGTATCAGTTTTCTTCTCCATTCGCTGCAGCTGTATCGTGGACATGGATACTGGTAGAAAAGCACGAACCCGCTCTTTGGTGTTTCATCGTTACGCTAATGGTCCTTAAATTGACAGAAAAGCTTCCACCCATGGCATAAACATCGGCAGCGACTAGCCGGCGAACGAGGGCATGCTTGTTCTTGAAAGCGTGTACCCTTTTTTCCTCTTGGAGCTATATGAAATTGTTTCCTTTTGTACCGTTGTCGTTAGGTTTTGCGCTCAACTTGGACCACTCTACGTGGTGGGGACCAGTGGTGCCAGATTGAAGACGGACTCGACGTATGTCGGGAGAGATTGTTTCAAACAGATTCACAGAACCAACATGTCTGCTTCATTCCAGTTACTCGAACGTGCCACGTCTTCTAGAGCTTGTACCCTTTGTCGCTCCGAATCTAGCTCATTGCGGTCCTTTGCTTTCTATATCTCGAATTTTATTGATCAGAATTCTAAAAATGTCTTTTCAATTACGAATAATTTCACATTAAATTCCCTAAATAGAAAAATTCATTTACATCCGGTATCCCTGCCGGGAACCATAAAGCTGTGCAGTAACGGAAACAATCGAGTTACAACAGCAGCGTCAGTAGTGGCACTAGCAGCAGAAGCATCACGAGCAGATTCTTTCCTATACTTATCCGATAGAGTCATTCGT
The DNA here is from genome assembly GCF_024139115.2 of Armigeres subalbatus. Taxonomy (NCBI): domain Eukaryota; kingdom Metazoa; phylum Arthropoda; class Insecta; order Diptera; family Culicidae; genus Armigeres; species Armigeres subalbatus. The sequence continues at coordinate 200,266,992 of NC_085139.1, forward strand.
TTGTACTAATGCTTACAGCAGTAAAATTTTATTGTCGAATATTCAAAATCTTCTCGAGCATGTCGCTGTAATGCTTTCTTTGTTTCTGCGCTCCGCTCGGTCAAAGATTGCGCTTCTTGGAATAATGCTCTTTCCGATTGAGCAAGGCTTTATCTGATCTAAATTCAGCAGAAATACAGGAACGGGTTGCTCCGGCCCACAATCAAACTTGATCGAAAAAAGGAATGGCTTTTCCTTCGACAGTTTGACCTGATTAATGCAACAGTCGTTAAAAGTTGTGACGCCGGTTCATCAGAGCGAGAGCGGATCACGCAAATAAAAGGCAACCGAGGTAGGTATAGAAGAAACTTTATTATTAAGCGAATGCAAATTTATGTCGACGGTCTTTGGCAGTGGTTGAAGCTTTCCTTCGAGCTTTACTTTCTGCTTTTCATTCGCCAGGATAAGATCACAGACAAACGCAAGAGTCACGTGATTTATTTTTATGAACAACAAACGCATTATCTAGTGATTAGTATGGGAAGCGCACAAAGCTGTATTAGCTATGTAAAAGTTTTTGTTAGATATGAAATAAAGCACTCACGGTCAAGGAGACGTTCCGGATGTGGATGTTTTTCTGTGAAACTGTATTGAAAGGTTTTGCAAATGAAAAAGAAACAGGAATGAATGAAATCCTTTGACAGACAGCTGGCACACAAATGGTTCTTTAATTTCGTTACGTTTTCATTGACTTTTCCTATACTTGATATTTGTTCCTTTCAGTACCTTGAAGATTTATTTTGTTTCTCAATAAGAAAGTTAAGCATCATGCCTTTTATTTTATGTTCGGCTGGAAAAGGTGAGTTAGCACAGGCCCATGGTTGCAAGTCTCTATAATGAAGACACAAAAAAAGAGTTCATTATAGAGTTGGCAGAGATCGTTGCTCATCGTCCATCAATATTCGATGCTTTTCACAAAGATACAGCAGATTGTTTTGCATCGAAGACATGTTCTGAGCAGTGTTGTAAAATGTCATTTGCATTCGGTTGTATAATTTTCCCAGAACTTTTTTTCTGAAGGTAGCCATCATTCCTGAGGTATGACGAACTTATAGCCCTTAAATGTGCCTACAACTTTGTCTAACAAGACATTGCTGTAAATATGTAATCTGAGGCGTGGGAGGCAAAATGTCATTCAAATGACATTATGTCAAATGACACGTGACATTTTGGAGAGTTTTCACTATCCAGCCTCATATATAATATTTAGAGCAAGGTACCCTTGGACAAAAATATAGCCCTACTCAAGGGTTATGAGTACATCTAAAATTATGGAATAAATTCGGCTTCTGAAGAAAGTTATGAACAAATTAGTCAAATGACATGCAGATGACATTTTACAAGCCTGGTTCTGAGTAATGGAAAGTCGTCACCGATTTATGCACCGTTCAAAATGTCAAAAACCGGTAAGTTGATACCTCGCTTACTCGATATTCTTTAAGTCGAAGTAGTTTTCTAATGCATTTCAACTCACTAACTCGATGTTTTTAGACTGGGTTCACATGCACGATATACACGGTGTCGGGCCATCTGGTCGAATTCCGTTTGGCCGAATGCCATTCAGCCGAATAGTTGAAAATTAACTTAGACTGTGGGTAGTGAAAAGTGAGAGATGACAAGTGTGAAGTTGGAATGAGAAATTCGAAGTGTAAAGTGTGAAGTGAAAAGTGAGTATTGAAACGTTAAACGTGAGAAGTGAAACTTGCCAGCTCAGGGACTTTGGGTTTGGAATCTACAGGGTCGTTATTGCTATGATTTTGAGCATAAACATCGCCACTTGTCGGCAGGGGGTACACATACTCGGCAGGAACAGTACTTACATTTGACTTTGGATGGAACACTGGTTGATTATGAATAGGGCTATGAAACAACGATGAAACCTTGAAGGGGGGGGGTCTAAATGCAAAGTCTGATTCACTTGCGAATCACAAGGACGTCGAGGCTCGACGGTTCCATTCGAACCCGTGAAGAACGAACAAAAGTGGAACTAGTGGAAATACTATTAACCGGGGTTTCCACTGACTGAACATACGAGGCTAATATTCAAATTAACAATACCGGTTTATTTGGTCACATCGTCACGTAAGAGGGAGGGCGGGGGGATTACTTGCGGTTTAGCTGCTGTTTGGTGGTCTGGTTGGCCGGATGGTGGCCACGGAGGTCGACGAGCGGTTGATCAGGCCGCCCATCGGAACGCGTTGTGGTTCTTCATGGCGTCTTGGCACACTGCCTTTGGCCGGAGGATTGGATGGAAGATGGCGTCGTTGATGACATCCGTCGACTGGATTAAACCGGCTCTGGACGGCAGATGGTCAGAGAAAGATGGCGTTGTCGCTGACACCGAACGAGGGCCTGGATTGAACGTTCACTCAGGCTTCTTTTTGCTGGGTCTGGTTCACTGTGCGTCCGGAAGTTCCGGAGATACTTTTCTGCCAAAGAAAGGCCACAAACAAAAGAAAAAGGCCCGCTGAACCTAACCACAACACATTAGACCCCTTGTGACGTCCTCTCACTTAGCCTCTAACTTTTTCACATTTTAACAAATCATTTACCTTTTTCTGGTTGGTATTTCTGTTTGTTTTGTTTGTTCACTTGCTTTTTCTTGGGTTTTAATTCGTATTTTACAATAATTTACTAACATTAATTTTAAGTAATTTTTAACTTTAACAATAACTAACCGTACTAATAATCACCGTTTAAGACTGTGATGATTTTAATCCGTACTAACTTGCATGTTTGTACTAAACAAATAACAATCTAGAGAAACAATTAACAATTAATAACACTTCCACTAAAACGAGGTACTAACAAACTAACCTCAAAATTGAATAACATTCACACACGCGCGCACTACTATTACGTACAAGAATCCACAGCAAAATGAGAACATTCACATTCGACATCCCATCTTTTATACTTTTCTAGGTATAAACATTGAACAATTACAATGTTCAATTTTTATGTTTAATTTTATTGTCCCGCAAAAAGGAGCGGGGTGATGTTTTGCTCTGTTGTTCAAACTGCTCGATTATGCGTGGCCACTCACAACTGACAGTATTGACATTTATACGCTCTATCACACCACCCATGTCATTGATGAGGTGCTGCTCATAGTCGAATGACTTTCCAAAAGGGTGTATTGGGTCGAAATTGGGATAATGAATTCGGGAAAATGGAACTTGTGGTGGAGCTACAAGTAGGATTTGTAACCGACGGTTACAGAAGAGGGAAGTGAGAAATGGACAATGGGAAGTATGAAGTAAGAAGTGAGAAATGAAAAGTAAGAAGTGAGAAGTGGGAATTGAGAATTAAGAAATGAGAAGTGCTAAGTGAGAGGTGAGTAGCGAGAAATGAGAAGTGAAAAGTGAGAAATTAGAAGACAGTGAGAAGTGAGAAATAGGAAGTGGAAAGTAAGATGTTAGAAGTGATAATTGAAAAGTGAGAAACAAGAAGTGCTTAGTGAGAAGTGAATAGTGATCAGTAAGAAGTGGGAGGTGGAAACTTCTTCTTCTTCCTTATTCTCTTTTCCTCCTACTTTCTTTCTTTATTTTTCCCTTACCCTTTCCCATATTCTTCCCACGTCTTTCTGCTTTCTTCCGCTTTCTTCCTTTTTTCCTCCATAGAAAGAAGTGAGAAGTGAAATGTATGAAATAAGTAGTGGGAATTGCGAGTTGAGAAGTGCTACGTAAGAAAAGAGTAGTGAGCAGTGAGAAGAGAGAAGTGAAAAGCGAAATGTGAGAAGTAATAGGGAGAAGTGAAAGGTGAGAAGAGAAAACTGAGAAAAGAGAAATGAGAAGTGAGAACTAAAAAGTGAGGAGAAAAAATAAGAAGTAAAAAGTAAGAAGTAAGAAGTAAAAAGTAAGAAGTGAGAAGTGAGGAGTAAGATGTGAAATATAAAAGGTGTAAAGTAAGAAGTGAGAATTGAGAAACGGCAAGTGAGAAGTGAGTAGTGAGCAGTATGATGTGATAGGTGAGGTGTGTGGAGTAAGAGGTAAGAGATGAGAAGTGAAAAGTAAGAAGGGGTAAGTGAAAAATGGGAAGTGAGTAGTGAGAAATGGGAAGTAGGTAGTGAGAACTGGGGACCGAGGAATGAGAAGTGAGAAGTGGGATGTGACTGGTGAGAAGTGAGATGCAATTGAAAACTATGAAATTAATGCTTGTTCTCTCCAATTTTCTTCAATCCTGTTTTCGTTTCTTTTTTCTTCTTCCTTCACCTATTTCTCCCTTTCTTCTTTCTTATTACTTTCCTTTACCTTTTCCCTTAATTCTTATTCTTTCTTCCTTCTTCCTTTTAGTTTCTTCCGTTTTCTTCCATTTTTCTCCTTCTAACTTCCTTATTCTTTCTTTCTCATTATTTCTTCTTTCGTAACTTTTTCTTCTTCCTTCTTTTTTCCTCCTTGTTCTTTCTTTCTTCTTACTTCTTCCTTGTTTCTTCGTCTTTCTGTCTTCTCTTCTACCTTCTTACTTTTATCTCTTTTTTGCTTGCTTCTGTTTCCCTCAAATTAACTTCGTACTTCTCACTTCGCATCTATTGCATCTCCCCTTTCACCACTTACTCCTCACTTCTCATTTATCACTTCCTAATATTAACTTCTCATTTGTTACTACACACTTCTCACTGTTAAGTACTCACTTCCATTTCAATACCAAATTTTCAAAACGACTTATCTGCTTTTGTAAACAGGTAGTAGAAGCCTCTTCCTACGTATTGATGATGTTGGTTTGCGTGGGAGTGCTCTCAGATTCGTCAAATCAACATTTGAATCTTTATTTACAAAAGCAGATAAGTCGTTTTGAAAATTTGGTAGGGTAGAACGATCTATTATGGAGGGCTTAAGCGCCGCATCGAAACTAAATAAATTTCGAAAATTCTTTAAAAATTAACTATTTATCTTTTTTCATATTGCAGTAGTCTAATAGGATGCTGGTTAACTCTAGTTTCGTAAATATTACGTCAATTGTGCTAAACTTATGTTGTTTTGATTTTACCACAATAAAAACAAACTACCGCAATAATAGGACGTAGCTGCCTATCGTTGCGGTATTTTGTGAAGGTCAGTCCTATTGTTGCGGTATTGATTATTGGATGGACTATTTAAACACTACCGCAACATTAAGCATAATCCTAAAAGCAAAGTTTAAAAAGTTACCTTGTGTCATGTTTCGGCTGACATATTGGTCGTTGTTTTACATCTAAACAGATAATCCCGAATCAAGCGTTTCGCGGGAGGCTGCATTTTTCAACTTCGTTTTACAAATTTCTTATAATTCATACAGACTTACAAATACCTATTTTCCCAATTTTTTTGGGCCAAAATCTATGCGAAATGCACTTTTGGAGGAACCATTTTCAAGCCGGTGACGCAATCCAGATAAGCGTCCCGCGTTTCACAGGACGCTTGCTGGTCACATTACTCTACATGACTTCGATCAAACTAGCATTAAATGAAAAATGTTTCTTAAATGTTGCAGTCTGGGCTACCCTGTGTTCACTTTAAACATCTCACCTCTCACTACTCAGTTCACACTTTTCACTGCTTACTTCGAACATCTCATTGCTCCCTTTACCTAATAAGTGAACAATTTTAACTTTTCGGTCAACCGGCATTCGGCCAAATGGCGTTCGCCCAAAATGAAGCTTTTGACCAAAATGACCCTTTCGCTCAAATGGCATTCGGCCAAATGACCTTAAACCATATTTCTACACGCTTTAAAGAATATGTGAGGTTTTGGCGAAAAAAATATAAATGTGTTCGCTGTCTCGATACCTCCCTTACTCGATGCTCTCCCAAATAAGGCTTCGTGGCTTGTGGGCTTCGTGGCCGTGCGGTTAGCGACGTCAATCGTCTAGACGCATGTGCTAACCAATATTCAAGAAGATTTCTGTGTGACTAAATCATTGAATCCCTTATGGAAAAACGAAACATTCCACACGGCAATCGAATACTCTGTGTTCGTTCATGAATATAAAAAACCCAGCGACTGTGACTTTGAAGAAGTCCTTGAATACAACAAAGCAAACTATGACAACATAAGACATAAGCTAAGTAGATTTAACTGGAAGCAAATTTTAGATAATGAAGGTAATATTGAATCTTCCGTTGATGTCTTTTATAACATTATTTTTGATATTATTATTGACGAGGTCCCAAAAGAAGAAAACGACGGAGCGGAAATTCAAAATATCCAATTTGGTACAATAGGCAAATAAAAATTTAAAGAATCGCAAACAAAATTACATAAAACTTACAAGCTAGACAAGACGAATGAAAATTTGGAAAAATATTTGAACATCTGCGATCAATTAAAATTAGCAATTGATGTAGCATTTGACAAACACAACACGAAAACAGAAAACGAAATTAAGTCATGTCCAAAGAACTTCTTCAATTACGTAAAATCAAAATTAAAATTAGACAATTTTCCGTCAACCATGTATTTAGACGAACGCGTCGGTCGTCTTCCAAGAAATATACACCACCTTTTCGGAATAAGATCACGACCTAGATTTTTTTGCGCCTATCCCAGAATTCGCTAGGGATATCGGTGTTAATCAGATCATGGTGAACAATATTCTAAACGCTTTAAAAAACTTAGATGCATCTACAGGCCCTGGTCCTGACGGTATTCCACCGATATTTATGAAGAGTCTGGCTAAAGAGCTGACTGCACCTTTACTTTGGCTCTTCAGATTGTCATTGGAATCCGGAAATATTCCCAGGGTATGGAAAAGCTCCTATCTTGTGCCTATCTTCAAATCAGGCAAAAAATCTGACATTCGTAATTACCGTGGAATAGCCATTATCTCTTGCATTCCCAAACTTTTTGAATCCATTATCAATGAAAAATTATTTTCACAACTTAAAAACAGAATTACAAATAAGCAGCATGGATTTTTCAAAGGTCGCTCTACCGCTACAAATTTAATAGAATTCATTGACTATTCTCTTAATGCAATGGATAATGGTAACTACGTGGAAGCTCTATACACTGACTTTAGCAAGGCGTTTGATCGTATTGACATTCCAATGTTACTCTTCAAATTACAAAAAATTGGAATTGAGCCAGGACTCCTTAGATGGCTTGAATCTTAACTCACAGACCGGCAACAAATAATAAAATTTAACGGAAAGAAATCCAATCCCATTCAAGGCACATCAGGAGTTCCACAGGGCTCTCATATTGGCCCTCGTTTATTTATATTATATGTTAACGACTTTACCTTCGTTCTCAAAAATATAAAGATTTTAATTTATGCTGATGACATAAAGCTATTTATGGAAATAAAAAATGAAGACGACATAATCATATTCCAGAATGAACATGTTCTATACATGGTGCAGAAAAAGCCTATTGCAACTGAATGTTAAGAAATGCAACATAATATCATTCAGCAGAAAAGAATAACACCAAATACACAAATTGTATTAGGGAACAATACTGTAGAAAGACACGAAAGAGTTAGGGATTTAGGAGTGATTTTAGATACGAAACTAACTCTTGTTGATCACTATAATACAATCATCCACAAAGCTAATAATATGCTAGGCTTTATCAAGCGTTTTGCTTCAACTTTCAGGATCCCTACACAATCAAAACACTATATATTTCATATGTACGATCTATACTGGAATATTGTAGCATTGTATGGTCGCCTTATACAACCACACATGAAGAAAGAATAGAGTCAGTACAAAACAATTTCTATTATACGCTCTTCGTAAATTAGGTTGGACGTCATTTCCTCTTCCATCTTATGAAGCACGTTGCATGCTTATAAATACACAAACTTTGAAAGAGCTTCGATAATGTTCAACGGTTTCATTTGTTAACGATATAGTTTCTCAACGTGTTGATTCAACTGAAATTTTATCGAAATTTAACTTTTACATACCTTCTCGGCTACTTCGACATAGAACATTATTTTTAACCAACCACTGCCGAACAAATTACGCCAAATTTGGGCCTCTCAACCGAATGATGGCTGTTTACAATCAACACTGCGAAACTATTGACTTAACAATGTCTCGGCATAACATTAGACAGTATTTCCAAAGAACAAACATTACAAATTCAGCAATATAAATTCAAAATCAAAATTATACATCACTTTACTAAAAAAAACCTATTATTTAATTATACTATAGCATTACAAAAACAAACATGTATATGTATATGTACTAGTCTACGTTGGTTGACGAAATAAAATAAATAAATAAATAAATAAATAAATAAAAAAAAAAAAAAAAAAGCTGTGGAGTGTGGGTTCGATTCCCGCCCCAGTAAGGAGAAAACTTTTCGTAAAGCGAAAAGTTCTCCACTGGTCCACTGGGTGTTGTGTGAATGTCCTATCCGTTGTCTAATGCTAGATGTTAAGTGTTCAGTCTGTGCGACCTCTGGTCGAAGACGGTGACCCTGTATTTAAAAAAAAAAAAATATATCGAGTAGAGGATAGTTCACTGTTGTTGTTTTTACCACCCCAGCACCTGAACAAGTTTTAATTTATTATTTTCCTCAAGCAACTGGAGTGGCAGTGGTCGATTATTATCAACGCTGAATTTGTCCTGGTCAGCAAATGCGAATTGCAGAGCAGAAAACGACGTAAGATAAATGTGAAAACCCGCCGGCCGCCTTGTGATACTTAAGTACTCCGCTGCGCAAAGCAGTCGGTTCTGGCTGGACTTCGGGGCAAGCTCAACCACCAGTTCGTCAGGATCGGAACATAAGTTTAACACTTTGGACGATCTGTAACTACCGATGGACATCCACACGTCCTGAGGTGGTGACGTCCATACGCCCAGGCCAGCTCACCTTCTCAGTTACCTCAGGGTCGGCTTTGGACCGGGGAAAACCGAGTAACCCTATACTTACCTCCTGCTGTCTATAGCGAACCAGGGAGAGGCCTATAATTGTGTTGGGGATTGGTCATGTACTAGTTATATAAAACAAAATGCATACTCGAGACATCAAATCTATATTCTAAGACAAGGGAGGGGGGGGGGGTTACAATGTTCTGTTTCTTACAATGCTTGTTTTTCGTTGGGGCCCATTGTTGCTGGAGGAGAGATCACGTTGTTGGGGGAGAGATGACGGAGACATACCTGGGACCACGTGTCCGATGTTGTGGTACTCGTAGAATGAGCGACGCTTGATGATCTGACGGCAATTCTTGGACTTCACGCGCCGCCGGGCGGCGGATTGGCCACTGTCAATTCGCAGAGATGCGTGCCGTGGCAAACACGGCTATTATTTGCAGGGTTGAAGAATATTCGCTGTACCGTTGACGGTAGGCACAGGAATGTGGGTATCCGGTTGTTTGTTAATCCGGGGGCCACGCGTGGAAGCGACGTCGCGTGAGCCGGAACGTCCCGTTGAGGTGGAGTGGACTTTCATGCCGAAGCTAACGGCGGTGGCAGATCAGAAATCACTGAGCGAACAACACACGAAATTCTCCCTCCAAACTCCACCAACTCCACTTGTTTCCATTCTATCACCCACTTCAACCAATATTTTATTGTCAGGAACTATTGCACAAAACGTGTGGTTGGCTTCCTATACCGGACTTCAGTCTCCGAGCTCAAGCGCACCATCTCTCTTCTTCCCTCCATCATCCTCGACACCTCTTCTTTCCTCCCCTCCATCATCCTGCTCCATTATATAGTCCTCCATTCCTCGGCAAAATGCCAAATTTAGTATTGTCGTACTCTAAGCTGCTCCCCATTCGGTTCAGTTTACATATAACGAGGGGCTCATGATTTTTATAAACTAGATTTAAATTTAATTTTCTTCAGGGGTTCTCAAATACTTCTCTTAACTAATGTTTATGTTTTTTTTTTCATCTATCGGCAATTTATCATAATATAATTTATTTATTTAACTAACTAATTTTATGACCTTTCATTGTTACCGATTCTGTCGGTAACAGATCTTAGATTGTTAGTAAAAGCGATGAGAATTTTTAAATGAATTTAGAATTTGTGTTTCTGAACAATTTTATTGTATTTGAGAAGGTAAAAAAAAATTTCTTCTAAAAATTTTGTCTCTGGGAGGGGTTTATACCCAAAACCACCCCCGTGGCTACGCCACTGGATCTGAATGATTGATTTCAAGTGTTTCTTGTACAGTTGAACAAGTGTTTATGTCGATATGCTGATATATTCAAATTTCGATTTTAAGGATATATTCAAATTTATTGGCCATTCCGAGTTTGCAAATTGCCGCGATCAGTTGTGTTCGATATGGATCAGCAGTGTCAAAAGTGCAAGTAACGTAGACCAGTACCGCAGTTAAGTGCATTAGCCCACTCGGAATAAATTTTTGCTGTCAACGGAAAAAGTATTACGTCCATAGACTGTACAAGTTAGGCCGGCATATAGAGGGCAACTCGATGTTTCTACAGGCGGCCCTGATGGGGCCACCGATCCTTTACGGGGAAGCAATTTCCAGCTTTGAATCCGAAAACAGTGAAGGGATGATTTATGATACTGAAAAGAACAGATGAAGGAGGAACCTTTGAAAAAGTTTCCCCTGTTATAATCGAAAAACAATCTCATATTGGTGCGCAAGTGAAGTTGAAAGCATAAGAAGAAACAGAGATGGCACGTGCCTAATCAAAACGAAAATGACAAGCAAGCGGATGCGCTGCTAAAACTTAAAAAAATCGCGAGTGACGTTAACGTGAAAGTGATCGAACATGGATCGTTGAACAAGAGTAAAGTCGTATTCTCGTATTATGATACGTATGTTATGGACGATGAAGAAATGCTCCTCTCCCTTCAAGAGAAAAACAAACCCGACTAGAAGGACCTAACTAGATTATATCATCCTATGATATTATGTTATGTTTATTTTATATAACATAGGTTGATATAAACTAGGTGCAGGATGTTGTTAAAAAACTAAAATTATAACAAAACGGTATATGAAATTCATCAAAAAAGTAACACATTTTGTTGTAATCATATCAAAATTATATCAAGTGAAGTAAGAAATTTTGATATGAAATATCTAATCTATAACACCATTTTATATAAAAAAATATCTAATTTCTAACATCACAAGTTACATATCATAATATGATTTAAATGAAAATTATAACAAAATGAGATACAATAAACGGAATTCCGAAATTTGTCTACTTTTATTCTCCTGAAAATAAAAGAAACACATTTTCTATCATATTGTGAATGTTTATTTCATCAGACCGGAATGTTTACATGTCTCAAGACGGTAAAAAACAAATGTTAACGAACCACTACGTATGAGTAGGTAACAATAGGTAATAATACCACTGGTAAGCAGTTATAATTAAAACTGAAAATTTCTTTGAAATTCAAAATCAAAGCTAACAAGCAAAAGCAAAGCATTATTTTTTGCCATAATAAATAATAACACGTCCCATTAGCTCACGACATTCCTTAACTTTGATTCCTGCGATAGCTGCCGAATCACCTTGATAGCGACGATGCTCAACGAAGCGTGCTGAAAAGGAAAAACTAATTAAACTTCATGGCCTGGTTGGGTAAATCAAAATTTCATCTTCAATATACTTTACTTTGTCTGGTTCGAGGAAAATCTTCTCCACATATTCCTCATTGTACGAGCGTTCCCCTCCTTTACAACCATTCGATTTGTTTGATGCGCGACCGGTGAGGCTCACGTTATTGAGACCTTCTGGAAAAGTTCCAACATCAGTAACTTTACGAAGATATAGTCCCTACTTCTAGTGGTTTTTGAGAACTTTTTCTGCTTTTCCTTTTCCGAAAACTCTTCCACTTCTGTGAAGGTTTCATCATGAGGCTTTCCCAGTATTTTTGCATTCAGAGCATTCGTTAGTGTCAAACACCGGGCTGTGTTCTGCAGATTCTATTTATTTAGTTTCTTGTTCTGCGAAACCAACAAATTGTTCTGTTGAATAAGTTTGTCGATCTTCGGCTGCCGCCCGCAAACACAAATTATACCTATATCAGAAAGAAGAAAAAAGCACGATGAAGTGTTGTCGCCAATATTTTTTTTATTTTTCGTCTCGTCATAAATAGAAATTACTCCAGAAGCCACAAATTATGCAATGCTTATTTGAATCTTTCTCACAAACTGTTAGGTAGGAGAGATGGAAGGGATTCTCAAATTGTAAAATTTGGCATTATGTATGTTATGAACAGACACCTGACATGCACTTACCCGCACCAGAATTGACTCTGACTAGTGGAGATCGAGGCTGACTAATGTATTTGCTGAGATGACGCGCGTATACGTATTTATAATGGCAGGGGGTCCTTGAACAACGACCAACTCATTCCCTTCTGCATCCGAACCGGCATTTGACACCACAGAACGATTTTGTTTTCCGCAGGGCAATCTGTAATCAGATCCAGATTCGTCATTCTCCAGTTCGGCCGCGATTTGCGTATTTACTTCCAAGTCAGCAGTATCACTTTCTGCGTCCGATAGCCAGTCTCGAATAAGGTTCGTTTTAATGTCCTCCAACGATCCATTGGTTTCCAAATCAATTAATGGAGCTCGGATTGCACTTCGTTTTGCAGGCACAGCTTTTTGTCCAGACAGTACCTCGTTGTCTTGTTGATGGCTATTGTTTTGTACCGGCCAGGCAGAATTGGATAGATTGCAATTTGATTTTGCTACTGATCGTTTTGAAAATGTATGAGGAAGAGCTGATGGGAGAGTTGGTCTGTTTTCCGAGCGTATTGCACACTGTTTTACGGATTGCACACTGTTTTACAGGATGTTCTTCTTGTTGTTGCAGATTTCTTGACGATTTTCTTGATCTCGACCAGCCTTAATACTAGTTTTCCAGCGGATCGTTCGGAGCATCGCTACTGCGGGATTGGTAAGTTCACAGGTGTTTTCTTCGGAGATCCGATCACGGTGTCTTTCACCTATGCGAAAAAATTGAGGTTAGGTTAATTCCACTTCTAAATTTATTTTCATTTTACCTGAGCAGGATCAAGCAAAAAATCGAGATTTCTTGATTTTGCTTCATTCCGCGCAATCCGATTAGCCTTTTTCGGTGCAATCTGTTTTGCGGCCGATAACGCAGATCTCTTGGATGATTTTTTCATTGCACAAAAATAATTTCAACGGCTTTTCGATCGACAAGTGAACAACAATGACGAACGTGACAGTTGATAATGGAGACTGACAACATCCATGATGCAGGATGCCATATCTTTAATTTTCACTGTAATAATTTGAACAATTTGATCTTTCGTTATTTTGAATTTTAAATTTTATATTTTATATTTTAAATAATAAATGGTAAATTGTATTTACAATTTACAATTATTTTACAGTTTACAATTCAATTTACAATTTACAATATGCAATTTACAATTTACAATTTACAATTTACAATATGCAATTTACAATTCACAATCTACTATTTACAATTTACAATTGACAATTTACAATTGACAATTTACAATTTACAATCTACAATTAATTACAATTTACATAATTATACTCATAATTTATATTTTACAATTTATAATTTTACAATTTATACAATTTATAATTTATAATTTACAGTTTACAATTGATAATTTATAATTTATAATTCACAGTTCATATTTAAAATTTATATTTACAATTTACAATTTACAATTTCTATAATTTATAATTCACAGTTCACAATTTACAATTTACATTTAACAATTTGCAATTTATTATTTACAATTTATAATTTATAATTCCCAGTTCACAGTGTACAATTTACAATTCACAGTTCACAATTTATAATTTACAATTCAGTTCACAATTTACAATTTTACAATTTACATTTTACAATTTACAATTTACAATTTACAATTCAGTTCAATAATTTACAATTTACATTTTATAATTTGCAATTTACCATTTACAATTTATAATTTATAATTCACAGTTCACAATTTATAATTTACATTTTACAATTTGTACTTACCATTTACAATTTATAATTTACAATTACAATTTCAAAAAGTTAATTTGTTGAAATGTAAAAAACTGGTTAAGTGTCTGAAATGGCAACACTGACGTACGTATCCATTCTCGAATTATTTTTGAAATTAGCATAAATCAATTAAGTCTTTTCATTTTTTGTTTCATCAACAAGCTAGAAGTTAACCGCCAGAATTTATAAGGAATATATAATGTTGGGAAGTTATTATCTATCTGTTATCTGTTAGGGCTCTGGTTACATTAATGAGGAGCGCTGCGGTGCGTTTTGACAGTTAACCCATGTATTTTCTGTCAAAACGCCCTGCTGCGCTCACCATTGCATTAGGCTGGGCGCTTAGCATGTCAGCGTCAGCGGCAATACACAATGAACCATAAATCAATTCACTTTTGGGTTTGTTCACTCAAATTCACACAAATGCTACCTTCCTTTCAGTGTAAAATTGTAAACCACCCGTGGGTTTCATGAACTCAAGTTTGTTATTTTTCCCTGGACTATGTTGGAAGAACTCAAATTTGGCTTTTATGTGAAATCTCAAGTTGGGCCGATGCAGCTCTTTGATTTTAATATTGTTCAGAGAAAGCGAGAAAACTACAGTATCCCTGTTCATCTGGCTCTCGCTAATCCGACGACTCATTAGTCCGGATCTCGCTAATTCGGAACTTTCTGGATTAAAGTATCAACCCTCATTTGAATGCATTATGCTCTGTTTTCAAACTTGTGCTGTGTTTTGTTTTGGCACATTTGGGTGGATAGGCCAGTCGGATTATCGAGAGAAATCTTTTTGTATCGGCCCCGCTGTAATATATACTGTAATTCAATTTGAGCTAAAAGTCAAGAGCTTAGTGTTTTATTATACATATGTATATGTTATGTATTCCAAACTTATTTTTTCGCGTTATTTCTATGTCCTAATAAATAATCAGCTTCGAATGTTATTGAGTCTAAAGAGTCTTCAAAAAAATTCGTCTTTTTAAATACATTAGAGTTTACTTTTTCACAACAACAACAGAGCAAATTGTAAATTGTGCATAATTCTAAGACAAACATTTTCACCTAATTAACAGTTAACTGAACACAAATTTAAGTATAAACCCCTTGTGAGATGTCCTCTAAAATGGGTGAAAAACGGAGACCTAATCATTACTGGTTGATGGATCCCTTGGTACAACCAAAATACGTTAAAAAGGTATGTGATTGCCCACTGCGAATGAAACTTGTATTATATTATGTAGTATTTATTTTACAGCGCATGAAACAAACCAGCCCCAGCGTCTCATCTTTGAGGATATTGACGATATAGTATCGAAGCCGGTGAAGAATCACAATTAGGGTACGATAATACTTAAAATGGTCCTGAATCTTCGCTCACAATATCTACTATTCCAGATAACTCTTTCAGTAATACCATTAACAATAATCCCATTGATCATGGCCAGTTGTCAGATGCTAGTTCCAAGTCAACAGTATCAGGCAGCTGTTTTACTGGCCTTCATAGTGTTCCACAAGATGATCTGAATAATGCCACGAATGAAGAAAATGATTGGTTGATGCACAATGTGCATAACAGTATTGCAAGTATATGTGATGCACCGAGCACAGTCTATGACTCTGATGATAAGAATAGCGAAGATATCTTTTGATTCGGTAAGATGTTTTCTTATAATTATATTTATAATTTATAACTTACAATTATAATTTATAACGAAAGGCTCATCCATGTCCGAATAAATGTTAACACGCTTATATATTATATACGTTTATTTCAGTCACACATAAACGCGAGTAATGAATTTGTCAAATTCAAGAAAGACATTCGAATTGATGATGTACTGCTTATGATACTTAATATTTATATTAAGTATAATCTACCACAGCAAGGAGTAGAGCACATATTACGAATGTTCAACGTGATTCCACAGATAACACCTTTCCAGAGTCTTTCGAAACATTCAAACACATGTTTCCAAGTAATTGTAAATGGAGCGCATTTATTTTTTGCCAAAACTGTCAATATGGGTAAAATCATATTATTTTGTTGATCAACATTATTATTCAAACTATTATGTCTTTCAGCTATAGCGGCACACCTGATCCAGAAACTGAGTGTCCTATAACAAATTGTGGTGCAAAGAAAAGGGACTTTTTTATAGTCTTCCCATTGGAGCAGCAAATTCGTGAAACGGTTTTGAAATATTCGCAACAGATAACTGATTATGAAAAACACGTTAATGAGAATGACATTTGTGATATTAACAAAGCAGATGTAGCGCAGGCAATAATGGCACGCGAAGGCGGTAAATTTATAACGCTTTCTGCAAATGAAGACAGTGCTGCCGTTCAAGAGTACGACCAAAAACCCCTGTATCCTCTATTTCTAACAGTCAATAATTTGCCACCGATTGAGATTCGACAAAACAATCTTATCATTGCTGCCCTGTGGTTTAACGTAGGAAAACCTGATATGGCATTATTTCATAAACATTTATTCTTCAAACTCAACGGCTCCGCGAAGGAATTAAAATCGGATCCGAACACTACAAAATTATAATTCTTCAAGATTGTTTGGACTCAGTGGGAAGATGTGAAGTATTCTACCTGTTCAAAGCAGTTTAATGGTAAATTTGGCTGTACCGTCTGCCTTCATCCTGGAAAGTGATCAACAATCAAATCCGATACCCTCACCAACAATCTAAGCTCAGAGATGATAAATCTACAAGAAAGCTCATGTTGCAGGTACACAACTCAGAGAGACAAGAACCCATTCTTGGAATAAAAGGCTTAAGCGTGCTGACAGGTATACCTGATTTTGACGTAATCAAAGGATTGCCACCAGATTATATGCATTTGGTCAATTTTGGCGTTATGGAAACTAATATGGGAACTGCTCTTAGAAGGTGATGCCGACAATAAATCGCAACCTCACCATGTTGGAAAGTACAAAGTATTGTTGGAATAAGGATTACAGATCATTCGATTACCAAGCAGCTTTCCAAGGCGGTTAAGAAATATATCCGATTATGTCAAGTTCAAAGCCAGTGAATGGGAAATTATACTTTTGCATTGCATTTATCCTTGTTTCATCGACCTGATCCCAACTGCAAGTACATAAATCATTTGATGCTATTAAGCACAAGCATATTTCAGCTTCCTCGAATATAAAATCTCAAGAGTCACTTTTCCACTTGCGAAAAATTTGAAACTCTTTCAGGTACAAAATTTTGAAATGCTTTATGGGACGAAAACATGGTGTACAATATTCATTTAACTTCTCACCTAGCACAGACGGTCCGGAATCTAGGAGCTCTTTGAACACTTCATTATACCCGTACGAAAATGGCAATAGTATGCTTATAAGATTTCAGACTTCAAAGAACCATCCTGTGCTTCAGGTGTCTCAAAATACTTATTAAATAGAGTATGTCACTTCAGTGAATCACACAATTCACCTATAAGAGATTGGATATCGAAGGTTTGACCAATGTGCACCACAACGTAGATTTTAGTGACAGTAATAAATTTGTTTTGCTGCATAATGTTAATATAAATATAGAGCCAAGAGATATCGATTTTTCGAGATTGGGAAGTATTATCACAAAGGTGCTAAAATTTGTTCAAAATATTTGTGTAAGAACTTTAGATATGATGATTCATTTGTTTCTCTTAACGGAGATTTCATAAATATCGATCACCTATTGGTTGATTCGAATAAAATGGTTATGTTCTAAGGCAGTCTTGATAGCTACAAAATATACGAAAACATGTATTCTTATGAAACATCAGACATTCAAGTCTTAAGGGGTATCAATGACTCGCTTCGAATATGTGTTAATGTTGAAATTTGTCATAAGGAAGATAAACGCATAACTAAATTCATTTCGCTGTGTAAATCAAGAACTCAAATCGATTAACGCCTTTCGCATAAAATCAATTCAAAACATAACCTAAAAGTGATATAGGTAAGTTAATAATTATATAAATAATCGTAAGCAGCAAAATTATATAAATAGTCGTATGCCGCAAAATGTCACTAATTTTGATATGAATTAGATATAAAAAATCATGCGAAGAAATAAAAATTCTCATAACATAATTTGATACATTTTGGTTGCATTATTTTCTGTCGACGATGATCTATAACAAATTATATCATAATGTTATACATATCATAACAAGTTATAATTTTATTATTTTTCTGTTATGTTGTTCTGGTCAGGAAGATCTTAAAATTTCTAAAGTTGAACGGATTATTACGAAACGCGGAGGAATGATTAAAAACACCCGGTCGTTCATATTAACCCTCAACGAGTTGAATGTGCCGCCGTACATAAAGATCGGATTTCTACGTATCGCAACTCGGCCGTACTACCCACGACCGACGCGATGCTTTAAATGCCTGCAGTATGGTCATATTAGCAAAACATGCAACGAAGACAAACGTTGTTTTAACTGTAGCGAAGTGTTCCACGGTGACGATTGTGACAGAGATACTAAGTGTTTGAATTGCATCGACCAAGAAGAAAAACAACACCGACCAGGCAGTTTCAAATGTCCAGTATGGCAAAAAGAGAACAAAATCATACGGCTTAGGGTGGACCAAAACCTTTCATTTCGGGAAGCCAAACAAAAAGTTGAAAAATCAGAGTCAACATCTTATGCTGATGCAGCCAAAAAAAATCTTGAACAAAAATTTGAGGACGAACTTAAAAAAAGGGAAGAGCGCTTCAAAAAAGCTTTAAATGAACGAGACGAAAAAGACAAAGAGCGACAAGATCAATATAAGCAATTAATTAACGAAATGAAAGCCCGGATGGAAAACATAACCAAGGAAATGAACCAAATTAAGACCAAATACCAAGCCGAAATACATAGAAATAATGAGTTAGTAAATCACATCAAAACTCAGGACCACACTATGCAAAAGCTGCAGAATAAACTAAACGTAATCGCCGCAAACCCCACTGATAAGAAAACTAGGAAAACTAAGCAATATGAAAATGTCATGGCCTCCCCGCCCAGGAAAAAAGGAATCAACCTTGAAAAAGGCGAATATAATAACCAAGATGACACCGACGACAATAGTGATATGGATGCCCAACAAATCTTCGATGATGATAATCTAAATACTCGGGGATCGAGCTCTAGAAATAGAGTAAGCAGCAAGTAACCGGATCAACTAACTCAACTATGGCAAACCGAACAAAAACAAACATAATCTCTTGGAACACCCAAGGACTTCGCACGAGTAGACAAGAATTGCAACTCATTATCAATAATTTGGAGCCATCAATCATTTGCCTACAAGAAACAATGTGTAAAACTGATAAAGTAGCAGAGATACGAGGATACAACGCCATACACCGATAACGCCAAACTTCAAACAGAGCAGCAGGAGGAATAATTACCGCAATAAAAAATGGTATAGACTACACCGAAATTTTATTAAATACTCAAATGGAAATTACAGCAGTCAAAGTCGAAAGCCCAATCAATGCAACGATTTTAAACATATACATACCGCCAAAAGTAGTAATACCGAAAAATGAAATAACTGGAATATTGACACAAATACCGAAACCTTTCATCATGACAGGAGACATGAATGCACATCATCACCTCTGGGGCAGTGAATTTATAAACAACAGAGGAGAAATACTAGAAGAAATATTCAACGAAATGGACCTCATGGTATTAAATAATGGAGATTGTGCAAAAAAAGTTCACAAATTCATCGACCAAGCCGGTCTTATTAAGTACATCTAATGAAAAAACAAGCAGCTGAAAAAAACGACAACTGTTGAAACATATGTTCACCAACTGTAGCACAACCAAACAATAACAGCCAACTAATAGTAACCACATACCTACCAAGTAAAATAACAAACGAATGAAAAGAGGAGAACTTGAAGCCGATAGGAAACCAAAAGGATCCCGTTATAGAGAAACAGGAGATCCAAAAGGAAGCGCACGAACAGCGATGAAGAGGTACAGAAAGGAAGCGTACAATGCAGCAGTCCAGAACATATAAATGCAAAAGTGTTCAAATACCATATTACTCAATTTATTATATCTAAATCTACAGACCTGAATAACAATTGTTAAAGGTCTTAAATAAACAATAAAAAATAAAAAAAAAATTATTGGCTTTTAGGCAATTTTAGGACATTAAAAAACACATCAAAACAAGAGATGACAATTTTGTTGTTGTCGGTTTTCGTAGCAACGAGCTTTTTTCCACCTAGTTTCTTTTTTTCTTTTTTCTTCAATGGTTCTACATTCCAATTGGAGCTTGGCCTGCTTTTCAACTTAGTATTCCATTAGCATTTCCTCAGTTATTCATTGAAAGCTTTTCTATGCCCGCCATTGCATGAGTATCTTGTGTGGTAAGTACAATGGATACACTACGTTGTTACCGTTACGTAGCTATCGCTGTTGGATTCAATGTGTTAATTTTGTTAGTTTGTTATTCCTAATATTTATTTCAAATGTTATTAAACTTTAGTAAAATTGTTAGTTTAAATTGTTGTGTTAGTATCGTTGATATAATTAATAAAAAATCACTCATACGCTGAAAAAAACGAAACTTCAAGAAAATTATTTAGCTCTTTTTTAGTGGAATGTTTTCACTGTCATAAGAAGAGTTTAGCACAATTCCATTTAATTCCACCACTTTGTATTATTTTACAAATATGTATTTCAACCTCAACTGTAAGGGAAGGTAGTCTGATGCCCCATACGGTCGAGAGGTTTGATTTACCTCCAAAAACATCTCTTGCTATCGCTATCACTATCGCTATCGTTATCGCAATCGATATTCGCAAAGAATAACCTCAACTGTAAGGTCGCCTTCAGTGTCTCGTACTTGACTCGACTCGTCGAACAATGATGGATCTACAAATAATGTACGCTTCGATGGATGTCTCCCATCTCTCGATCGATGAAGTTGAATACGAACTTCTGATCAGGAACATTTTGTTTCACTTCGATGAACAGGAAGGTATCAAGCGAAGAAAACTTAATGATTGGTTGAAAAGCGAGAAAGAGTCGACAACGTTTGCGTTTTCCCAACCTTGACGCGATGTCAATAAAGAATTAGTTACTATCAGTGCGAAGATAAAGGTAAGAGGAGGCTTGCTCGAAAATCCTTAGGCAGATGCTCGACAACACGTCAGAAGTTAAAAACGCGATTAGTTCATTATCGAGTTCGAAACTATATCCTGTCCAAAGTTACAGATGCGGATAGAATCAAAGAAGAAATATTGAGAGTAGGGAGGTTGACTACCGAACTATTTGTGAAATTCTATCCGGAAGTTAACGAGACGGACAATTATTCAAAATATACTGAACGAAAGTGAAATAGAAACATTGAATGAGCAGTTAGAGCAGGAAGGAGCGACAAATCAAATGATAGCTTCTAAAAGAAAGGAAATAAATGAATCGGTTAGAAGATCAGAAGAAATTTTTAGAGTGCTGTCTGAGTATGAGGAAGGAGAGAAGGAAAATCCAAAGGAACTCATTTCGGTTTTCAAAAAGTTTGTCCAACTAACCACAGAACAGCAAAAGCACATGCGAGAAATTCAGATTGCCGAATAGGAAAGAAAAATGAGATAAGCAAAAGATAGTGTAGAACGGAAAAAAGAGATGGGAGAAAGTGTTGATTAGTTAAACGATCGGTTGAAAAAAGAGCCGGATACGTCTCTGGAGAATGAAGCAGAGACGTTGATGTCGTATCCATCCGGGAGTCAATCACCACCAGCCGTAACTCGGTCTCAATCGCAAAATTATCTAAGCACGGAACGCGCACATCTGTTCGTTGTAAACTTCGTTTACAGAATGCCAAAACATCGATTCAATCATTTCATTCAGTCTTCCTCATTCATTTCATTTATTTAGTTAACATCTAAACAGATTACACTGAATCAACAATTTGACGCCACAATGCACGGTTCGAGGCCGCATCTCTCCATCCTCGGATACGCCCCACGCTCACCAAGTCGTTTTACACCTGGTCTGCCCATCTCGCTCGCTGCGCTCCACGCCGTCTCGTACCTGCCGGATCGGAAGCGAACACCATCTTTGCAGGGTTGCTGTCCAGCATTCTTGCAACATGTCCTGCCCATCGTACCCTTCCGGCTTTAGCTACCTTCTGGATACTGGGTTCGCCATAGAGTTGGGCGAGCTCACGGTTCATTCTTCGCTGCCACACACCGTCTTCTTGCACACCGCCAAAGATGGTCCTAAGCACCCGTCTCTCGAATACTCCGAGTGCTTGCAAGTCCTCCTCGAGCATTGTCCATGTTTCATGTCCGTAAGGGACAACCGGTCTTACAAGCGTCTTGTACATGACACATTTGGTGCGGTGGCGAATCTTTTTCGACCGCAGTTTCTTCTGGAGCCCGTAGTAGGCCCGACTTCCACAGATGATGCGCCTTCGTATTTCACGACTAACGTTGTTGTCAGCCGTTAGCAAGGATCTGAGGTAGACGAATTCCTCGACCACCTCGAAGGTATTCCCGTCTATCGTAACACTGTTTCCCAGGCGGGCCCTGTCGCGCTCGGTTCCGCCCATAAGCATGTACTTTGTCTTTGACGCATTCACCACCAGTCCAACTTTTGTTGCTTAACGTTCCAGGCGGGTGTACAGTTCTGCCACCTTTGCAAATGTTCGGCCGACAATGTCCATGTCATCCGCGAAGTAAATAAGTTGACTGGATCTGTTGAAAATCGTACCCCGGCTGTTACACCCGGCTCTCCGCATGACACCTTCTAGCACAATGTTGAACAGCAGGCACGAAAGTCCATCACCTTGTCTTAGTCCCCGGCGCGATTCGAACGAACTGGAGTGCTCGCCCGAAATCTTCACACAGTTTTGCACACCATCCACCGTTGCTTTGATCAGTCTGGTAAGCTTCCCAGGGAAGCTGTTCTCGTCCATGATTTTCCATAGCTCTACGCGGTCTATACTGTCGTATGCCGCCTTGAAATCAACGAACAGATGGTGCGTTGGGACCTGGTATTCACGGCATTTTTGAAGGATTTGCCGTACAGTAAAGATCTGGTCCGTTGTCGAGCGGCCGTCAACAAAGCCGGCTTGATAACTTCCCACGAACTCATTCACTAATGGTGACAGACGACGGGATATCACTTTGTAGGCATTAAGGATGGTGATCGCTCGAAAGTTCTCACACTCCAGTTTGTCGCCTTTCTTGTAGATGGGGCATATAACCTCTTTCTTCCAGTCCTCCGGTAGCTGTTCGGTTTCCCAGATTCTGACTATCAGTTTGTGCAGGCAAGTGGCCAGCTTTTCCGGGCCCATCTTGATGAGCTCAGTTCCGATACCATCCTTACCAGCTGCTTTATTGGTCTTTAGCTGTTGAATGGCATCCTTAACTTCCCTCAAGATGGGGGCTGGTTGGCTTCCATCGTCCGCTGAACTGACGTAGTCATCTCCTCCGCTGCCTTGACTTTCACTGCCTGTACTCTCAGCGCCATTCAGATGTTCCTCGTAGTGCTGCATCCACCTTTCGATCACCACACGTTCGTCCGTCAAGATGCTCCCATCCTTATCCCGGCACATTTCGGCTCGCGGCACGAAGCCTTTGCGGGATGCGTTGAGCTTCTGATAGAACTTTCGTGTATCTTGAGAACGACACAGCTGTTCCATCTCCTCGCACTCCGCTTCTTCCAGGCGGCGTTTCTTCTCCTGAAAAAGGCGGGTCTGTTGTCTCCGCTTCCGTCTATAACGTTCCACGTTCTGCCGGGTACCTTGCTGCAGCGCGACCGCCCGCGCTGCGTCCTTCTCCTCCAGAATCTGTCTGCACTCTTCGTCGAACCAATCGTTCCGTCGACTTCGACCCATATACCCGACGTTGTTCTCCGCTGCGTCGTTAATGGCTGCTTTGACTGTATTCCAGCAGTCCTCAAGAGAGGCCCCATCGAGCTCACCCTCTTCCGGCAACGCTGCCTCGAGATGCTGCGCGTATGCAGTGGCGACATCAGGTTGCTTCAGTCGCTCTAGGTCGTACCGCGGCGGTCGTCGGTACCGAACATTGTTGATGACGGATAGTTTTGGGCGTAGTTTAACCATCACCAGATAGTGGTCAGAGTCGATGTTAGCGCCACGATATGTCCTGACGTTGATAATGTCGGAGAAGTGTCCATCAATCAGAACGTGGTCGATTTGGGATTCTGTCTGCAGTGGTGATCTCCAGGTGTACCGATACGGGAGGCTGTGTTGGAAGTAGGTGCTGCGAATGGACATATCCTTGGAGGCGGCGAAATCAATTAGTCGTAGGCCGTTTTCGTTCGTCAGCTGGTGAGCGCTGAACTTCCCAATAGTCGGTCTAAACTCCTCCTCTTGGCCAACCTGAGCGTTCAAATCTCCTATGATGATTTTGACGTCGTGGCTTGGGCAGCTGTCGTACTCACGTTCCAGCTGCGCGTAGAATGCGTCCTTATCATCATCAGTGCTTCCGGAGTGTGGGCTATGGACGTTGATTATGCTGAAGTTGAAGAACCGGCCTTTGATCCTCAACCTACACATTCTTTCACTGATCGGCCACTACCCGATCACGCGCCTTTGCATATCGCCTATCACTATGAAAGCTGTTCCCAGCTCGTGTGTGTTGCCGCAGCTCTGCTAGATGGTATGATTACCTCTAAACGTTCGCACCATTGATCCCTTTCAACAAACCTCCTGCAGCGCTACGATGCCGAATCCACGGACTTTGAGCACATCGGCGAGTATGCGTGTGCTCCCGATGAAGTTGAGAGATTTGTAGTTCCACGAACCGAGTTTCCAATCGCTAGTCCCTTTTCGTCGCAGTGGTCTTCGCCGATGGTTCCGGTCCGTATTCTCTTGTTGATTGTTCGTTGCTTATGATTTTTTAAAGGCTGGCTTGCAGGGCCTGATACCAAACCCCCTAAATTTCCGGAGGACCATTCCTCCTTATTTCCGGTGGACCATGGTGCACAGTTTCACTAAGAGTCCCTCGCTGGCACTCGGACGATGATCAGCTGCCCCTAACATGGAGAACAAAATTTTTAGAAGAAATTTTTTATTTAAAAAATTTTGTTTTTCAGAAACCCCCCGGCTTAATTTTCTGGCTACGCCACTGACATAGCGTATTCAAGACGAAACGAGGCCGCCGCTTCGTGTAATCACGAGCCCAACCAAGGTAAATAGCATCATGCACATTCATTTATTTTAGAAATCATCTGGTGCGTGTAATCATTTTAATGACAATAATTATATTTGAAGTGGTTAAGGGTGACATGCATCGATCTGTTTATTATTCGGAATATTTGATTGTTAATAATGCAATCAATGTTCAATTACACGTCCCTTCACTACAGTTGATACAGAGAGTGGAAATTTTTAAAGGGGAAGAAGAGGAAAAAGAGTTGGATAGCAAGATAGGGTTTGATTTCAATTTGAATAGTTTAAAGCTAGACTCAAAGGGAGACAACTCTGAGAATAGTAGTGACATAGGAAGATCGAAATCGAAACCTAGAAAGACTAAAATAAAAACTTCCCCTAAAACATTAGAAAATTAAAAAAAAAATAGAAAATTGCCAATAAAGAAATCAGGGTATGAGCAATAAATAAATATAAAATTTCCTCAAATAAAACAAAATTTCCATAAACAATTAAAAATTTTCCACAAAACAAAAATAAATAAGCACTTTTAACCTTCTGTCTGTGCTCAAAAAAACTTACGTTGTCTGTGCTCTGGGGTCAAATTGACCCCAAATTGAAATTGCTATAACTTTTTTATTGTTTGTCCGATTTTGGATTTTAGGGGCTGTTTCGAAACATAATTTAATCATCTTTCAGGTCGTAACCAAAGATTGACTATTGGTGGGCAGGTACATCGCGGGGAGGGGTTTTAGTGAACAAAGGTACAAAAACAGTGATTTTTCATGATTGTTTTACTTATATCCGAAAATCTTACCCATTTTGAACTGCACCTTTTTTAAAAAGGTTATGCAGGAAGGCGTGTACTTCGGCATGAGGCGTTGATAAGTTAAGAACTTGGCCGCCAGGTGGTGGTATATTTAAATTCATTATTTAAGACTACTCAAGATATTCCGATATATAGAATTCTCCTCAGTGTAAATATTATTATCGTACAAATTTAAAATTTGTTAAAATGGCGTCTTGATCAAAGGTCGTCTAGTGGGAATGGACTGTCTAGTGACGGAAGTAATAATTGGGAATTTTTCAAATAGGCGGCAAATTGTCTAATCTTTGGTTACGCATGTAGACCCAAAGACCTTAGTTCCAGGGTTTTCTTGAATGACCTAAAACATATTCTGTGAACACATTCTGTTATTTGCAGCATCGCTGGAGCAGGTTCAATGCAAAGAAAACTTTTGATGAACTCTACCACAACATTCATGATTGCCAAAAATGCTTCAAACCAAAATACATCAGATCTCACATGCAACAAAATACTCAAATATAACAGCTCATTAGCGCCGCATCTTGGAAGAAGTGCTCATTATATTGAGCACCGCTTTATAATCCTGGACATCCTGACCAATGTTGCCGAATACAACTTGGTTGTAGGTATGAGGGATCTCAAGCTAAAGCAATATTTCAAATATGCAAGAATATTGCAAGTACACTAGCGCCGCCTATTTGTAAATTTCCTAATTATTTATTCCGTCACATGCCAGTCCATTCCCACCAGACGAACTTTGTTAAAGACGTCATCTTTACAAATTTCAAATTTGTGCGATAACAATATTTACACTGAGGAGAATTCCATATATCGGGATTACTTGAGTAGTCTAAATTGACGAATTCAAATATACCGCCACCTAGCGACCAAGCTCCAAATTAATCAATGCCACATGTCAAAGGACACGTCTTCCTACATAAGCTTTTTAAAAAAGTACAGTTCAAAATGGGTAGGATTTTCAGATATAAGTAAAATAAACATGAAAAATCACTGTTTTTGTACCCTTTTTTACGAAAACCCCTCCCCGCGATGCTCCCGCCCACCTATAATCAATCTTTGGTAACGACCTGAAAGATGATTAAATTATCTTTCGAAACAGCCCCAAAAATCCAAAATTGGCCAAACATTAAAAAAGTTATAGCAATTTCAATTTGGGGTCAATTTGACCCCAGAGCACAGACAACGTAAGTTTTTTGAAAAAAGTACACTGTAGCGCAAATTTTCAAGATTTTTCAAGTGAATTTGCACCTAGGAGACAGATCTCGGCGAGTTTTACCAAACTACCAAAAATTAGAAGATTCGGTTGAAAACTAAAAAAATGGCAGCCACTCAAAGTGGCCTGGGGTCATATTGACCCCAGAGCACAGACAAAAGGTTAAAAGAGAAAATTGCAATTGTTAAAGAAGAATTCACGAAAAAAAAAATAAAATTTCCATAAATAAATCAATATTAGCAATAAAAAGTTACAAAATTTTCCACAAAATAAATATATTTTTCCCATAAAAAATAAAAAAAATCCACAAAATCTATATACATAAAAATGGATTTCTGTCTGTCTGAACTTTATAGACTCCGAAACTACTGAACCGATCGGCGTGAAAACTTGTATGCAGAGGTTTATGGGGCCGGGGAAGGTTCTTAAGATGGTTCGAGATCCCTCCCTCTTTTGGGAAGGGGTGCTCCCATACAAATCAGACAGAAATTTCTGCGTAACGCGAGAGCTAATAAGACAATAAATCAATTATAGGTGAAACGAAGTTCGTCGGGTCTGCTAGTGATCAATAAAGAGCGATAAAAAAATAAGAAATTTTCCATAGATGACCCCTTCTTTAAAAGCGTTTAAAGTTCATGTAAAATTTCATCAGCTTTATTGCTGTCTTGTATTTTTTATGGAAATTTTCTTATTTTTTTTATTGCTCTTTATTTATTATTTTGTGTATTTTTTTTTATTTTTTTTAGAAAAAAAATATTTATTTTGTGGAAAATTTTGTAATTATTTATTGCTATCAAGCTCGGTGGTATACTGGCTACCGCTTCTGTCTGTGGAACATTTTCATTTCTTTATGGAATTTTTTTTCTCTCAGGACATCTCAGAGAAAGAGCTATACAGGAGTGCCATTCATCTTTTTGCGGAGCACGCAACAGACTGGTTCATTGAGGGAATCGAGAATAGGGATTTTCGGAATTCGGGACTGATTTGTGATTTGGGCGTAACTTATTTTGTAAACAACTATTGGAAGACGAATTCCAGCTACAGCAAGCATTTCCTGAGAAAACCACGGTATGTATGTTATGATGAAAATTTTCCATTCTAGGACTCGTTCAATCTCGGACCGCAGGAGGTTCAATATCAT
The DNA here is from genome assembly GCF_024139115.2 of Armigeres subalbatus. Lineage (NCBI taxonomy): Eukaryota > Metazoa > Arthropoda > Insecta > Diptera > Culicidae > Armigeres > Armigeres subalbatus. Next base: position 200,295,305 of record NC_085139.1, read on the forward strand.
GTGGCGTAATCTCGGGTTTGATTATAAGAACGCCATGACCGGTACCGGAGTCAGATCTCTATCCAAACTGAAAAAGTACGGAAGAATTATTGACGAGAACAATTAGACAATGTTCCAAAAAATCTCACGACAGTGTGGCCCGTGGTAGAAATGCCCAGGTCAATGAAGTTGCTGCAACGGATTCGACGAAGTCCAAAAGCACGTTCCAAAATTCGAATACTGCATCACACGTATTCACTCGAAGCAAACCTAAAAATGATTTCACAGAAAAATTCAAACCGTTAAGAGAAACTCAAAAAAGCTCCAGGGACACGAATGAGAATCATCATGTGATGGATTCAGTCGAGGGCTCTGTCAAGAGTACGCTTTTAGCGATGGCTGAAAATACAGACGACCTCCGCTGGGCGTATGCTACAATTGCAGATTAAGCGGGCGCCATTACGCAGATTGTACGAAACCGAAAGGCAAATTTTGTAGGATTTGCAGATTTGGTGATGTCATAACACTAGCTTGTCCCGTGTGTCAAAAAAAACGTGGCGGATTCAGCATGATGAGGCAAGCTGAAATAGATCACCGAAATCCTCCAACTAATATATATGTCACTGAAAAGCTTTCAGCGAGTGGGTTTAAACCGGTCTCTGATAACGACTATTCCTCCGTGTCCAGCGTGAACGAGCTTTTTGTTCGGGTCGATAGAGACAGAGAAATAATCGGCCTTTTAGACAGTGGAGCACATCGATAAGTTTTGGGGGCTGGGTGTAAAAAGCTCATAAGACTTTTGAATTTGAAAATATTCCCCTCCGACGTGCATGTTGAGACTGCATCAGGATCAACTGTCGAAGTTGAAGGTTTTGTGTATTTGCCCATTACCTTCAATAACGAAAACCGAATAATCAAGACTCTCGTGGCGCCCCAATTAAAAAGAAGATTAATTCTAGATTTTAATGATTTTGACAGCTCTCCTGTCCAGATTCAGCCAGTGGTTCTGAGTTAAGGGTCTCGAAGAAAGGAGAAAGAGATGGAAGAAAATTTAAGAATAGAGGAATTAGAATGAGAAGTGAGCGAGGAAGAAGAGGGAAACTTGAGCGAGACACAGAAACCTCAATTAGGTTAAACTTAAGTTTAAAGTTGCCATTGAGGGGCAAATGTTGGATGTAACCTCTCTTGCAACTCACAAGATTGAGCTGAAGGATGAGTTCAAACTTTCGGCCCCACCCGAATAAACCTCTATCTGACATCACCTGAGATGCAAAAACGCATCAACAAGGAACTCGATAAAATGCTACAACAACAAGTAGTTTGTGCTTAACTTCCTAGCCGAGCGGACGTATACGCTAGCTAAGTGGAAGACACGAATATCTTCATTAACTCGAATATCGGACTCGTTAAAATCAGTGTCGCGTGTTGCCACCGTCGGTTGCGGATTTTTTTCCGCTATGGCACGCCGCGAAAATACCTTTCGTATCGATTTAACGAACATTCCTAAAAAACCAAGCTACGAAGAAGTGCACCATTTTGTGGCCAACGAGCTTGGACTCCAACGCGAACAGGTGAAACGAATTCAGTGCAGCCGCAGTGCGAACTGTGTATTCGTAAAAGTGATCGACCTAGAATTAGCACAAAAAGTGTGCGAAGAACACGATGAGAAACACGAAGTTGACGTCGACGGTGAGAAATATTTGGTTCGAATAAAGATGGAAGATGGGGCAGTGGAGGTGAAACTTTTCGACCTTCCCGAGGACATCTCCAAGCAATGCATCACTGACTTTCTGAGCGACTATGGAGAGGTTCTCGAAGTACGAGAACAAATGTGGTCCGACCAATACACCTTTGGAGGAACTTCGACCGGTGTATGGGTCACACGAATGATTGTGAAGCGAAACATACCATCATACGTGACTATTGATGGAGAAACCACGTATCTGTCGTATTATGGACAACTTCAGTCTTGCAAGCATTGCGGCGAGAATGTCCATAATGGGGCATCATGCGTTCAGAATAAAAAGCTTCTAATCCAAAAGATGACTGCTGATTCCACAGCGAAACAGTCATATGCCAACGTCGCTAAGAAGCCGGCGAAACCGAGAGAAACTATTCCAACCCGATCAATGAACCAGCAAAAAACTCTCAAGCCGCAGCACCGAATGCTGTGGCAACAGATACTACTACAATCAAACCGGTGGTAATGTCGCTTACACCAAATTCCGCTTTATTCAAAAAGCCGAGCACTGCTATGCCCCACCATCAACAGCAACAGAAAGAAAAACAACAACAGAAGTCATCTCGAAACAACGATGGTGGCGATACTGATGATTCTTTAGGGTTAAACTCCAGCAGACGTTCCAGACGACACGTTGAAAAAAAGCCACGATACGACGATGGAGAGATCTCACCGGACGATGTTTTACAAAAGTAATGGATTTTGCAAGCTATAATCTAGTTACCGTCAACAACAACATAACCAATGCAACGAAACTTGACGCTCTTCGGACTTTCATTCGCACCATGGACTCGGACATCGTGTTTCTCCAAGAAGTGGAAAACGATAAACTGTCATTGCCTGGGTATAACGTAATCTGTAATGTAGACCACGCCAGAAGAGGAACGGCGATTGCCCTCAAAGACTATATTAGATTTTCTCACGTAGAGAAAAGTCTAGATGGTCGCTTAACTGCCCTCCGTGTCCACAATACAACACTCGTATGTATCTACGCACACAGTGGCCTCTCAATGCGAGCCGAGCGAGAACGTTTCTACAACCAAACGCTAGCGTACTATCTACGCCACAACACGACACACACCGTTATAGCTGGAGATTTCAATTGCGTAATACGCCAATGTGATGCTACGGGGCGGAATGACAGTTCTTCGCTTCGAGCCATGGTCCAACAAATACAGCTATCAGACGCCTGGATCAAACTCCGACCGCAAGTACCTGGCCACACCTATATAACCGCAAACTCTAGCTCTAGATTAGATCGCTACTAGGGTAACGGTACCAATAGTGGAGGTATTAGTAGATCCACAAAAGAAAATATTTTTTAAAAATTGATAATTATGGGAAATTTAAAGTTTTAATATCTTATTCAATAGATAAACTAATAAATTTGCTAACAAAAATGAGATAGATGTCATTTAACATCAACAATTACCAAATATTGCTTGCACCACTATGGGTACACTGTTCCTTTAGTGACGGTAAAAATTAATTTTGGTTCCCATAGTGGTGCTATCCATTGGTTTCTTATGAGACTCGCCACTATTGGTACAGTTGCACCACTACAGGTACAAGGTAGTCATTTTTGTTAAGGAAAATAATTGGTTTCAATAGTTTTTCAAGCGAAAACTTACGATAAGTTGCATTTAACAGGATATTTAAAGCACGACTCATCAACTGAAACCATCGTAAAGTGTATAAATATGATAAATCTCATTAAAACCCCACTACCTCCACTATTGGTGCTACCTCCACTAAGGGTACGGTTACCCTACATAAGCTTCAACCTGTGCAATCAACTACGCTCCGCCGACATTCACGTATGTTCCTTTTCCGACCATAAAGCGGTTACCCTTCGAATATGCCTTCCTACACTAGGTAGAGCACCAGGACGTGGCTTCTGGTCTCTCCGTCCACATCTCCTCACACCGACAAATATGGAAGAGCTTTCAATGGCAATACTGGACACGACAACGACGGAACTATCCTTCATGGATGACGTGGTGGGTGTCCTATGCCAAACCAAAAATAAAATCGTTCTTCCGATGGAAATCCAAAGCGGCTTTCGATGATTTCCACAGTGAGCATCAGCGTCTCTACACAATGTTACGACAAGCGTACGACATCCTACCGGGCCACCCTAATATGATCAACACCATCAATCTAGTGAAAGGAAAGATGCTCGCACTACAACGAAAATTCACACACATGTTCATCAGAATCAATGAAACATACATAGCAGGAGAAGCAATGTCAACATTTCAACTCGGCGAACGAAAAAGAAAACGAACGACCATCACTCAGCTACGGGATGACGAAGGCAGAGTACTAGACCAGTCCGAAGACATGGAGCAAAAAATGCTGCAATATTTCACCGAACTCTACACGGAACAACAACCACAGGATGAAGCGAGGACCGACGAATTGTTTGTCTGCGAGAGAGCGATCCCAGATAACGATGAAATCAACGAAGCCTGCGGAAACGAAATCAGCACAGCCGAAATTCTAACAGCAATCCGAACAAGCGCCGCACGGAAATCACCGGGTGCCGATGGTATTCCGAAAGAATTTTATCACCGTGCATTTGACATCATCCACCGGGAACTGAACCTTGTTCTAAATGAGGCCGTACTTGGACAATTCCCTGCATCTTTCGTGGACGGTGTGATAGTTTTAGTTAAAAAGAAAGACAGCGATGGAACACCACGATCCTACAGACCAATATCTCTACTCAATGTAGATTTCAAGATTCTCTCTCGAGTTTTGAAAGCACGTCTCGAGGCGGTGATGCGATCTCATCAGCTGCTAAGCCCCGCACAAAAGTGTGCAAACTCTCCCCGAAACATATTTCAAGCAACCCTCTCTTTGAAAGATCGCTTGGCTCATCTTATCCGAAGTAAACAGAGAGCAAAATTGGTCACGTGGGATCTAGACCATGCGTTTGATCGGGTTCGACAATCGTATCTATACACCACCATGCGCTCGCTCGGGATTCATCGTGGACTAATAGACCTGCTAACACGAATTGACAATCTCTCTTCATCTCGTCTTCTCGTCAACGGGCATCTTTCGGCACCCTTCGCAATCCAACGCTCGGTACGACAAGGTTCACCCCTAAGTATGCATCTTTTCGTTTTGTACCTACATCCACTGATAAGCAGGCTGGAGCGTCTCTCTGATAATGATCTCGTCGCCGCATACGCAGATGACATAACTATTATCTCCACTTCGGAAGAGCGTATAAATCATATGAGAGACATCTTTTCTCGTTTCGAACGTGTGTCCGGAGCGAGAGTAAACTGGGGAAAAACAAAATCTGTGGACGTCGGCTTCATCGATGGAAACCCTCTACATCTGCCTTGGCTACAGACAACAAATACTGTAAAGGTGCTAGGTGTAATATACGCTAATTCAATTCGTCTGATGACAAGATTGAATTGGGATGCGTAACAGCTAAATTTAACCAAATTGTTTGGTTCAATTCAATGCGTTTACTAACGTTATGTCAAAAAGTGGTTCTTCTGAACACTTTCATTACCTCTAAGGTATGGTATTTGGCATCAATTATCTCTCCTTACTGTGTGCACACAAGCAAAATCACAGCAACGATAGGAAGATTCTTATGGGGCAACACAGCGACACGAATTCCGATGCAACAACTAGCTCGTGAACGAGCACAAGGTGGTCTAAACCTACACCTCCCGACGGTCAAAAGCCGAAGCTTGTTGACTAACCGCTGCATTCAAGAAATCGACGCCATGCCATTCTACAAATCCATTCTATTTCCCAATGACCCCGACCGGAACATTGTTCCAACTGATCTTCCTGATCTCAAGATAATTAGCCAAAATTACAGACAGCTTCCCTTACACATTCGACAGAACCCTTCTTCAGAACTCATATACCGTTTTTTTATGCAGCAAACTGAAATACCTAGAGTGGAACGACTTCATCCAGAAGCCAACTGGCGAAGAATTTGGCTGACTCTGCGCTGGAGTCCCTTTACGTCGATGGAAAAGATCTGTATCTGACATTGAATGAAAAAAGTCCACACAGAGAGCTGCTACACACCATTGGGCGAGCAGATAGCAACACATGCTTACACTGTAATGCAACTGTAGAAACTATGTGACACAGATACAGTGAATGCCAAAGAGTTCATGCAGCATGGGATCTCCTTCAACGTAAAATAAGAGAAACTTCGGGAGGCTGGAGAAGACTAACATTCAATGATCTTCAGCGACCATCCTTGAGCAGGATAAGTAAACCAAAAAGAATAATTATTCTCAAACTCTTCATCAATTATGTTAGTTTTCTAAACGATAATGTTAACCAAATAGATGTAGGCGCTCTTGAATTCCACCTAAATTGTGAATTAGAATAAGTGTTTTAGAAACTTCTGACTTGACAAAATAAAACAACTTAAAAAAAAAAAAACAACAAGTCATTGAGCCCAGCAATAGTATGGTCACAAAGCACCGTCCCAGTAATTAAAACAACTGGGGAAGTACGGTTGTATTTAGACGCCAGATTTTGCAGATTTGCAAATCTGTCAATTAATCTGGACAAGTCCCGCTTTTGATTGAGAGAATTGCCCTATCTAGGTTACATTCTACATTCTCTCAACCGAAGGACTGAAGCCAAACCCGGACCGTATCGAGGCCAAAGTTAATTTTGAGAGACCGTCATCTTTGAAAGCACTACGCCGGTTACTCGGGATGACAAATAATTATAGACGGTTTATTCCAAGATTTAGTGAGATATCAGCGCCTCTCACTGATCTCCTTAAGAAAAAACCGAAAACTCTCGTCTCCTTTCAAATACAATTTGACGCAAACGATAGTGCCATCGTTGCTATCCTGACTCAGCTACATGGAGAAATAATCGCTTATTTTTCTCAAAAGCTTTCGCCAGCTCAAAAAGCCTACGCAGCTTCAGAAAAAGAAGGGTTGGCTGTTATATACGTGCCATTGAGAAATTTCGGCCGTACATAGAAGGGGCCCATTTCACTGTGGTCACGGATGCGTCTGCTCTCACTCACATCATGAGAGGCAAGTGGCGCACGTCGTCTAGATTGAGTAGATGGAGCATCCAGTTACAGTGTTACGACTAAGAGATACGGCACAGGCGTGGGAAGGGTAACGTCATTCCAGACGCTCTGTCCCGTTCTCTGGAAGTTGCAGAGGTTCTTGCCAATGGAGACGCATGGTACTCCAATATGTTCAGATAGGAGGGAAAATTCACCTGAAGAACAGTTGAGAATCAACAATTGCTGAAACTAGTCCCAAACGAAACCGAAGTGCTCGACTATCGCCATGAATGGAAGCTCTGTATTCCAGAAAGCAAGAGAGATCAAATACTTCAGCAGGAGCACGATGGGTCTTTACATATCGGCTATGAGAAGTTACTCGATAGGCTCAAATCTCGCTATTTCTGGCCTTGAATCGCACACTTATTCACCGAACGCTAACAACAGAACAGCAAACTCGGATTTCGCGAATGTTCTGCACCCTACCTAACACACGTCCGATCGCGCACCAATTTAATCAATCGACCGCGCGAACTATCGGCTTACTGAGCAGAAACACGACAAAACAGGCACTCATTTCGACCGCACAGAACAACTAATGGACCAATCAATAAGCAAAAACTGCCGCTATGAAATGAACAGATTGCGCCACCACCGTAGACATGTTCTGTCAAACACACATGAATAGAAATATGCGTATACAGTGCCGCCGTTTTTTAAAGCGGTGAGTGCAAAATGAGTTACCTTGATTGATCCATTTGGACCGCACGGACCATCTGCTTTCTCTCAAATCAATTTTTAAATCTCCCAAATTTAACCACAAATTATGATGTTGATGGGTTTTGTAGCTATGTGAAAATAGGCCCTACACGGTAATCAAGTACTCTTCTAAAAAAGATGTATCACTTTAAATGCCATTTCATGACGAGTTGATCGTGATGGTTATTTTCGTGCCATGTTTTAAAACCCCCTCCACACACAACATTAATCACATTCTCGCCCGCTTGACGTATGTATACGTAGGTAACAGTGTGCCTGTGCCTATGCCAACATTCTATCTATGACGGTCCGCGTTCCACGCCCTGTTCCGCGTTATGGTCGGATGTTGCCTGAGGAGACATTAGCACGCGGGATGTCGATCATAAATTCAATGTTTATGTCTTCATGATGATGTACAATGTGTGGTAATGAGTTATAGGTTCTCGAGGTTATGATGGTTCATCAGGGAGCGTGATGGCTGCGGGGTTAGCACGTATTAACAACGCGATTGGGCGATATAGAGGACCAGCTTTATGTTTGCAATAGAGAACAGCAGTGATGATAGGATGAATGAGCATCATTTGGTCCTTTTATTTTAATTCGAATAATGTGTGTGGCAAACGTAAACATAGTAAATTCTTCACATACTTTTACATTTGCAAATTCAGAAGATTAGGTTTTGATGCCAATCTACAAAATCCATCTCCTCTATAGCGGGTTTTATAATAATCATGCTTATTGCTTAGCGGACATAAAATTAAAGCTATTGATAATAAGATCTACCTCCTTGAAGTGCTAGTTCGACCACTTTAAGAAATGTACTTTTTTCATTACATTTCATGATGCACGAGGCAGGCATCATCACCGCTGGGAGGAACAATTTGAGTTTTCTGTAACATCATATTTCTCAAGTTCAAACAAATTTGATAGTGTACAAATAGTATTAGGTGTCATAGATCGCAATGCTATTGAATTCTGTTAATTACAGTTATACCTAATAAGAATAGAAGAACACATTTGGGTGATCAATTTTAGCCCACTGATAAATTTCTCCTCGAATTACAGCATTTCTGAAACCTCATGCAAACAAAAGAAATAAATACTGTTCCCCCGGATGTACGGAACAATCTAAAGCCAAGCAGGATGTAAGGCAACGTCTTTATGTGATGCTGATATGCCTACTATAAATTATTCACAAGGAACGTGATCTAATGAAAATCAAATATGATACAACAGCGCATTTTGATACCATATTTGGTCGTTAATATGAAATACAAATAATCTGCAAAGCGGAAGCATACCTACTAGAGAGCCACTACTCCACTGCTCCGCATATTTGACAAAGATGTATCTCGTGAAACTGTTTGCCTTGGTGTCAGTAACAATTTTATTCTTAAAATTAATGAGCTGCTACGTAAGCCCCGGAAGCTCCATCCGTCTCACCCACCCGGAGCATTCATAATGCAGCATGTTTGCTTGATATGCCAGAATGGGATTCCACGATTTCATGTGTGTCGGCTGCGATGCGAACGGAGCGAATGATGTAATGTAAGTCATCCGTTGGATTATGACAAGACCGGTTCCATTTTTATTTAACGGAAAATACACTTTATGAAAAGATGTTCTCTTCTGGAGTCGGTGCAGGGGGCGAGGGTATGGAATGAATGAGCTGAAAATTGGTTAAATTCAACAGCGCATCACAGGCGAAGTAATAAAAGCTATGTTCCGTTCAGCTGTGGCCGGTGGCCAATATATATTTTTCCGATGCTCGTTTCGCGAGGATCCATCACCCGGATGCACGAAAAAGTGCCGGGTCATATGAAGCGATTCACACAGATACTATCGACAATTTACTCCTTCTTTGGAGGGTGTCAGTGTGTCTATCAACTCGGGCCCGGATAGAATGGATTGGGTAGGTACGTGTAGGACATGTGCCGCATCGCGATATAAAGTACACACTCGCTGACGCTCCACTGAACGACCGGGATGGGGTCCGTTGTTCTGTTGGTATGATGTATTCCATCCGTTGCCGGCACGTACGCTGGAAGTACATCGTACGCGAGAGACACACTGACACGGGATGACACAAGATTTTTATTCCTGCTGCACGGCACCCAATGTACGGATGGACGGCCTCGCGGCGATGCTACTCTCGATTACTGTAGCGCCATGGCCCGGCGTGCCACTGCTATTGATACTTTACAGAGGTGCCGATAATGGTGGTCTCCATTTTACAAACCATTGATTGTGTTTATCGATGGGAGCGTTTTATGGGTTCTTAAACATTTTTCTTCTAATGGTCCACAAGCGTCGCCGGCGGTGGTGGTGTCGGCAATTCTTTCCTCGGGCCTTCGGTGCAATTACTACTGAATGCGGCGGAACAGGGCCGGTCTTCGAAAATTCAACAATTTGTTGCATGTTTGCCTTCCCGGCATGTTTGCCAATACTTCACATTATTGTGGATCAGCTATCGATTTGTTTGTCAAATCAATTAGCAAACCTCATTTCAAATTACCATTGGAGTAACTAATGAAAAATTCTAGAAGGGCTAACTGTTTTTACATTTTCTATATCTACAGTTACAACACAAAAAGTCTATCATTTTCGCTGGACCCAACTGATGTATTTGTTCGCAAGTCGGTCTACCAGATATCTATGGACGACTTAAACATTTTAAATGACCCTGACATACGAAATCTTAAAATCTCGTAGAATACCCAAAAATCTTGATAGGTTCAGAAAAGCATAGGTGTTGCGTTCGTCGCAAATGAAATGAAAGCTCAAAAACTGATCTTTGAAGGCTTTACTGATTTGCTTCAAACCTAGAATACTTTATATATTAAATATCGGGCAAGTCAGTTAGTTGAACTCTTTTCTTCGGCTTACAATTCAGTGGCCATAGCCTTTTAGTGGCCTAAGAGCTTTCGCACGGTGATCTGAGAACAACAAACTAACCTTACTTTTCTGTTAGAATAAATTCTAGGATGATTTTGAAAAACTCAATTTTACATCCTAATACAACTTACTTGTCGATAATTTTCAAATTTAGTTAACAAACTTAATAACAAATTAACGTATAGGAACAAATTTAACACACCACCTACAGTGAGATTTTGACCCTTTCTTAGTCACTAGGAAATATTTCCAGACTCCAGTATTTAAAACGAGATAAAACTGCTCAGATTCCCACTGCGATTGACCGTGTTAAGTGACAAAATAATTGCCTACCAAAAGGCGGATGCTATGGGTTGAGTGACAACAAAACGAATTGATAACGCACTGTACGTCCTGCTGCATATCTATCAGGCGCTCGTCGGATTGAATAGCTATTGTGACATGATTAGTAACTATCGTAACGCTGGTAGCATATATTTCAGGGCTGCCATATATACAGATTTATCTGTATTTTACAGATTTTTAAACGCCAATACAGACTTGATACAGATTACAGATTTTATACAGATTTTTCAAGTAGAGTACAGATTTATACAGATTTATTTGTTATTTTAAATATTATCGTCCCTATAGAAATCTCATACAAGATCTATTAAAAATTTTAAAATTCTAAATAAAATCTTGAAGTCTAAACTGTGAAGCTTATGCTACGTTTAGACAAGGCAAGTGAATTGACCAAGTCGCTTGCATCGAACGCAAATTGAACGTGTAAACACCTTAATTCAATTCACTTGAACTAAAAGAAAGTTGAACATGTTCAACTTTTGACAAGTCAATTGAATTCAACTGAGTTGTTCAATTTACAGTGATCGTTCGCTAATTGGGGCACGACCTCACCCCAACTAGCGAATGCCGTTCGCTAATTGGGGCGTTTTGACAAGCGTCAATGTTGTTTACTTTTTGCATTGAACAAAGGAAAATTTTACGCGCCAGAAAATATCGATCCCGCCAAACACGGAAACAAAACGTCAACGCGTTCTTGACATCATATTCTGACGTTTAGCTGCTTTTTAATTGGGTTTCGCCCCAATTAGCGAACCCCCAACTCCGCGCTCCAACTAGAAACAACCCAATTAGCGAACGTTCACTGTACTTGCCCTTGTCTGCGATGGTTCACCAAATGTATTTGACTGACGGCGAATTGCCACGATTGCTTTGATTAATATTTTGGTGGTTCTCTGTTGCGCTTCATATAAATCTCTACTTCGATAGATTTCTGTTATTTCTAATGAAATAGATTGGGCCTCAAAAAAGAGCTCGAAATATATTTTAAAGAAGTTTCGGATATGTGAGCTTTAAAGATAGTTAGATGTTTCTTGAGTACATTCTGTCACCATATCAGTCCATGTATATCGAATTGACTGCTTGGTATCTATCAAGCTACGATTTGACAGGGCAAGTGAATTGAACAACTCAGTTGAATTCAATTGACTTGCCAAAAGTTGAACATGTTCAACTTTCTTTTCGTTAAAGTGAATTGAATTAAGGTGTTTACACGTTCAGTTCGCGTTCGATTCAAGCGACTTGCTCAATTCACTTGCCTTGTCTAAACGTAGCATCAGTATGTTGCATAAATAATTATAGAATTATTAACCAAACTAAGATGTTTCACATATTACCATTGTGATATATCCTTCTTTCATAATTTTATGCAATTGGTAGAAGTAAATAGAAAGGTTTAAAACATATGTATGTATGGAATACATAAGAAATTTATTAATACCTGTGTCATGAGCATCAGTTGATTGTTCACGCATAAATGGCAAAATATAGCAATTGTTACGTAATCGAATTTGATAATCGTTATATGTACAGTATCCCCCCGCTTATCCGGACCTCGCTAATCCGACGACTCGTTAGTCCGGATCTCGCTTATTCGGAATTTTCCGGATTAAAAAGTATCAACACCCATTTAAACACATTATGCTGTCAGTTTTCAAATTTGTGCTGTGATTTTTTTGGTTCGTTTGTATGGATTTGACGGTCGGATTAACGAGAGAAACCTCGATAGTCCGGCCATACATTTGTCGGATCAGCGGGGGGAAAACTGTATAGGCATTGACAAAAAATCATTGTTTCCTAATTTCGGTAGAATTTTGAAGAAGCTAGCAAAAAATATCCGAAAAACATTACTTGTAGAATCATCTTTGAATCATGATAACATTTTTGCTGAGGTCGAATGATAATTGAGACGTGGAATTCAAAAGACGACATGAGTTTCGGAGCCCCTTTAAAAGATTCCAATGGATTTCTGGGATATTCTATTTTGTATACTTGGTTTTAAAGAACTCTATGAAAATGTTATCTAAGTACAATCACCAGAATCGCTATTTTACATAATTTATAAAAAAAATATATTTTCCCCCAAATACAGACAATACAGATTTTTTACATATGCCAATACAGATTTACGAAAAAATCATCTGACAGCTTGTACTCGTAATTTCCAGAGACCTCGATATTAATTAGTCCAGAACTAATTAAATCAGCCATTGATCGGAACGAAACTCAATAGCGTTCAAAAATAACATGTATTCTGCCTTATGGATGCCTGATATTGTAAAACTAATCTTGTTTAATACCTTAAAAATGAGTGAGATTTATATGGCAGTAAATTTCAGAATTTTCACACATACGAACAAATACATGCATAAAAGTGGTCTATTAGTGTCTCAAAACATGCTCACATTTGCTATCTAGCTTCCACTGAAGAAATTTTTGAAATTTATTTAAATTTTTGCGTTTTTGCTTTTCTGAGAAGATTCTTTGGTACATGCTTCAATCTGTTCCTCAATTAAAATCAATTGTTTCTTCGACCCAATTCAAGATAATAAGCATATTTTCATATTAAACCATTTGTAATAACCATATTTTCAATACTAAAGTGAATTTCTTTCAAACACCATGCATTTTATTTCATAATTTAAGAGATTTATTGATAGATCAATACGTAACACGCCTGCGTAACGCATACAAAGTTAAATTATAGACACTTCCGAAGGAAGGGTCAAAAAATAAACCTAATCAATCACTTTCTAATTTGACTTAGCTCAATACTATAAAACCACGATGACAAGACAATATGTAGTATGCTTCAGCATAATTACATAATTCTTAAGTGAACTAAGGTTTTAAACGAAATTTGAATCCGTATATGGAAAATCCCACAATTTCTATATTTTTATATACTTACTGATATAAAATTGATCAGATTCGGGAGCACACGCTCCACGATGAATTCCTTTGAAAGCGGCACAAATGCTGGGGTATTGCTTTGTCGCCGATGTATCACATGCGGCGAGAATGCGGTGATTTATCACAGACTACCTCTTCTGTTATTATAACTCTATTGGTCGCAAAACAGTTATTTGACTTCGAAAAAGTGAAATCAGAATTGCGTACATAATGTAAATCCAATTTAATAAAAATTCCGCGGAAAAAAAATTAAAATTTCGTTTCGTTTCGAAAAATTTCGAAATTAATGAACCTTGATTTCGTATCGTTTCGATGTCTCGAAAGTAAATCTATATTTCGTTTCGTTTCGATCCGAATCAACATAGACATTTTAAATTTCGTTTCGTTTCGTTTCGTTAGGAAAAAGTGTGTTATCGCATTCCCTTAGAATCAGTACATTCAAAGTTAATTGCCTATATGCCGGGTATTAGGCCACCCGGAGTGGAAATTAATTACTATGTCTGAAACTTGATTATGCATATGTACAATATGTGATAGATTTAGTTCGGAAAAGGTATTGGAGGGTAACCGCCCCTTCGGTGGGCTTTGATCCCACGACCCCAGTTTGCATGACAGGTGCTTTCCCTACTAAGCTGCGAAGGACCTCCGTTGTCCACCTCAGCTTAGGGGGTACTGATGAAACCAAATTCCCAGCACCAGGTACCAGCCGATCTCTCGCAATACATTTTCAGAACTAACTCTCTCATATGTATTTTTGTACACATGCCAACCAAGTAGGATGAGTTGTTAGTATTGATACTACAGATACGTATTTCGACCTTAACAGTAAAGCCGTCTTCAGTGTCTCGTACTTGACTCGACTTTTAATATTGTCATTGCATATCACGGAGGATTTTCGCTATTGATTGCGTACATAATTCACCCATATGATTGAAAGCGAAAATTAGCAAAGCTGTGGGATGAACTTTTGGAATTGACCATTTTCACTTATATTCCTGATCTCCCGGAGGACGGTTTTGTGCACATTCAGACTTCCTAGAAAACTCAAACTAGGGGAAACTGGGTTGACTTGATCCCTTTGTCTGATTTCCGATGTATCACAACCAAAAATAAATAAACATACGCGATTTCCACACAGACTCTCTAAGAAGTATCGAAATTTAATTTTCACATACCTTCTCGGCAACTTCGCCATAGAACATTATTTTCAACCAACCACTGCCGAACAAATTACGCCAAATTTGGGCCTCTCAACCAAATGATGGCTGTTTACAATCAACACTGCGAAACTATTGAATTAACAATGTCTTGGCATAACCGGCAGAATGCAGAATGAATAAGGTTTGTCAATCCAGAAAACAACTCACCACATAAAGGTCATTTGTCTAGAGGATCAATACTTAAAAATACGCTAGAACAAAACTACTTTAGTTCTCGATAAAACAGGGGGTAATCAAGTCTCCCGGGGGATCAAGTCTCCCCACCTTCCCATATTGATTGCACAATCATTTCTCCACTATGGAAGTTTTCGAAATAAAATGTGGAGCTGTGGGATAAACTTCTGGAATTCATAATTTTAGCGGATATCCCAAATTTCCCGGAGAACCGGAGCCGTTAAAAATGTTAATGTTAATGTCTAAAAAATCGAATGTGATTAACGTTTGGTAGGTCACAGAGGACTTTCACTATTTACTCCACATAAAATTCACCGTTGCTACGTGAATGATAACAAAAATGCTCAGGTCTGGGATCAAATTTTAGGATCAACCTATTCTACGGATTTTTTGGGTTTCTTGAGGACAGTATTGTGGTCATTTCGGGCCACAATACCCAAGTAACATTTTGGTTTTATTATGGTTTTAAGACCCTCTTGTAGAGTAAAAAATAATCTTCAAGATCATTTTAAAACTAAAAATGCTACTTGGGTAGACTTTCATTGATTGCATAATCCATTCAATGATATAAACAGTTTCGAAAATTTGCTTTGAGATGAACTTTGGGAATCGGCCACTTATACGAATATTTCGGATTTCCCGGAGGGCCGTTTGTGATTATCTCAGAAGACTTAAACAATTTATGTACGCACAATTTGCCCGTATGGTTACGAATAAAATAGCAATGCTCTGGAATGATTTTGTGGTATCGGACCCTTTCGGAAGCTTTTGCGGGTCGCAGAAAACTTGCACAATTGATTGCACAGGCATTTCGGTTATGAATGAATTGCGAAACTCTAAGATGTATTTTTAAAATTGGCCACTTTTACGTATGGTCCGGATCTTTCGGATGACCGTTTCGGAAGCTTTTTGGGATTACTGAAGATTTTCACTACTGATTGCATCCATTATTCGTCAGGATGGATGATTACGAAATAATGCGAATCTTTGGGATTACCTTTTGGAATTGACCACCTTCACGGATGTTCCGAAAAAATCGCAAAGCTCTGGGATTAACTTTTAGAATTGGCCACTTTTACGGATGTTTCGGATCCTCCGGAGGGCCGTTTCTGGGACATTTTTGGGTCAAAGAAGACTTTAACTGTTTGTTGCACCCACAATTTGCCAGAATGAATGGTTGTCAAAAAATCGCGAAGCTCTGGGATGAGCTTTTGGAATTGGCCATTTTACGGATGTTCCGGAACTTCCGTAGAACCATTTCTGGGGCATTTGGAGGGCACAGAAGACATTTACTAGTGATTGCACCCACAATTTGCCAGAATGAATGGTTTTAAAAAAAATCGCGAAGCTCTAGGATGGACTTTTAGAATTGGCCATTTTACGGATGTTCCGGATCTTCCGGAAGACTGTTTCTGGGACATTTTGGGGTCACAGAAGACTTTAACTGTTTGTTGCACCCACAATTTGCCAGAATGAATATTTATCAAAATATCGCGAAGATCTGGGATGAACTTTTGGAATTGTCCATTTTACGGATGTTCCGGATCTGCCGGAGAACCATTTCTGGGGCATTTGGAGGTCACAGAAGACATTTACTATTGATTGCACTTACAATTTGCCAGAATGAATGGTTACGAAAAAATCGCGGAGCTTTGGAAATAACTTTTAGAATCGGCCACTTTTACGGATGTTTCGGATCTTCCGGAGGACCGTTTCTAGGACATTTTGGGGTCACAGAATACTTTAACTGTTTGTTGCACTTACAATTTTCCAGAATGAATGGTTATCAAAAAGTCGCGAAGCACTGGGATGAACTTTTAGATTTAGCCAATTTTACTGAAGTTCCGGATCTTCTAGAGAGCTTTCCGATGATCGCTCGAGGGATAAATTTGCCCAGAAATGGCATATACAATATAGCAAATAAAGTTGGGATCATCAGAGCATATTATTTTATAAATTTGCAAGCAATTTTATGTTTCATAACACGAAACTCGAAAATTTGGTGCCAAATTGAGATGCTCAAACAGTACCCCTTTAGCACAAGTTCTCCGGGGACTAGAGTGGTCAATTTGGATGACGTGGGCTTGTTATTGGAACCTACAGCTTTCGTTTGGTGCCTAAAGATCAAAAATCGGTTGAAATTTGAGCTTTTGTGATCGAGATGAAATCTTGGGTCCAAATGGACCCCAATGCACAATGTGTAACTTTTTTCTAATGAATTAGGAAGGTTAACTTTCAGTTAGCATTGCTTGAAATCTAAGAGTTTTATCAAACTTTTCTCCAATCTCAAGAAGCCTAGCGTGATAATCGGAAATTCAAAATGGCAGCAAAATCCATTGAACACTTTACTAGACAAATCTGCAGAAATGCCTCCAAAACGTCTAGACTCGATACAGGCATGTGATACGCTGTACCATTTTTGTAAAGATCATCCTGCAATGCAATGCATCTTAAACACCCATAAGGCCAAGCTCTTCCAGAAGGCAAATTTTGAAATTGAAAAAACATAACTCTGTTCGCCTTTAACCGATCAATGTGAAATTTTGAGACAAGGTCCAGTTTTTATTCTAGTTTCGATTCCAGATTGGTGTCCAGATTCCGTATGGTTCCGGAATTATTCCAGATTTAGACCTGTGCGCCGGTCATATAATCGGCGGCGGCGGCGTAGTGGTCACTTTTGCCTCGGCGGCGGCGGCGGCGTCACGGCGGCGCGCCATTGGCTTTTATCGGCGGCGTGAACCGGAACGGATGAAAAAATCAATGGCTAAAAAAATCAATTTTAACGCGGATTTTTTAATTCACGCGTTTTTGATTCACACGGTACGAATCGCTCGTATAAAAATCGACTTCAGTGGATTAAAATTGTAATATTCGATCGATCATCAAACAGCACATTCCATAGTAAATTACCAGCGACACTAATAAGTACCTCAAAATGTTATTTAAATTGAAACTATTTTATTATTCTTTGATTTTGATGAATCAAAATTTAACAACGAATTCTGCTTCATTATTCGTAACCCTTGAGCAATATTGAGAATTAGACTTCGGTGTCATAGGACTAATTTGTTAATATTTTTTTCCAAAAGCTTTCCTAATTCAGGATTTTGATAAAGTCCAGTCGATTTACTTCTCAATATTTCTAAATTTCAGAAATATTCTAACTACTATTCTTTGAGTTACATATATAATTGGGCAATGTCTGAGCGGCTGCATTCTAGTATATTTAGAGAATTTGCAGTTCGTTCACCTGCTGTGACCCTGGATGGAACATTCACGATGGAATCCACTAATGACAACCACAATGGACAGTTTACTCCCCACCTCGCGTTCTTGTATGCACAAATCTCAATAGAACATAACTAAAATGAGCTCTCGCTGAGTAAGACTGGGGCATGATGACCTACCAAATTGAATATTTTCCTTAAAAGATGGTTAAATATGACAAAAAAAAGTTCTTGGTGGGTTCCTGAAGAGATTTCCGGAGGAAACTACGATTTTTTTTTTGACGTTCAATTGGACATTCCTTTACATTCCCTTACATTCCCTATAAGAAATTCTGCGGAAACTCATATAGGCATTTTTTCAAAAACCATTCCTGCACTAAACCCAAAACAAATTTCTTCAAAAACGCCTACAAAAATTTATTTGGGAACTCCTCCAGAATTTTATTTCTTAAATAAACAAAAAAAAAACCGCCCAGAACTCCTTCGGAAATTCCTCCAGAGACTTCTTCAAAAGATTATTCGAAAAACCTCCGAAATTTCCTTCGGAGATTTCTCCAGATTTTTTTTTCGGTGGATCTCCCAGGAAAACCTTTGAAATTTATTGAAAATGAAGTTGTTTGCGATGTTACTTTTTTGAATTTTCGAAAAAAAATCTAAAAATAAACAACAACACTAGAAGACTTTCGGAAAGACGAAGGCATTTTCGAAGAAATTCCTGCAGGAAGTTCCGGAAGAATTCCTGGAGAATGTTTTAAAGGAATTGTTGGAAGAAGTTCTGAAGAAATTCCGTAGGCAAATTTTTAATGAATACCTTATGGATATCTAGAAGAATTTTTTCTAGCGATTCATGAAATAAGGCCGTTACAAATATTGAATTGACATTTTGTCCTACTGGTCGCCGAAAGGTCAAGGGGTGGATAATAAAAAATAAATATTAAAATGAAAAAAATCAAAAAACTCCTCGGATTTGTTAAAGAATGTTTTGAAAATCCTTAAAATTGTCCGAATTTTATTTTGCTGCCCCCTCAAAATATTATTTTTTGGCAAAAAAATCCGAGGAGGAGGAAGACAAAATAGATTTTAAATATTTGTATCGGCCTAATTGCCGAAACAATTTCAAAACGAAAAATTTCCGAAAAAATCCTCAAAAAATGTCTGAAGAAATTCTCAAAAAAAAACGAATGGAATTTTTTAAGGAATTCCTTAAGAAATTTCCGCAGGAATTGCTAAAGAAACTTCCAAAGGAATTCCTCAAGGAGTCTCCGAAGGAGAATATAGGAATTCGTGGAACAAAATTCGAAAGCATTTCTTAAGCAATTTCCGAAAGAAATGCGTAAAGGATTTTCTGAAGAAATCCGTAATGAAAATTCTTAAGGAATTTTCGGAGAAATTTTGTAAGGACTCCAAAGGAATACCCAAATTCCTGATTTCTAAATAATCTTATAAGGTTTTTTAAAAGAAGCTTTTCGGAGGAATTATCAAATAAATTTCTTGATTTATTTCCGAACTAATTTCTGGAGTATTTTTCGAAGGAATTCATAAATGAATGTTTAAACGATATTCTCAGAAATTTCAGGAATTTTACAATAAGGCTTTTACAAAACAGTATTGAATAATTTCAAGACAATAAAATAAAATTAAAATTTCATAATGTTTGAAAATACCTGACGTTTTAACTCAAATATTTGACTAAATACTATGCAGCAAGGCGACAACGCCCCAGTTGTGGGTTACAATAGCTGTGAATAAAAAAATAAGAACCGCTTTTAACTGATGCTCGTAATATTTGCTTTGCTGATGCTCAGCAAGTGGTTTTGTAATATTCAGAAATTGATTTCAAAATATAAACTACTTACTCGGGGGTCGGAACAAAAAAAATCGGTAAAACATTTACAGTTGGGATTTAAATATTTTGATAAATCAGTTTGGCTTATAAGCCAACTATCCTAATAGCATAAATCTAAAAACAAAGAAAACTTATTTAATAAGTTGATTTAAATAAATAAAAAAATAAATATTGTCAAAATTACTAATGTGCAAATTTACTTAAAATATCTAAACTGCAATAATTTACCTGTACCAATGCCAGATCCTTTAAGAATGGGAACGCTTTGGGCATGTATCCAGGCCCCACAAAATCACATCAAACCCATTTTGCGAGTCACCTGCAAGTTTAGGTGCCCGACTGAATGAGGCCTTGGCTTAACGCATTCCAAAGATCAATTAAACCATTTATATTTTATTACAATTACTTATTAGCTATACTAGATAAAGCCTCATTCAAACTCTCAAACTAAGCAACCAAGCTATTAATTTAAGATTTGACATTGAATTATGACGAGAGCCATCTTAACAACATTTATGAACTGTCATAAGACTAGTTTAGTACTATTCCAATTAACTCCAACACGCTGTATTTCTTCACAGATACGTATTCCGATCTCAATTATAAGGCCGTTTTTAGTGTCTCGTGTTGGCTCTACTCGACTTAAGTTAATTGATTTTTTTATTGCGATTAGTCATCGGCGTGGCAAAATAAGTGTCAGCATCCATCGAAAGCAACAGAGGCAGCTCACCGAAAGACGGTCTCGCAGATGCACCAAATCGCTCTCCATCACTGACACCATCTAGCTCATCAGTTATTAGGACTCCGGGACGCGCTCTTATCACAAGCTTCATGGAAGACTCTAACCCTCTCGACTCAGTCGTGCCCATCCCGCCAACGTTCATCAGCCGTCCTGGCCCTGAGGTTGAGTTTGGGGAAGGAGTCTTCCAAAATCAATTATCAGGCGAGTACCTTCAAGATTCAAACAGTTCGATTCCTCAATCAAACGCCCTTTCCAGTGCATTGTTCAATGGCTTTCAGTCATCGGTCTGCGTGAACAGGATCGTCACAGCAGAGGACGCCGCTGCAAGTGATTCCCGCTACCTGAGCGTCTACTATCAAAACGTCAGGGGTCTGCGTACTAAGACAACCGTTTTGAAGTTACGACTCTCATCCTGCGATTACGATGTTGTTGTGCTATCAGAAACTTGGCTCAAATCCGATATTTGTAATTCGGAGCTTTCATCGGACTACTCCATTTTTCGTTGCGACCGTAACGAGTTTACCAGTGGTCTTTCTAGAGGCGGTGGCGTATTGGTTGCAGTCAAACGTGAATTGCAATGTACTGAAGTGTCCCTATCTGACTGCTGTGCACTTGAACAAGTCGCAGTCACATTGACACTCCCTCATAACTCTCTGCATATTTTCGGTATCTATCTTCGCCCGAATTCCGATTGCGAGCTTTATGCTACCCACTGTACGGCAGTGCAAAGCTTAATTGATAAATCATCCGTTAATGACGTTTTCCTGCTGCTTGGGGATTATAATCTCCCTCATCTTCAATGGATCTTCGATGACGACATCAACGGCTATCTGACAACTAACGCATCTAGCGAGCAAGAAATTTCCCTTAGCGAAGCCATCTCGACATGTGGTTTGGTGCAAATCAACCCCTTCGTTAACCGTAACAATAGGCTGCTCGACTTGGTTTTCACAAATGCTTCTGACAACATGGACATCTCTCAGCCCGTTCTGCCGCTCATACCAATCGACGGGCACCATCCACCGGTAGTGTTACATATCGACACCTGCTGCCTAATACCACGTTATTCTGACCAGGAACCGGAGCCCATGGATTACGACTTTCGGCGGTGCGATTTTACTTCACTTAATACAGAGCTTTCTGCGGTTGATTGATTTCCATGGGCACTCAGTAGATGCTAACGTACTGCTGTTTTACGACAAGCTGTACGAAATATTGCACCTTATAGCTCCTCGCCGTCGTCGCATTAATCGAGGTGTTAATAACAAGCCTTGGTGGAATGCTCAACTCAGAAACCTGCGAAACAGATTGAGGAAGCTACGCAAACAGTACATCGCTAACAAAACTGACGGGAACAGAGTTTCCCTCCATCAGGTAGAAACCTCTTACAACGACCTCCTCGATGCCAGTTACCGAAGATATATGGACGACCTCCAATCAAATCTTAAAAATAATCCGTCCAGGTTTTGGAGATTTATCAAATCGCAAAAGACGGCTAATCAAGTTCCGAACAATGTTGTTTATGGCGACACTACAGCTACCACATCTGATGAAGCTGCGAACCTCTTCGCCGACTTTTTTCAGACTCACGCAAACTCCCGCAAACTCACCCAGGTAGTTTTTCGAATGTTCTACCGCACGATATTGACCTCGCGCCCTTCCTGTTCTCCGACCTAGAAGTGTTGAAAGCTCTTCGCGATTTAGATGCTTCAAAAGGTGCCGGAGTGGATGGCCTAACACCTTTCCTGCTGAAAGCCTGTGCTGAATCACTAGCGGCTCCACTAACACTACTTTTCAACAGATCGTTGAGTGAAAAAACGTTTCCTGGACTATGGAAAACAGCAACGATGATTCCAATTCACAAATCTGGAAGTTTGCGCAAAGTTAATAACTACCGTGGAGTTTCCATTCTTTGTTGTGTTGGAAAAAATGTTGAATCCATAGTTCATAATGTTGTGTTACCTGCTGTTAAACCATTCATTCGATTCATCAGCACGGTTTTCTTCCCTAAAACGTTCTAATACAACGAATCTGCTATGCTATTCTAATGCGCTTTTTCGTGAATTCGAGAAGCGCAATCAGGTGAACTCCGTATTCGTAGATTTTTCGAAAGCTTTCGACACCGTACCTAACCAACATGCCGTTGCAAAGTTACGCCACTTGTGTTTCCTGAATGGATAGCAGGATGGATAATGTCATACCTGACTGGCAGAAAGGCTTTCGTTCGTGTTGATGCCTCACGGTCTAGGACTTTCAGCATTACCTCGGGTGTGCCACAGGGCAGCGTGCTGGGACCTTTACTGTTTATCCTGTATATCAATGACTTGACCAACTGCCTTACCTCTGCAAAGCTTCTGTACGCTGACGACCTCAAAATTTTCAGAGTAATATACTCTTTGCTGGATTGTGTTGCTCTTCAAACTGATATTGACGTACTCCGCCGTTGGTGCGATGAAAACGGAATGAGCGTGAATGTGGCGAAATGTAAAGTCATCACCTTCTGCCGAATCATATCCCCAATAATGTACAGCTATACTTTTGCCGATGCTGCACTACAGCGTGTTTCGTCGATTCGTGACTTGGGCGTTACAATGGACTCGAAATTGCGGTTCAACGAATATATTTCTGCAATAACGGCGAAGGCATTCGCAGTTTTGGATTTATTCGTAGGAATGCAGCTCATTTCACCGATGTTTACACCTTGAAAGCTCTGTACTGTGCACTTGTGAGGAGTATTTTAGAATATGCTGCCCCTATTTGGACGCCGTACCATACGACCCAAGTGATTCGCATTGAACGAGTTCAAAAGCAGTTCATCCGTTTTGCACTTCGGCACCTACCGTGGAACGATCCAATGCACTTACCTGACTATAGAGCCCGATGTCAGCTAATTAACCTGGAACTACTCTCAACAAGACGACTCACCTTCAGAAGACTTGTAGTGTATGATATCATCAGTAGTAACATAGACTGTCCGGACTTGCTCGTGGATGTACAGTTGAGCATACCTAGCCATAGCCTGCGTCACGCTGATTTACTCGCTGTCCCAACCCACCGAACAACGTACGGATACAATAATCTCTTTAGCTCCTGCCTTAGAGCTTTTAATAATGTTTGTAATTTGTTTGATTTTAATGTGTCCAAGTATTGTTTCAAATCTAGAATAAGGAACTTAGAATAAGAGTAGTCTGTACGATCCAATCGAAGACGAATAAACAATTAATATATGATCGGCGGCGCGCCGACCCAAAATCGTCGGCGGCGGCGGCGCGAGTAAAACCACCGGCGGCGGCGGCGTGGCGCGGCGGCGCACAGGTCTATCCAGATTCCGTTGGGGTACCCCCAATATGTCATTTGGGGTACCTGTAGAACAGGACATTTCCGAATTGAGACCAAAAATTTCATGCGACGGATCGTTTGTCAATGTTTTTACAAACGAACTTCCGATAATGGGTCGTATGAATAAAAAGTAGCAAAACTCAACGCTTGTAGTATCTACTCAAAAATAAAGTCCACAGAGAAAACTACATGTTTGATATGAATAAAAACATTTTCGAACTTATGGCATATGCTACATTCGAACTTAGCCTTTACTACAAGTTTACTACCATTTACTACACGGAGAAACGTCAAAACGAAATAGACCCCATGATGACGATGATGATTTCATCATTTTTTTGCGGCTAATCAACAAAATACATGTCTGTTTTGTTTGTTTTCCCTAAATTAGACTTCTATTTTCAAGAACAAAGCCGATTCGCTTCGATTCTGATGAATAATCTGCATTTGAAACAAGAGTAGCAACGTCTTGAGCAGACTACAAGAAATCAGTAGTAAACTCTTGTTTTATTCATACCGAATCAGTTGTTTGTAGTATGTTCGAAATGTGTAGTGTAGTAAAGTCTCTTTTATTCATACGAACATGTTCCACAAGTGACGTTTACTACTGAAAATGTAGTAAAGTTGATCTTACTACTTTTTATTCATACGACCCAATGTGTAAGGGAAATCTTTCGCCACTTCCGGAGCATCACAAAGTATGCCAGCGGAGCCTCTAGATATGGACATTCCCGATTTTAGATCAAAACAGGTCATGCATCAGCTTATTTTTCATGGTTTCTCATGAACAAACTTCTGAAGCCTTCCTATACTACCCAAGCTTATCGCTTCAATTACTGGAGAGTGCATAGCAGTACATAAGTCGATGGTATACAACCTTCACACAATTGTTCGCAGAGTTGATGTCCTAGTAAAATTTCATGTCATTTTGGGACTACCTGTGGCAAAGCTGTCAAAGTTAGTCTTGGACTTCGTCGTGCGGTACATTTACGGCGTTCCTTCGGATGACGGTAGTTACCTGTGCGTTAATAAGCTAATATCTTTTATTAATAATCAGGAGTCATGATTGCATGTTACATCACAGACTGTCTTTGTACATTTTCCACTGCAGATGAGCTAGCACACATAAAAAATATACATAAACTACCAGTGAAATTTAGGTTCCAGTGCAGATTTCCAGCATGTATTCAACTTTTTACAAATCTATATGGATATACACGTAATTTAGAAAAAAAAAACATAAAACGAGTAATCCAATAATCTTTCCAACGAGTACTAGTAATATAGAACATGAAATCGACATCTTCCATAAAACACTAGAGAACACGCAGAAACTGGATCAATCAGATGAAATAAACCATTTTGCAAATGGGAATGAATTAAAGAAAATTAAAGCTAAATATAATCATAACGAGCCAGACAGTTTTGTGATCCCCTTATGGCTATATGCGGACGAGTTCGAGATAAACGATCCACAAAGCTCTCACAATAAAGTAGATTCCATCTGTGGAATACATTATACCTTTCCAAATCTTCCTGAGAAGTTCAAATCCAAGCTGTGTAATATTTTTGTTGCTGGAGTGATACGGAAGGTGGTAATGAACCAAACAGAAATCAACAAACTTACCGAAGAACTAATATTGCCGTTCAAAACACTAGAAGATGGAGGTACAACTTTGAATTTGAGCTAAGTACAGATTAGAATTTGATTCGTTCTTTGTCTGCTCCAGGGAGTAAATTTAGGAATGCACTCCTTGTTGCTTCTGTCAGCTGGTTTCAACGCAAACTTCTATTGTAGGTTCTGCCGTAGGCATAGACATTTTTGTCAACCTGAATGCGAAGAATATACTGAAAGTTTAAGAAACTTGAAAAACTACGAGCAGGATGTTCAAACAAATAAGCATTCAGAAACGGGTATCACAGGTCAATCTTCCTTCCATCGATTAAGCTCTTTTCATGTTATCGAAAACCCAAGTGTTGATGCTATGCATGATTTGTTCAGCAACGGAGCTTGTAAATATGGTTTTTTGTCAGCGTTAAATTATTTCATTTACAAAAAGCTTTTCTTCACAGTTTCAGAATTGAATACCAGGATTAATTTCATTAGCCGCGTATCGTTAGATGCAAGTTTAGTCATTTAGTAGTTTGTCAATAACTCATTCCAAAAGTTGAATTTCAAAATGTTTTGTATGGTGGACTTCTAGTGCGAAGGTTTTTCTATAACTCTGCCTAATGGTTTGCTGTTTGAATTCCACTAGCAACGGAGTTATAGCTAAAGTTTCAGTAACTTAGACTAGTTCAATCAAAGGTAATTGCCTATATTCCGGGGATTAAACTACCCGACTTGGACATTAATTTACAATGTTATGAAAACTCATATGTGAATATGTACATTATGTGGAAGATAATGATTTGAAAAATGTATTCGAGGTAACCACTTTCCCTTCGATGGGACTCGAACCCACGACCCTACAGTACGCTAGACTGGTACTTTAACAAACTAAACTACGAAGGACCTCTGTCGGTCTTCGCAACCTAGCGGCTACGAGACTCCCAAATTGGACGCATAGTCAAATCACTTGCAATCCATTTGTTAAGTCAATACTTCCACATGTGTATAGTACACGTTCACATTAGAGGAGCGTGAGTATTTAGAATGTCTGGCGGTTACACACATTCTTCATCAGCAACTGTACTGATCAACTAGTTCGAGTAGAGACGTTCCATGGTGAAATAAAACTCTTGAGAAGCTTAGGAAAACTGCGCGTAGGGAGTTCAACTGTGCTAAGCGAACCGGCGATTGGAGCCTATACAGAAAGGCCCTGACGAACTACAACAAAGAAATAAGGTCAGCCAAACGGAAATCGTGGATTCTAATGTGTGAAAGCATAGAGAATACACCCGTAGTGGCCAGACTCCAAAAAACTCTTTCAAAAGACCACTCCAATGGTGTGGGTAGCCTCCGAAAGACGGATGGTTCGCTCACTGTAGAGCCTAGCGATACACTGAGTGAATAGTTAAAGATCCACTTCCCTGATTCAATCCCTGAGTCGAGCATCGGCGACCAAGGCACTGGAATTGCTGTCTCAGATCCACAAGAGATCCAATCATGGGTTTCTGGATCTAAAAAAGACGCAATAAAGGTTGCAAAGGAAGCTTTCACTCGGGCCAGGGTTGAGAGGGCTGTGAGATCTTTCGAGCCATTTAAGTCTCCTGGCATGGATTCCCAGCGTTGATCCAAAAAGAGGAGAAAACACTGGTTCCACCCTTGGTTGAGATTTTTAAGGCGAGTCTGATTTTGGGGCACATACCTAACGATTGGCGTCAAATCCGGGCTATCTTCATTCCGAAGGCAGGCAAGAGAGATAAAACCAACCCCAAAGCATTCAGGCCGATAAGTTTATCCTCTGTAATGCTCAAAATTATGGAAAAGGTACTATGCGAGTACATAAATCACAAATTTATGAAAGCAATGCCTTTGTCAAAAAACCAATTCGCTTATCAAAGTGCAAAATCTACGATTTCGGCACTACATACGGTAGTTCAAAAAATCGAAAAAACACTTAATGCAAAAGAAATTGCTCTTGTAGCATTTCTTGATATTGAGGGCGCATTCGATAACGCTTCTTATTCTTCTATAGGGTCAGCAATGTTGAGGAGAAAATTCGACCCATGCATTGTTACCTGGTTGTTACCTGGCTATGCTAGCTAATCGGAAAATCTCCTCTGAGCTTAGCGGTTCATACATCACTGTTAAAGTAACAAGGGGGTGTCCGCAAGGCGGAGTGCTTTCTCCTTTGTTGTGGTCACTGGTGGTGGATGAGCTTCTAGACAGCTTAGAGAGAAGAGGCTTCGAAGTGGTTGGATATGCTGATGACGTTGTCATTATTGTACGAGGCAAATTCGAAAGTGTTATCGTGGAAAGAATGCAATCTGCCCTAAATCACACTTTTTCCTGGTGTCAAAAGGATCAACTAGACATAAATCCTACAAAAACTTCCATTATCCCTTTCACCAAACGGAGAAAGGTACAACTGAAACCCCTTTTCTTGAATCAAACACAATTAGTTTATTCAAGTGAAGTAAAATATCTAGGTGTCATACTCGACGCAAAGCTTAATTGGAACTCTCATCTCCAATCAGTTGTGCAGAAAGGTCTCAATACACTTTGGGTTTGTTCAAAAACCCTTGGTAAAAGATGGGGCCTAAAACCAAGTATGATCATGTGGATATATAAAACCATTGTCCGTCCCAGGACAACTTACGCTTCCCTTGTCTGCTGGCCTAAAACTAATGAGGCTGCTGCAAGGGCTAAGCTCAACGAAATCCAACGCACCGCTCGCATAGCCATCACTGGTGCAGTTCGTAGTACACCCACTTTGGCCCTAGACGCAATGCTTCACCTGCCCCGGTTAGATCAATTCATAAAGCTGGAAGCGGAAAAAAGTGCTCTAAGGTTAAAGAGAACAAAAACACTGCTGTCGGGAGACCTTACGGGTCACCTCAGCATATTAAATGAATTTGCCATAAATCCCGCAATAGGAATTTGTAGTGACTGGATGGAAACGGTAGTCAATTATGACTTACCTTACGATGTGTTCATTCCTTCCCGCCAGGAGTGGGAAGGAGGTGGACCCAGCGTTCCAACAGGCTCTATAAATTTCTTCACAGATGGTTCGAAAATGAATAATCTGACAGGATCCGGAATCTATGGCCCTACAACAAAAATTTCTGTCCACTTAGGACAGTGGCCCACAGTATTTCAGGCGGAAATATATGCAATATTAGAATGCGTGTTATTATGCCTGAGGAGAAAGTATAGATTTGCAAAAATATGTATTTTCTCTGACAGCCAAGCGGCACTTAAGTCGCTTAATAACTACACTTGTAACTCAAAGCTAGTAAGGGAATGCATTCTGGCTTTGAAAAACTTATCCATACGCAATCGAGTCTACCTATATTGGATCCCAGGACATACGGGTCTAGAGGGAAACGAGATTGCTGATGAGTTAGCCAGGAATGGATCTAATGAAAGGTTCATTGGCCCTGAGCCCTTCTGCGGGATCTCAGACTGCTCTGTAAAAATGGAACTGAACAAATATATGGTCAGTCAAATCACATCAAACTGGAATGCACTTCCCCATACGAGCCAATCCAAAAGGCTCGTAAAGATTAACCCCAAGAAAACCCAACAACTATTAGGTCTCAACAAAAGGGATCTCAACATCTACACCGGTCTAATAACTGGACACTGCCCCTGCAGATACCATCTACAAAAGATCGGAGCAATCCAAACCTCAAATTGCCGCTTCTGTGACGAGGAGAGAGAAACATCAGAACACATCCTCTGCTATTGCAGTGCACTCACCCAACGTAGGTTCGAAGTTCTCAGCAAGTCCTTTTAAGGGCCTGCTGACATATGGATCTTATCCCCCAAGGACGTGGTTGGCTTCATAAAGCTAGTCTCGCCAGAATGAGGGAGTCACATACTGTAGCTCAGGATCTCTATTCATCAATAATAGATGGTCTTGAGTTCAGTCGATACCAAGGTATCTCAGTGACAAACATGTGACTGAGATAACTTGCGTATTGCACAGCAAAAGGGTATATCACAATAGTCCTAAAATCTGGACGCAGTGATCTTCACCCGACAAACGAAAAAAAAAAGTGAAGTTGTGTGAGCTATTTGCCAGTCGGTCGTCAAGCTTAGACCCGACCGCATTGAGTAGGCAAGAGCACGCAACTCAGGTTCAGT
This sequence comes from Armigeres subalbatus, assembly GCF_024139115.2. NCBI lineage: Eukaryota > Metazoa > Arthropoda > Insecta > Diptera > Culicidae > Armigeres > Armigeres subalbatus. The sequence continues at coordinate 200,325,263 of NC_085139.1, forward strand.
TCAATCAAAGTTAATTGTATATATTCCGCGATGTTGAATAGCAGACACGAAAGACCATCACCTTGCCGTAACCCTCTGCGGGTTTCGAAGGGACTCGAGAATGTCCCTGAAACTGTGGCATACACGTTATGCATAAAATCTTGCCTTCAGTTCAGTTTCTATGTATATGAAAAAGTTTTTTCAAACTAAAAAGGATGGACATTTTGATGAGCAATCTATTAAATCAAGACCATCACAGCAAAAAAAAAAATTGTAATATCCCATCAGATTTGATGCACATCATCGCCGTCGTAAATCACGTGTATTATTAAAAAGTTAAACTTTTTTTTATTTTTTATAATTTTGCTCGTCAATATAACAAAATCAATATAACAAAGAACTTTTGGAAGTAGTAAAAGTACTCTATAAAACATTGCCTTTCCGGTTTTGGTTTTTCAAAAAAAAAAAAAAAATTTTCAGTTTTCATGATTAAAGAATAGTATTTTAATATTTTTGGATTTTTAGTAGACCTGTGCGCCGATAGAAATATTGTCGGCAGAGGCGTGATAGAATATTTCCAGCCGGCGGTGACGGCGTGGGATGGTGTGGATTTATGTTATTCTTTAAATATTTTTTAATCAATATTTGATTTATTTCACTTAAGAATTCCTTCGGAAACTTCTTAAAGAATTTCTCTCTGGTGTTTCTTCCCAAATTTATTCGGAAACTCGTTTAGAAATTAAAAATTACTTCAGGAATTCATACGGCAATTTCTCCTGCAGTTCCTCCCAAAATTCTTTCACGAGTTCTTTCGGAAAGTCATCCAGAAGTTCATCCGATAATTCTCCCAGGACTCCCTTCGGAAATTCTTCCAATGAATGCCTGCAGGAGTTCTTACGGGAAATCCGCCAAGAGTTCATCAGAAAATTCTTTCAAGAATACCATCAAGTATTCCTCCTTTGGAAACTCTTCCAAGAATTTCTCCGTAAGTGCTTTCAGGAGTTCCCGAAATTTCTCCAGAAGATCTTTCGGAAACTTCTCAAGGAGTCTTTGAGGACATTCATCCATTAGTTCCTTCGAAAATTCATGCAGAGTTCCTACGGCATGTATGCCAGGCAATTCTTCCCGAAATTAATCCAGGAGTTCCACTGGAAATTACACCAAAACTGCTTCGAATATACCTCCGCAAATTCTTCCAGGAGCAGTCTCGGAATCCCTCCAGGAGTTCCTTCGTAAATTTCTTTGAGGATATCTTAGGCAATTCCTTCACTCTGGAAAGTCTACCAGAAATTCCTTCTGTAACTCCTTCAGGAGTTCCTCTGAAAAGTTCTCCAGGAGTTTTTTCGGAAATTGCTCTAAGAGATCTCAAGGAAAGACCCTTAGGAATTCCTTCAAAAATTTCTCCCGAAAATCCTCCAGGCTCCCGAAAATACTCCAAAAACTGTACTCCAAAACTGTACAATAACACCTTCACCAATTTCTCCAAAAACGCCTTAAAGAATTCCTCCGGAAACGCCCGCATAACTATCTAAGAAAATTACTTCAGAAGTTTCTACTGAAATTCCTCCAAGTAATCCTAGAGAAATTTCTCCAAGAGTTCTTTCAGAAATTCCTCCAGGAGTTCCACCAGGAAGTCCTCCGGAAGTTTCTTTAAGAATTCCTCCAGACATTCCTGCGGAAGTTCCTCCAGAAATTCCTGCAGAAAGTCCTCCAAAAATTCCTGCGGAAGTTCCTCCAGGTGTTTCTGCGAGAGTTCCTCCAGGAATACCTGTGGAAGTTCGCTCAGGATTTTTTCAGGAAGTTCCTCCGTATGTTCCTCCAGGAGTTCCTGCGGAAGATCCTCCAGGAGTTCCAGCAGAAGATCCTTCAGGAATCCCTGTAGAAGTTCCTCTAGGATTTGCTGCAGAAGTTCTTCCAAGAATACCTCCGGAAGTCCTCCGGAAAATTCCATCAAGAATTCCACCGGAAGCTCCTCCAGCAATTTCTGCAGAAGTTCTTCCAGGAATTCCTGCAGATACCCCTCCAGAAGCTCCTACGGAAGTTTATCTAGGAGTTCCTGTGGAAGTTCCTCCAGGTTTTTTGAAGAATTCCCTATAGGAGTTTCTCCGTATGTTCCTCCGGAAGTTCTTCCATGAATCCCTCCTGAAGTTCCTCAAAGAATCCTTCGGAAGTTTCTCCAGATTTTTTTTCCGGACGTTCTTCCGGAAGATCCTCCAGGAATTCTTTCGGAAGATCCTCAAAGAAATCGTGTGAAAGCTCCTCAATGAATTCCTGCGCAAGCTCCTCCAGGAATTCCAGAGGAAGTTCCACCAGGAATTTCTCTGGAAGTTCCTTCAGGAATTCGTCGTCCAGAAATTCCTGCGGAAGCTCCTCCAGCAATTCCTGCTGAAATTCTTCCAGGAATTGCTCCGGAAGTTCGCTCAGGAATTTTTCAGGAAGTTCCTATAGGAATTCTTCCCTCCAGGAATTCCTGCGGAACATACTCCAGGAATTCCTGCGAAAGATCCTCCAGGATTTTTGGTGGAAGTTCCTCCAATATTACCTGCGGAAGTCCTCCAGAAAATTCCCCGATAGTTCCTCCAGAAATTCCTTCGGAAGTTGCTCCAGAAATTCCTGCGAAAGTTCCTCCAAGAATTCCTGCGGTAATTCTTCCAGGAATTCCTGCGGAAGTTCCCCCAGGAATTGCTTCCGAAGTTTCACCAGGACTTCTATTCGAAGTTCCTCAAGGAATTCCTACGAAAGTTCCTCCAGGAGTTACTCCAGGAGTTCCTTCAGAAATTGCTCCAGGAGTTCTTCCAGGAATCGCTCCGGAAATTCGCTCAGGAATTTTTGAGGAAGTTCCTAAAGGAATTTCTCCGAATATTCCTCCAGGAGTTTCTTCGGTCGTTCCTTCAGGAATTCATGCGGAAGATCCTCTAGGATTTCCTGCAGAAGATCCTCCAGGAATTCCTGTAGAAAATCCTCTAGGATTTGCTACAGAAGTTCCTCCAAGAATACCTCCGGAAGTCCTCCAGAAAATTCCTCCGATAGTTCCTCCAAGAATACCTCCGGAAGTCCTCCAGAAAGTTCCTCCGATAGTTCCTCCAAGCATTCCTCCGGAAGCTCCTCCAGCAATTTCTGCGGAAGTTCTTTCAGGAATTCTTGCGGAAGTTTCTCCAGGAATTCCTGCGGAAGTTCCTCTAGAAAATCCTGCGGAAGTTCTTCCACGAAATCTTGCGGAAGTTCCTCCAGAAATTCCTGCGGAAGTTCCACAAAGAATGCCTGCGGCAGTTCTTCCAGAAATTCCTCCAATAATTCCTTCCGAAGTTGCCCGAGGAATTCATGCGGAAGATCCTTCAGGAATTGCTCCAGAAGTTTCTCCAGTTTTTTTTAGGAAGTTCCTATTGGAATTCCTCCGTATGTTCCTCCGGAAGTTCCTCCATGAATCCCTCCAGAAGTTCCTCCAAGAATCCCTCCGGAAGTTCCTTAAGGAATGCTCCTTAAGAAATTCCAGAGGAAGTTCATCCAAGAATTCCAACAGAAGTTTCTCCAGGAATTGCTCCCGAAGTTTCTCAAGGATCTCCTCTCGAAGTTCTCTCAGGAAGTCCTCCGGAAGTTCCTCCAGGAATTGCTCTGGAAGTTTCTCCAGGAATTGCTCCGAAAGTTCCTCCAGGAATTCCTCCGGGTAATCCTCCTAGAATTCCGCAGGAAGATCCTCCAGTAATTTTTGTGGAAGTTCTTTCAGGACTTGCTTCCGAAGATCCTTTAGGAATTTCTCCGGTAGTTCCTCCAGGAATTTCCACGGAAGTACCTCCAGGGATTCCTCCCTTAGTAGTTCGTCCTAGAATTCCCCAGGAAGTTCCTCCAGTAATTTCTGTGGAAGTTCCTCTAGGAATTGCTCCCGAAGGTCCTCCAGGAATTTCTCCGGAACTACCTCCAGGAATTCCTCTGGAAGTTCCTCTTAGAATTTCTCAGGAAGTTTCTGTAGTAATTTGGAATTTCTATAAATCCACCTTCAACTCAAAGCCAGGAATTCTTCCATAGATTCTTCTGAAAAGAAGCTCAATCACGAATTCCTCCTGAAAATTTCATGAGTTTCTTCAAAAATCAACCGGAAAATTCATTCAGGTATTCTCTTTGAAATTCCTTTGAAAATTCTCTCAGAAAATAAGAATTGTTTAAGTTTTTAAATTTCAAATTTTTCAAATTTCTAAATATTTAAATTTTAAAAGTTTAAAATTTTCAAATTTTTGAGTTTTTTAATTTTTAAGTTTAAATTTTAAAATTTTAAAGTTTTTAAACTTTCAATTTTTTTAATTTTCATGTTTTAAATTTTAAAATTTTAATTTCAAAGTTTTTAAATTTTAAAGTTTTTTTTTAAATTTTATTTAAGATTTTAAGGTTTTAATATTATAAGATTTTAAAAGTTCAAGATTTTAAGATTTTAATTACATACGTCTTGTTTTTCTTTGATGACACGAATATAGGATGCTGATCAGGCCGTGACTGCATTGTTCGACAACTCGCATGTTACCATTGCTGCGCAACTACTTCCATTAATCCCTTTCCGCCAGATTGCTCTTGTACCGGCCAAATAGTAGGTGGAAGCATGATCCTGACAATTTTGTTCTGTAGCAAAATTTGCCTGCAACAAATAGGTAATACATAATTTATTCACCGTTCAGTACTGGTCGAGTTTCTCCACAAATTTTACCTGTGTTTTTACGTATACGCAGTATTTTGAGATGTTGAAATGTAGATCATAGTAAGCTTGAAATAAACTCACTCTCATGTGTCATTTACATTGTATAAAACACACGTTTTTTATTCGAACCCCTACACGACAGTATTTACTCAAACGAGATAACCACCCAGCATATTTCCACACCGCGCATATTTACGCTACGCATTGCACAACTACCCCCTTGGTTTGGTCCTGGTTCCGTGTTAACCATAAAACAGACCCAATCGCATGACGACTTGCGGTTGGGGCTTGGCATGACGCCGTCATTGGTGCCTGCTGCCTCAGTCAGCGATCGGAATTCCTGCGGGAGCCGGAGACTCAATAGTGGCGCCGCAGAAAGCGGAAAAAAATATTGACAGCCAAGATGTACACACGTTTCGTGATGTTCGGGTTAATATATTACGTGCCTTCCGTTTCTCGCTCAGCCTTTCTTAGTTCCGTCGCATCCTTTCATATTTTTTTTCCTGCTTGTTTCCCGTACCATAGCCATCCATAGAAATTCCTTCTGCAAGCGAGAGCCATTTTACAAGCTGCTGACGACTGCCGATGCCGTTTTTCCACATGTGACTGCCGTTCGGCATCGCCGACACTTTTCCATACCGAGTGGAACTGGTCTTAGGTCTGGTTCACCATTGCACCGGCTCCTGAGCCATCCATCCTTTCTTTCTTTTCCCAAAGGATCAGCATGGGATTTAACCGGTGAAGGAACCGCCGAACCAGGAGCCGCTGGATGGTGGATGGATACATATTCCGTTCATGAACGGTACCAAATGGAAATATGAAGATAAATGTACCACTAAGTGCTGAGAATCATATACTGAATGTGCCCTACAGGGAGAGTGGCAACCACGGCACGGGTAGATTCCATTAGAGAATTTTGATAAGCTCTATGGGATTCATCGCAACGTGGAGAATTATGGGATCACAATAGGTGCATTAAAACAAGGTTTGCATCTCTCGTTGTACCTCGTATTTATTAATCTGAAAGGGATCAGTTACGTGAGTGACTGTCGTTTCGTTGTTCTGATAGGTTTGCGTTGCAATTTCAAATTCCCTGAAGAAATTAGGCTTCTTGTAATTGATCTGTCAATATGTGTTTGATCTATGTAGAATTGTTGAATGTAGGATTGATGGAGATATGTATCATAGGATGATGAGCTACATTGCACATTGGTCGGATTCGTCAAATTTCACGACATGAATCGATAACTCGAAAACTATCGCTGCTAAAGTTTTGACGTCTTCAGAAGAAGTTACCTACAAGACAATATCTATTTTTGGTGTGAGTTGCGATTAGGGTGGCCCTTTTGTGATTTTTTTTGAAAATCATTTTTTTAACCTTTTGAGTTAGGAGATCATATTATGTTACGAATTTGTAGATAATTTAATTCTAAGCATTTTTGCTTAATCAACATTTATTTTATCTCATATAGGGTTACTGCTCCTGGACTTCATCTCATAGTTCCGATATTGGTCCTACGACAAACAAAGCAATGAAAAGGTATTTGATTTGTTTATTATTTTTGTGATTTTTTTCAGCAGTGAGCATGCATGTTAGCAAAAAGAAGCGACGAAATTGGTGCCGTATTTCTTTGTTTCGCGATGAGATGAATATATGTACAGTGAGATTGAAAACGGAACAGTTCCCCTAGGTAATGTTTTATGACAAAATTACTAAATTTAGATAGGGTGGCCCCGAAAAAAAATAGTTTTTTGCTTCCACTTTCAACAATTCAAAATATTTTCAAAAACTGTCCAAGCATCGCTCCACAGTCTTTGGAAAGCGCATCTTTTGGTTACATAGGATGGTTGATAACTTCATTTTCAAGCGTATTATAAGCGTTTTTTCATGAAAATGTGATATTTTTCTGAGCATTCTACTGCAGCTAGTAGCAAATATTAGTAAAAATTTCAATCGTATTCCGAAAGAATACATTTAGGTCCATCGATATTTTGTTTGTCCATCTTTGTCCACTTTTGTTTGATGATATTATTAGTTTTGTACGAAAAATAAGGAATTTCATTTGAACACTTATAGCATCTTTAGGATTTTCCGAAAATTCGGTAGAATAATGGACAGAAACACAGTCTTCGACCAGAGGTCGTATAGACTGAACAAATAACCGTTGTAAATATTTTCGATCACGAATAGTTCCCTTCTTACCGGGGCGGGAATGGAACCCACGCTCCATATCACATGCGTCTAGACGATTGACGTCACTAACCGCACGACCACAAAGCCCACAAAGAATCGTTCTTTATCTAAAACATTCGAATCGACTGGTGTAGACGACTGGACCGATTTTCAAGGTATATAAGGTACATAAAATAAATGCTTCAGAGCTCTACTTTTGTGGCGAAAAACGAAACCAGTGTTGTAAAATGTCATTTGCATTTGTTTGTATAATTTTCCCAGAACTTTTTTCAGAAGTTAGCTATCAATTCGTGATGCATGACGAACTTATAGCGCTTAAATGTGGCTACAACTTTGTCTAACAAGACATTGGTGTAAATATGTAATCTGAGGCGTGGGAGGCAAAATGTCATTAAATGACATTATGTCAAATGACACGTGACATTTTGGAGAGTTTTCACTCTCCAGCCTTGGATGTTATATTTAGAGCAATGTACCTTTGGACAAAAATATAGCCCTACTCAAGCGTCATGAGTGCATCTAAAATTATAGAATAAATTTGGATTTCAAAGAAAGTGATGAACAAATTAGTCAAATGACATGCAGATGACATTTTACAAGCCTGAACGAAACCACATTCAAGTTGATTCGCAGAACAATTCCATTTTCGCAGTTTCTAAGTGAGGGTCTCCAATAACTACAGGTGATTTCATGAACATTGATAATCGGTCCAGTAGTTGAAAAATTTTGTTTAAAAAAAATATATTTTTTCAAAAATGTTGATTTTTTCGAACACCCTGGATCAAGATTACTGTATCGGACAAAACAAAAAAAGTGAGTTTATTCATTTTCGAAAAAGAATGTTTCTACTAAATATTGCGAAAAACAGAGATATGGTATATGTGTTTTCCATGGAATAGTTGATTTTTCATACAAAAATTAATATGATTTTCAAACAAAAGTGGACAAAGATGGACAAATGAAATACCATGGATTTGATGGGCCTGCATGTATACTTTCAGAATACGATTTGCATTTTTGCTAATATTTGCTACTAGCTGCAGTAGAATGCTCAGAAAAATATCACTTCTTTAAATGAAAAAACGCTTATAATACGCTTGAAAATCAACCATCAACTATCCTATGTAACCAAAAGATGCGCTTTCCAAAGACCGCGAAGCGATGCTTCAACAGTTTTTGAAAATATTTTGAATAGGTGACCCTATCTAAATTTAGTATTTTTTTAGTAATTTTGTAATTTGTAATATGAGATAATTTTAGTAATTTGTAATATGAGATAAAATAATGAATTGTGAATTCCCCCAGGAATTCATTCAGAATTCCCCCAGGAATTCATTCAGAATTCCCCAAGGAATTCATTCAGAATTCCCCCAGGAATTAATTCTGAATTTACCCAGGAATTTATTCTGAATTCCCCCAGGAATTTATTCTGAATTCACCCAGGAATCCATTCTGGATTCCCCCAGGAATTTCATTCTGAATTCGCCCAGGAATTTATTCTAAATTCCCTCTGGAATTTATTCTGAATTCCCCCAGGATTTCATTCTGAATTCCCCCAGCAATTCATTCTGAATTCCCCAGGAATTCATTCTAAATTCCCAGGAATTCATTCTGAATTCCCCAGGAATTCATTCTGAATTCCCCAGGAATTCATTCTGAATTCCAGGAATTCATTCTGAATTCAGGAATTCATTCTGAATTCCCCAGGAATTCATTCTGAATTCCCCAGGAATTCATTCTGAATTCCCCAGGAATTCATTCTGAATTCCCCAGGAATTCATTCTGAATTCCCAGAATTCATTCTGAATTCCCCAGGAATTCATTCTGAATTCCCCAGGAATTCATTCTGAATTTCAGGAATTCATTCTGAATTCCCCAGGAATTCATTCTGAATTCCCCTGGAATTCATTCTGAATTCCCCAGAATTCATTCTGAATTCCCCAGGAATTCATTCTGAATTCCCCAGGAATTCATTCTGAATTCCCCAGGAATTTATTCTGAATTCCCCAGGAATTTATTCTGAATTCCCCAGGAATTCATTCTGAATTCCCAGGAATTCATTCTGAATTCCCCAGGAATTCATTCAGAATTCCCCCGGAATTCATTCTGAATTCCCCCGGAATTCATTCCGAATTCCCCCGGAATTCATTCTGAATTCCCCAGGAATTCATTCTGAATTCCCCAGGAATTCATTCTGAATTCCCCTTGGAATTCATTCTGAATTCCCCCAGGAATTCATTCTGAATTCCCCCAGGAATTCATTCTGAATTCCCCCAGGAATCCATTCTGGATTCCCCCAGGAATTCATTCTGAATTCCCCCAGGAATTTATTCTAAATTCCCTCTGGAATTTATTCTGAATTCCCCCAGGATTTCATTCTGAATTCCCCCAGAAATTCATTCTGAATTCCCCCAGGAATTCATTCTGAATTCCCCCAGGAATTCATTCTGAATTCCCCCAGGAATTCATTCTGAATTTCAGGAATTCATGCTGAATTCCCAGGAATTCATTCTGAATTTCAGGAATTCATTCTGAATTCCCCAGGAATTCATTCTGAATTTCAGGAATTCATTCTGAATTCCCCCAGGAATTCATTCTGAGTTCCCCAAGGAATTCATTCTGAATTCCCCCAGGAATTCATTCTAAATTCCCCCAGGAATTTATTCTGAATTCCCCCAGGAATTTATTCTGAATTCCCCCAGGAATTTATTCTGAATTCCTCCTGGAATTTATTCTGAATTTCAGGAATTCATTCTGAATTCCACCAGAATTCATTCTGAATTCCACCAGGAATTCATTCTGAATTCCCCCAGGAATTCATTCTGAATTCCACCAGGAATTCATTCTGAATTCCACCAGGAATTCATTCTGAATTCCACCAGGAATTCATTCTGAATTCCACCAGGAATTCATTCTGAATTCCACCAGGAATTCATTCTGAGTTCCCCAAGGAATTCATTCTAAATTCCCCCAGGAATTCATTCTGAATTCCCCCAGGAATTTATTCTGAATTCCCCCAGGAATTTATTCTGAATTCCCCCAGGAATTTATTCTGAATTCCCCCAGGAATTTATTCTGAATTCCCCCAGGAATTCATTCTGAATTCCCCCAGGAATTCATTCTGAATTCCACCAGGAATTCATTCTGAATTCCACCAGGAATTCATTCTGAATTCCACCAGGAATTCATTCTGAATTCCACCAGGAATTCATTCTGAATTCCACCACGAATTCATTCTGAATTCTATCAGGAATTCATTCTGAATTCTATCAGGAATTCATTCTGAATTCTATCAGGAATTCATTCTGAATTCCACCAGGAATTCATTCTGAATTCCACCAGGAATTCATTCTAAATTCCACCAGGAATTCCTTCTGAATTCCACCAGGAATTCCTTCTGAATTTCCCCAGGCATTCATTCTGAATTCCACCAGGAATTTATTCTGAATTTCACCAGGAATTAACTTTGAATTCCTCCAGGCGTTCAGTCTGAATCCCCCCAGGAATTCATTCTGATTCCACCAGGAATTCATTCTGAATTCCACCAGGAATTCATTCTGAATTCCCCCAGGAATTCATTCTAAATTCCACCAGGAATTCATTCTGAATTCCACCAGGAATTCATTCTGAATTCCACCAGGAATTCATTCTGAATTCCACCAGGAATTCATTCTGAATTCCATCAGGAATTCATTCTGAATTCCCCCAGGAATTCATTCTGAATTCCCCCAGGAATTCATTCTGAATTCCTCCAGGAATTTATTCTGAATTCCCCCAGGAATTCATTCTGAATTCCACCAGGAATTCTGCTGTTGAGATTTCGGTGAAATTTCACCGAAATCTGTGAAATATTTTAAGTGTGTATGCATTGGCCGCTGAGAACCAGCCGGAATATTCCGTTCCACGCTCTTTGATATACTTACAAGTCGTACCGCACTGCTTGTATCAAAGTCGTTCGAATCGAAATCACCAAACATTGTATGCCAAACGAAAATTAACATTATTTTTTATCATTATCTTAAAATGCAATTTGTAAAAAATGAGCAAAAAATAAAGAATTTTCTTATACCGGGAATTCGATGATTTGTGCAGTTGATGAGATTATTGTCCCTGGGAGAAACGAAGTCGAAGGATCGCGGCGCAAGTGCGCTGACCAGGCTGAAAACTTCAATCTGAACTGATAAATAATGCCAAGTAATGACGATATTGGGGCCCTCCTTAGCTGTGCGGTAAGACGCGTGGCTACAAAGCAAGACCATGCTGAGGGTGGCTGGGTTCGATTCCCGGTGCCGGTCTAGGCAATTTTCGGATTGGAAATTGTCTCGACTTCCCTGGGCATAAAAGTATCATCGTGATAGCCCTATGATACACGAATTCAAAAATGGTAACCTCGCGGTTGATAACTGTGGAAGTGTTTAATGAACACTAAGCTGCAAGGTGGCTCTGTCCCAGTGTGGAGATGAAATGCCAAGAAGAAGAAAAATGACGATATATCAAACGCAGATATTATAAATAACTAAGAATAAAGGAATTTAGGATTCAGGAATTTATTTGTGGATTTCGGCTTTATCGGTCAGTCCTGCTCAGAAAAATCTCACTTAACTTTCCAGAAGGACCTAAGTAACATTTTTTTCATGAATTAATTTGAATAGCGCAATCAACAGAAAAACATGAAAGCTTTTGATTGCAGTACTCAAATTAATTCATATAATGTTACTTAGGTCCTCATAAAAATGTTACTTAGGTCCTTTTGAAAAGTTAGGCGAGAAATCTGGTCAGCAGCACAAATGTGACTACATTTGATTGCATTTCAGTCACAGACACTTTTGGTAAACACGTGTGTCGCTCGGGAAAGTATGAGAGAGTGCATAATCGAAAGTAATTATTCAAAAATCAACAGATTGAAAGCCGTTCGCTTGGGTGCGAACAAGTATGAAGCGACAAAAATGTGAATGGGAGGTATAGGGTAAGGGAGGTATTTTGGACCACCAGTTCGACGGCTCATATTTTGGACCACTGAGTGCGAATTCCTCTTGGTGGTCCAAAATAAGAGACCCAGTAAGAATGGTTCAAAGTACATCCTTTACCCTAGAGACCGTCTAGTGAATAGTACACAATCGAATCGTGAATCTTTTTGCCTAACATCCTGCTTGTGGGTGGCTTGGTTATAGTGGTGTAGAAACCTGCCATAGCCGATAAACAAATCAATCATAATCACGATCGCAAAATCTGTTTCAAACTAGGAATCTAGGGATTTGGATATTTACAAATTCAGGAATTTCGGAATATGTAAATTTATTTAGGAATCAAGAAATTTAGGAATTCAGGAATTTAGAAACACAGGAACATAGGAATAGCGTGTGACCCTGGATTTGGGAATTTGAGAATTTAGGAACGTGGGAATAAACGATTTTAGAAATTTAAAAATTTGGGTATTTAGCAGTTTATGAAATTAGGTATTCAGAAATTCATTAACTTAGGAACTTGGAAGTTAAGGAATTTGGAAATTGATGGATTGAGGAATTTGAAAATCAATGAATTTATGCATTCCTCCAGGAAGTTCTTCTAGGAAGCTATCCACTGGAGAATCCCACAGGATTTACTTCTCCTGCAGTTCTTCCATGAATTCCTCCTGGAATTCAACCAGCAAATCCTATTGGAGTTCCTCCAACTATACCAATGTATCTTGGAGAGTTTCTCCAGAAATTCTATAATTCCTTTCCATAAAATCCTACCGGTTTTTTTTTTCTAGAATGTCCTCTAGAGTTCCTTTAGCAATTCTTCCGAAAAAAAAAAATGTCTTGAAGTTAACCAAGAAATCCTACCTGAGAATTTATGCAGAGATTCCTCCTGGAGTTGGTTGGGGAATTCCTCCTGGAGTTCCTTCAAGAATATGTCCAGGGATTCCTCCTAGCGTCTCTTCGGAAATTCTCCTTAGACTTCCTTTGGAAATTCATCCTAAAGTTCCTCAAGGAATTCTTTCTGGAGTTCATCTAGGAATCCTTCCTGGAGTTTCTACAAAAATGTTTATTGGCGCTCCTTTAGAAATTACTCCTAAAGTTCCCGAAGAAAATACTCCTGGAGTTCTTGAAGTAATTCATCTCAGAGCTTATCCTGAAATTCCTTCTAGAACTGCTGGAATTCCTCCAGAAATTTCTATGAAAATTCATTTTTGTATCTCTCCAGAAGCCTACCTTGGAGTTACTCCAGGAGCTCATCCAGGAATTCTTTGAATAACTCACGCCTGGAGGAATTCAGAATAAATTCCTAGGGGAGTCCAAAATAAATTCCTGGTATAAATCAGCATGAAGTCCTAGGAGAATTCAGAATGAATTCCTAGAGGAATTTGGAATGAATTTCTGGGGGTATTCGAAATGAATTTGTGGGGGAATTCAGAATAAATTCCTGGGGCAATTCAGAATAATTTCCTGGAGGAATTCTGACTGAATTCCTGGTGGAATTCAGAATGAATTCCTGGTGGAATTCTGAATGAATTCCTGGTGGAATTCTGAATGAATTCCTGGTGGAATTCTAAATAAATTCCAGGGGAATTCAGAATGCATTCCGTGGGGAATTCAGAATGAATTTCAGGGGGAATTCATAATGAATTCCGGAGAGAATTTCGGGGGGAATTCAGTATGAATTAGGGGAGGGAATTAGAATGAATTCTGGGGGGAATTCAAAATGAATCCCGAAAGAAATTCAGAATGAATTACGGGGGGAATTCAGAATGAATTCCTGGTGGAATTCAGAATGAATACCTGGGGGAATTTAGAATGAATACCTGGGGGAATTTAGAATGAATTCTGACGAAATTTAGAATGAACTCCTGACGAAATTCAGAATGAATTCCTGAGGAAATTCAGAATTAATTACGGTGGAATTCAGAATGAATTCATGGGGAATTTAGAATGAATTCTGGTGGAATTCAAAATGAATTCCTGGTGGAATCCTGAATGAATTCCTGGTGGAATTTTGAATGAATTCCTGGTGGAATTCAGAATGAATACCTGGGGAATTCGGAATGAATTCTAAGGAAATTCAGAATGAATTCTAAGGAAGTTCAGAATGAATTCCTAAGGAAATTCAGATTGAATTAGTGAGGAAATTCAAAATGAATTCCTAATGAAATTCAGAATGAATTCCTAAAAGAATTCAGAATGAATTCCTAATGGAATTCAGAATGAATTCCAGAGAAAATTCCGAATGAATTACGGGGAAAATTCAGAATGAATTCCTGGGGGAATTCAGAATGAATTCCTGGAGGAATTCAGAATGAATTCCGGGGGGAATTCAGAATGAATTCCGTGGGGAATTCATAATGAATTCCGGGGAGAATTCAGAATGAATTCCGGAGGGAATTCAGAATGAATTCCGGAGGGAATTCAGAATGAATTCCTGAGGAAATTCAGTATGAATTCCGGGGGGATTAAAGAATGAATTCCGGGGGGAATTCAAAATGAATTGCGGTGAGAATTCAGAATGAATTGCGGTGAGAATTCAGAATGAATTCCTGGGGGAATTTAGAATGAATTGCGGTGAGTATGGGGGAATTCAGAATAAATTCCTGGAGAAATTCAGAATGAATTCCCGGTGGAACTCAGAATGAACTCCTGGACGAATTCAGAATGAATTCCTTGGGGAATTCAGAATGAATTCCTTGGGGAATTCAGAATGAAATCCTGGAGGAATTCAGAATGAATTCCTGGAGGAATTCAGAATGAATTCCTGGAGGAATTCAGAATGAATTCTGGAATTCAGAATGAATTCTGGAATTCAGAATGAATTCCTGGGGAATTCAGAATGAATTCCTGGGGAATTCAGAATGAATTCCTGGGGAATTCAGAATGAATTCCTGGGGAATTCAGAATGAATTCCTGGGGAATTCAGAATGAATAACTGGGGAATTCAGAATGAATTCCAGGTGGAATTCAGAATGAATTCCTGGTGGAATTCAGAATGAATTCCTGGTGGAATTCAGAATGAATTCCTGGTGGAATTCAGAATGAATTCCTGGTGGAATTCAGAATGAATTCCTGGTGGAATTCAGAATGAATTCCTGGGGGAATTCAGAATGAATTCCTGGGGGAATTCAGAATGAATTCCTGGGGGAATTCAGAATGAATTCCTGGGGGAATTCAGAATGAATTCCTGGGGGAATTCAGAATGAATTCCTGGGGGAATTCAGAATGAATTCCTGGGGGAATTCAGAATGAATTCCTGGGGGAATTCAGAATGAATTCCTGGTGGAATTCAGAATGAATTCCTGGTGAATTAAGAATGAATTCCTGGTGGAATCAGAATGAATTCCTGGTGGAATCAGAATGAATTCTGGTGAATTCAGAATAATTCTGGTGGAATCAGAATGAATTCTGGTGAATCAGAATGAATTCTGGTGGAATTCAGAATGAATTCCTGGTGGAATTCAGAATGAATTCCTGGTGGAATTCAGAATGAATTCTGGTGGAATCAGAATGAATTCCTGGTGGAATTCAGAATGAATTCCTGGTGGAATTCAGAATGAATTCTGGAATTCAGAATGAATTCTGGAATTGGAATCCAGAATCTGAATTCCACCAGAATTCATTCTGAATTCCACCTGGAATTCATTCTGAATTCCACCAGAATTCATTCTGAATTCACCAGGAATTCATTCTGAAATCCACCAGGAATTCATTCTGAAATCCACCAGGAATTCATTCTGAATTTCACCAGGAATTCATTCTGAATTCATTTTGAATTCCACCAGGAATTCATTCTGATTCCACCAGGAATTCATTCTGAATTCCACCAGAATTCATTCTGAATTCCACCAGAATTCATTCTGAATTCCATCAAATTCATTCTGAATTTCCAGAATTCATTCTGAATTCCCAGGAATTCATTCTGAATTCCCCCAGGAATTCATTCTGAATTCCTCCAGGAATTTATTCTGAATTCCCCCAGGAATTCATTCTGAATTCCACCAGGAATTCATTCTGAATTCCACCAGGAATTCATTCTGAATTCCACCAGGAATTCATTCTGAATTCCACCAGGAATTCATTCTGAATTCCACCTGGAATTCATTCTGAATTCCTCAGTTATTCATTCTGAATTCCCCAGGAATTCATTCTGAATTCCCCAGGAATTCATTCTGAATTCCTCCAGGAATTCATTCTGAATTCCTCCAGGATTTCATTCTGAATTCCCCAAGGAATTCATTCTGAATTCCCCAAGGAATTCATTCTGAATTCATCCAGGAGTTCATTCTGAGTTCCACCAGGAATTCATTCTGAATTTCTCCAGGAATTTATTCTGAATTCCCCCATACTCACCGCAATTCATTCTAAATTCCCCCAGGAATTCATTCTGAATTCTCACCGCAATTCATTCTGAATTCTCACCGCAATTCATTTTGAATTCCCCCCGGAATTCATTCTTTAATCCCCCCGGAATTCATACTGAATTTCCTCAGGAATTCATTCTGAATTCCCTCCGGAATTCATTCTGAATTCCCTCCGGAATTCATTCTGAATTCTCCCCGGAATTCATTATGATTTCCCCACGGAATGCATTCTGAATTCCCCCCGGAATTCATTCTGAATTCCTCCAGGAATTCATTCTGAATTCCCCCAGGAATTCATTCTGAATTTTCCCCGTAATTCATTCGGAATTTTCTCTGGAATTCATTCTGAATTTCGTCAGGAATTCATTCTGAATTTCCTTAGGAATTCATTCTGAATTTCCTTAGGAATTCATTCTGAATTTCCTTAGGAATTCATTCTGAATTTCCTTAGGAATTCATTCTGAATTTCCTTAGGAATTCATTCTGAATTTCCTTAGGAATTCATTCCGAATTCCCCCAGGTATTCATTCTGAATTCCACCAGGAATTCATTCAAAATTCCACCAGGAATTCATTCAGAATTCCACCAGGAATTCATTTTGAATTCCACCAGGAATTCATTCTAAATTCCCCCATGAATTCATTCTGAATTCCCACCGTAATTAATTCTGAATTTCCTCAGGAATTCATTCTGAATTTCGTCAGGAGTTCATTCTAAATTTCGTCAGGAATTCATTCTAAATTCCCCCAGGTATTCATTCTAAATTCCCCCAGGTATTCATTCTGAATTCCACCAGGAATTCATTCTGAATTCCCCCCGTAATTCATTCTGAATTTCTTTCGGGATTCATTTTGAATTCCCCCCAGAATTCATTCTAATTCCCTCCCCTAATTCATACTGAATTCCCCCCGAAATTCTCTCCGGAATTCATTATGAATTCCCCCTGAAATTCATTCTGAATTCCCCACGGAATGCATTCTGAATTCCCCTGGAATTTATTCAGAATTCCACCAGGAATTCATTCAGAATTCCACCAGGAATTCATTCAGAATTCCACCAGGAATTCAGTCAGAATTCCTCCAGGAAATTATTCTGAGCTGCCCCAGGAATTTATTCTGAATTCCCCCACGAATTCAGAATTTCCCCCACAAATTCATTTTGAATTTCGCCAGAAATTCATTCCAAATTCCTCTAGGAGTTCATTCTGAATTCTCCTAGGACTTCATGCTGATTTATACCAGGAATTTTTTTGGACTCCCCTAGGAATTTATTCTGAATTCCCCCAGGCGTGAGTTATTCAAAGAATTCCTGGATGAACTCCTGAAGTAACTCCAAGGTAGGCTTCTGGAGAGATACAAAAATGAATTTTCATAGAAATTTCTGGAGGAATTCCAGCAGTTCTAGAAGGAATTTCAGGATAAGCTCTGAGATGAATTACTTCAAGAACTCCAGGAGTATTTTCTTCGGGAACTTTAGGAGTAATTTCTAAAGGAGCTCCAAGAAGAATTTTTGTAGAAACTCCAGGAAGGATTCCTAGCTGAACTCCAGAAAGAATTCCTTGAGGAACTGCAGGATGAATTTCCAAAGTTAGTCTAAGAAGAATTTCCGAAGATACGCTAGGAGGAATCCTGGACATATTCTTGAAGGAACTCCAGGAGGAATTCCCAACCAACTCCAGGAGGAATCTCTGCATAAATTCTCAGGTAGGATTTCTTGGTTAACTACAAGACATTTTTTTTTTTTGCAAGAATTGCTGGAGGAACTCTAGAAGACATGCCAGGAAAAATCTGTAGGATTTTATAGAAAGGAATTATAAAATTTCTGGAGATACTCTCTAATATCCATTGGTATAGTTGGAGGAACTCCAATAGGATTTGCTGGTTGAATTCCAGGAGGAATTCATAGAAGAACTGCAGGAGTAATTCCTGTGGGATTCTCCAGTGGATAGCTTCCTAGAAGAACTTCCTGGAGGAATGCATAAATTCATTGATTTTCAAATTCCTCAATCCATCAATTTCCAAATTCCTTAACTTCCAAGTTCCTAAGTTAATGAATTTCTGAATACCTAATTTCATAAACTGCTAAATACCCAAATTTTTAAATTTCTAAAATCGTTTATTCCCACGTTCCTAAATTCTCAAATTCCCAAATCCAGGGTCACACGCTATTCCTATGTTCCTATGTTTCTAAATTCCTGAATTCCTAAATTTCTTGATTCCTAAATAAATTTACATATTCCGAAATTCCTGAATTTGTAAATATCCAAATCCCTAGATTCCTAGTTTGAAACAGATTTTGCGATCGTGATTATGATTGATTTGTTTATCGGCTATGGCAGGTTTCTACACCACTATAACCAAGCCACCCACAAGCAGGACGTTAGGCAAAAAGATTCACGATTCGATTGTGTACTATTCACTAGACGGTCTCTAGGGTAAAGGATGTACTTTGAACCATTCTTACTGGGTCTCTTATTTTGGACCACCAAGAGGAATTCGCACTCAGTGGTCCAAAATATGAGCCGTCGAACTGGTGGTCCAAAATACCTCCTTACCCTATACCTCCCATTCACATTTTTGTCGCTTCATACTTGTCCGCAGCCAAGCGAACGGCTTTCAATCTGTTGATTTTTGAATAATTACTTTCGATTATCCACTCTCTAATACTTTCCCGAGCGACACACGTGTTGGCCAAAAGTGTCTGTGACTGAAATGCAATCAAATGTAGTCACATTTGTGCTGCTGACCAGATTTCTCGCCTAACTTTTCAAAAGGACCTAAGTAACATTTTTATGAGGACCTAAGTAACATTATATGAATTAATTTGAGTACTGCAATCAAAAGCTTTCATGTTTTTCTGTTGATTGCGCTATTCAAATTAATTCATGAAAAAAATGTTACTTAGGTCCTTCTGGAAAGTTAAGTGAGATTTTTCTGAGCAGGACTGACCGATAAAGCCGAAATCCACAAATAAATTCCTGAATCCTAAATTCCTTTATTCTTAGTTATTTATAATATCTGCGTTTGATATATCGTCATTTTTCTTCTTATTGGCATTACATCCCCACACTGGGACAGAGCCGCCTCGCAGCTTAGTGTTCATTAAGCACTTCCACAGTTATTAACTGCGAGATTCCTAAGCCAGGTTACCATTTTTGCATTCGTATATCATGGGGCTATCACGATGATACTTTTATGCCCAGGGAAGTCGAGACAATTTCCAATCCGAAAATTGCCTAGACCGGCACCGGGAATCGAACCCAGCCACCCTCAGCATGGTCTTGCTTTGTAGCCACGCGTCTTACCGCACGGCTAAGGAGGGCCCCAATATCGTCATTACTTGGCATTATTTATCAGTTCAGATTGCGATTTTCAGCCTGGTCAGCGCACTTGCGCCGCGATCCTTCGACTTCGTTTCTCCCAGGGACAATAATCTCATCAACTGCACAAATCATCGAATTCCCAAACCCGTGTTCTCGGTATAAGAAAATTATTTATTTTTTGCTCATTTTTTACAAATTGCATTTTAAGATAATGATAAAAAATAATGTTAATTTTCGTTTGGCATACAATGTTTGGTGATTTCGATTCGAACGACTTTGATACAAGCAGTGCGGTACGACTTGTAAGTATATCAAAGAGCGTGGAACGGAATATTCCGGCTGGTTCTCAGCGGCCAATGCATACACACTTAAAATATTTCACAGATTTCGGTGAAATTTCACCGAAATCTCAACAGCAGAACTTTCGGTAAAAAGTTCGGTGATTTTTCAAATCACCGAACAATCTGTAAACTTCGAGAAAGGTCACCTGTCAGAAATACCGAATTGTTCTGTAATTTTTTTACAGATTTTCTGTGACTTTGTTTTTGTTTTGAAATAAAAATCACCGAACGTTTCGGTACTTTTTCACAAATTTTCTGTGAATTTCTCTTTGTTTCGCCGAATAGTTTGTGATTTTGTTATATAGAACAACTTGACGTTGTTTCATACCCGGCGAAATTCGTTTACTCATAAATGGGTACTGATTCTCTGTTATCTCTTTCTGTCTGCTGAAAAATGTAAACATTTTAGTAGAATAAGTAGATCTACACATTTAAATGAGTAAATCCACTTATTCTACCAAAATGGGTAAGTTTCACAGCAGAGAGAAAGAGATAGATAACAAAAAGTACCCATTTATGAGTATACGATTTTCTCCGGGTAAGAACGAAAGTTGCAAACGTGCGTATAACTTTTTCCGCTGATGGCAGAAAGATTGGAGCCTGCTTACAGTATTTGGAACTCCTATTCGGTAGAGGGCCAGTGCTCTGTTTGTGACTTTCATGCTCATAAATTAACAATGTCAATTTCGCCCTGCTGTTTAATGATATGTGATCCTGTAACAGATAATTTGTGAAAATATGAATGTTATTCGGATTTTATAACATAAAAATAAGGAATTGAAATGGGAAATTTAAAAAGTTTTTATTCTCATTCTCGTAATTGTGGGCGTTAGGCTAGAGCATGCAAGAATTTGCATCCGGTCGTGCTCAACTTTTCTACGCCCATAACGGCCCCTGTAATGAATAGGTAAAACTGCTTGTCACAGGGAGTAGGAGTGACATTGAAAACATAAAATGTTTGAACCAGAATGGCGAATGCTGATTTGAAATCAAGATTAAGAGGGAAAACAATGCAACCCCAAACGATTGCACACTCATCTGAACTCTCCAGCATGGGACCTCTTACATACATAATCGGAGCACTATTTTGATCATCATTCGAAGGATAATCATCTTCAGCCTGATCGAGAAAAAGAAAAGAATGCAGTTAGATTAAACAAATAGAAGAAAAGAGTAAGGTGAGACAGGTTGTTTGATCTCGATATAAAAGCTAGCCTCCAGGTGAAATGACCAATAGTGAACCCTCTAATAGCAGAACATTGCACTTGCTACTGGAGAGCGAGGATACATTGCGTAGTAGCTAATAACAAAATCTCCCCTATCAATTCAAAAACAAAACACTCAAATACGTGACATTATTTGTGGTTGATGGTTTACATTATAATAGAAAATAGATTTCCTATTTGTCGGCCTTCCACTAGATTTTCATGCTGCATTCCAAAATATTCTTCTCTATAATGGCAAACCTCTATTGTATTTTTATTTTATTTTCACATTCTAATGAATGTAATCATAAAGTCTTCTTCTTCCTCTATGGCTCTAAATTTCAACTGGAACTTGCCTTTCTTTTCAACTGTCTCTGTTTTGTCGATCCATGAGTATGTATCTTGTGTGATAAGTACCATGGATACACTAGGCACAGGGCGTCGAGAATGTTTCCCATCCGGAAACATCCTAGACCGGACCGAGAATCAAACTCGCCAACTCCGGATTGGCAATTACGCCATCTATCGCCATACAGTTCAGCATAGAAAAATGTTTGTATTATGCTGCATTGCTGCAATAATGTTGACTTGTGGGTTTCTTAATGGTTAAGCGTCCCCTATTGGTCATTATACCCTATATGGCCATGCTATGGTTTGCGCCTATTACACGATTCATAATAAACCAAGTAATAAACGTCTTCAACCGATCACCGACTAAGGAAACACACACAATAGACACAAATGCTTTGCATTCAACAGTAACATGCTTATAAAAAAACATATTCATTGCACGCAGCATATTCAAGAATGCGTTATACTATGCTAGCACTACAGCCTGAATAACATGTTACTCAAATTATCGACAAAAGAAAGCTCACCAAGATAACCGAATAACATGTTACAAGGTCCTAGTGCGAACATAGTATTACTTCAATACCAAATTTTCAAAACAACTTATCTGCTTTTGTAAACAAATATTCAAACGTCAATCTGACGAATTTGATAGCACTCCCACGCAAACCAACACCATGAACAGGTAGCCGAAGCCTTCACCTACGTTTTGATGGTACTGATTTGCGTGGGAGTGCTATTAGATTCGTTAAATCGACGATTTAATCTTTGTCTACAAAATCAGATAAGTCGTTTTGAAAATTTGATATTGACTCATTGTTTCAAAATAATAATTTCAACTTACATTGATCCACTGAACGATTCCTTTCAACGGATTATGACGGCTCGCTTCTTCATCTCTAACTCGTTTCGATCCTCGTGATGGATTTTTCAGCCGAATGATTGCTAGCGCACGAACAAAATCTATAGTGAAAATTTTGTACTATATTGGTTTATTTTTCGAAAATGTGTTGTCATTTTTTACTTACCATTTTTAAGCTCCTTGTAGAGTTCGGAATTTTTCAAAATTATGTTTTTCTCCATTGCATTCCAACTATCCAAAAATGGATTTGCAGATGGCTTCAACTTGTAGAAATCCAAGGTGATCTAGAAAAGTTGTAATATATATCACCGTGAAGCATTATTCTATCAATGATGTAATGCCTTACGAATTCACCATTATAGGCACTAGATACCGGACAATCTTTTGCAAATGTGTAGAAGTCTTCCTCGGAGCGGTATTTCTGTCTTAACTCGAACGTGATGTCCCACAAATTCATCGCATGCGATTTTGTCTGCGGACTTGGCACAATGAATCGGAGTTCGCCTTCCTGTTTAAAAGAGCGTATAATGAAATAAATGAAGCAATTTTGTTCCAGAAACCTTACCGCCTCAACAAGATCAATCATCGAGAGGTTCTCCTGTTTGGTGTCATGAACTGCTTCTTGTTGTGCCAACATGCGAGGTCTAGTAACACGATCTTTATTTGTCCTTGAAAGATATTCCATGCGGTAGTGAATCCGGCCTGCGTGACGATTTGTACCCCTGGCATGGGGATGAAACCAAAGCGCCTGTAAAGCAGAGCATGACTGATGCTACCCTAATATTTATTTAACATTCAGACCTGTGGAGTATCCGACGAGTCAGCAGCCAATGCGGGATACGACCGTACAAGAGACAGCGCTATCTGATTTTTATAAAAGTTGCTTGGATGGCTGAAAAAGAAATTTTGTCAGGCAATTTCTTTTTAATCAATCCTATATGACTAACATTTCATTAAAATATGTTTCACGGTTGGTCTATTTTTCCTGACATCGAAACCGGTGTCTTAATTTCCGAATGAATTCTAATTACAGTAGCCGTTCGATAACTGCAAAATGTTTACTTTTAAGTTAACGAATGCCGTTCGATAATTGCAACGCATTCTAGACGTCAAACGGTTGTCAATCGACGTCAGATGCAATAAAAGTGCATCTAAATGTGCAGCGCTATGTAGGTGTCATTGAGTCTGACATCAGTTTGAAGTTTAGCGGTCCGATAACTGCAAAACTGTTGCAACTATCGAATTGCAATTAAAAAGCATTGCAGTTAAATGACTTGCAGTTATCGAACGTCTACTGTATACTTAAAAGTGACAGTTGGATTTTTTTTTATTTAATCAACAGAGCAAGAACATTTTTTCCAGACATCAATTTGTTTTTAACAATTAAGTAGAAAATCGAAATGGACGACTAGCGAAGTTGGATTGTGACAAAAATCCGGTTTTCTACTGAATTGATAATAATAAATAATGAAAAATGTCTCACTGTACCGAAAAGCACAATCATTCACATCACCGCATAGTTTGGTTTTTTTAAATGTCACTTTTATGTTCCATTTGAGTTTATTTAATTCGAGAGTTGGGACAGTTCCTTATAGCCAGACAATCCAGCTTTCCACGCTCGGTAATGGCGGCTTGTCGGTGTGTAAAAATCAATCGGTCACTGTACTGTTTGACACTAGCTGGAGGAAAGCTCACTGGCGTTCCTGGATGAGGGGAAGGGAAAAAAGGCCTTTTCGCCAGTGAGCATAATTTTTCATAAGGACGTATGTAAAAAAAGTAAACAAAACGAGGTTTTTAATACAACATGACAATCACACGCGGCTTTATATAAAACGCATCGGTTTTACTGATTTTATATCTTAAAATTTTTTAATTCAATCTTTTTACGAATCGACGTATGTAAAATTTTTTTTTCTAAATCCGTCGAAGGAAAACGATAGGTCAAAGGCAAAGGAATTCCAGGCTCCGCATGAAATTGCCAAGACAGTAGAACAGTTGAAGGAATACATCAAGAAGCACAAATCAATCAGTAAGGACATCCTCTTGAAAGTAAGTTGTACAATGTTTCGTGGAAGATTAGTCAAATGAATTGGAGCTCGATCGATATATCCGTGACGAAGATATCAGTTGGACATTAAAAGTGGGCCGCAACGGGCAACATTATTCATCAATCAAGCTGCCATGGCACAGAGGACCGACGGGACTGCAGTATATAGAAGGACGTGACAGACCATTTGAAAGTGTTAGCCCTGTTCAATGAGAGCACGGAGTAATCCCTTCGAGTTCTATTTTTTGTTCTGTGAAAACCGAAGCGCGAGGAAATGGGGAAAAAGCGATTGTCGTTATAGGTCATTTCGATTTTCTAGGGAAAGTATAATAAATAGTAAAAAGATATTGTACTCACTAGCCGTACTGTGCCTTCAAGCAGTCACAAAGAATGTAAACGAGCTCCTTCATAATCTTCTCCTTGGGTTTCGTTTTCTCTTTTAGTATTTCCATTATGGCAATTCCTTGTTCCGTCTTTTCCAACACGCGGTCGATATCAATTATCTACAAAATTTATATGAATGATTATTAGATATGTGTGTGAACCTTATTTTTTTAAATGTCATACATCGTCCAGACTTATTCCCTTATTGTCGGCGTAGCACCAAGTTAGAATTCGGAAGTCGGGACTTCCGAACCGAACTTTTTTCCGAAGTTTTATTTGTCAAATTAATTGATGCGTTGTTTAGCGCATCTTTAGGCGAATCCAGCGAACTACTTCCGAAGTTGGGAAAGTTGCCTGTATCTGGAGAAAAATCCAGCTTCGGTATAAAAAGCGGTATAAATTTATTCCGGATACACAATATAAGGTTGGTCATCATCAGCGAGGGCAGCTGGAGCAACAGGGTCCGATGATGCAGCTTTGTCTGATAGAACAGCCGAAGTCGGTGAAGCAGTAGAAACAGATGGAAGTACTGGAGCAGCTGGAGAATATGAATCAGTATGGATGGTGACATCTGCTGCCACGTGTCTTACATTTTGAGATAGATCGTCTTCAAGCCATTCTGTCGTTTCATCTTGGTACTGCAGTTGGATTCTTTGAATAATTTTAATCTGTTTTGTTGTGAGGCTTAGTCTAATGAAATCCTTATCATCTAACAAGAGAAATGTATGCAGATCATCGATTTCCTCGCGCTCTGATAAGGAAAAGAAAAGTAACAGATTAATAACACACAGTTTATTTACAAGTATTTCAACATACTATCAATAATCTCGATTGTAGAACCTTCGAGACACATACTTCTTCAGGCAACCGTAGGGTGACCAAAAAGAAAATACGGTATGAGTGAAGCATGAATCTGAACTAAACAGTTCATTATCATGTAATGTGTTCACCTCATATGCCTCATAGAACTCATTGTAACAAACCGTTTCCACTAACTCCAACAGAAAGTGCATTTTTCCATCGATAATTAGTATTTCCTTTATAACTCCATAGGCAGGGAATACGTTGTCATCATGTCTGCTCAAAGCCACCACTCCGTTAGTTCTGAATTCTATTCCATTCATTATTGCTGTTTTTGGGACGTGTACGTGTTCTATGGTTGGCTCCAGTAGTGACGCACTTAGACATTTGTTTCGAACAACTATCTTTACCGATGTAAAAACCAACTTGTCACAGAAGGGGTTATCCAAAATATTTAGGATCATTCTTGTGCATTGCCTTTTTGCCAAACTGTGACAAATATTTTTGAAATTCTTGCACGTTGAAGCTTGGTTTTTCGCAACTTTGTTAGTTTGCTCAAACTGCATACAGTTATATTGCTTCATTGCACCACTTTTCTGAATGCAGAGAGCATAATGCTTAAGATGGTGCATTTTATTGATCCGACGTTGGAACGTTGAGAAGAATGTTTGCTCAAAATAATACAAATGTTCTTGTAATTGGTAAATGAGGTGTTGTGAAACGACAGGAGAGAAAACAATTCTTACAATGTTGATCAGGTGACCTACCATGACCATCATTTCACAATCGGGTGGTACTATATGCCCAAAAAGAAATGGAAATGATCGCAGCAACAATAGTATTTGGGCCGATGTTTGTTTGAGTTTGTGTTTGTTTGGATTAGTTAGCATCCCATGAGTGAAATTCGCAGAAGGCTTATTATGACGATCAGTGTATCCGTAGGCGAAAGTTTTGATGCGATTGTTAATAAACTGAATATTAATTTTTAAATCTTTTCGCTTATAATAATGTGCCATTACCAACTGTAGAGCTAATGGAACGACGCCTTCTGCTAGATCATGCATTCCGTCCAGATTGAAATTGTCCGTTATGTGGAAATAAGACAGCTCGTTCAGTATGCATCCTGACAATTTCAACCCGCATTCTTTTGGACTTATCAGTTTGCTCTGCACAGCTTCAAGGTGTTTGTCGTACCATTCTCTATTCCGCAGATCAGACTCACTCGACGGGTTGCTGTGGAATTCGTCCCTGGAAATTTGGCAAATCCGACAGAAGTAGTTCGCGCTTGGTCCAAGTAGCCCAAAAACATCGTGTACAGCTAGAGTGTCACCACAGAACATTGTGACCACTGCTTTTAGATGAAATTCTTGACTTCCATAATAAAGTATAAGGCCATCTTCGAGTTTTTTCAAATCAGAAATGAGTGGTTGAAGTATTTTCTGGAATCCGTGTTTTTTTACGTCGATTGAATTAAAGAATAGCAATGGGAATACAGTTTTTGGAGAACTGTTCCATTTTTCTGGGAAGTTTTGTATTTTGAAACTGAAATTGCAAACTTTGTTGATTCCGGCTCTTGAGCTGAAAGCATTTCCCAGTTCGACATCGTCTTGGTATAGGCTAAGACGAACACAGTTAGGATTCTCTCGAAAAAAATCGCTTCTATTGAACAGCTCACCAGATTTAAATGAACTGTATTCGGTAACACATGGAGTATCAGCTTCATCCGATTTCAACAAAAGTTTTCTGTTGTAGGGGTATCGGAATAAGAATTTTAGCGTATCAATGATACTGATATACGATCCAGTTTCATTGACCAACACCTTCTTCGGAAGCGAATCGACGTGTCGCATATCTTGACGACGACTCAACAAAATATCTCGCGGAGTTGGGGCTGATACGCTTAATTTGTTCAAAAACTCGTTTTGTTTTTGAAGCGTGTTAACGTTTGAAAACAGATCAAGATGAAAACTGTTTCGCAGATCGATTAGTTCATTGTCAAGAATTTGAGGACTATGAATATTCAAAAATTCAAGAACCTGGTTCTCCAAATACTCGGTGACGTGCTGAATCGTGGTGTCGCAAAACTTAATAACCTCGGATATTTTTGTTTGAGGCAAACTGACGTCGCTAGATAGACGGCAAATGCTCAAACCAATTATTTTCCGGATCTCGTCCAAATTAAGTTTGGTAGTCGAATTAGGAAGAATGGCATCATCTTCTTGTCCATTTTCGTCGAAATTTATGTTTTCATGTGGCAGACAATTTTGTGCAGGCAATTGTTCTGCTTCGAGCAAATACTTTGGCTGGGTACGTTTGATGGGATGTTTTTCCAGAATATGCCTTTTAAGGGAGTAGAATTTGCAATAGCGCATATTGCATTTAGGAAATGTGCAGTCAAAAAACGTCTCTGCGGGTCGGAAATGGTTCATTGACACATGATGGTTTATGTGTCGATGCAGTCCGGTGATATAACCGAGAACGCTGACCCAGCAGAAAAAACACGAGATCGACTGAAAAGAACAAAGTTTATAGTTGTTTTTTTTCGTACTTACGGAAAATACCGACCAGCCTATCGTCCATATTCCGAATTTTCTCCGACACTTCCTCCATTTTCCAACACTTAGAATAAATGTTACGACAAACTTCTGGCGTTCGAAGTTACTTTCAATATGGCCGACAAATGTTTGACAGCAACGGTTTTACAGAAGTACTGTAAAAATCGCATAAATCCATGACAATTGTCATTTTTACCGAACTTTCTGTAATGATTTCACAGATTTTCAGTAGCTTGCCCTTGTCACCGAACGATCGGTGAATTTTGTTCCGTTATTTTTTAATTTTTCAAATTTCACAGAAATATCTGTAAAATGTCCGTTTACAGATCGATTTCGGTAAAAAAAATCACAGAATTCTGCGATCTATTTTAAGTGTGTAGATTTACGATCTTTTGTCATATCTGTTTTCAGATAGATACGCCATCACTAGTGCGCGGGCGATAAATCTAGAGAAGCTTTTATCGCGAGTGTAGATGGGATAAAGCTCAAATACCACAGGAAATATTTCGAAAACCACAGTGCAGTGCAAAAATAATAAGACGTATGAACCGTAGTGAGACGCCATTGTTAATTGACAACGTTATGTTAGAGAGGACACACATATAACAATACGTAGCCTCTAAATCTCCGAAGAAGTTGAAATATACACCAAAACGTCGGAAAATAGATGCAATATCGTTTTAGATGCTTTATAAGACTGAAAGAGCCGATAATAGTAAAATAAAATTGAGCACAACAGTCGAAAGTATCATTTCAAAAGTACTGTCTCATCAATAGAAGTAATAAACCATAGAGGACGATTGACGTTGTGGTTCCTTTTGTTCTCGTTCCCAAACATGTTGGGTACACAACTGTCAAAATGTACCGATTTTTCCTTCGTTGACATCCTCGTCAGCAAAAGATGTTTCACCAGTGACGACAGCGACAATCTTCCTCTATAGTTTATTACCTCTATTTTTGCATCAGTACGATAATTGTAACGCCTGTTGCATATTGTATGTTTATTTTGCTGTGTGTGAGTTTCATTTCTTCACCCTAGCTTTATATATTATCCTTGAACACAATTTTCCACAAACTATTTTTCTATTCCGATGATATTGTTTCCAAACTCTATAATGTGTCACCTTTCAGTAAACGAAAGTTCCGAGACGCATTACTATTTTAACACAGAATAAAAATCTCTCTCCATTTACAATAATGGCGCTGTTGTGGGGTGGTTCTTTCACAAACAGACAATGGGCATCCATTGCAGTCTGCATAACTAACCTGCGTGCCAACTCTTTTCCCAGTTGTTTTACCATTCTCCTCCATTTGCAGCGTCCATGAATATTTATGTTTATAATTATTGTTATTTTTTCACCCTCTTCACTGTACTGGCACTGATGGAGCTGTGCTGGCTGCGGGTGTGTTTTGCCATCTTTAAGGACAGTTACTTCCTCATTACCACCTGGCCTTTTGCCTTCACTGTTCTTCTTTTTCTGCTGTTCCAGCCAGAGGGAGGATGACAGTCTGCTCCTAATGAGGATAAGCCCTAGCGTAAACGAGTGTTGAATGAGACGTGTAAAAAAAGTTGAAAAAAAAATCCTCCCTGGCATCTTATTCCATTCGCCATAGCTGTCCGGGATTGAGTGGCTAATTAAAAATTATGCATTTATCCCGCTTTTTCTCCCTATGTCGAGCTCCATCCGATGAGCGCATTTCAACGATTAGTTGGCGCCCAACGGATGGTGTGGGTGTAATGTAAATCGGTTGACACTGTGGCGCATTCGTTGTCCTTTCTATGCGAAAACACTGGAGTGAAGATGAAAAAATAGAGAAAAAAAATCTGCGTTGTAATGAATCGGGGTCTTACGTAGCTCAGTTGTGTACTACGGCTTCAAAGAAAAGTCATTCAGGTTTGGGTTCGGTTATCAGTCTGCGAATTTTATCTGTCTGGGCATGAGTTATGTCGTGCCAGAAATGATAACTTGGCTTGAACAACATTTTGAGCTGTGTGATAGCAATGGACGCAATTCCTTCAGACAGGAAAATAGAAAGATGTAATGAACCCGTAATGATGCAATTTGCAATTCTCCACTGTTGAGAGCGTTGGCACGGTTTGCAAATAAATGTAAATGACACCCGGGCGAAGAAACAAACTTCAATTAATCTGTGAAGTTTCTTTCATCGGGTAATGCTCATTTCAACTAATGATGTATTATGATTATTCCCAGAGTAAGGAACTCGTCACCAGAGAGTGAGAATATTTAAAAAAAAAACTAGGTGCAGAATGTGCCAACCACATGAAATAATAATTCATTAAAATACATTTTATGAAAATATATCTAGAATCTGTCTGCATGACAGACACGACAACTAAGATTCAGAAACGAATTAGAGAAGAGTAATTGCACTAATGGGTCAATATTGCCCATTCGAGAGGCATATTGAACCATGCTCTCCTACATTGGGATGATCACTGGACCAACTGAAATGCCCGAAGCAGATGAAAACTTACGTGTCTACTTAGAAAGGGTGACCTTTTCAATAGAAAACAACCTATGAGAAAGCAATTTTCTGGACAATGTGCTGATGAAAAAAAGCAAACGAGGGAAAGCAATCCGAAAGACGACGAACGGTTCGCAAACGGAAGAACAAACTAATTTGTCATTCCTTGGTCCAGTACTGCGTATAAAACAATGCATCGTAATGGAGGGACATTCAAGAATAGGATACTTTTGTGGTGAATCTATGGCCTCAGCATTTTTTGGACAGTCGTTTCTAATGTCCTCTGTTCCCTGGGGAGACATAATCCCCTCTTTCCTGTTATCCGGAAAACCAAAGAAATTTTGTTTTAGAACATCTTTCACAAAAGAACCGCTTGGCTGTGATGCCCGACGGTTGTTTTCCGTAGCTTGGCCGACAAAACACATCTACCTGTTCTTCCAGATAGAGAACGTCAGAATTCCTCGGAGCTTAGGCTGACAAGATCATTTCGGTAAAAAAAACGGGACAAACGCGCTTGCAAAACGGGACATGTAAAAACAACCTTGTGATAAAATTCAAGTTAGAAAATTTCAAAATTTAGGGGTTAACTTTAATTTTCCGTGTAAGAAATTAGAAATATTTTGGAGTGAATCATTCACTACCATAACGTTATATTGTATTAAATAAGTTGTAGAAAAGTACCAAACTACAAATAATTCACTCTTAAAAGGGACGCGGACGAACCAGCAGAAACTTACCCATCTATCAATGTTAAATAAGTGGAATTTTGAATTTTTATTTTAATCCACTCTTAAACATGCATAAAGGATTTTACTACTGACCAAAATAAAAACTTTTCCAATTCCTAACCATTGAAAATAACAAACAATAGTCAAAGTACCCTGCCGAAGGCTGGTTTTGGGAATTAGAAGGATAAGAAAAATTATAGGGTAGAATTATTGATTTGGGAAAAAATCTGCGGTTGAGAATAACAAAAATCACAACAAGGAAAGAACGTTAATAAAATTTATTTTCAATTATTTACACGAATATGGTTGGCGCATGAGAATAAATGTCAAAACTAATCAATTTAGGGGAAGGTGGGTAGACTTGATCCCCGGGGAGACTTGATCACCCCTTGTTTTATCGAGAACTAAAGTAGTTTTGTTCTAGCGTATTTTTTAGTATAGATCCTCTAGACAAATGACCTTTATGTGGTGAGTTATTTTTTGGATTGACAATCTTATTTATTCTGCAGGGCGGTTTGTATGTTTTGACCTTCCCAAAGATTTTTTTATTGGCCACGCAAAATTTGAACAACTTTTCATAACAATGACCAAATTTTTTCGTTTTTTCACAGCACAAAGCCATAAATGTGCTTAATGATTTGTACTGGTGGAAATGTCAACATTCCATCAAAGTTTTAGGATATTTGGATTTGAAGTTATTGCCTCAATATGGGGACATTTGATCCCCCATTAGTCACCCATACAAAAATTTGGCGAAAAAATTCAAAAAAACATAAATCTGTTCTCAGGTTTCTGATTTTTTGTAGATTTGACAGATTTGATGAAGGGTTGGCAGGATACATTATATTGGGTAGATATCATAGAAAGGGGATCAAGTCTCCCCATATTTTTAAATTGCATGTGCTGTCGAATTCAATAATAAAAATCGTTCATGTATACGCACAGCAATTCGAAAATTGCGCGTATTTTGAAGAAAAAATATTTTAAAAATCGGAGGACACCTTTCTAATTGTATCAAAGCAAGTTCTTGAAGAGGGATCAATTTCCCCCGAATATTTTAAAAGTAGACTTTTGACAGCACTCTAGAAAATCGATTGTGTATCAATAAGAACAATAATTTAAGGACTGTCATATATCAGTAAAGTTAAATACTATATTTCTTTGAGAGTCTGTGTGAAAATCACGTATGTTTATTTATTTTTGGCTGTGATACATCGGAAATCAGAAAAGGGGATCAAGTCTACCCAGTCTCCCCTACTGTCTTTACAGTCGAAATTGATTTCAATGACGCTAAAGGTAGCTTCACACCTCGGGAATTTCGTCCATTGATTTCTATGTGCTCTCAAAAAAGTGGGACTTATGCAATTTCGATTGTGTTCAGTTGATTTATAGATTATCAAAAAACGGGACAAATTGAGGATTTTTTAGATTACGACAGAACAGCACAATAAGGTCTGAAAAACGGGACGGTACGTATGGTAAGACCAATAAAGGTAAGGATGGTATCGGAGCTGAGCTCATGATCAAGATGGGCCCGGAAAAGCTGGCCACTTGCCTGCACAAACTGATAGTCAGAATCTGGGAAACTGAACAGCTACCGGAGGAGTGGAAGGAAGGGGTTATTTGCCCCATCTACAAGAAAGGCGACAAGCTGGAATGAGAGAACTTTCGAGCGATCACCATCCTTAATGCCGCCTACAAAGTGATATCCCAGATCATCTTCCGACGTCTGTCACCATTAGTGAATGAGGTCGTGGGAAGTTATCAAGCCGGCTTCGTTGACGGCCGCTTAACAACGGACCAGATCTTTACTGTACGGCAAATCCTTCATAAATCGAAAATGCGCTCCTTCCCGGATATCAACTCTTACTTCGTAGCAAGCATGACGTGAAACGCTCAGGTCGGTAGAGAGGACTTTTTCCGTCCCATAATCGGTAGGGAGAGCTTTCATTCCGCTACCAATGACAACGGGATGGCCATCAGTAGCACCTACTTTGCACGAAAGAATATCAGAAAGCACACCTGAAGACACTCAAATTGTGAAACTTGCAACCAGATAGACCATTTTCTAATGAATGGGCGCCATTTCTCGGATGTTATCAATGTGCGGACATTCAGAGGTCCGAACATTGACTCTGATCACTACCTCATTGTCAGTAAAATTCGATCACGGTTGTCAACTGTATCGAACGAAAGATCACAGCGAACGATGCGTTACAATATCCAGCGTTTGTCGGCGGAAGGAGTATCGGCTGAGTACCGCCAGAAGCTCGACGAACGGATAAGTGCAATCAACGTTAGCGACAACATCAACGATCTATGGGAGTCGATCCATGGAGCGGTGAGCACAACAGCTCGAGAAGTGGTAGGCACTGCACAGAGGCGACCCAGGACGGGTTGGTTCGATGTGGAGTGTCAGAGAGTGACAGACGAGAAGAACGTTGCTAGAAGCCGGATGTTGGTGTCGAGTACCCGATCGAATAGAGATCGGTACAAGGAAGCAAGAGCAGCCAAAAAACGAACCCACCGCAGGAAGAAGAAAAGAGTAGGAAGAACAAGTTATTGGTGAGGCGCAGGAAAAAATGGAGCAGAACGATATGCGGAGGTTTTATGAGTCTGTCAATGGCGTGTGGAGAAAGACAGCGCTATCTCCCGTCATGTGCAACGACCAACAAGGGAATTTGCTGACAGATAAAACCGAAGCGGCTGCCAGGTGGAAGCAACACTTCGAGACCTTGTTGAATAGAGAAAGTGGCGGTGCATCGGTGAACAGAATGAATATTAGCGACGATGGACAAGCTGTGGAGTCCCCTACACTAGATAAGGTTAAAAAAGCTGTTAAAGAGCTGAAAAACAATAAGGCTGCGGGGAAGGACCAGCTCCCGGCTGAACTTCTCAAACATGGCAGTGAGCAGCTTTATGAAGTTCTGCACCATATTATGTCGAAAATATGGGTAGATGAGGAAATGCCTGCTGGCTGGTTGGACGGCCTCATTTGCCCTCTCTTTAAGAAAGGGCACAAACTGGAGTGCGCCAATTGCCGAAGAATAACCCTCCTTAATTCGGCGTACAAAATTATGTCCCGTATTCTGTTCAACAGATTGAGACCGCTTGCAGAGTCCTTCGTCGGCGAATACCAAGCAGGTTTTTGTGAGGGCCGATCAACGACGGATCAAATGTTTACCCTGAGGCAAATCCTTGATAAATTCCGGGAGTACAACTTGCAGACACATCATCTGTTTATTGATTTCAAGGTGGCGTACGATTCAGTGAAACGGAATGAATTTTGGCAAATTATGCTTGAACATGGTTTTCCGGCGAAACTGATACGGCTGATTCGTATAACTTTGGACGGATCGAAATCAAGTGTAAGGGTTGCGGATGAAATATCGACGTCATTTATTACCTTAGATGGATTAAAACAGGGTGATGCACTCTCGAATCTACTGTTCAATATAGCGCTCGAGGGAGCGATTAGGAGAGCTGGCGTGCAAAGAAGTGGTACCATTATCACAAGATCGCATATGCTCCTGGGTTTTGCGGACGATATCAATATTTTCGGAATTGATCGCCGTGCCGTGGAAGAGGCTTTTGTGTCTTTTAAGAGGGAGACAGCGAGGATTGGACTCACGATCAATACCAGCAAAACGAAGTACATGGTCGCTGGCAATCAACGTGGGTTCATTAGTGGTGGTGGTAGTGAAATGGTGCTGGATGGTGAACAATTTGAAGTGGTAGAAGAATTTGTGTATCTTGGAACATTAGTGACGTGCGATAATGAAGTTACCCTCGAGGCGAAAAGACGTGTTGCAGCTGCAAATCGGGCTTATTACGGACTTAGTAACCAGCTCAAGTTCCGTAGTCTGCAATCGATGACAAAATTTGCGCTGTATACTACTCTGATTCTTCCGGTGGCTTTATACGGCCATGAAACATGGACGTTAAAGGAAGCTGATCGGAGAGCTTTCGAAGTGTTTGAGCGTAAGATGCTGCGGACAATACTCGGCGGAAAACCGGAGAACGGTATCTGACGCCGTCGCATGAATCACGAATTCTATCAGGTACATAAAGGGCTGGATATTATTAAGCTTATACAACTCGGCAGACTATGGTGGGCTGGACACGTTGTTCGTATGCCGGAAGAACGTCAAGCGAAGATAATATTTAGTAGAGAACCCGGAAGAGGCCGCAGGCTTCGTGGAAGGCTGCGTACACGATGGCTTTTGCAGTTGAAGATGACCTGAGGGCGCTTCATGTTCAGGGCGACTGGAAGCGATTGACCCAGAATCGAGTCCAGTGGAGAAGGATACTCCATTCGGCGTAGGTTCATCGAAGAGCTGTAGTCAATCAAGTATCAAGTAAGTAAGTATTCCGTAGCAAACCTACTTTAAAATGATTGTTAACTAAAAACAAGGCTTAAAAGCAGTAAAAGAAAAAATTTCCGAATAATTCAAACGCATAAGATGATGAGAAATTTGGTATTCATCCTTTAGTGTCCGAAATATGATGGTGTGCGAATAATGGTTTTACACGGTACAATACTATGTCCAAAGGCTTAACGATCCCTCCCCACGGCCTTTGCGAGATAGAGGGCCTGTCTAGGACGTGGTGGGGCTTGACAGCGAGCTCTGTTAAACTTCTTCAAAAAGCTGCATGTGTCCGCAAGCAGGCCCTATCAAAGCGACCGTTTTTTTTTTAACGAAGGTAATGGAAATCTGCAAACAGACACCTGGGGAGGCGAACCCAGGTAGTGTGGGGATGGGATCACCACTCCCGACCCACTAAAACCATCTCCTTCCTCTCCAGTCATTCCCCCGGCCCGCAATTAAGCAATACTTCGGGGGATGACTATTGGGCATTGCGCCCCCTCCATGACGTACACAAGTGCACGTATGCGCCTCAACTCTTCGACACTCCCCATGCAACACATTTGCACAAGACACACTGGCACCATATGTGCCCCAACACTCACCTGCCTATGCCGCTTGAATGACTGCAAGGAACCAATTTATAGGTACCCTGCAGGGGGTACCCCATGCCGCCATCTCACAACATAGACAGTCCTCACTCAGTGTGGTGTTCACCCCGTCCTGCAACAGGGTGGCACCACTTGTCTACCAAGCCGGAGGCGACCCTAGGTTGGTGGCTCCTATGCCGCTCCTACCTCAGCTACGAGGCAGACCCTTTCATGTCTCCTATTTCTGAGGTGCCGCAGAGGCATCAACCCCCCGACACTCCTGTCAGTCATAGCGAGACTTTCGTGTCCCCTACTTCTGAGGTGCCGCAGAGGTATCTGCCCCCCGACACTCCTGCCAGGCCTAGCGAGACTTCACTCATTCCGTCTCTGACAGCCGGATCACACTGCTGCCTAAGCAGCCACTCTGACCATACGTACCATGCGAGTCTAACTTGTGTGCTCGCTCATACATTCAGTCCCAATCGCTTGCACCACTTGTGCACCACTCTCTTTGACATTCAGTCACTCACTCAGTGGGGGTTGTAATACCCCCATCTCCCATTTTTATCCACTCTGTGCACCTCCTGTGCATCGTTTGGGCGTGGAACACCCGGCACGTCAAGCGTGCCTAACACTCACCTATCCAGGCTTTGATACTGTCAATAGGTCTCCGTAAGGTACTTTGCAGGCAGCACCCACCTATTGACATTTTGAGGCCCAGATAGTCCTCAGCCAGTGTGATGGTCTCCCCATCCTGCAACGGGGCGGCACCACTTACCTTACATGTCTCCGATTTCTGAGGTGCCGCAGAAGCATCAACCCCCCGACACTCCTGCCAGACGCAGCGAGACTTTCGTGTCCCCTACTTCTGAGGTGCCGCAGAGGTATCTGCCCCCGACACTCCTGCCAGGCCTCACCAGACTTCAGTCATTCTAACACTACCGACCATGCGTACCATGCGAGACTTACTTGTGTGCTCACCCATACACTCGGTCCCTCATTCTGTGGGGGTATTACGAGTAATACCCCCAACTCCCATTCGCTTGCGCCACATGTGCACCACTTGGGGGGGGTGTGGGTACCACCCACTGCCATCCGCTTGCCACCGAAGCAGCCCTCACTCTGTGGAACCTCCACAGGCTCCGTTAACGACCTGGCTAATTGTTTCACCCCCCAGGCCATTCATCCCTTCGGCACGGGTCGCCTGACACCTTGGGATTCGGGGTTAGGGGCTTGTATGCTTTAAGCGGCACACGGTCGCTTGATAAGGTTTGCTTGCGGATATGTGGTTTTTGGGAGGGAATTAACAGAGCCCCCTGTTAACCCCACCACCTCCTAGGCAGAACCCCCTGACTCGCAGACAGCTGGGGAGGGGTCGTCAAGCCCTTGGACATGGTTCAAGCCCTTGGACATGGTTCAATACTGGGCCCGGTACTATGGAACCTTATGTATGACGGGGTTCTGAAGCTAAAGGTCCCTCCTGGTGTTAAGATCGTCGGGTTCGCAGATGACGTAACCTTGGAGGTCTACGGGGAGTCAATTCCCGACGTAGAACTGACCGCAGCACACGCGATCAGCACGGTGGAGGATTGGATGAGCGTTAGTGGCCTGCAGCTCGCTCAACATAAGACGTAGGTGGTTATCGTCAACAACCGCAAGTCGGTTCAACATGCAGTGATTCACGTAAGTGAAGTCGCGATCGCATCAAAGCGGAGTTTGAAGCTCTTTGGGGTCGTAATAGACGACAAGCTGACCTTCGCCAGCCATGTCGACTATGCGTGCAAGAGGTCTTTGACTGCTGTTGCGGCATTATCGAGGATGATGTCCAACAGTTCCAAAGTGTGTGCCAGTGGACGTAGGCGAGAGCTCTGGGGGTAGACAGTTACCTGCAAAAACTGGAGAGCACCTACCGCTTGATGTGTCTCAGAGTGATATCGGCCTACCGCACGGTATCGCACGACGCATCCTGCGTGTTAGCGAGTATGATGCCAGTCGGGCTGGTCATCCGGGAAGACGAGGAGTGTTTTGAGCTACGTGGCACCAGAGTAGCCCGCGAGCGTAACAAGGTGACTTCGGTTGCCAGATGGCAGCGCGAGTGGGATAACTCCTCGAAAGGTAGGTGGACCCACCGGCTGATACTTAACATATTGCGTTGGGTGGGGAGAACCCATGGAGAAGTTCACTTCCGCAATTCCTGACAGGCCATGGCGGCTTCCGGCAGTACCTCCACAGGTTTGGGCACGCGAAGAACCCTGTTTGCCCGCACTGTTGATGAAACTGCAGAGCACATTCTGTTCGTATGTCCTCGTTAAGACTTCGAAAAACAAGCTATGCTAGACGTTTGCGGTCGGGACACAACCCCGGATACCCTTATCCAGAGGATGTGTCAAGCGGTGGAGAAGTGGAACGCAGTTTCAACTGCAATCACTCAGATTGCCTGCAGCTTGCAGAGATCTGGCACGCCGAGCAGCAGTCGACAAGCATGACTAATTTGTGATTGGTTAGTTAGAGCGAAAACAGGCTGAGCGCGGGGAAGCGCAGGGAATCGCTACCGACGCCTCGAGGCATGGCAGAGG
The DNA here is from genome assembly GCF_024139115.2 of Armigeres subalbatus. NCBI lineage: Eukaryota > Metazoa > Arthropoda > Insecta > Diptera > Culicidae > Armigeres > Armigeres subalbatus. The sequence continues at coordinate 200,364,064 of NC_085139.1, forward strand.
AGAGTAGAGTGAGAATCCAAGTTAGCTCCACGTGGTTTATATGCGATATTATTGTGCAATTTTCGTCCATATAAAAGTGGCCAACTGACGATCCTTCCTCCGACGATCAGTCATCTGAGGTCAGTTTCGTATCATTTATGAGCTGACGATTATTATTTAACTGAGAAATTCCTGAGATATTGCTAAGTCTAATCCGGTTCTATGACCCGAAAACCGTAAGTGTGAGTATTTTTGGAGCACTTCAGGAACGTCGTACAACGTGGGTTAACATTCAGGAACACAGTTTTCCACAAAATAGGAAAAGTCAAGAAGTTTCAGACGTTCACAACGTTGCGTTAAAAAGATATTACAAATTGAAAGTGCGATTCGGGTCATATTGTAAATTATTTAATATTTGGTAAGATTTTATTTGAATGTGATGTACGAAACTGTACTCATGAAGCGTGACAGAGGGGATATATCCGCTTGCTATGCAATAGGGGCAATGGATGGAATGTTCTGATATTTGACCTGAAAGGAAATAGATCCGAGGTTCCATGTGAATATGAAAATCAAGATTCTCAAAACTTATGTTCCGGATCGATGATAATTGAGCACTGAGTTGAGCTGATAACTGAGCTCTTCCAATTTATTTCACTTCTAATTGCCCCTTCCCATTTATGTATTCCATAGTAAGAACGCTGTTGGTGGCTCATTCCATTCCATTCAACGGAATTTCCCATCAACTTGCAACGTCATCTGCATGCTAATGAGAGGTGCTCGAAATATATAGAGACGGGTGCTCCTTGTTTGAAATCCCGTTGCCGGTTTCCGACAGATGATAAATTATAAAACAACATCCACCGAGAGAAATACATTAATTACATTATTTGCACTTATTTAAGCTTCCGCTTCATTTTCCGGAACATCGTGGAAATGCGTGTTTCATATTGGATGCCTCAGCTTTGCTTGTCTTCTTTCCTTTCATGTCGACCCTGTATTGACATGAGCCTGACCTGTCTGCCAACTTTGGGTTCTCATGAGCTATCACACAGATGTTTGTGGAATGCATAAATGGTTTACTATGACCATAGCGTCGGAAGTCGAACTCATCTACTACCCGCATTGCTAATCGCACGTCTCTACTCACAAGGCCAGCTGGAAACCCTCAGCTTTACTTGTGCGAAGATGGAATTATGTTGTCGGGAATTCGGAACGATGAAGAAACGTATTAAGTACAAGCTTGAACAAGTTGCAATCTACTAATAACGCAAATGCTTTTGTCGTTCAGTGTTCCTCAATCTACTTGTTCCATTACAACGCGAATTAACAATTTCCATGTGGCGTACGACATTGCACTCTGGTGAATGACCAATTTTACCTCAAGGTATGCTGAAGTGCACGAGTTGTATACTGCCTGCATAATAATGTTGGAAAGGTAGCTAGATATATGTTTGAATGTTCTATCGTGGACCAACAGATCGTCATTCTTCGTCGTCATGCTTAGAGGAAATTTCGGATTCATAACGTTTAGGGCAAATACGGATTAAAGAATTGCTACTAATAAAGAAGTGTTTTACTGATTTCACGTATCCCTTTGTAACATGACATGTCTTCTGTCTGTTTATCGTACTTTGTTAGTTTCAATGCATGCATTTGATCCTTGTAATTTTGAATATTGATAAAATTGTTGATGACTCTCGTGTATGTACATAAATGACTATACCGACTGTAAACGACATCACATTTGTTAGCGAGTCCCTCAAAAAAGTAATCGCACGCATTCACTGGCAATACGACTTGAACGAATAACTTCTGCTGGCAACAGCACTCACTTTTAACATTCTATGATGCATACCATGGCATGTTCATATCAACAAATATCCACAATGTTGCAGGTTGTCACTACCTCAGTCTCTGTCGTCCCATATAGCTTATGAAGACACATTTATCTGCCTTATTAGCCCATCTATTGGTCCTAAGGAGCAGTGTTGCCAAAACGAATGGGTTCTCTTATCGTACGATATGAACGAATTTTCTACGCCATTTACCTTCCTCTCTGTCGGTAAATAGATACTGGGTGAAGTAGAAGAGGCCACCGTCACCCATCGTGTGTGTGCGAATAAAATATTACATTCGAGCACCAGCATGACAATCGAGCGTAAATCCACTGGCACCATCACGACCATCATTTCGGGCTGCATGTGTGATCCGGTGCAATAACAACAGAACGAACGCAATTGCAATTTGCATTGCATTCGAGCGCAAGCAACTTCTTGCGATAAGGCGGTGGATGAAGAACGACTCTTACTCGAGGGAACCACAAAAACTTATCTGCCGTACCACGCTGAGTGTGCGACTGTCTGTCAGAAACTTTCGTGTTGCGAAAACTTCATGGGAGGAAAAGTTTTATCCTCGAATGTGCATAGGAAAGTGCTCACATAAGAAGCTCCACTAATCATTCAACGTTTGGGTGCAACATGCGCTCGAGCGTGGGTGAACGGATCGGGAAAGGTTAATTAAATTAAAACAATTATTCACTGTCTCTTTCCAGTTTTTGCTGGGATGAACGAGACGAAGATATAGGGAATGACACGCAGTGCAGTGATGAATTTGGTACATTTTTTTGTTAAATTTGGAGCACTTCACATCAGAAAAGTTATTTTAGTAGTAACCCGTTCTCATGCTGTTTCAAATCCACTCGTATTATTTACTTTGTTTCTAAGTTTATGGTAATGTCCAGTTTTAAGTTAAAGGTTAAACATTATTGAAGATTTCTTTTCACTATAATCGATGGTATCGCCACAGAGAAACAGACGTCTAACTCAACACATGTTCCATCGTTCACCTTTTTAACGGTGGATTAAATTTTTTGTAGGTGGTCAATCGGCCACTGATGGCGCATCCATCAATTTCGCTTGTGTTTGATGTTTATGCACTACCGCCATCTGGTTGCCGCTTGTCCAAACACAGTGAATTCAGAATTGGGCGATCTAGATTCCGTGACGATGATTTTGATTGCATTTTGTTCTAAGTGAGACGTCTGTTTCTCTGTGGTATCGCGTTAGCTGATGCGGAAGTCTTATTTTCTTTGCGCTCCAACATACTTCCTGCAATCAAAAATAAAGTACCACGCGTCGTACACAATCCAGAGCATTCAAAATTTAGCGTGGCTCTTCTTTCATTTGGATTGAAATTTAATTGGATTCGAATTGAATTTGGATTTGGATTTGATTTTTATTGGATTTGGAATGTATTTGGATTTGAATTGGATTTGGATTGGATGTGGATTGGATTTCGATTGGATTTGGATTGGATTTGGATTTAAATTTGGAATTAGATTTGGATTTGGTTTGGATTTGTATTAAAATTAGATTTGGATTGAATTTGGATTGCATTTGGATTGTATTTGGGGTAGATTTGAATTGGATTGGAATCTGATTAGATTCTGATTGGATTTGGATTGGATTTGGATTGGATTTGGATTGGATTTGGATTGGATTTGGATTGGATTTGGATTGGATTTGGATTGGATTTGGATTGGATTGGGATTGGATTTGGATTGGATTTGGGTTTGGTTTGGACTTGTTTTGGATTGGTTTGGATTGGTTGTGTTGGTTTGGTTGGTTTGGATTGGTTGGATTGGTTTGGATTGGATTTGGTTGGTTTGGATTGGTTGGTTGGCTTGGATTTGGCTTGGTTGGATTGGTTGAATTGGTTGGATTGGTTTGGATTGGTTTGGATGGGTTTGGATTGGATTGGATTGGATTGGACTGAGTTTGGCTTGGATTTGGATTGGTTTGGATTGGTTGGATTGGTTTGGATTGCGTTTGGTTTGGATTGGTTTGGTTTGATTTTGATTGGGAATTTGTATGGTTTGGTTTGGATTGGTTTGGTTTGGATTGGTTTGGTTTGATTTTGGTTGGAATTTGTGGTTTGGTTTGGATTGGTTTGGATTGGGTTTAAATTGGTTTGGATTGGTTCGTGTTGGTTTGGATTGGTTTGGATTGGTTCGTGTTGGTTTGGATTGGTTTGGATTGGGTTTGGATTGGTTTGGATTGGTTTGGTTGGTTTGGTTGATTTGGATTGGATTTGGATTGGATTTGGATTGGATTTGGATTGGATTTGGATTGGATTTGGATTGGATTTGGATTGGATTTGGATTGCATTTGGATTTGGATTGGATTTGGATTTGATTTTGATTGGAATTTGTATGGATTTGGATTTGGATTGGATTTGGATTTGGATTGGATTTGGATTTGATTTTGATTGGAATTTGTATGGATTTGGATTTGGATTGGATTTGGATTGGGTTTGAATTGGATTTGGATTGGATTCGTATTGGATTTGGATTGGATTTGGATTGGATTTGGATTGGTGGTTGGATTGGTTTGGATTGGGTTTGGATTGGTTTGGTTGGTTTGGATTGGTTTGGATTGGTTTGGTTGGTTTGGTTTGGTTTGGATTTGGTTTGGTTGGAATTTGGATTTGGTTTGGATTGGTTTGGATTGGGTTTGGATTCGGTTTGGATTGGTTTGGATTGGTTTGGATTGGTTTGGATTGTATTTCGATTGGTTTAAATTGGTTTGGTTGTGTTTGGATTGGTTTAAATTGGTTTGGATTGGATTGGTTTGGATTGGTTTGGATTGGTTTGGATTGGTTTGGATTAGATTTGGATTGGATTGGTTTGGACTGGTTTGGATTGTATTTGGATTGGTTTGGATTGGTTTGGATTGGTTTGGTTGGTTTGGATTGGTTTGGATTGGATTTTGATTGCATTTGGATGGGATTTGGATTAGATTTGGATTGGTTGGATTTGATTTGGATTGGATTCGGATTGGTTTGGTTTGATTTGGATTGGTTTGGATTGGGTTTGGTTTGATTTGGATTGGTTTGGATTGGTTTGGATTGGTTGGATTGGTTTGGATTGGTTTGGATTGGTTCGTGTTGGTTTGGATTGGTTTGGATTGGGTTTGGATTGGTTTGGATTGGTTTGGATTGGTTGGATTGGTTTGAATTGGTTTGGATTGGTTTGGATTGGTTTGGATTGGTTTGGATTGGTTTGGGTTGGTTTGGATTGGTTTGGGATTGGTTTGGACTGGTTTGGATTGGTTTGGATTGGATTTGGTTGGGTTGTGGATTGGTTTGGTTGGTTTGGATTGGATTGGGTTTGGTTGGTTTGGTTGGTTTGGGTTGGTTTGGATTGGTTTGGGTTGGTTTGGATTGGTTTGGATTGGTTTGGACTGGTTTGGATTGGTTTGGATTGGTTTGGATTGGATTGGGTTTGGATTGGTTTGGATTGGTTTGGATTGGTTTGGATTGTATTTGGATTGGTTTAGATTGTTTTGGATTGGTTTAAATTGGTTTGGATTGGATTAAATTGGTTTGGTTTGGATTGGTTTGGATTGGTTTGAATTGGTTTAGAATGGTTTGGATTGGATTGTGTTGGTTTGGATTGGATTGGTTTGAATTGGTTTGGATGGGTTTGGTTGGTTTCGATTAGATTTGGATTGGTTTGGATCGGTTTGGATTGGTTTGGATTGGTTTGGATTGGTTTGGATTGGTTGGTTTGGATTGGTTTGGTTGGTTTGGATTGGTTTGGATTGGTTTGGTTGGTTTGGATTGGTTTGGATTGGTTTGGATTGGTTTGGATTGGTTTGGATTGGTTTGGATTGGTTTGGATTGGTTTGGATTGGTTTGGATTGGTTTGGATTGGTTTGGATTGGTTTGGATTGGTTTGGTTGGTTTGGTTGGTTTGGATTGGTTTGGTTGGTTTGGTTGGTTTGGTTGGTTTGGATTGGTTTGGATTGGTTGGTTTGGTTTGGTTGGTTTGGATTGGTTTGGATTGGTTTGGTTGGTTTGGATTGGTTTGGATTGGTTTGGATTGGTTTGGATTGGTTTGGATTGGATTGGTTTGGATTGGTTTGGATTGGATTTGGTTTGGATTTGGTTTCGATTGGTTTGGATGGATTTGGGATGTGTTTGGATTGGATTCGGATTGGATTTGGATTGGTTTGGATTTGATTTGGATTCGATTTGGATTGGATATGGATTGGTTGGATTGGTTTGGTTTGGTTTGGATTGGTTTGGATTGGATTTGGATTGGTTTGGATTGGTTTGGATTGGTTTGGATTGGTTTGGATTGGATTTGGATTGGTTTGGATTGGTTTGGATTGGTTTGGATTGGTTTGGTTGGTTTGGATTGGTTTGTGTTTGTTTGGATTGGTTTGGATTGGTTTGGTTGGTTTGGATTGGTTTGGTTGGTTTGGATTGGTTTGGTTGGTTTGGTTGGTTTGGATTGGTTTGGATTGGTTTGGATTGGTTTGGATTGGTTTGGATTGGTTTGGTTGGTTTGGATTGGTTTGGTTGGATCTGGTTTGGTTGGTTTGGATTGGTTTGGATTGGTTTGGGTTGGTTTGGATTGGTTTGGATTGGTTTGGTTGGTTTGGTTGGTTTGGTTGGTTTGGATTGGTTTGGATTGGTTTGGATTGGTTTGGATTGGTTTGGTTGGTTTGGATTGGTTTGGATTGGTTTGGATTGGTTTGGTTGGTTTGGTTGGTTTGGATTGGTTTGGTTGGTTTGGATTGGTTTGGATTGGTTGGATTGGTTTGGATTGGTTTGGTTGGTTTGGATTGGTTTGGATTGGTTTGGATTGGTTTGGTTGCGTTTGGTTGGTTTGGATTGGTTTGGATTAGATTTGGATTGCATTTGGATTGGTTTGGATTGGTTTGGTTGGATTGGATTGGTTTGGTTTGGATTGGTTTGGTTGGTTTGGATTGGATTGGTTTGGTTGGTTTGGATTGGTTTGGATTGGATTTGGTTGGTTGGATTGGTTTGGATTGGTTTGGGATTGGTTTGGATTGGTTTGGATTGGTTTGGATTGGTTTGGATTGGTTTGGATTGGTTTGGATTGGTTTGGTTGGTTTGGTTGGATTTGGATTGGTTTGGATTGGTTTGGTTGGTTTGGTTGGTTTGGATTGGTTTGGTTGGTTTGGATTGGTTTGGATTGGTTTGGATTGGTTTGGTTGGTTTGGTTTGGATTGGTTTGGATTGGTTTGGTTGGTTTGGTTGGTTTGGATTGGTTTGGATTGGTTTGGATTGGTTTGGATTGGTTTGGGTTGTGTTTGGATCGGTTTGGATTGGTTTGGATTGATTTGGATTGGTTTGGTTGGTTTGGATTGGTTTGGATTGGTTTGGATTGGTTTGGTTGGTTTGGATTGGTTTGGATTGGTTTGGATTGGTTTGGTTGGTTTGGATTGGTTTGGATTGGTTTGGATTGGTTTGGATTGTGTTTGGATTGGTTTAGATTGGTTTGGAATGGTTTGGATTGGTTTGGATTGGTTTGGATTGGTTTGGATTGGATTTGGATTGGTTTGGATTGGTTTGGATTGGTTTGGGATGGTTTGGATGGTTTGGATGGTTTGGATTGGTTTGGATTGGTTTGGATTGGTTTGGATTGGTTTGGATTGGTTTGGATTGGTTTGGATTGGATTTGGATTGGTTTGGTTGGTTTGGATGGGGATTTGGATGGGTTTGGATTGGATCTGGATTGGTTTGGATTGGTTTGGATTGGTTTGGTTGGTTTGGATTGGTTTGGATTGGTTTGGTTTGGATTGGTTTGGATTGGTTTGGTTGGTTTGGGATCGGTTTGGATTGGTTTGGATTGGTTTGGATTGGTTTGGATTGGTTTGGATTGTGTTTGGATCGGTTTGGTATGGTTTGGATTGGTTTGGATTGGATTTGGGTTGGTTGGATTGGTTTGGATTGGTTTGGATTGGTTTGGTTCGATTTGGATTGGTTTGGATTGGTTTGGATTGGTTTGGATTGTGTTTGGATTGGTTTGGATTGGTTTGGAATGGTTTGGATTGGTTTGGATTGGTTTGAGATGGTTTGGATTGGTTTGGTATGGGGTTTGGTTGGTTTGGTTCGATTTGGATTAGATTTGGATTAGTTGCGTTGGTTTGGTTGGATTGGTTTGGTTTCGATTGGTTTGGATTGGTTTGGTTGGTTTGGATTGAATTTTGATTGGATTTGGATTCGATTTGGATTGGATTTGGATGTGGATTGAATTTGGATTCGATTTGGATTGGATTGGATTTGGATTGGATTTGGATTGGATTTGGATTGGATTTCGATTTGATTTCGATTTGATTTGAATTGGATTTGGATTTGGATTGGATTTAGATTTGATTTGGATTTGGTTTGGATTTGGAATGGATTTGTATTTGATTTGGATTCGATTTGGATTGGATTTCGATTGGATTTGGATTGGATTTGGATTTGGATTGGATTTGGATTAGATTTGGATTGGATTTGGATTTCGATTGGATTTGGATTGGACTTAGATTGGATTTGGATTGGATTTGGATTGAATTTGGATTGGATTTGGATTGGATTGGATTGGTTTGGTTGGTTTGGATTGGTTTGGTTGGTTTGGATTGGTTTGGATTGGTTTGGATTGGATTTGGATTGGTTTGGTTGGTTTGGATTGGATTTGGATTGGATTGGTTTGGTTTGGATTGGTTTGGATTGGTTTGGTTGGTTTGGATTGGTTTGGATTGGTTTGGATTGGTTTGGATTGGTTTGGATTGGATTGGTTTGGTTGGTTTGGATTAGATTTGGTTTAGGTTTGGTTCGATTGGTTTGGAATGGTTTGGGATGTGTTTGGATTGGTTCGGATTGGTTTGGATTGGTTTGGTTTGGTTTGGATTCGATTTGGATTGGATGTGGATTGGTTTGGATTGGTTTGGTTTGGTTTGGATTGGTTTGGATTGGTTTGGATTGGTTTGGTTGGTTTGGATTGGTTTGGTTGGTTTGGATTGGTTTGGTTGGATTTGGATTGGTTTGGATTGGTTTGGTTGGTTTGGATTGGTTTGTGTTGGTTTGGATTGGTTTGGATTGGTTTGGATTGGTTTGGATTGGTTTGGATTGGTTTGGTTGGTTTGGTTGGTTTGGATTGGTTTGGATTGGTTTGGTTGGTTTGGATTGGTTTGGTTGGTTTGGATTGGTTTGGTTGGTTTGGATTGGTTTGTTGGTTTGGTTGGTTTGGTTGGATCTGGATTGGTTTGGATTGGTTTGGTTGGTTTGGATTGGTTTGGATTGGTTTGGTTGGTTTGGATTGGTTTGGTTGGTTTGGTTGGTTTGGTTGGTTTGGATTGGTTTGGATTGGTTTGGTTGGTTTGGTTGGTTTGGTTGGTTTGGATTGGTTTGGTTGGTTTGGTTGGTTTGGTTGGTTTGGATTGGTTTGGTTGGTTTGGATTGGTTTGGATTGGTTTGGATTGGTTTGGATTGGTTTGGATTGGTTTGGTTGGTTTGGATTGCGTTTGGTTGGTTTGGATTGGTTTGGATTGGTTTGGATTGCATTTGGTTGGTTTGGATTGGTTTGGATTGGATTGGATTGGTTTGGTTTGGATTGAATTTGGTTGGTTTGGATTGGATTGGTTTGGATTGGTTTGGATTGGTTTGGATTGGTTTGGATTGGTTTGGATTGGTTTGGATTGGTTTGGATTGGTTTGGATTGGGTTTGGTTGGTTTGGATTGGTTTGGTTGGTTTGGATTGGTTTGGTTGGTTTGGATTGGTTTGGTTGGTTTGGATTGGTTTGGTTGGTTTGGATTGGTTTGGATTGGTTTGGATTGGTTTGGATTGGTTTGGATTGGTTTGGTTGGTTTGGTTTGGATTGGTTTGGTTGGTTTGGATTGGTTTGGATTGGTTTGGATTGGTTTGGTTGGTTTGGATTGGTTTGGATTGGTTTGGTTGTGTTTGGATCGGTTTGGATTGGTTTGGATTGGTTTGGATTGGTTTGGATTGGTTTGGATTGGTTTGGTTGGTTTGGTTGGTTTGGATTGGTTTGGATTGGTTTGGATTGGTTTGGTTGGTTTGGATTGGTTTGGATTGGTTTGGATTGGTTTGGATTGGTTTGGATTGTGTTTGGATTGGTTGGTTTGGTTGGTTTGGAATGGTTTGGATTGGTTTGGATTGGTTTGGATTGGTTTGGATTGGTTTGGTTGGATTTGGATTGGTTTGGTTGGTTTGGATTGGTTTGGATGGTTTGGAATGGTTTGGATGGTTTGGATTGGTTTGGATTGGTTTGGATTGGTTTGGTTGGTTTGGATTGGTTTGGATTGGTTTGGATTGGTTTGGATTGGTTTGGATTGGTTTGGATTGGTTTGGATGGGGTTTGGATGGGTTTGGATTGGATCTGGTTGGTTTGGATTGGTTTGGGATTGGTTTGGATTGGTTTGGATTGGTTTGGTTGGTTTGGTTTGGATTGGTTTGGATTGGTTTGGATTGGTTTGGATCGGTTTGGATTGGTTTGGATTGGTTGGATTGGTTTGGATTGGTTTGGTTGTGTTTGGATCGGTTTGGTGTGGATTTGGATTGGTTTGGATTGGTTTGGGTTGGTTTGGATTGGTTTGGATTGGTTTGGATTGGATTTGGTTCGATTTGGATTGGTTTGGATTGGTTTGGATTGGTTTGGTTGTGTTTGGATTGGTTTAGATTGGTTTGGAATGGTTTGGATTGGTTTGGATTAGTTTGGAGATGGTTTGGATTGGTTGTATGGGATTTGGATTGGTTTGGTTCGGTTTGGATTAGTTTGGATTAGATTTGCGTTGGTTTGGATTGGTTTGGTTGGTTCGGTTGGTTTGGATTGGTTTGGTTGGTTTGGATTGGTTTGGATTGGTTTGGTTGGTTTGGATTGGTTTGGATGGATTTGGATGTGGTTTGGTTGGATTTGGATTTGGATTGGATTGGTTGGATTGGTTTGGATTGGTTTGGATTGGTTTCGATTTGATTTCGGTTTGATTTGGATTGGTTTGGTTGGTTTGGTTGGTTTAGATTTGATTTGGATTTGGTTTGGTTTGGAATGGTTTGTGTTTGATTTGGATTCGATTTGGATTGGTTTCGATTGGTTTGGATTGGTTTGGTTTGGATTGGTTTGGATTAGATTTGGATTGGTTTGGTTTCGATTGGTTTGGATTGGACTTGGATTGGTTTGGATTGGTTTGGATTGGTTTGGATTGGTTGGTTTGGATTGGTTTGGTTGGTTTGGATTGGTTTGGATTGGTTTGGTTGGTTTGGATTGGTTTGGATTGGTTTGGATTGGTTTGGATTGGTTTGGATTGGTTTGGTTGGTTTGGTTGGTTTGGATTGGTTTGGTTGGTTTGGATTGGTTGGATTGGTTTGGATTGGTTTGGATTGGTTTGGATTGGTTTGGATTGGTTTGGATTGGTTTGGTTGGTTTGGATTGGTTTGGATTGGATTTGGATTGGTTTGGTTCAGGTTGGTTTGGATTGGACTTAGATTGGTTTGGATTGGTTTGGATTGAATTTGGATTGGTTTGGTTTGGATTGGTTTGGATTGGTTTTGGATTGGTTTGGATTGGTTTGGATTGGTTTGGATTGGTTTGGATTGGATTGGTTTGGTTGGTTTGGATTGGTTTGGATTGGTTTGGATTGGTTTGGTTGGTTTGGATTGGTTTGGATTGGTTTGGTTGGTTTGGATTGGTTTGGATTGGTTTGGATTGGTTTGGATTGGTTTGGATTGGTTTGGATTGGTTTGGTTGGTTTGGATTGGTTTGGATTGGTTGGTTTGGATTGGTTTGGATTGGTTTGGTTGGTTTGGATTGGTTTGGATTTGATTTGGATCGGTTTGGATTAGTTGGAATGGATTTTGATTTGAGTTGGTTTGGATTGGTTTGTGTTGGTTTGGATTTGATTTGGATTGGATTTGGATTGAATTTGGATTGGATTTAGATTGAATTTGGATTTGGATTCGATAAAGATGGTTTTGTTTGAAATAAAAAACGAATTTGGTTTAGATTGGATTGGGATTGAATTGGCGGTACAATACTTCCTAAGCCAAATCCTTTACTTTTGAATAATCCATTTTTGCTTATAAGGAAGCAGTTCAAAGCTTGTTCAGTTGTTGCATTTGAACATTTTACCGTTTCTTATAGTCCTCTCCTGGTTCAGATGATTGGGATCGGTTCTTAAAAATCAAATTTTTGTCAGTACATTCAAAGTTAATTGCCTATATGCCGGGTATTAAGCCACCCGGAGTGGAAATTAATTACTATGTCTGAAACTTGATTATGCATATGTACAACATGTGATAGATTTAGTTCGGAAAAGGTATTGGAGGGTAACCGCCCCTTCGGTGGGGTTTGATCCCGACCCCAGTTCGCATGACAGGTGCTTTCCCTACTAAGCTACGAAGGACCTCCGTCGTCCACCGCAGCTTAGCGGGTACTGATGAAACCAAATTCCCAGCACCAGGTACCAGCCAATCTCTCATAATACATTTTCAGAACTAACTCTCTCAAATGTATTTTTGTACATCATGTCAACCAAGTAGGATGAGTATTTAGTATTGTCCGGCTCCTACACACTTGCTTCATCAGCAACGGCGCTCAATGAAGTAGGGTTGTGTGAGTTATGTGCCAGTTTGGTCGTCAGATCCCAACACGACCACACAAGCGAAGAGATCGCCACTCGAGATCAGTACATTCAAAGTTAATTGCCTATATGCCGGGTATTAAGCCACCCGGGTGGAAATTAATTACTATGTCTGAAACTTGATTATGCATATGTACAACATGTGATAGATTTAGTTCGGAAAAGGTATTGGAGGGTAACCGCCCTTCGGTGGGGTTTGATCCCACGACCCCAGTTCGCATGACAGGTGCTTTCCCTACTAAGCTACGAAGGACCTCCGTCGTCCACCGCAGCTTAGCGGGTACTGATGAAACCAAATTCCCAGCACCAGGTACCAGCCAATCTCTCGCAATACATTTTCAGAACTAACTCTCTCAAATGTATTTTGTACACATCATATCAACCAAGTAGGATGAGTATTTAGTATTGTCCGGCTCCTACACTTGCTTCATCAGCAACGGCGCTCAATGAAGTAGGGTTGTGTGAGGTTGTGCCAGTTTGGTCGTCAGATCCCAACACGACCACACAAGCGAAGAGATCGCCACTCGAGATCAGTACATTCAAAGTTAATTGCCTATATGCCGGGTATTAAGCCACCCGGGTGGAAATTAATTACTATGTCTGAAACTTGATTATGCATATGTACAACATGTGATAGATTTAGTTCGGAAAAGGTATTGGAGGTAACCGCCCTTCGGTGGGGTTTGATCCCGACCCCAGTTCGCATGACAGGTGCTTTCCCTACTAAGCTACGAAGGACCTCCGTCGTCCACCGCAGCTGAGCGGGTACTGATGAAACCAAATTCCAGCACCAGGTACCAGCCAATCTCTCGCAATACATTTTCAGAACTAACTCTCTCAAATGTATTTTTGTACACATCATGTCAACCAAGTAGGATGAGTATTTAGTATTGTCCGGCTCCTACACACTTGCTTCATCAGCAACGGCGCTCAATGAAGTAGGGTTGTGTGAGGTTGTGCCAGTTTGGTCGTCAGATCCCAACACGACCACACAAGCGAAGAGAGATCGCCACTCGAGATCAGTACATTCAAAGTTAATTGCCTATATGCCGGGTGTACTGATCTCGAGTGGCCTATATGTACTGATCTCGAGTGGCGATCTCTCTTCGCTTGTGTGGTCGTGTTGGGATCTGACGACCAAACTGGCACAACCTCACACAACCCTACTTCATTGAGCGCCGTTGCTGATGAAGCAAGTGTGTAGGAGCCGGACAATACCAAATACCATCCTACTTGGTTGACATGATGTGTACAAAAAATACATTTGAGAGAGTTAGTTCTGAAATGTATTGCGAGAGATTAGCTGGTACCTGGTGCTGGGAATTTGGTTTCATCAATTGCCGCTAAGCTGCGTTGGACGACGGAGGTCCTTCGTAGCTTAGTAGGGAAAAGCACCTGTCATGCGAACTGGGGTCGTGTAGGATCAAACCCCACGAAGAGGGGCAGTTACCCTCAATACCTTTTCCGAACTAAATCTATCACATGTTGTACATATGCATAATCAAGTTTCAGACATACAAAATTTTGAATTACACTCTTCAAACATTTTTTTTAGTTCTTCCCTAGCACTCGTATGGCAAATTCTGGTTGGATGTTGTACATGCAGTTTAATTTTTTATTTTCGGTGACGAAAATCCCATTATACAAAATTTCGACTTTCTTTGTTGAAGCAAAAATTTATATGATCGTCGTCCTGATAGTCTGCCTTAATTACCACTTCGTTCATCTAAGATGATCCTTACTTTGTATCCCGCAGAGCTTAATATCCGAGGAGCTAGCTAGCCCTTTGATCATCTTCTTTGAACACAGAATGTGTTCGTTGTGTCCAAATGATTGTGAATTCATCCTGTTCGGTTTTGATTTAAGTGGAATGTTTCTCTGTGTGAATAAAATCTATTATTTATTTCAATCGTTTCTGCAGATTGATTCCGACCATCGTTTCCGAAATACAAGAAAATTCTTAGAACGAATATATAGGAGCTAAATTGATAAAAATAATTGATGCTGCATCCATGGCTCGCACGATAGACAAATCTTCAAGCCTTACGAACCGCAAAATCCAGCGTCTATTTCTGATATTTCATGACGTTTAATAATGTCTACAGCAGTCTGCCAACCAACATGCCATATTGATTTAATTAGCAAATAATTGCCAATGTGTTTAGCTCTGATGGGCGGTGGCGTACATAATGTCCGCAAAGTGACACATCAAGATGTTTCCCATATTGTTCGCGTCATCAAGTGCTGCTGGTTGGTGTGGGCATAAGTGGCTATCTGTTCATCCATTTTCCTAATGTCATTTCCGTTCGATTTAGCCGCTCGTTCCAGAACCAATAACCGGCCCTCATAATGGTCCCTTGACCGCAAAACCAGAAGTGGTAGCGGAAGAGGGGGCTTCTGGGGACTGTTACCACACTTGACGAGGCGCTCGCTCCGTATTGCCCACCATCTGGTTTCTGGTCCGGGCTCAAGATGAAATAGGCGGATGGATTTCATATGGAGACTTGTTTCTACGATGCCGATACTGACACTGACACCGACCGGGCACTCCTCCAAGAAGTTGATGATGCAAATCAACGAACGACCGACGATGGTCATTGTATCTAATATCGTACACATGATAGGCAAATTCATTTGTTGGAAACTCACTCCTGTTTACCGCCCGGAAGACATCATCTCACTATAATCGAAACGTACTACTTGTGAAGCAATCAATAAACTAAAGACACCTTTCATCTCCTCATCCGCTTTATGGTGACTGCCACTTCCGAAGACATCCCAGAGCACATTTTATCGATGGAATCAATTTCAGGAAACAAGCCTCCATTGCTGCCAGCAAATCGAGGAAGGATACTTTCCTGCAGATGCTCGGTGTAGCGTTGCTCAAATTCCGTAGCATTAGCAGCAGCCGATGGAGAACGCTTGGAAAATGCAACATCCCAAAACCCATTCGCACCACAGAGGATGGTTCTCGCATAGTCGCTAATTTCCGCAAACGTGGATATAGCTGGAAGCATTATAGCGAATGTGAAGCCGAGTGGAAGAATTGCTGCCGGAACTTCGGCATTATTAGCATAATTTAGCATAAAACCTCGTGGTATTATTAGGACGATTATCAGAAACGCGTTTTCTGAAGCTTTCAACCCGTCTTGAGTCGAACGTGAGTGGGATAAATACTCATTCAATTACGGCAGGTACCGAATGTATTTAAATCATGTGGTTCAGATACGGTTCGGTTGAATTGTTGATTTGTTCTGTGCTGAAATTAATACAGCTTAAAAATATCAATGTGAACAAAAAGACAAGAAGAAAATGAGGCAAGAAGACAAGAAGACAAGAAGACAAGAAGACAAGAAGACAAGAAGACAAGAAGACAAGAAGACAAGAAGACAAGAAGACAAGAAGACAAGAAGACAAGAAGACAAGAAGACAAGAAGACAAGAAGACAAGAAGACAAGAAGACAAGAAGACAAGAAGACAAGAGGACAAGAAGACAAGAAGACAAGAAGACAAGAAGACAAGAAGACAAGAAGACAAGAAGACAAGAAGACGAGAAGACAAGAAGACGAGAAGACAAGAAGACGAGAAGGCAAGACAAGATAATTCAATTCGCATATTTCACCATTGCTAGAACGATGTTTTCCAAACATCGCAAAACTGCCATCTGCAGCGCATAACACGTGTACATTGTGTGCACATAAAAATCCATATTTATTGTTCCACCGTGATCCATTAGAAAATTATCCAGATATATTGTCGACATTAGCATTCCGTGCGCGGAGCATTTTCTTCGCAGTTAGTGTGGATGGTAACTCCAGCAAATCATCGTCGTCCATTACACGCCGCACTCGGCAAATAACAGCCAAATGTCTTCATGATTCAGTTTGCGAAACGAATCACCATAATCGTTAAATTTTATTGACGAGTTGCGGTTCGGTTCCACTCCCGGACTGGTGATAAAGCAATTTTGGCTCTTTCGCGCGTCTTTTACCGACGACCACAGACAACAACAGCTTTTCCGTCGGAACCAGAGCCTGGCGGAAGCTCGATAGCGGGCCAGAGTGAAAAGTTCGACTGACAAACTAAGAATTGAATAATTTCTTTCCATTCAAATCTTCTGTTACTTGATTATGCTAAAAACTATACTTCGAGAGAGAAATGGTGAAAAAATAATTCGACCAATGGTTTTTCGACCTTTTACTGCCGACTCACCGGAAGACGGGAAGAATCCGGAAGGGGCCACTAAATGGGTTGTTGAGCAGCGAGACGATCGTTTGCATCGATTTAGATGTTGAGAAGGTTGTGGAGCTAACCAGAGAGTGGGACGTCTCCTCGTGTGACGTCTGGCAGGTCGAAACAGCAAACTACAATGAAAAAGATGATGGTTCTGGGAGCTCGAAAACAAAATCATGTTGAATACTGACGAAAGATTTTCGGAGGTAAGGAGTATGGGAGTACGAAACTGCGAATCAAGATTGTGGTTGCTACTTGGGGAAGTTAGTGTGCATGCTTCGGGGAGCTATAGGAAAGTGACAAAAAGAAAATTAACTTTATCGGTCTCTGGCAAAAGATTGATGAGCGGTGAGGGAATGCGCGTTTCGTCTGATCAAAGCGCTATGTGCGATAAAGGTTCACAGGAAATTATTCTTCGGTTAAGGTTTACCAATGTGACTTCCGAAAAATTTCGACAAGGTACTTATTAATTTTTGCATAATTTATTACAGAATGAGAATTCCCGGAGTAGCAACCATTGATATGTACGTGCAGTAAGTCAAAGCTAAGCTAAGCTAAGCTAATTCATCACAGAATGAGAATTCCATATTCCCTGTTTAACACGCGTCAGCAACACATTTCAGCAAATTAAAAATATAATTATTGGGCATAACGAATGCTCGGTAATGCGGACCGATGGAATTTGTTGTACATAAACTATGAAGAAATAAAATAGACTCCATTTCCTTATCCTCCCGTTATTCCGGCGGGGGTACGAGCAAGGTTGGAAGATCAGGAAACAAACCCTGATCGGAACTTTGATCGTACGCTCACAGGGCATGTGGATTTGTTCCTCTTCGGAGGTGCCAATCTGATCAGGCGTCTGTTTACCATATTAGGAGCGGCTACAGTGAATCAGCTTTACACCCCCATTAAGAAGTGAATCGTTGAATATTTCGATAATCTTATCTTACTTACAAACACACCAATGTCAGGATTTTGAGAGATTTTTTCATTTGAGTGCTGCTGACGCCGACTACAGCCACTTATGATTTACCGTCACATCATCACAAAATCATGCCATTGTGGTGGTCCTGAAAACGATCTTATTTTTTTTCAATAATACGTCTTTTCAATCACTAACAGCAACAAACAAAGATCAAAAACTTGAGAGAAAATTTCACATGAGCATTGCTGACACCGACGACAATTTACTCGATGATAATCCACTGAAACGCTACAGACGCCATACGATTGAAGTGTCTATGTATTGTGAAGAAAAAACGGTTGAAGGTCATTTAGCCGAATGCCGTTTGGCCGAATAGCTGAAAGATGATTTTTTTTTATTAAGTATATGAAATAAGAATTGAAATGTTCAAATTGGGAAGTGAGTAGTGAAAAATAGAAGTGAGAAACGAGATGTTTGAAGTAAAGAATGAGAAGAGAGAAGTGTTTGATGTAGTATTCTCAGTTTTCAGTACTCAGCTCTCCGTGCTCACTTCTTAGTTCTCAGTTATCAGTTATTATTTTCATTTTTCACTTTTTACCCCTCACTTTCCACTTCTCACTTCTCATTTCTCATTTCTCACTTACTTCTCACTTTTCATTTCTCACTTCTCGCTTCCCACTTCTTACTACATTTTTTTCTCACTGTTCACTTCCAACTTCTCACTTCTCCATTCTAATTTCTTACTACTCACTTCTCATTTATCACTCTTCACGGCATTCGGGCAAATGGCTCAACACCGAAAACTCGTTTCGGATCAACTTTCTGTTGTACAAAACATGGTTCCGAATCTGCGTCAATCGAAAATATGTTGCATCGTGGCCCTCCGACGCACATTTGTAGTTCTGCTAAGTAAGAATCTTGCGAGAAAATTTCATTTTTCGCCGTTGACAGTCACATTGATAAAGGCGCCACCTTATGTCGAATTCGTTTTTAAACCTGGGTCAGTGCCAACCCAAATCCTGAATAAAAAAACATTTTCAGTTCCATCTGTCATTGGATATGTTTGTGTGCGTAGCATCGTGTTTGTTTTGATTCGAAACATATGATCGTGGACATCCCGTGCACTGATGCCAGTGCATTGGCCTTGACTAATCAGATCATGATAAATAAAAATGAGCGTGAACTGATTTTTGCGGATAGTGGGATTCACTTTTGGGCTTATACATGTTTTAATTATATTATATAATCCCGTGTGCATTTTTATACCAAGAATTCCGTATAGAATTCATGTAAAGGAGATTTTCTATCCTATAAGAATTCATCTAATAAATCATATTGAAATTCCAATCACTATTTCTGCAAAGGTTTTTTTCGGAAAACACTAAGAAGCATGTAATAAAAATCCTCCAGGATCATCAATTT
The DNA here is from genome assembly GCF_024139115.2 of Armigeres subalbatus. Taxonomy (NCBI): domain Eukaryota; kingdom Metazoa; phylum Arthropoda; class Insecta; order Diptera; family Culicidae; genus Armigeres; species Armigeres subalbatus. The sequence continues at coordinate 200,383,082 of NC_085139.1, forward strand.
TTTTTCTTCGCCACCCCTTCTGATAAAGGTAGCATCACACCTCGGGAAAATTTTCCACCGTTGGTCTCCCTGCATTTTAAATGGAACCGGGATTTTGATTTTCCGTGCCCAAATCCCGAAAACATATGTAGAATAACATGGGGAAAAAATCCGCCGACTAAATTCCCGATGTGTGAGGCTACCTTAATGCTAGGAGTTCCTTCTGAGATTCCTAATCTTTCAATAGTCCAACATGGAAAAATTAACAAACTTTTGCTCTGGAAGTGCCTTCAGGAACTCCCCCGCAGGTTTTATCCTTACATGTTCCTTGAGGAAATCCTCCGAAAGTTCCTTGAGGTGTTTTTTCCGGAAGTTCAATGAGGGATATCTCCGAAAGTTCCTTGAAGGATTCCTCCGAAGGTTTCTTCAGGATTTCCTCCGGAAGTTCCTTTAGGAATAACTCCGGAAGTTCCTCCAGAAATTCCTCCTAAGTTCATCCATGAACTCTTTTGGAAGTTACTCCAAGATTTTTTTCGGAAGCTCCACCAGGAACTACTTCATTAATACATCCATGAAATTCTTCGAAAAACTTCCTGCTTCCTGGAGGAGCTTTCGAATTTCTGTGTTAGCTTTCGGTGAAACTCGTGAAGGACTTCTGGGGGAGTTCCTGGTTGATTTTGCTGATGATTTCTTGGAAGAACTTCCGGAAGAGCTCCTCCACTTTCAGAGGAATTTCGCAAGGAACTTCCTCCGGAAGTTCCTTGGAGGAATTCCTCCGAAAGTTCCTCTAGGAATTCTTCCGGAAGTTCCTTGAGAAATTTCTCAGGAAGTTCCTTGAGGAATTCCTCCGGAAGTTCCTTGAGGAGTTCCTCTGGAAGTTCCTTGAAGAATTCCTCTGGAAGTTCCTTGAGGAATTCCTGCGAATGTTCCTTGAGGAATTCCTACGGAAGTTCCTTGAGGAATTTCTACGGAAGTTCCTTGAGGAATTTCTACGGAAGTTCCTTGAGGAATTCTTGCGGAAGTTCCCTGAGGAATTCCTCCGGAAGTTCCTTGCGAAATTCCTCTGAAAGTGGAGGAGCTCTTCCGGAAGTTCTTCCAAGAAATCATCAGCAAAATCAACCAGGAACTCCCCCAGAAGTCCTTCACGAGTTTCACCGGAAGCTAACACAGAAATTCGTACGAAAGCTTCTTCTGGAAGCAGGAAGTTTTCCGAAGAATTTGCTGGATGTATTAATGAGATAGTACCTGGTGGAGCTTGCGAAAAAATTCTTGAAGTAACTTCCAAAAGAGTTCATGGATGAACTTAGGAGGAATTTCTGGAGGAACTTCCGGAGTTATTCCTAAAGAAACTTCCGGGGGAAATCCTGAAGAAACCTTCAGGAGGAATAATTCAAGGAACTTTCGGAGGAATCCCTCATGGAACTTCCGGAAAAATCCTCAAGGAACTTTCGCAAGGAACATGTAAGGATAAAACCTGCGGAGGAATTTCTGAAGGAACTTCCGGAGCCAAACTTTGTTAAGTTTTCCATGTTAGACTATTGAAAGCTTAGGAATTTCAGAAGGAACTCCTAGCATTAAGGTAGCCTCACACCTCGGGAATTTGGTCCGCAGATTTTTTCTCCATGTATTTTTACATATGTTTTCGGGATTTGGGTACGGAAAATCAAAATCCCGGCCCCATTGAAAATGCAGGGAGACCAACGGTGGAAAATTTTCCCGAGGTGTGATGCTACCTTTATCAGAAGGGGTGGCGAAGAAAAAAAATTGATGATCCTGGAGGATTTTTATTACATGCTTCTTAGTGTTTTCCGAAAAAAAAACCTTTGCAGAAATAGTGATTGTAATTTCAAAATGATTTATTAGATGAATTCTTGCAGAAAAGAAAATCTCCTTTACATGAATTCTATACGGAATTCTTGGTATAAAAATGTGCACAGGGTTATAGAATATAATTAAACACAAATATCCGCCCAAAAGTAAATTTTCCCAACGAAACGAAACGAAACGAAATTTAAAATGTCTATGTTGATTCGGAACGAAACGAAACGAAATATAAATTTTTTTTCGAGTCTTCGAAACGATACGAAATCGGCGTCCATTTAATTCGAAATTTTTCGAAACGAAACGAAATTGAATTTTTTTTCCGCGGAATTTTTATTAAATTGGTCAAATAACTGTTTTGCGATAACTAGAGTTATAATAAAAGAAGAAGTAGTTTGTGATAAATCACCTCGTTCCCGTTTATATACCATTGGCAATAAGACAATACCTCTGCATTTGTGCCGCTTTCAAAGCAATACATCGTGGAGCGTGTGCCCCCGAATCAGATCAATCAGTTCAGTTTTATATTAGTAAGTATATAAAAATATAGAAATTGTTTGATTTTTCGTATCAAATTTCGTTAAAAATCTAATTTCACCTGAATTTTCTTTAATTTTTTGTGAATTTTTTCATAGGGTTAACTCATAATTTCATTGACGCTAGAGGTCGTAATCGAGTGAAAACCAACCGTATCAAAAAAAGAACTGGGTGTAATCTACTCTGGACAAAAAAAAAAGTTATTCACTTGCTTCGGAGTTTCCAATTCATGACCAATAATGATGCCGGTCATGTACTTACAGTCAATCCTTAGGGCCTTCTAACTCTTAAGCAGTGCTTACCCATGTCCTTAAACCTGGTTTGAGGCCGAAGGGAAGGTGAATAAATTGGTTATGAATAAGAGGCGCTGAAAAATGACTTCAAAAGGGCCCATGGAATCCACGATACGACTTTGCATCTTTGATAAAGTTATACTGATCTGATTAATATCTGGTTACATTTACACAAATAGGATAGAATAGTTTAAGATACTTTTCCTTTTCTGTTAGATATTTCTAACAAAATACTGGAGACGTTTTATAGAAGAAAACTAAATACTTATTTGTCGACTCAGAACGGGGTTATGTAATAAGCATCTCCAATAGCTATGCGAGCAAAGGCGTAGGATTGCCAATCCGGAGATGGCGAGCTCGATTCTCGGTCTGTTCAAAGATGTTTTCGGGTTGGAAACTTCTCGACACCCTGGACATCCATTGTCTTGCCACACAAGATACATGCTCATGCTCATGGCGGACATAGAAAAGTTATCAATTAATAACTGAGGAAGTGCTAATTAGAGGTGTGCGCCACCGCGCCACGCCACCGCCGCCGACAATGTTGCGCCGTCGTTTAAAATTTGTTATGCTGCTGGACTATGATTTTCCACGCCGACTGAAATTTTAAGAAATCCGATAGATATCTCTAACTCATCACGTTGAAACTCCACTGAAATTTTCGTGAAAATACCAATGATTTCCTTGGAAAAACTAAGAAGAGCTTCGAGCGCAAATTCTGCAGGTTTACTTGTTTTTTTTTTTACTTTTTTCTACGTGTTTCAAGATTTCTGTTGAAATTCAAAGAACTTCTCGTTGAAATTGAGTTAGAGAAGAAGGGTTGTTGACAGAAAGACATTTGGCCAAAAGCCAAATGTTGTTTGGCCTAATGTGGCATTTGATCGACCAATATCCATCTAGCCTAAACTTATTTCACCGAAAATGTCGTTTGATCGAAAGGTACATACTGTCGAAAATGTCGTTCAGCCGAACAGTTCCTTTGGCTGAAAGAATCCAAGTCGGGTGGTTTAATCCCCGGCAATTAACTTCGATTGAACTGAACCTGAGTTGCGTGCTCGTGCCTATGCAATGCGGTCGGGTCTGAGCTTGACGACCGACTGGCTAATAGCTTACACAACCTCACTTGATCAGTACAGTTGCTGATGAAGAATGTGTATAGCCGCCAGACATTCTAAATACTCACACTCCTCTAATGTGAAAGTGTACTATACACATGTGGAAGTGTTGGCTTGAGAAATGGATTGCGAGTGATTTGACTATGCGTTCAATTTGGAAATCTCGAGCTCGTTCAGTAGCCTTCGTAGCTTAGTTGGTTAAAGCACCAGTCTGGCGTACTGTAGGTTCAAGGGTTCGAGTTCCATCGAAGGGAAAGTGGTTACCTCCAATACATTTTCCAAACCAATATCTTCCACATAAAGTACATATTCATCTATGAGTTTTCACAACATTGTAAATGAAAGAATCCGTTGACCGAAAAGCTCAATTGGGCGAAATGGTCGTTTGATAGAAAGAACCATTTGATCGGAATGAACATCTTGCCTAAAGTGTCGGAGTGTTTTGCAGGAAGGTCAATTCGGCTAAATGATCTATTCGGCGAACCGTCATTTTCGGCCAAACGATTATTTCGACCAAATGGCAGTTGGCCAAATTACATTTTCGGTTAAACCATTTTCGACCCAACAACCGTTTTGGACAAACGTTTACATAATTCCGCCAAATGGAATTCGGCTTACAGTGTTAGTCGGCCAAGCGACATTCGAACAAATGGTTTTTCGCCGAATGACTTTCGACCAAACGACAGGAAGGGCCATTTGGCCGAAAGGTGTTTGGCCAAATAAAACATTAGACCCATCTGGCCGAAAATGTCATTTAACGAAATGGATATACGACCGAAAATATCGTTTAGTGAAACAATGTGTTTGTAGTCTACAATGCTTGACGAAATAAATAAATAAATAAATTTGGCCGCAAAAGTCGTTTGGCAAAATAGGTCATTTGATCGAAACACCGTTTGCCGAAAAAGTCCTCTGGCCGAAAAGGTCATTTGGTCATTTAGCCGTATGATCCATTCGGCCAAATGGCCCTTTCTGTCAAACGACCATTACGACCAAACGGCATTTTCGGCCAACAACTAGCTGGAGACAACGTTTTTTTCGGTCGATTGTCGCTTTGGCCAAATGAAATTTTTGGTCAAACCGTTCACCATGTATGACCGTTTCGCACGAAATTTCTCGGCCAAACGACCATTTCCATTTTTTTTGTAATTTTCTAAAAAAATTTCGAAGTATTTTTTATGAGCAAAACAAAGAATGTCCCGTAGAAATTCAAAGAATTCAAAATTCCGAAAAACAAAAAAGCTTTTCGTAAAAAAAATAAAAAATGAATGTTTAAATTCTAAAAAGGTTTAGTGGAAATTATATATCACGCGAAAGAATACTGTACGATTGAAACAACTGTTTCTTTGTTGCTTCGAACAACGAGGACATTGTTTTTTCAATCTTCAAATTTGTTGTTTCAACACTGATTCACTGCTTTATTCAAACAAACTGCATTGTTTTTTCCAATCCTGACATCGTATGACTTAAGCAATAAATATTTCGTCGAACTCACACTCCATATAACATGTGTCTGGACGATTGACGTCGCTAACCGCACGGCCACGAAGCCCACAAAACATGATGTTAGCATATTTTCGATGAAGTAGTTTCGCAGAAATTTCGTAAGAAAAAACAACCATGAATATTGTTGTTCTGATGTATTATTTGCAGGGTTTTTTTTTCTGTTGTTAAAATTCAGTTTTATTTTGTCATTATATGTACAGTTTTTACAATTGTTGTTCAGCGTTTTCAAATCAATTTAAATCTAATTGGAACATTAAAGCATCTACATCAATTCTATCGTTACACTCGTTAACAAATCCGATGTACTTCACAAACAAGCGGAGAATTTCCACTCGCGCAGCTCTTCCAATTCCTGGCAAAACAGGTCTCGCGAGGTCCTCGAACGACAGTCGTCTCCAACCATTTGTGTAGCCGGCTAGCCTCTGCTGTAGGACCGTCCAGGCCGGGCCGACACGAGAGCAGCTACAGAACTTGTGCTGGAGCGTTTCAGTTGCCTGTATGTCACAGTGTTGACAGTTCTCGTCCGCCACCCGTTGCATCACGTGCAGAAGCTTCCGATGCTCTATTTTCCCATTCACCAGCAGGTAAAGTTGGGATCGCTGCGATGAGGAAAGCTCTTTCATCCCAATATTTCGCCACGCGCGTGGCCAGTCAAGCGCTGGACTGTTTCGTTCCACCTTTGGCAGTTCGGTTTGCTGGACGAAGTGCCGGTGGATCAGATCGGCGGAGGGGTTTTGTTGGATATGGTTGGGAATTTGGGACAAGTTTGACAGGATTGATTTTAGGTCAGGATTGTGTATTGAAATTGCGGGGCGAGGAATTGCGTGGAAAAGAAGGGATTTATAGTAGGGAATGGATTCGATCTCTTGCAGATGTCGATTGATAGCCAGGCTGCGACTTTTCAGCGCCAACACGTGCAAATTCAAGCCACCGTTTTCTTTCTTCCGAACTAGCTGCATGATCGGAACGCGCGCGAGCATTCCTCTCCACAGAAACGTCCCCATCGTAGCTGTGATTTTCGCCGTGTGAACACCAAGCGGAGGCAGCACAGATGAAAGGTACCACAGCTTCGACGTACCGAATGTATTTAGCATTATCACCCGCTGGTGCAGATTCAGCCTGCGCAAGGACTGCAGCCACATTTGCTGTGAGAACTTGCCCGCCAGCGCATCCCAGTTGAGTGTGGTCATCAGCCTTATCGAGTTGGCGAAGGTAACACCCAGAATCTTGACTACGCTGGCTGTTTGTAGCCACTGGGTACCAATTTCGTTACCTTCGAAAAAGCCAACATTCACTGCAACCGTTTTTCGCAAATTCAATTTTGCGCCGGCGGCAAGCCCAAAGCGACGAAATATTTCATTCATCGCTTCTATTTGCCACGATGACGTCACCACCACGCTGATGTCGTCGGCGTAGGCAACGAGCAGATCATCCCCACATACTTGCTCAAGCCTACACACAAGTGGGTGAAGATAAAGCACGAACAGGTGCATGGACAGAGGGTCGCCTTGCCGCACCGACCGTGCGATCTCGAACGATCGAGAGAGGTGCCCATTGATGAGCAGCCGGGATGTGGACCGACTGGCTATATGCGAGAGAAGAGAGATGAGTTCCCCGTTGAACCCGAGCGACCGCATGGTTTCGAAGAGGAACGAGTGCCGCACCCGATCGAAGGCGTTCTCCAGATCGAAGCTGATGAGCTTACCGGCGCGACGGTGGTGACGGAGATTGGCGATTCGATCTTTCAGAGCGAGAGTGGCCTGGAAGATGTTTCGCTCTGCGTTTGAACATTTCTGTCCGTTGCTTAGGACGCGGTGAGCCTCCATAACGCGTTCCATCCTGTTTTTCAGGATGCGGGAGAGCAATTTATAATCGCTGTTGAGCAGCGATATGGGCCGGTACGCTCGGGCTGTGTTGTCACTCCCCTTCTTCTTAACTAACACGATGACGCCCTCCACGAAGGCATGGGGGAGATTGCCGTTGAGTGCTTCATTCATAAGCATGTTCAGCTCACGGTGGATGACATCGAACATCCGGAGATAAAATTCTCGTGGGATCCCGTCGGCACCGGGGGATCGTTTGGGTGCGCTCGCCCTGATAGCAGACAGAATTTCTGCTGTTTGTATCTCCTCCATGCATGCTTCGTTCAGTGGGTCGTTCGGTGGGATAACACGTTCGCAAGCAAAATCGTCCCCGTTGTTGGCATTGCCGTCGTTTTCTGCTGTTTCTTCTGAGTAGAGACTCGAGAAAAAATCAAACAGATTTGCCTCGATTTCTTGAGGCTCGACGATGATTTCGTCTTCTCCCGTCTGCAACTGCGTTATCGATGTTTTCTTGCGTCGTCTTTCCCCCAGCTGGAAGATCGACATTGGCTCCCCGGCCACGTGCGTCTCGTTGATGCGCATAAACATGTGGGAGAAATTACGCTGCAGTGCCAACATTTCCCCTTTCAGCCTGTTGATGGTGGTGATCATTTGTGGCTGCTGATAATAGCCGTCGTACGCTAGCCGTAGTTGCGCATAGAGGTGCTGATGCGTATCGTGGAATTCCTCGTAGACGGCACGAGATTTCCACTTGAAAAAAGATTTGATTTTTGGCTTAGCGTACGACAGCCACCATTGCATACACGACGCGTAGTTTCTGCGCTGACGAGTCCAATATTGCCACTTATACTGGAACTCGGCAACGTTTTCTTCGGTTAGGAAATGCGGTCGAAGGGCCCAGAAGCCACGCCCGGGCTCGTTTCCCAATGGAGGAAGACAGAGTCTGAGCGTTAGCGCTTTGTGATCTGTAAAACAACAAACATGCGTGTAGGCCGACTGCAGTTTGTCGCGAAGACCACGGATCGCATAGATTCGATCGAGTCGAGATCATGCGATTGGACAGACATAGGTAAAATCGGCATCACGTGGACACAACTTCGCCCACACATCATATAGCTGCAGCTGCTGTACAGCTGTTTTGAGGGACGTACTGGTGTTCGGGCTGGACGAATCGCACGCATGCAGACCGCAATTGAAATCGCCGGCTACGATGACGTTCTCGGTGTGGTGGCGGAGATAATAGGCGAGCGTGCCATTGAAGAACTCTTCTCTAGCAGCGCGCTGTGCAGTGCCGGAGGGAGCGTAGACGTTGCAGATCGTCGTGTCGTGCACTCGCAGCGCGATTAGTCGGCTGTCCAGACTCTTCTCCACGTGAGTGACATGGATGTGTTCCTTCACCGCAACAGCTGTGCCTCTCCTCGTGTGGTCCACATTCGCGAAAACGACAAAGCCAGGCAAGGAAAGCTGTTCGTTCTCGACTTCCTGCAGACACACGATATCGAGGTTTTGGCTGCTTATGAAGGTTCGGAGTGCGTTCAGTTTTGTGGGGTTCGTGATCGTGCCGATGTTGATGGATGCGAGATTGTATGACGTGAGAGCCATTTATGGAAGGAAGTCCACATCCTGCTCGTCGTCACCGTCGTGGCATCGCTGTTTCTTGCCGGGCGGGCGCCCTCGGCTTCGGCTACTTCTCGTCGATGTGGACGATTCGTCCGTATCGTTGCCGGCGGTTCGATCTTTCGATCGCATCGCGTTTGCTGGCTTTTTAAATATGTCAACCAAGACCACTTCAGCGGTCTGTGGTTGTGTGCGCAACGACGACGACGAGTTGCGCGCGGTTTGTGCTTGCAACGAATTGGGAGACATTGTTCGTGCAATTGGATCAGCAGATTGGCTAGCAGTTGGGTTTTTTGAGCCGGACAGTTCGGTCTGACTCGACGGCTGTGGCAGTTCGGGGAAAGCCTCCAGCGATGTTGGTGGTGGAGCGACAGAACGCTGACCTACCGGTTTGGCGCTCGGGGGTTTTGAAACGTTCGCCTTCTTCGGTGGTTGTCGTGGCCCAGTTTGCTTCGCCACGTTCGCATAGCTCTTCTGGACTAGCAGCTTTTTGTTCTGGACACACGATATGCCAGTATGCGCTTGCTCTTTGCAGTATTTACAAGAGACGATCTGTCCCTTGTAAACAATGTAGGCCTGTTGTCCATCGATCGTGACCCACGAATCGATGTTCCGATGGACTAGCATTCGGGCCGACCAAATGCCGAGCGGTATTCCACCGAACTCGAACCCATCTCCCCATGTTAGCTCTCGCAGCGAAAACACTTCACCGAATGCACTCAAAAATCTTTTCTTCGGGGACGTTTTCTGGCAGGTCGTGCACTTTAACGTCTACACATCCATCTTCCATGGTGATGCGAAGCTTGTATTTCTTCCCCCGTGCTCCACTTCATGCTTCTCATCATGTTCTTGCACTATTCGTTGTGCGAGCGCCAGGTTGTCAACCTTGACGAACGCACATTGTTCACCTCTGTGGCACTGTAGTCTCAAAACTTCTTCTTTCTTCAGGCCGAGTACCGTGCGGCAAAAGCCGTGAACCTTTTCGAATGACGGCTTCACCGGGAAACTCGAATAGTCAATACGAAAAGTATTTTCTCGCCTCATCGCGGATCACTAAAACGCGCGACGCGGCACGGACGGAATCGAACTTTAACCACTGTAATCGATCACTTGACTTTCCAAGAGCGCAATCGGAAACACGTCTGCACGTCTCAGAAGCTGAGCGGTAACTGGGTTCGTACTTTTCGTTTCGGTGAGTCAAAAACAAGCGATTTTTGGTTCGAAGGAGAATCCTTTTTGGCAGTCTGTGGCGAGAAACATTTCACTCGCTCTTTTTTCTTTAAAGAAGGCTTAAAAATAAACGAAAATATGCCTACTTGATGATTTTTTTTATCATTGCATCATTCTTACGCCTCATTCGTTTTTCACGATAATTTTCAGCGTGCGCTTATGAAAAAATTAAAGCTGCAATGGGATTAGAACCTGAAACACCAACAAAAATAGCACTGGGTTGCGCTTACTTTAGCCATACCTCCACGTTGACTGCTTGTTGGGATAGGTATTTGTTCCATAAAGGCTACCCTTGTCTGCAATGGCGAAGGCACGAAAAAGATAAAAGAAGTGAGAAAACAAGCAAATCAACTTTTCGTGGATCGAACAGTGAGGGACAAAAGTTCTCTCATCAGACCTGTTTTTTTCTTTACGGCAGAATGATTTTTCAGTGAAAGTTGAGAATCAACTAAATTAACTAAATAAATGAAACTAAATAAATGAAAATGAAATGAGCTGAGAATCAAGGTTAAAACAAATTAATACCAGAGTTGAATCAGCTAGACTATGTGTAGTCTGTTGGTATAATTCAGTGAACTAACGCGTATGGACCGTATGGTTGATTCAACCCTATTTGCGGTTGTATAAACAATAAATATTTTTATTGTTGCAGAATATATATGGTTGATTCTAACACATTTTTCTCCGTGTAGCAATTGGGAAAAAACATGCAAATTCTATTAAATTTCCTATGGAGTTTCCGAACACTTATCCGCGAAAACTCTGAAGAATTTTCCATGAAAACTCCAGATGATTGTAATAGAAAAATGCCACGCCGATTCACGCCGCCGGCTTAAATGGCTTTCGGCGTGACGCCGAAAACGCCGCCGCCGGCCAAAATTCTGATAAACGCCGCCGCCGACGATTTTTGGACCGGCGCACACCTCTAGTGCTAATAGAATACTAAGTTACTAAGTACTAAGTTGAAAAGCAGATCAAGTTCCAGTTGGAATGTAGAACCATTGAAGAAGAAGAAGTAAACGTTAATAGAAAAACTCAAAGGAGCAGCTCAATCGGGTTGTACGCAAAGGTGACGTAGAACTAAGTAGCTGTAGGTATATAATATACATGTTTTTGTTTTATACTTTTCTTTTCATTGAGACCAAAGCAAGCGTTTTTCAAACCCAGAGTGAATCGGTTTTCGTTGTTTATCCTGTGCTCCTGAGATTGAGTTAGCATTACGAACCTTAGTGATGTATATTATTTGAAAATGATGATGAAAATAAATTTTTCAAATAATCGAGGATGAACAACACTCTCAAGCGATAACATATCCAAATTATTAATGCTACTTTTGAACTTATTTTCCTACATAACACCAAAACACAATACCAAACATCCGATAGAATTTCTTTGTTGACATTAAATTGGTATTAGTAAGGTTTACATTAAAATTATTATTTTGTGTTATTATCAATAGACTGCAAGATTTGAAAAGTTATCGCCGATGAAAACTTGCCTACTTTTCACACCTGAGAAATTATCAAATGATAATTCCAATAATTATCGTATGAGAATGATTCAGCACAACCCTGGCTGATAGTGTACCGCTGCAACCATCACCGACGCAAACTGGAACAGAGACTAACCACCCTCACTAGGTTATTCCAAACCCCTGGTGGTACATTACTAAAGAACCCATCCAGAAAGCTGGGCTGTCAACGGTGTTTGATGGTCATCCTATGGAGGAAGCCAGGGTAGACGCGACAAAAAAGTTTGAAAGTATATTGATAAAAATCATTATTCCTTCGCGTTAGTTGCGTCGGACTTTGCATTTACTCCGGCAGACATCTAGGAATCAGCAAAACCGAGCCGAATAAAGTTTACAAGAATGCATCCACTGCAGCAGCGAAGAAGATTCCGAGTCCCTCTTCTTCTCTACTACTTTTTCTTCTTCTCTATTGGCATTACATCCCCACACTGGGACATAGCCGCCTCGCCGCTTAGTGTTCATTAAGCACTTCCACAGTTGCTTTGTAGCCGCGGGCCTTACCGCACGGCTAAGAAGGGCACTTCCGAGTTCCTTTACTGGCATCGACGCAATAAACGTAAGCGAAAAGCTGCCGTCAAATGCCCCCAAGCTTTCATTAGTTGGCAGAAACGAACTACATCTTAGCTAAAAGCCCTAAAAAGTTGCATTAATTTGACTTCTATGCTGGCTTGAGGCCTCGAGTTAGCCTTGTGAACAAAGGCTCAGAAACCGGAAATGACGAGATCGATTCTTGATCTGGTCTAGGATGTTTTTGGGTGGGTGGGTTTTTATAGTGTATTCATTTCATTTGCCTCACAAAATACATACTAATGCAATGGCGGGCATAGAAAGCTTTCAATTAATAATTAAATAATTGCTAATAGATTGCTAAGTTAAAAAGCAGGCAAAGTTCCAGTTGGAATGTAGTGCTATGGAAGAAGAAGCTTGCGATGCACTTATGAGATTGACTGAGTCACCGAAAACCGATTGCAAAACTGTTTTCAATAGTAAATAATTATCATACATAAATATTGTAACACACTGGAGTCGATTTTCACGCGGAGGATATGGGCCGCGTAAATTAAAACAACGTAAAAACCGCGTAAATCCCGAAATATGTCTGAATAAACCGCGAAAATTTCGAAATTCGAGTAAAAAAAATCGCATAAAAAGCGAATCGTGTAAAAAGAACCGCGTGAAAAACGACTTCATTGTCCATCGGGAATAAAGCGTTGACTCATCCTTGATCGAATGGTCCAAGAAAATTGAAAATCCATCGAAAAACGGCTGAGATATTAACGATCAAAGTCTATCATATTTTCGTGACGTTTTTTGATTTTTTGCAATCGTAAAGTGTACGTGTAATTTTACGAAACGAAACGAAATGAAGAAATCAGATTTCGCCATGCTCAAATTCCGCGAAATTCCGCGGAATTTCGTTTCGAACCACCTGAAACGAAATTTTTCGAAATACCGCATATGCTTATTCCAGAGGAATTGCTCAAGGTACTTCCGGGGGAATTTATGTACGAAACTTGCGGAGCAATTCCTGAAAGAAAATTTCGATTAAGTTCCTGTATTCCAGAAGGATCTCCTGGCGGAGTTATTGCAGCATTCTCTCAATTAATATCTGGAGCAACTTCCAGAGAAAATCCTGGAACAGTATTCAAAGCTATTCCTAGAAGAATTTCCAAAGGAATTCATATCGAAGGGATCCCGTGAAAAAAAATTGAGGAATGTCTGAATGATATTGCCAAAGAATGCATATAAGAATTCAAGAAAGAATTACTGGAAGAATTACTGAAATAATTTCTGGCAGAATTCCCGAAGGAAATTCTTAAGCGCACGAAAGAGTTTTTGGAAGAATTTCATGAAGAAAGAATTCTATTCGATATTATTCAAATATATTTTGTTGACAATTCTTAGCGGATTTTATGAACGGGTTTCAAGGGAAATTTCCAAATTAATTCCAGCCACCGACCTAATGTAGGACACAATCTGTGAGGAAACCCCTGAATGAACTTCTGAATAACTTACCTAACAATTATTTTTTAAACTGAATCTAGACAACCGTACCGGATTAATTTCATTTAAGGCTACAATAACAAATATAACAAAATTCATCTCTTTCCCTCTGCTGAAAAATTTACCCATTTTGGGAGAAAAAAGAGTATTTACTCATTTTAATGAGAAGATCCACTTATTCTCCGAAAATGGGTATTTTTTTTTGCAGAGAGCTTTCTCTCAATCAAATCAGATAGCAAAGAAAAAGTACCCATTTATGAATAAACGGGTTTTGCCAAGTCGCGATGTGCAAAGATGCGAGAGGATTTCAGAAGATATGGGCAAAACATACTTTTGCATATAAACGATAAAGACGGATCCATAAAAAACTGGAAAACGATCCATAAATAACATCTGAATGTTCCTTAAAATGCTACCATTGCACAGCCTTATGTGCCGACACCTTCCTAAAACAATTTTAAATACTGATGGCAGTGAGATATTGTAAAAACAAGGCCAAATATATTCAATTACTCAACGCAAAGTAATTTAAGCAATCAACATAAATTTAAAATGTTGCATGTAGGAATTGTTGGGTTAATTTACTTTCATCAATTTAAAAGTTATGTGGAATATCGCATACCCTTATAACGGTTTGGCGAAACCGTCGAAAACAGCTTAGTCAGATTTACTTAACTGGAGCGCGGTGGATTGACATGTTCAAACGTGCTCACATATTGGACAGTGTACGATTTAGCGGTACATAGCCGCGATCGTCATTGGTGATGATGCATTGGCGCATATGTATAGAACACTAAGGAAAGAATTTGTCTGGGTGAGGAGCGCGGAATAATAACTTAGCCAAAATGATAGAGACAATAAGAGTCTTCATTGAATCTACATACACGTATACAGGTGTATTGATATAAAGGGGTTTGTTGCCCAGTATGAAAAACAGAGAGAACATGATTTTGTTCTTACCAATATAAACTTGAAAGGAAATATTGATATTGGGGTCTGAGTGGTTCAGAAAAGGAAGAGCCGACCCGAAGGGGTGATGATTCTTCAGGAAAGGGAATTTAATTCAAAGTCCAGTTGAAATAAAGAGAAAGCAATTTATTGATTGATTTTTAAGAGTATACTTAAAATCAAAGAGTAATACAAGCGGTAGCTGTTAATAGCTCGGCGGTATGGTGCGCTGTTTTACAAAGAACCCATGCTGGGTACAGATTTTTAAGTGAAGGTTTTCACAACTCCGTTGGTTTAGTAGTATCATGCATTATGAAACATTTGGGACTTGTTGAACATTACTCTGTAAGACAGCAATGGTCAAGTTTAGGTGTAAAGAAAGGGGCAGGACTTAGAAATACTCATTTTATACAAAAGATATATGAATTAATACATTAGTAAATTGAAGTAGCCACTTGAATGTGTGCTCGAAATAAGAGAGTTTTAGAGAGTGGAAAGAGAACAGAATTTTTCCAAGAGAATTTCAAAGGGGACATCCAAAAAAGGGGGCAAAGTTTCGTAAAGTATGGAAGTCCAATATTGAGGCTGAATTAACTAATTTATGACAAGAAATTAAATAACTATTGTAAAAATTTGGAATAAAAAGGAAGTTGTTTCGGAATTTACGGATTTTTTAAATAAGCTGATTAAGCATTTCGTGCAAGAGAACTTTAGGGAGCATCCATATAGAATGCAAAGTTGAGTAATGAATGGAAGCTCAAAATTGAGGATATTTACGAAGTTGAAATTAAAAACACATAGTCTGAACAGATAAATGTGGGATGAAGAAAATGATTACGTTATTTAAGGATTCTCGGACCTTTCGTGGGGTCCAAAGTCCAGTCTGATGCAATTCATGAAATCATTATGAAATTCAGAACTCGGATTGACTATATATACCGTGCGCTTTTCCAAGCTCGGGGTCAGTCCCAAATATTCAGCAGCACCTTTATTGGAATTCGGCGCTTTCTAGGTTTCCCTAGCCGGCCTACCGAACACTCCAATTGAATCAGGGTTGTCCCTTAGACACCTCGACACTCGTGACTAGTGCACGAATCGAGATCTAAGTTTAAATTAATTAACTTCTTGAAAAAGATAAAAGTGAACAGTTAAATAGTCCGTCGCGGTAAAATTGAAAATCGGTGTTAGAGTCTCAGAATAAGTATCGATAAACAAAAGTGTTAGTATCTCTGGGAAAGACATTGTCATACGGGAAATAGTGTGAAAGTTTGTAAAAAGGAAAATATTCGAGTTTATAATTATACGAAAGTGTTAATTGTAATAAATAAGTGCTGAAATGTAAAAGAAGTTTATAATTGTACAAACAAGTGATACATAAATAATAAAGTTTTATTCTAACCGTGATTGAGTGTTTGAACTAAAAACCCGAAAAACCAGTGCCGCGCCGTTCGGCCCCGAACACTTCATATATCGTGGTAGAAGCGTCTTAATATTCCGCTCGGGACATTTGCACTCCATTTCCACTCCATTTCCACTCGTTACATATGGTGACAGCGGTGGGTGTACATAAGATATTTCGTTACACCATAAATCCATAAAATAGTTAATGAGATTCCATAAAGAATAATTTTTCGATCCATAACTAAGCTAAAATTCAGCAATTAATTGGGAAATATGTTCCATTAACATGGTCAAGAAAAACAATACAATTCTTGACAAATGATCCATAAATCTTTGGAAAATGATCCATAAAAACTATATTTTGATCCATAAAACTTCTAATTTGCGCAATTTTTATGGAGATGATGATCCATAAATTCAGTGAGATGATCCATAATTTTGGTTATTTGATCCATAATTTTGTTCAAATGATCCATAGTTTTGGTGATATGATCCATAAATTTTGATAAATGATCCATAGATTTTATAAAATGTGTGGATCAATTAATATAGTTTCATTAACCTTCTTTCCAAGCATTATGGATCACATTTTCAAAATTATGGATCATATGACCAAAATTATGGATCATATGGCTGAAATTATGGATCATCATCAGGATATAAATTGCGCAAATTTGAAATTTTATGGATCAATATATAGTTTTTATGGATCATTTTTCAAAGTTTTATGGATCATAAAAATATTCTTTATGGAATCTCTCGAACTATTTTATGGATTTATGGTAGCGTTTTATGGAACATTCAGATGTTATTTATGGATAGTTTTTCATTCTTTTATGGATCGTTTTTCCACATTGAACGGTGCAAAGTAAGGGCTGCCGAAGATATGAGTAGTTTGATAAAGTTGGCACGGATAACGTTAAAATTAGCAAAATCTAGATATGTCGCATCCCTCGAGTGATTTGACATAATATAGGAAGTAAGTATCTCTGTGGGCCCTCCTTAGCCGTGCGGTAAGACGCGCGGCTACAAAGCAAGACCATGCTGAGGGTGGCTGGGTTCGATTCCCGGTGCCGGTCTAGACAATTTTCGGATTGGACTTCCCTGGGCATAAAAGTATCATCGTGTTAGCCTCATGATATACGAATGCAAAAAATGGTAACCTGGCTTAGAAACCTCGCAGTTAATAACTGTGGAAGACGGCTCTGTCCCGAGACGGCTCTGTCCCAGTGTGGGGATGTAATGCCAATAAGAAGAAGAAGAAGTATCTATTAAGGGGCTGTCCATATACCACGTGAACAGTTTAGGGGGGAGGGGTGTATGACAAATGTCTACAGTTCATTCAAATTTTTGAGAGCTTATATGAGCAGTTGTCCACGCCTGTGGAGGGGGGGTATATTAAACTGACCATAACCTGTCCACGTGGTATATGGACAGCCCCACTCAACGCAACGCACAGTGGGGAAAATGCGACCCAAAAAGGTACCTATTTATTGCGGATACTTGCTGCGCCGGAAAAATACCTTTCTTAAAGGGAAAATCTACGACAAATCGAATGGTGCTATTTTCATGCGTCGGAAATTATGGGAACAGGCCGTTTTGCCACATTTACCCCTAAAAATCATATTTTTTCTATGAGAGCTATAATTTAAAATCGATTGCGGCTAACTATTTCTATGTTTTCTGATGCTAATTAAGTAGAAAATAATAATGGTATCTATTCCGACCTTAAACCATGACTGGAAGTGGCCGTTTTGCCCCTTTGCCCCTTTTACCCCTGGAATCATATTTTTCTATGCCAGCTACAATTTTAAATCATATTCGGCTGACTATTTCTTTGTTTTTTATACTAGTTTAGTAGAAAATACAAATGGTATAAATTCCGGCCATGAAAAATGACTGGAAGTGGCTATTTTGCCCCATTTACCCACGAAAATCGATGCTTTCTATGACATCTACAATTGAAAATCGATTTCGACTAACTGTTTCTATGTTTTCTGATGTTAATTTAGTAGAAAAATAGTGTAAACTATTCCGACCTTATACCATGACAAGAAGTGGCCGTTTTGCCCCATTTACCCCTGTAAGTGTATTTTTCTATGACAGCTACCATTTAATATCAAATGCGGCCGATTATTTCTATGTGTTTTATAGTTTAGTGGAAAATACGAATGGTATACATGTCGATCTTGGAAAATGACTGGAAGTGGCCATTTTGCCCCATTTATCTTCAACTCTTTTTTCTGGAAGTTACAATTTTAAATTGATTGTGGCTAATTATTTCTGTGCTTTCTGATGCTAATTTCGACCTTGACTCATGACTGGAAGTGGCCGAGTAGAATCTATTCCGACCTTATACCACGACTGGAAGTGGTCGTTTTGCCCCATCTACCACCTGGAATCGTATTTTTCTATGACAACTACAATTTGAATAAGAAAATTATTTTGAGCTTTTTAGTGGAATGTCTTCACTTGTCATAAGACGAGTTAATACAATCCCATTGAATTCCACCACTTAATTGTATCTTGACAGATACGTATTTCGACCTCAATAGTAAGGCCGTCTTGAGTGTCTCGTACTTGACTCGACTTGAAGAAAATGATCGCAGCTTACACTATTTATACTATGCGTAGGTATAATAATTTATCTAGGTACTTATCTAGTTACATTTACTACAGTGCTTACTTCTACACGCGCAACAAGCGTAAGCGCAACAAGTCATATATTTCGGCCTTTAATCATGACTGGAAGTGGCCGTTTTCCCTCATTTACTTCTTAAAATCTACTGCGGTCAGCAATTCTATGTTTTCTGATGCTTAAAGTAGCCTCACACCTCAGGAAGATTTTACGCTCTTCTCAATAATTAAAATGGAAATAGTAAGGCGCAATCGATTTCAAATAGTAGCTGTACTAGAAAAAATATTTTTTAGAGGCAAATGGGGCAAAACGGCCACTTGCAGTCATGATTAGAAAACATAGAAATACCTAGCCGCAATTGATATATCGTGGCGGTCATACATAAAATGATTTTTTTTTAAATGAGGCATATAGGCCATTTTTAGTCACCTTTTCAGGTTTGTAGTTCCTACTGAATTGGCATTGGGAATCATAGATATAATTAGCCAAAATTGATTTTAAGTCTTAGCGATCATATGAAAAATTTAATTTTAGAGGTAAAGGGGGCAAAACAGCCATTGCTAGTGACAGTCCAAGGCCGATTATATACAATTTAGACCATTCGTATTTTCTACTAAATTAGCATCAGAAAACATGGAAATAGTTAGCCGCAATTCATTTTTAATTGTAGCTTTCATAGAAAAATACGATTTCAGGGGTAACTGGGGCAAAACGGTCAATTCAAGTCATGGTATTAGGTCGGACCCTTCGTATTTTCTACTGACTAAGCATCAGACAACATAGAAATAGACAGCCGCAATTGATTTTAAATCGGAGCTGTCTTGAAAAAAATACGATTCTGGGGGTAAATGGGGCAAAACAGCCATTTCCAGTCATGGTTTAAGGTCGGAATAGATACCACTCGTATTTTCTACTTAATTAGCATCAGAAAACATAGAAATAGTTAGCCGCAATCGACTTTAAATTGTAGCTATCATAGAAAAATGTGATTTTTTGGGGTAAATGGGGCAAAACGGTCAGTTCCCATATTTTCCGGCGCATGAAAATAGCACCATTCGATTTGTTGTGGATTTTTCCTTTAGGAAAGGTATTTTTCCGGCGCAGCAAGTAGCCGCAATAAATAAGTACCTTTTTGGGTCGGATTTTCCCCACTGTGCAACGGTTCACCAACTAACCAAAATAAATTTACATCTTAAAACTGACTATCTACCGCAATACGGAGTTTACTCTCAGGAGTTTTGTTGAATATTCCCACATCGTTCTGTGGTTTCTTGCAGCCTAATTAAATTGGTGGACACATAATACCCTTCGTCCAGAAAGGGGTTTACTGAGCCCGCAGTCAAACTCCTTCAAGGCAAGTCCTACAACCAAACACATGGGATAAAGGAATTCGTCGAACATACACAGTCGCCGCTACCAAAAAGTATTGTTATAAAAACCGTCAAATGCACTACAATATCCATTATCGTACTTAGTGCTCCAACCAGCGACAATCAGAACGTCAAACACTTGCATCTGCGATGTTGTTTTCACACTTTTTTTTCTCCAAATAAAAATTCAATGGCACCTAATCCGACTGAAATACGATACGATATCGAAACGGTTCGGGTATTTATCGAATAATGCTCCATCTTGCATTCATCCAAGGATGAAAATCGAGCACCCATCACCAGAAGACGCGTACAGCATAATCCACGTGAATTGCACAATGCTCTCAGCTACAACGACCAATTCGAACAACAACGAACGATTGGCCGAATCCGTGCACATCCATGTTTCACATCATCCGTGCCGGAGCGTACCCCAGTGGGTTTTATTTTCTGGGTACTGTGCCCGACCGTTGCCAATGATCAACGTAACGAGCCAAAGTATATTTTCACGTAGTTACACCCCTCATCGGATCGTCTCGAAAAAATATCGTGAGAAATGGGTGATGCTTAACAAGAAGCGAAAGTGTCCCCATCTCTGCGCAGGATACTATGCGAACTTCAGAGCAATATCAGTGACCAAAATCGTGTTTTTGAATTTTACTTCGTTTTACAACAAAAGGAATTTTTTTTTAATTTCTAAAATCTGAACCGACCATACATTTTCGTTTTTGGCCACCTAAATCCATCAGAGTGTCATCATTGGGCTTCATTCCGATGAAACATGATGACGATACGAAGAATTTATTCGCATCCCGCAATTGTCGATACGTGCCAGAAAGCGTGGGACGGTGCGCGGTGGGGTAGAATTGTTCGTTCGCTAGTTTTACAGTACAAGTACAAAATGGGAAGAATTGTATCCCCTACAAAGCGCATTATGCATTTGGTTGGCATTTTATTATATTAGATTGGAAGATGCGAGAGGAACTTGAGATCCTTTTCTGCCCTTGAGATGGTTCGATTGGGGTGGGGATTCAGTCAGGGTCATGGTGCGGCAGTGGTGGTCTACGTGCTTCAGCTGTTCGTGCTGTGATTGGTTAGTTAGAAAGGACGTTTTGCTGGTTCAGGGTTCTCCGAAGCCAATATTTCACGTTCAGCAAGAAAGAGTTTTCGATGTGCATCGAAAGTTTTCGTTTTTGTTACAGTTACTGGAGCGTTACTGAGCACGACTGGTTATGGATTTGAATTTGGAAAGCTTCCAACACCCGACGGGAAGTGGTCCATTGAGGCCAATTGTATATTGAACATCCATGTTTCAGCAAAAAAACGCAAACTTTGTGTGATTTGCATAATATTGCTATCCGGAGTGCGGATGTTCCATATTTCTTTCAATACGGATGGGTCATATATGACCCAAGACAAAAATCAGCTGTCAAAAATCAGTTTTAAGAGATAGAGCCTTGCTTTTTCAGCAAAAATGTTCAAAATTAATTGTTCCATCCAGGAAAAATATTGCCCAGGTCAGGTTACGGGCTTAAGGATGATCTAGAGCATTCAAACTATCCTTGAGTTTTAATTTTGATGTTCTAAGGAATCACTACCATTTTTTAACATATTCTAATTAAATAATTGAATGATGAAAAGTCTTCCACGTAGGTTTACTGCATGAATCCGGAGTGATCTAAACAAAAACGTATACTAAGACTCCTAGCGGTGTGATGCTTTTCTCATGCATCAATAATATAGATCGAAATGGGCCCTCCAGGCAATTTTCGGTTTGGATTTTTTTTTACTTCCCTGGGCATAAAAGTATCATCGTATTAGCCTCATGATATACGAATGCAGAAATGGTAACTTGGCATAGAACCCTCGCTGTTAATAACTGTGGAAGTTCTTAATGAACATTAAGCTGCGAGGCGGCAATGTCCCAGTGGGGGATGTAATGCCAATGAAGAAGAAGATAGATCGAAATAGCATTTAGTTAGATATATTTAATCATTTTCATTGATTAACATATGTTTGCAATTATTCGAATGGTATTAAGGCTTATTCTAATAATAAAACAGGAAGAAATAACTTAGGGAGCCATTTTCAATTGCCATAAAAGACCCATGCAACTTTTTGCAACAAAACAAAATCAACAAAATCGGATGATACTATCGCTGAAAGACAAAAAATGCGTCTGACATTTTTTGTATACGCACACAGTCCACGCACATACCGACATCACCTTAATTCGTCCAGCAGAGTCGTTTGGTATTTACCGGCTTTCTATTCGAAATTCTGTTTAAGAGTGATCTTACAGCCTCTGAGTGTACACAGTAAAAAAAAAATTGTAATATCACATCGGATTTGATGCACATCATCGCCGTCGTAAATCGCATGTATTATTACATCTGTTTTGTGTTACAAAAAGTGACGTAATTGGCATTTTTTCGCCAAAATGAAACAATGTAAGACGTAATATGTTTGACGTAATGACCAAAGCGACGTAATAACTAGCCAGAAGAAACCTCGCTTTTGGCAGCTGGGTTAGGGGTCGTACATTAAATACGTAAGCACTTATGGGGGAGGGGGGGTCTGCCATTTTCTTACGCTCCATATAAATAAAAAAAATATTTGTATGGAAAAAATCTTACATAGGGAAGGAGGTGTTGAAAAACCCAGAAAATTTGCTTACGTAATTAGTGTACCCTTAGTAGCCCCTTAAGGTCAATCATCGGGAATTTGGTCCGTGGATTTTTCCCCAATGTATTGTTGCATATGCGATGTTTTCGGGATTTGGACTTGGAAAATTAATATCCCGGCCCATTCAAAATACACGGGTACCAAAATCCCTCGGAAAATTTCTCTGAGGTGTAAGGTAGCCTTTAGGAGTGTTCTGGAAATTTCTTTCATGCTTCCAAAATATATTTCAGAAAAATATTATACTTCATTTTATTTCTCATAAATTTGCACATCGATATACAATATTCTAACAAATTATTGATTTTTGTTTCAACTAACAGTATTTTGAAATAAAAAATGTTTGTAAGTAATAAAAGTATGAAAAATTTGGCATTATTTTGTTTTTAGTTATAAGATTCTCAAGATTTTTTATTCTTAGATTTTCAGTTTTCAGGCTTTAAAGAGTTTTGAACTTTTAGCACAACTTTGCGCCGATGAAAATATTGTTGGCAAAAGGGTAATCGACCAATTCCAGTCGATGGCGACGGCGTAGATTCGGAAATACCTCCCGGAATTTCTTAGGAAATTACTCCAGAATGTGCTTCGGAAATTTCTCCAAGAATCCTTCCAAGAGTTCTTTAGGGAATTCCTCCAATTCCTAGAGTTCTTCCAGAAATTTTTCAAGGAGTTCCTTCAAAAATTGCTACAGGCTATCTTACGGTGCATCCAGGAAAATTCCAAATTCCTCCAAGAGCTTCTGTGAATAGTCCGCCTGAGGTTTTTTCTACAGAAATTTCTCCTAAAATTCTTCCAGGAGTTCATCCGGAAATTCCTTCATGAGTTCTTTCGCAAATTTCTCAAGGAGTTCCTTCAGAAACATCTCCAGGAAGTCCTCCGAAAAACCCGTCAGCATTTCCATTGCCAAATTCCTTTAAGAGTTACACCGAAAGTTCATCTAGAAGATCCTTGACGGGTTTCTGCGGAAAGTCAGCCCAGAGTTTTTCCAGAAATTTATCCCGAAATCCCTCCATGAGTTCTTCAGGATATTCTTGCAGTAGTCCTCCAGAAATCCCATCAGCATATACTCCAAAATTCCTCAAGAAGTCTCAACGGAAACTCCACAAGCATTTCCTTTGGAAATTCCTTTTGGAAACTCTAAGGACATTCTTCTAAGAGTTCTTCCGGAATTTCCTCAAGGAGTTGCTTTGGAAATTCCACCTCGAATTCTCCGGGAAACTGTTCCAGGCGCTCCTTCAGGAAGTATTTCAGAAAATCTGCCAGCATTCGTCAAGGAGTTCTCACGAAAATTCCTCCAGAAATTCTTCCAAGGATTTCTCCTAAAATTCCTATAAGAGTTCATAAGGTAAGTCAGCCAGGACTCAGTAGTTCCTTCAGAAATTCCGCCCGAAATTCCTCCAGAAGTTATTCAAAAAAAAATCTTTGATAATATTTCCGCAATTTCTTGCAGGATCTCCTCCGGGAGTTCCTTCGTAAATTCCCCTATTCATTCAGAAACTCTTTTGATATTCATTCAGGAATTCTTCCGGAATCCGTCCAAGAGTTCCTACGGAAAGTGTTTTATGAGTTCTTTCAGAAATTTCTCCAGAAATTCCTCCAGGAGATCCTTCGGAAATTAACCGAATAACTCCTCCGGAAATTCTTTCAAGAGTTCCTCTGGAAAGTCTGGCAGAGTAATCCAGAAGTTTTTTCTGAAATTCCACCAAGAGTTCCTTCGGAAAGTCCGCCAGGGTTTCCTTTAAAAATTGCTTCAGTAGTTTTTCCGGAAATTACTACAAATAGTGGTTCGAAAATACTCCCGCGAATTACTCCAGAAGTTTCTTTGGAAATTCCTCCAAAAATTTCTAGAGAAGTAGCTATGGAAATTCCTCCAATTTTTTTTTTCAGGAGTACCGTCGAAAATTCCATTTCTGGAAGAACCCCTTGAGGAATTTCTGAAGCAAATGAATTTCTAAAATTCCTCTGGGCCATCTTTAGAAAATTCGTGCAAGAGTACCTTCGAAAAGGGATTCGAAAGTTCTTCTAGAGTTTCACCTTGAAAACATTTCGATGAACTCCAGGAGAAATTTCCGAATGAATTCCTTGAGGAGTTTTTGGAAAGAATTCTCGGAGAAACTCGTTAAGGATATTCCGGAGAACCTCCTGGAGTAGCAATTTTTTAAGTTATTCCTGGAGGACTTTTTGAAGGATCTTCCGGAAGAATTCCTGGAGGAACGTGCGGAAAAATTTCCGAAAGTATTATTGGAGAAATTTACGGAGGAATGTCTGGAGAAATTTCCGAAGGAGTTCCTGATGGAATTTTTGGACGATCTCCTGAAGGAATTTCGAGAGAAATATCTGGAGGTACTAAAGGCAAACTTTTCTTAGAAACTCTTGAGGGGAAACTCCTGAAGTATTACTCGAAGGACCTTTTGGAGGATTTTCCATAGAAACTACAACGGGAGATCATTCCGAAATTCCTCCAATTTCTCCAGAAGAACCGCCGGAAATTTCATCTCTCTATTCAGGAGATCCTCCAGAAATTACTCCCGCAAATTCTCACAGGAATCCTTCGGTAGTTCCTCTGTTTCTTCAAAAAGATCTTCCAGAAGATCCGTCAAAAATTCCTCCGAAAATTCAACCAGAATTTCCTTAGAAAATTCCTCCAGTAAATTCGTTCAGGAGTTCTTCCGGAAATTTCTCCCAAAACACACATTTTTTTCGGGGAGACTCCTGGAGGAACTTCTAAAAGAACTCCTGGAGATTCCTTCTGGAGTTCTCTTAGAAGTTTTTACTTTTGGAGGAGCTCCTAGAAGAATTTCCTGAGGAAACCATGGAGGAATTTGCAGAGAAACTCCTGGAGGATTTTTGGAGGTATTTCAGGAAGGGTTTCCACAGAACTCCTGGAAGAATTCCTATAAAATAAATCTGAAGGCAAACTCCTGGAGGAATGTCCAGAGGGATTTCTGGAGGAAATATTAGAAGAATATTTGGCAAAACTCCTCAGAGTATTTGCAGAGGAATTTTCGAAAGCGCTATTGGAGTAAATTCTGGAAACATTTACAAAGGAATTGTTGAAAGATTTTTCAGGATATCTGCTGAAAGCATGCCAGGCGGACTTTTCGTAGGAGCTCTTGGGAAATTCCAAAGGAAATCCTGGAAGAATGTTCAAAGAAATTCCTGGATGAATTTTTGTAGATACCCTTGAGGATTTTCCGAAGGATCCCCTAGAGGAATCTCCAGAGAAATTCTTGACGGATTGTCGGGAGGAACTTCCGGAAAATCTCCTGGAGGAACATTTGGAGGTATAGGACGTATAGGCGCAGGATTTTATTTGTGTTTCTGGTAATTCTGAAGGTATTCCAAAAGGAACCCCTGGAGGATTTGGCGGAGGAACTACCGAAGGAATTTTCAACGGAACTCCTGAAGAAACTCCTAGAGGACTATCCAGAGGACACTCCTGGACGAATTTGCGCAGGAATTTTTGCATGAACTTCCGGAAAAACTTCAAAAGGTACTTCCGAAGGAATTGGCGAAGGAAATCCTTGCTTAATTTTTGGATAAATTCTCTGGAGGAACTCCCGTATGACTTATCGGAGGAACCACTGGAAGAATTCCTGAATGAATTACCGAAAAAAATCTTTCGGGAGTTTTCGAAGCAGTTCCTGAATTATTTTTAGAGAAATTTCCGAAGGTATTCTTGGAGAAATTTATGTATGATAACCTGGAGGGATTTTCAAAACAACTTTCCGGGAAAAATTTGCAGTGGCATTTCCGGAGAAGTTTAGTACTTATTTCAGGATGAACTACTGGAAAAATTTCCGACAGATCCTTGAGGAATTTCGAAAGAAATTCCTGGGGAAAACATAAAAGAAAAAAAAAATTAAAAAAATTCAAATTGTAGCACCTAAAAATTTAAATTAAGTCTTAAAACATAAAAATTAAGAAATTCAAAATTCAAAAAAAAAATTATTTTAATATTACAAAAAAGAATAAAAAGCTAAATTAAAAATTAAAAAAAGAAAATGTGATTTAAGCCTTGAATATGAAAAGAATCAATAAAACTTAAAAACTTTTTTAGACTTTTAAGGTTTTTAAATTCTCATTTTTATGGAAAAAAAATAACCTTTGATTTTTCAAACTATCAATTTAGGAATTTTCAAAAGTTTTATAACTTGCGTTTTCATTTCAAATTTTAAGTTTTTAATTTTAAATTTTCAATTTTCAATTTGAAAATAATAAAACTTTCAATTCGAAAATTTTTAATTTTAAATTTTAAACTTCAAAATTAAAAATTAAAAATGTAAATAAAAAATAAAAAAATTAAAATTGAAAATTAGAAATTTGATACAAAAAATTAAAAAAGTGTTATTCAAAATTCCAAATTTAAAAATTGTTATTTATAATTAGAAATTAAAAATTAAAAATTGAAAACTAAAAATTAAAAATTTCAATTTAAAATTTAAAAACATAATTTAAAAATTCGAAATTTTAAATAAATTTTTATTTGTGGCGTATATTTAATTTTGAGTTTGAAATTTTAGGCTTGATACTTTTAGTTTGAATTTTGAAATGTTTATTTACGGCATATTTTTATTTTAAGTCGCATTTTGCGTTTGGTGGTTATGTTGTTTGTTGATTGAACCGCCCTGTTTTATTTCATAGTCCTTGTTTCCATTCAAAGGTAATAGTTGGAAAGAAAAAACGTCTTTTGAAAAGGGCAGCCTAATATAATTATTCTAATGAATTGTCGGGCCACATTCTCAAGGCAAAACTTTTAAGAGCCGCAACAAAAATCATATTGTGGCTATAAATGCGATTCGGAAAATGAAATGGAGATTACCTCCTATCGGAAACACACCTGTTTAATCCACTGCACATAATCTTGAACCGATGCCGGATGTGTTTGTTATTCCCATTAACAATCTTCATCTGCGGGCGGACCAGGGTTGCTTTCAAACTATTTTCGATCTGGACGCACGGCTTGACACACCGGCAGCGGGATTCCCAGAACCCCGGCACAAGAAATCATCAATCGGCGTAATAAATATGGAGAACCTGCATGATCATCTACGATCCGAAACAGTAGCGCTGCACTCCCGATTATGAATAAAGATGCTGGCCTATTAAAGTGCATTAAAAAGTATTTTTTCTAGTTGGTCTTCACTGAAATCATAAATTGACGTCGTGATGATTAAATACTTACTTGCCAAACATCAAATATGTTCTCCGAAACTCCGGATTGTCATTCAAAGCACCAAATATTTAAGGTTGGCGAGGTGAAAACACTTTTTCGAGAAACAAATGAAAGACTACTGGAACAGGTTATTGCAGGTTTTCAACTGATGAGCTGATGAAAATTTTCATCCGACTGACAGTTGAGGTAGAATTACATTAGATATGCGTTGTGAGCATATTTCGGGAGGTAACATTACATCTGATTTACAGTAATCATAATGTGCCACTTTTTTAACGTAATATGACACCATTTGGTAGGTGAATTCACGTCTTTTTTTATGTAAAGAAAATAAAATTTCGCCGGTTAGATTTTACCGTGAGGGATGTAATAAAACGTCATTCAAATGTGTAATTACACAAAATCATGTTTTACATAGACTTTTCATGTACGTCCCGGAAAGTTACGTCGCGGCATTTTAATATATTTTTTGCTGTGTATAATAAATGCAAAAAAAGAACAAAGAACAAAAGAGCCGCCTTTTGAAATGCATTTCTGCCTCCTATCTATATACCTATCTGCACTCAACCGGTGTTTGCTAGAGTTTCTAACAATCCTGTATAATTAATTTATTCTTATCCATCCACAGCCTTAAAATAGCCCCAATGATGTTGGTAATAATATAGCTTAGCTTAGCTTAGACTGACTGTACATATCAATGGTTGCTACTCCGTGATTGATCAGAACTGGTGCAAATTGCACTACGATCCAAGTGAATAGTGGTTGGGATTTACCAACTATTCTTGAAGTGCACGTTTCAGCAGCTCGAAAATGTTGATCAATAACGGCACCGGCCAAGTCCTTACAGTCAGTTGGGAAAGGGAGGGAATAAGAGTGTGTGGTAATGATGTTGGTAATAATATAAAACAAAAACAGAGATACAATTCAGGTCAGCAAATAAAATTAAAACTAAATAAAAATAGAACAGAAACAACAATCAATAATCTACATTCATTTTCACAGTATCACGGAGACCTGTTAGAAAAGAATAACGAAAACTTACGACGAAGCATATCACGTGTTCTATTGAAGTCGAACAACGGTGTCACTCTATTGAAGATCCGCTGTACGCCACTAACCCCTCCTTGCAGGCCATAATTAGTACGTCGTAGAGGCAATCGAAGCATTACGTTGTTGCGAAGCGTGCGTTGATGAACATTAATTCGCTCCAAGACGGATTCACAATCAATTCGACCCTGAAGTATGTCAACAATCGTCATTGTCCTTGCTGTATCTCTTCTGGTGCGGAGCACCTCGAGATCTATTAAACGACATCTGCTCTCGTAGCTCGGCAACTGGAACGGATCCCTCCAAGGAAGCTTTCGAAGCGCGAAACGAAGGAGGCGACGCTGGACGGATTTAACTCTATCAGATCCATTGTTGTAGGCCAGGCTCCAAACTGCTGCACAATATTCCAGTGTGGAGCGAACGAGGGCACAATACAGGGACTTCAGACAATATATATCGGTAAAATTTTTCGCTGTTTAATATAGATCGAAGCTTTCTCGATGATATACGACACATGCTGCTTGAATGTTAATTACGAATCTAAAATAACTTCCAGATCTTTCACTTGATTCACGCGCCTGATTGTCGTACCGTGCAGGTAGTAGGCGAATGTGATCGGTTGCTTCTTTTGCGAAAAGGTGATGACGGAACACTTGGTAGGATTCAGTGTCAAGCGGTTAAGCAGGCATCAACTGGCGAAGAGATCTAGTTGCTCTTGCAGATAGTAGCAGTCGGCGATTGACTGGATCAAAAGGAAGATTTTAAGGTCGTCTGCGTACGATAATCGCGGTCTCTTTATGATCAAGTGCGCATCGTTGAAGTAGAGTAGACAAATCAGTGGACCTAGATGACTTCCTTGTGGTATACCAGATGTTGCATAGAAGCTATGAGATCTGAAGTCTCCAATTGCCACCATCAAATGTCAGTCGGACAAATACGATCGAAACCAGCGAAAAAGGTTGCCGCAAATACCGAATCTGTCGAGTTTTGCTATCACGATGACATGGTCTATCTTATCAAATGCGGCGGATAGGTCGGTGTAAATGACATCTGTCTGAGCCCGTTCAATCATGCTATCAGTGATAAACGATGTCAGGCACAAAAGGTTGGGGAGCGTTGAACGTCCAGCAGTAAAACCGTGCTGATCTGAGCAGACGTGTTGTTTGCAATGCGAGAGCAATGGTTCCATGACAAACAGCTAATGCAGCTTACACACGATCAGGAAGTTTAATCAACATTGACACCACCCTGCGTTTGGTCAAGCATCAACCATGTTCTACCAATTGCGACACGAACACTTAATTTATTCGCCTAACAATATCACACATGGTCGGGGTTCAGCCAGAACGCACCAAGCGCCAACGAAAAATTACAGATTTTTCAGCTCAAACTTTCGTTTGGCAGATTTAAATGATCGTAAATCGTACCGGATATCCTTCAACCCCATAACTGAGGATATTCTACTGCAAATGTACGTTTAAAGTGGTATGAAACTATTTCCGTTGACCTTTAAGGAACAAAATATCACAAGTCAGTCGAAAAGCCGCTTGGTGCGGTTTGGCTTAACCCCGACCACATGACCTACCGACGCGCCTACTTGAACACCAACCATCCAAAAATATATGGAGATTGTGAGACTTTACTACAAATGCTCAAACATGTTCGGCGAACTTTGACTCCAACCCCGACAGGTCAAACCAAAATCAAGCCGCTTGGATTTTTTTTCAACCGTGCCACAATCTGTTGAATGATTGTTCGAACAATTTCAAACACGGTCAAACAAAGCAGCAACTGAAGCATTTTCGAGGGGCGGGGTCCATGTTTATTTATATATTTATTTACTTGTCTTTGAACTAATCGTACATACAGATACTACTAACTAATTATATAACTTTTAAACACACACTTGGTCATTTATTTATTTATCATCAGACTAAGGCCGGAGTGGCCTGTGCTGCACATAAAAGACTTCTCCATTCAGCTCGGTCCATGGCTGCACTTCGCCAACCACGCAGTCTGCGGAGGGTCCGCAAGTCGTCCTCCACCTGATCGATCCACCTTGCCCGCTGTGCACCTCGCCTTCTTGGTCCCGTCGGATCGTTGTCGAGAACCATTTTCACCGGATTACTGTCCGACATTCTGGCTACGTGCCCGGCCCACCGCAGTCTTCCGATTTTCGCGGTGTGAACGATGGATGGTTCTCCCAACAGCTGATGCTACTCGTGGTTCATTCGCCTCCTCCACGTACCGTCCGCCATCTGCAACCCACCATAGATGGTACGCAACACTTTCCTTTCGAAAACTCCCAGTGCGCGTTGGTCCTCCACGAGCATCGTCCAGGTCTCGTGTCCGTAGAGAACTACCGGTCTTATAAGCGTTTTGTAGATAGTCAGTTGGGTACGGCGGCGAACTCTATTCGATCGAAGCGTCTTGCGGAGTCCAAAGTACGTACGATTTCCAGCCGCTATGCGTCTCCGAATTTCTCTGCTGGTATCGTTATCGGCGGTCACCAGTGAGCCCAAGTACACGAATTCTTCAACCACCTCGATTTCGTCACCACCGATAGAAACTCGTGGTGGGTGGCTCACATTGACCTCTCTTGAGCCTCTTCCTATCATGTACTTCGTCTTCGACGTGTTGATGACTAGTCCAATCCGTTTAGCTTCGCTTTTCAGTCTGATGTAGGCTTTCTCCATCCTCTCAAAGTTACGTGCCATGATATCAATGTCGTCGGCGAAACCAAATAACTGGACGGACTTCGTGAAAATCGTACCACTCGTGTCAATCCCTGCCCTTCGTATTACTCCCTTCAAAGCGATGTTGAATAGCAGACACGAAAGACCATCACCTTGCCGTAACCCTCTACGGGTTTCGAAGGGACTCGAGAATGCCCCTGAAACTCGAACTACGCACATCACCCGATCCATCGTCGCCTTGATCAACCGTATCAGTTTATCCGGAAATCCGTTTTCGTACATTAGCTGCCATAGCTGGTCCCGATCGATTGTATCATATGCGGCTTTGAAGTCGATAAATAGATGATGTGTGGGCACGTTGTATTCGCGGCATTTCTGCAATACCTGACGTATGGCGAACACCTGGTCTGTGGTAGAGCGTTCACCCATAAATCCCGCCTGGTACTGCCCCACGAACTCTCTTGCAATTGGTGTTAGTCGACGGCATAAAATTTGGGAGAGTACCTTGTAGGCGGCGTTCAGCAATGTGATTGCGCGGTAGTTGCTACAATCCAGCTTATCGCCCTTTTTGTAGATGGGACACACGACACCTTCCATCCACTCCTGCGGCAGAACCTCATCCTCCCAAACCTTGGTAATCACCCAATGCAGCGCTCTAGCCAGTGCTTCACCACCGTGTTTAAACAGCTCTCCTGGTAGTTGGTCAACTCCAGGGGCTTTGTTGTTTTTCAGCCGGCCGATCTCCTCCTGGATTTCCTGGAGATTCGGAGCCGGAAGTCGCATGTCCTGCGCGCATGCTCCTAGGTTCATTACCATACCGCCACCGTTGTCTGCCATATCGCCATTCAGGTGCTCTTCGTAGTGCTGCCGCCACCTTTGGATCACCTCACGCTCGTTCGTAAGAAGGTTCCCGTTTAGGTCCTTACACATATCGGGCTGTGGCACGTGGCCCTTACGTGAACGGTTCAACTTCTCATAGAACTTTCGTGCGTTATTAGCGCGGTACAGTTCCTCCGTCTCTTCACGGTCTCGATCTTCCTGCTGGACCTTTTTCCTCCGGAAAACCGAGTTTTGTCTGTTCCGCGCCCGTTTGTATCGTGCCTCGTTCGCCCTCGTGCGGTGTTGCAGCAATCTCGCCCATGCTGCATTCTTCTCCTCAACTAACTGCTCACATTCGCCGTCATACCAGTCGTTTCTCTGATCCGGAGCCACCGTGCCTAGTGCAGCGGTTGCGGTGCTTCCAATGGCGGATCGAATATCTCTCCAGCCATCTTCAAGAGATGCTGCGCCTAGCTGCTCTTCCGTTGGGAGTGCCACTTCCAGCTGCTGCGCGTAGTCTTGGGCTAGTCTACCGTCTTGTAGCCGCCCAATGTTAAGCCGCGGCGGACGACTCCGACGCGTGTTGATCACCGTCGAGAGTTTTGAGCGCAGACATACTGCGACGAGGTAGTGGTCGGATTCAATATTCGCACTGCGGTAAGTGCGTACGTTCGTGATGTCGGAGAAGAATTTACCGTCGATTAGAACGTGGTCGATTTGGTTTTCCGTTACTTGATTAAGTGATTTCCATGTGGCCTTGTGGATATTCTTGCGGGGGAAGAAAGTGCTTCGGACTACCATTCCGCGGGAGGCTGCAAAGTTTATGCATCGTTGGCCGTTGTTGTTCGATACGGTATGCAGACTATCCGGTCCGATGACAGGTCTATACATTTCCTCCCTTCCTACCTGTGCGTTCATGTCACCGATGACGATTTTGACGTCCCGCAGTGGGCATCCATCGTATTTCTGCTCCAGCTGCGCATAGAACGCTTCTTTCTCGTCGTCGGATCTCCCTTCGTGTGGGGAGTGCACGTTGATAATGCTATAGTTGAAGAAACGGCCTTTTATCCTCAGCTTGCACATCCTTGCGTTGATTGGATGCCACCCAATCACGCGTTGGCGCATCTTTCCCAGCACTATGAAGCCGGTTCCCAGCTCGTTGGTGGTGCCACAGCTTTGATAGAAGGTAGCCGCTCGATGCCCGCTTTTCCACACTTTCTGTCCTGTCCAGGAGATTTCCTGCAGCGCTACGACATCGAAGTTGCGGGGATGTAATTCATCGTAGATTATCCTGTCGCAGCCTGCGAAGCCTAGCGACTTGCAGTTCCATGTTCCAAGCTTCCAATCGTGATCCTTTATTCGTCGCCTAGGTAGTTACCGATAATATCGACATCTTCTATGTCGTTCGTAATGGTTGTTTTTAAAGGTGGATTATAGGACCTGCGCAAACCTCCTGTCTCGTCGGAGGGCCGTCGTGTCAGGTCTGTTTAGTGTCCCACCTAACACCAGGACTTGGGCTTGTGCGCTTTGAGCGGCACACGGTCGCTTTGGCGGAGCCTACTTGCGGATACATGCAGCTTTTTATAGAGGTTTAACAGGGCCCACTGTCAAACCCCACCACATCCTACACACTTAAATCATTTCACAGATTTCGGTGAATTTTGCTTCAATTCACCGAAATCTCAACAGCAGATTTGTTCGGTAATTATTTCACCGATTTTCTGCGGTATTTTCCTTTGTCCAACTGTCAAAATCACCAAAAAATCTGTAAATTTTTTACCGAACAGTTCTGCTGTTGAGATTTCGGTGAAATTTCACAGAAATCTGCGATTTATTTTAAGTGTGTAGGCAGGCGCCACAACTCGCAAATGGCCTGGGGAGGGATCGTCAACCCGAGCAAATATGAATACCTAATTGATAACAAATTCTATTATCCGGTTATCGGACATTTTGATAACTGAACTTGTTATCTTTTTGGCTGAATTAACAGCCAACATAACCAAAATGATACCAGAATTTTGTGCGTGAAATATTTAAATGAAAACAAATTAAGTTATCACTGATACCAAGTTGATAACACATTTTGTTATATATACTATTTACTCAAAATAACTCATTTAGTTATCATTTAGTTATCAGCCATCACTGTTTTATTGACCAAAATAGCTAAATCTTCTTTGCCGACTTCATTACGCATTGGAAAAAATATTGGCATTCATTGAGATACGAACTCGAATCGAGTGATTGTACGGCGTCGTCTCTTGGCACTCATCCAATTACGCTTTCTTGAGGAGCAGAAGAGAAGAGCACTACGCTTTCTACAGTCTTGCATTTACTGAAGACTATTCATAATCAAATCATGATGCCATGACCATTATATGTAAATAAATGTCGGCTGGACAGAGTGCAAAACAGAATAACTTATTGATAACAAACTTTATTATCCAGTTATATTGATAACTAGAATTGTTATCATTTTGGTTGAATTACCAGTCAACATAACAAAAATGTTAATCGAATTTAATACAAAATAGCAAACCGGCGATCAAATAGGACAAATACAGTTCATCGTCCTTTTATTGAATACTTTCAGTTTGTTGAAGCAAGCTAATTTCCGTGGTGCTGGCAACCCAAGTGATATTCTGGCACAGCCTTTGTTTGGATGTACCCTTCTGGTACTCCATCGCTCTAATTCTTTTACATCATGTACACTACCAAATTCAGAAAATAAATTGAGTGTTATTTGAATCGTTAATCAGACCAGACGCGTTTCTTTTACATTCGCAGAGAACCTTTTCCGTTTTTTACAGTCCACTGTCTCCCGAGCTCGTACATCTGGTCCTTCGAACCGGATTTTACCAGTGTTCGGGTAGATTGACCAGCTTTTGTGCGTCGGAAGTTGGAATTCGCGAAGTAACAAGAAGTTTTAGAGAAGATTTCCTAGTGGATTACATCGGCTGAGTAGCAGCTGAAAATTGTGACGCCATTTTGGCGAACCGCGTTAGTTTGCCCGCGTGCAACCATAGAAACAAATTGTAACGCCATTTGGCGATTCGTGTGCGCCTGCATGGTGCTGTGTTGGCTGGGAAAAAATTGTGACGCCATTTTCGCGAACCGCGTTGGTTTGCCCGCGTGCAACCATAGAATCGAGAATTGTGACGCCGTTTGGCGATTCGTGTGCGCCTGCATGGTGCTGTGTTGGCTGGGAAAAAATTGTGACGCCATTTTGGCGAACCGCGTTGGTTTGCCCGCGTGAAACCATAGAAACGAGAAATTGTGACGCTGTTTGGTGATTCGTGTGCGCCTGCACGGTGCTGTTGGCTGGGGGTTAAATTGTGACGCCATTTTAGCGAACCGCGTTAGTTGCCCTTGTGCAGTTACATATACGGATTTGGGACACCATTTGTGAAATATTCAAATTTTGCACACGCCGAAAAACACGAGATATGGAGCGCAAACAGCGGCGCAGTTAAACGGGGAGAATCAAACAATTGAACCAAGGATGTTAACGATCGTTCAGTAATTTGCGTTCGATCATTTAGTAGTTTGTCAATAACACATTCCAGAAGCTGAATTTCAAAATATGTTGTATGGTGAACTTCTAGTGCGAAGGTTTTCTACAACTTTGCCTAATGGTTCGTTATTAGAATTCAACTAATAACGGAGTTAGAGCGCTAGTTGCAGTAACTTAAACTAAATGATTGGAATTTTGTTATCATTTAGTCTAAGTTACTGAAACTATAGCTATAACTCCGTTACTAGTGAAATTCAAACAACGAACCATTAGGTAGAGTTGTAGATAAACCTTCACACTAGAAGTCCACCATACAACATGCTTTTCAATTCAGCTTCTGGAATGTGTTATTGACAAACTACTAAATTATCGAACGCAAATTACTGAATGATCGTTAGCATCCTTGAATTGAACCGATCAGTGAACAAAAGAAAAATCAGAAGAAGAAAGAAGTGATGTGAAAAATGAACGAAGACCTTAAAGTGGTAAAGATCCAAATGGATGCAGTGAGACGAAAATTGCAGAGAGTGCAGGTAGCACTGGCGATGGATGCAGATGTGCCGAATCTTAATTTGGCGAATAAGCATTATCTGCAGCTCCAACTGAAGACCATAGAAGATGCGTTCGCTGAGTATGAGATCAATCAGAAACGTATCTATGGTCTGGACGTCGGCGACGATGTTCACAACGAATCCGAGGAGAGGTACATCGAGTTCGAGCAGCAGTACGGTGAGTTATATGTGATTATTACTAAACTGTTAGATGATGTTTCCCAACGGGAGATGGTACCAATGTTGCCACGGACGCAGATACCACCGGGTTCGACAACTTCAGCTTCTGCGATGCACCTGCCTCCTCTAAGGGTACCATTACCTACATTTGATGGCACATACGAAAATTGGTACGCTTTCAAATCAATGTTTGAAACCATCATGAATCGTTATCAGTCAGAGTCCCCTGCGATAAAGTTGTACCACCTCCGAAACAATATGCTAAAAGAAAGGTATGGTGATCACTTTGTGTATCACACAGCAAATTGCTTGTAGTAGTGCATCGTTTCCGTCGCGTCTTGGCAACGTCTCAATTACATGACGACGGATGACGTCACATAGTTTGTTAGTAAATTTTCTTTGATTTCCCCTCCTAGCGCCGCGTAGCGCACCGCCGTGTCTACGGGTTACCAACAATTTGTTATCATATCAACAACACAAAAAAATTTCCGCGGTAAGGGTAATTAATTTTGCTTCTAATAACATTTGATTGTTTTTTCTAGGATATTCAGGCATTTCAACATATCAAGAGTATTTAGCACTAAGTGATTTCTGTGCTTTAAAATAGGAGGCAGAATATTCATATGCATTGCACAATAATGCAATAGCATAATATGAATTCTGTAAAATGTATGCTTCGCGGAAGATGGCAGAAGTGCTCAATTAATGTGGAAAGCTTTTTTAAAATGAAATCGCGGTGATTTGAAGTGCTTACATTGGTCTTGTAGATGCTGCTTTTGTAAATGATAGTTGTATTTCGTTGGCTGCAAAAAAAACTTGAATGCCAAGGTATTCTGACCATGGTCGAAGAATGAAATGAGACCGTGTGACGTCACAGACATTCCCCTCAAATGGTGTTTATGTTTACAACTTACTAATACTATTGAACATCAAGTTCCTCCACACCTTTCTTTTAGCATATTGCCTCCGAAATTCGTTGGTTGGTAAAGCAGCCGGCATAATAGATCAGGAGATAATCAACAATAACGATTATGTTGCAGCGTGGACTACTTTGATCGATCGATTTGAGGATAAACGGCTTATCATTGATAAGCATATCGATGCTCTCCTTGATCTCCCAAGAATGTGTGGTGAGAACGCTACCGATCTGCGTAAGCTGATAGACGTCTGTACTAAAAATGTTGATGCTCTCAAGAACCTGGATCTTCCTGTTGATGGATTGGGGGAAAGCATGCTGATAAACCGTATCGCAAAGAAACTAGACGATGAAACTCGTAAAGCGTGGGAACTCGATCAAGCTGGGAAGGACATGCCCGACTATGACTCTACGATGGACTTCTTAAGAGAGCGATGCCGTGTATTGGAGAAAATACGCCCCGGAGACAAACGAATAGTTAAATCATCAAAACCAGCGAAGCAGATCTTTGAAGTCAAACCCAAAGGAAGCAGTTTGGTGGCAACTTCCGATAAATGTCCCCAATGTTCTAACAACCACGAGTTATGGAAATGCGAAACCTTCAAGAAAACTACTCTCGCAGATCGCTATTCGACATTACGACGAATCGGAGCATGTTTCAACTGTCTTCAAAAGGGACATCGTACTGTGGAGTGCTCATCGGAGCATTCCTGTAAGAAATGTAGCAAACGACATCACACATTCCTACACCCAAACGAGAATTCGATGAAGAAGTACGAGCCACCTGTGTCAACCAGTGTTTCTTCAACCAGTGAACAGCTGAAGAAATTAGAGGAAAGACACGAATCGTTGACCAGTTCTGATGTTTTGAAGGCTGACGGAGCCAGAGAAGAGCATCGTTCCAATTTCTGTACTCGTCCGCAGTCGGGTAGGCAAATTTTGCTTTCGACGGCGGTGGTCCTGGTGTACGGTAGAGACATCGATCCGTATCTGTGTAGAGTGTTACTTGACTCCGGTTCACATACAAATTTTGTATCTGAACAATTTGCAACACTGTTGGGATTAAAAAGGCAACCAGCAAACTATTCCATTAGTGGATTAAACGAAACTCAAACGAAAGTGCGATTCAAGATACACACGAAATTGAGATCCCGGATAAGTGACTACTCCACATGTCTTGAATTTCTGGTTGTTCCAAAGATAACCGGAGATTTACCAATTTCAAAAGTGGATCCTAAAACGATTGCTATTCCAGCTAACATGAAACTAGCTGATCCGAACTTCGGCATTCCAGATAAGGTTGACATGCTGCTAGGAGCGGAGGTGTTCTTTGATATGCTGATGTCCGGACGGGTTCAAGTACCGAACTGTGGTGCTATATTTCAAGAAACTCAGTTTGGTTGGGTCCTTAGCGGATCGATTCCTGAGGAACAACCTGCAGCGCCTCCATCGTTTTGTGCGCGAGCAGAGGAAGATATCGAAGGACTTGAGAAGCGGTTTTGGGAAATCGAAACATATTGTGAGCATAAAATTTGTTCCAATTCAGAGAATGTACTTCAGGGTATTCCAAGGGAAATGCAAGAAAGTAGCATAGATATCGATGATCCGACCATAAATACAGTTATCAAAACCTTACCCTAGCAGCACACATATTCCACTTAGGTTACTGCAACTCGTATGTGACCAGATTTAGTCACAAATAAGTTGCTGCAACCGATTTTGTCTGACTTGTGCTGCTCGGGTAGGTGTAGCCTGGTGTCCAAGGGAAGATTGTTTCACGTTTGTCGTTCCCATTGAAGAAACCGTTCAAACTGATAGGCTGACTAAAAGAATGATTCTCAGCCAGATCGCGAAGATATTTGATCCTTTGGGTTTCGTAGGCCCAGTGGTTACAGCAGCAAAACTAATAATGCGGGAACTATGGTCGCTTAACCTAGATTGGGATCAGCCTGTACCAAGTGAGATAGCGAATTTTTGGACCGATTTCCGAAATCAACTTCGTCGTTGGCTCAATGAACTAACGATACCTAGATGGATTCTTGCGAACGAAATTCGAACTATAGAATTGCATGGATTTGCGGATGCATCCGATTTGGCGTATGGGGCTTGTTTGTATAGCAGGCTCGTGAGAAGCGACGGCACAGCAGAACTCAAATTAATATGCAGTTTAGCTCGAACAAGCAAGCGTGACGGTCGTTTTGTTACCTGCGAGTGCTTTTAGAGCTGTTTATTTCGGTGAAAAAGTCGAGTTATTGCCTTCATATTTGGTGGACTGGTTCTGGTCAGTGCGTTTTAGGCCCATACCAAATCGTGAGCCGATCCGACCACGGATTCCGGAGATACGGTGGTGTTGTGATTCTCCTCGGCCATTCAGGCCGGTTCTTCCCCTCGCAGAGAGGCGGAATTGAACCGTGGCTGGACCCTCCCCGTGCGGTGGGGTGGTCCCGGAAAACTTTCGAGTGCGCGAAGGGGATCGTCAGGAAGGGCTGGACAGTGCATCTCGTCCAGCTAGTACGACTTTAAGGTGGTAAAAAAGGAGTGAAGTTCGGGTGTTTTAGCCTTTTCACCCATAAGTGCAAACGCACCGAAAAGTTTTGATTTTCGGTAGGTACATTTTAATTGCTTCTGAAGTGCACTCCCGGCGGGAAGGCACACACGCGACCTTGTGTGAACTCGTGTTGTGGTGTTGTTTTTTTCTGCCCAGTGACGCTGTTTGCAGCCGCTCGGCCGGGAAAGAAGCAGTGGAGGCGCACGGTGGCCTACCCCGTGTGGTCAGGTGGAGACGCACGGTTGGTGGAGCCGCATGGTGGTAGTCTCGGGTGAAAGTGTTAAGGGTGAAAACCAAGTGGAGACGCATAGTCGCTAGTGCAGTTCTCTAGTGACTTGAGCGAAGGGAGTGTTACCAACCATTTTTAAGGGTCGTCGTCATAGTGACTTGCGCGGGGTGGCGAACCCAAACAGTAACTTGCACGGCGGGAGTGAGATAACTTTTTCCGTTCGTTAACGCGGTGACTTGAACGACTGAAGTGAGACGAACTTTTTTTTCGTCAGTGCGACGGAAAAGTACAGGCGTTAGTTCGTTTTTTTTAGGGCAAACCCCGTTTGCCATTTTTCGGTGATTTTCGGGACCAAACCCGAAAGTAGTCGTCTCACACAGGAAATAACAATAACCGCCCGTGCCGGTTGGCGGCGCGTGTGGGGGAGAAATGGAGTTGGCCGCGGGCCACTCCCATCGCCTAGGGGACCCAGGGGGCCCCGATTATGGCAACCAATCTGCATCCAATCGCCGCGACGGCGAGTACACCGGTCGAAGACTACCAAGCTACATGGACCCAGCTGGTACGTCCGGTCCGCTGCAGGTCATGCGTCTGC
The DNA here is from genome assembly GCF_024139115.2 of Armigeres subalbatus. Classification (NCBI taxonomy): domain Eukaryota; kingdom Metazoa; phylum Arthropoda; class Insecta; order Diptera; family Culicidae; genus Armigeres; species Armigeres subalbatus. Next base: position 200,423,848 of record NC_085139.1, read on the forward strand.
AGGGCATCAACGGGCCTCTACCTGCGAACCCCTTCCTCATTCGCAAATCCGTTGAGGCTTTCCTCGGCGGCACCATAGATGGAGCCAGTAGAGAAAACCGCGGAGCTACGTACGCGCTCAATGTACGCAGCAAAGCGCAATTCCAAAAGTTGCTGACCATGAGCAAACTTGGCGACGGGACCTCGGTCTCTGTAGTTGAGCACCCGTTCCTAAATGTTTCAAAGTGCGTGGTGTCATGTGTTGACGCCATAGAGCTGTCGGATGAGCATCTCCTGTCGGAACTCAAAGACCAAGGGGTCAAGGAGGTTTACCGAATCAAGAAACGAACACCGGAGGGTAAGCTGGAGAATACACCCGCGATCGTTCTCACGTTTACTGGCACAGTCGTTCCCAGCCACGTCAACTTTGGATGGTCCAGATGTCCAACAAGAACCTATTACCCAAACCCAATGAGGTGTTTCCGCTGTTGGGACTTTGGCCATACCGGGAAGCGGTGTCCAAGCGCCGTGGAGATCTGCGGCAACTGTGGTAAGCACCATCCGGTGGACGAAGGAATGACCATTGACGATAACTCCGCAACATCCCGCCAACGTTGCACCGACACCCAAGCCTGTAAATTCTGTCGAAACTGTAACCACCCAACATCAAGTAGAAAATGCCCCCTCTACCTGAAGGAAGTTGAGGTTCAGCGAGTAAAAATTGACCGTGGCATCTCCTACCCCCAAGCCCGTAGGGAGGTGGAGACCCGCTCCGGATCCGGTCCAACAACTTCCTTCGCCAATGTGGCGGCCGCAAGCAAGGACCGCGAAATAGAGGATCTCCGGAAGAAGATCGACCAGCTACAAAAGGCCAACCAAGAGCGAAAAACGGTGGTAGCCAATCGCATCGAAGCCGTGCAACAAAACGGGACAATCGAAGATCTGGTGAGTAAAGTGGCCAAACTGACCGATACTATCACCAAGCTGCAAGAATCCCTGGAGGTCAAAGACAAGATCATCGAGCGGCTAAGAAGGAGAGTGAAGGAGGATGCCAAGAACGAAGGTAACCAGGCGGACAAGCAAGGCAAAGCAAAAGAGCAGAGCAAGGTCAAGGAGATCGCTTACGACATTTTCAGCAGCAGCGACGACATGGAAACCGCACCGAATCCGACGCCGAAGAGAGACCGCGCACAACGAAACCAATGTGTAAGTAGCGACTCTTCTATGGGTGCCCCAAAGACGAAGCGTGGTGCAATCCCAAAAGTGAAATAAATGGTTTAATAGGCTCAGTTTGCCTTTTTGTGCCCATCCACCACCCATAACATAATCCTTTTCCTACCCTTTTCACTCCCCACCAAATTAACGGCAATTCCAACATTAAGGAGCAACCTGAGCCTCACAGACGAGTACTAGTTACTCAAACTTTTTCCCTTTCCCCACCACGCATCCCACTCGTCTCAACCAGCAACACCCAAGTCGAGACCAACACCGACCAAGAACAAGAAAGCCCACCCATCGTCACTCCACGACCACCAACACCCACCACCATCAACATAATGGCCGCAGATGAGCACCCGAGTAGCCGGGGCCCTTCAGTGCGGAAGTTACACCCCTACCGGAACTGGCGGACAACCTCCGGCGCTCGGACGCTGACCCTGCCAGCCAGGACAAGACAAGATCTGCGAGGGACACCGATGGAGTCAAGCGCAGAACAGTTGGCGTTCTCGGGACGAAGTTCTATTCCCCGACGGACGACGTGGGATGCAATACACCTTCCATCAGTCAAGCGCAAGGTAAAAGAGCCGCCACTGCGGACGAAGCAACCATCTTCCCTCCACTCGGAGCTGAATCAACGTCTGCCTCTCTCTATGACAAACTCCATCGGAGAAGATACGGCCCCAACGCCGTCATCCTGCCCGGTCCTTCCCACGTAAGTACGGCTACCACAGACGACCATGGCGAGGGACCTGCCTCCGGAAGAGCTCTGGGGGGGAGCACATCCCCGCCACAAACCTTTCCCGTCGCCCTCCCCATCTCTGCCGGTTGCGGGTTCCGGACCAGCAACACCACCCACAACGTTTCCTCGGACCTCTCCATCCGGTAACAACCCACCAACGCCCCGTACCAGAACAACACCGTACAGAGCAGCGCACCAGCGCGGCACCAGCCCGCCGCGTACCACTCTGGCACTGCAGTGGAATCTAAACGGGTTTTTCAACAACATCTGCGACCTGGAACTGCTAGTAGCCAATTCCGAACCTCTGGCCATAGCACTCCAGGAAATCCACAGGACCACGCCGACTGCCATGGACCGCGCTCTCGGCGGTCGCTATAAGTGGTTCGCGGACGTAAACCAGAACGCCTACCAATCGGCTGCTGTTGGCGTGCTAAAAGACATCCCCACCACAGAAATACTCGTCGACGCTGGAATCCCGATGGTAGCCGTCAGAGTCGAATGGCCATTTCCACTAACCATCGCATCCCTATACATTCCGAATGGGAAACACAACGACTTACGCAACAAGTTGGTGGGTACCTTCGAAAGCCTACCAGCCCCGGTGCTTATTCTCGGAGACGTGAACGGCTACCACCACTCCTGGGGTAGCTGTTCCGATAACACCCGCGGCAAACTAGTTTTCAGCGCTGCTTCGGATACGGGTCTAACCGTTCTCAATGATGGCTCACCCACTTTCCGGTGTGGAACAACGGAGTCAGCCATCGACGTATCGCTAGCGTCGAGCGCTATTGTAGGCAAGCTCCTCTGGTCCTCGGACGATGACCCGCGAGGAAGCGACCACATGCCCATCATGTTGGCGCTCAACGGCAAACCTGAAGAAATCTCCAGAAGACCGAGGTGGTTATACGATCGCGCCGACTGGGACGGCTACCAACGAGTAGTCGAGGCCGAGCTGGTAGCAAATCCACCAACATCAGCAACAGAGCTATCCGAAGTCATCCTCCGAGCGGCCGAAAGCTGCATACCAAAATCGAGCCCCAACCCAGGACGAAAGGCGGTACACTGGTGGAACGACACCGCCAAGAAAGCCGTCAAGCGTAGGCGCAAAGCTCTCCGAGCGCTAAAAAGGGGAAAAGACCGACTGCAAGCAGGACACCCTGACCTCGAAGAACTCCGTACGGATTACCAAGCCGCCCGCAACGAGTGCCGGCAAACCATCAGGGAAGAAAAAGAGAAAAGCTGGACAAACTTTCTGGACGGAATCAACAGCAACCAACCCTCCGCCGAGCTTTGGCGTCGAGTGAATTGCTTCCAAGGCAAGCGCAAAGCAAAAGGCATCTCCCTCAAGATCAACGGCACCGTACAACGCGACCCCTCCGCCGTAGCGGACGCCCTGGCTGACGAATTAGGAAGACACGCATCGTACCTGGAGTACCCGGATCACTTCCGGAAAACACACCGAGACCCATCCTCGGAAATCAGCGCGATCCAGATCCCACCCGACAGCGGAGAAGAATTCAACAGGCCCTTCACGTTCGCTGAGCTGGAGTACGCCCTCCAGAAGGGAAAGGGCAAGTCAGCCGGCCCCGACGACCTGGGCTACCCCATGTTGAAGCACCTGCCCGTCGGCGGAAAAACCACCCTCCTCAGCTCCATCAACAAGGAGTGGCAAGAAGGAACGCTCCCGACACAATGGAAGTCCAGCTTCGTCGTGCCCATTCCGAAAGGCCGCGGCTCTCCCAACGACGTCGACAACTACCGACCCATCGCCCTCACCAGCGTAGTCTCCAAGATAATGGAGAGAATGGCCAATCGAAGGCTCATCGAGCTACTGGAGAAAGGCGGCCACCTGGATAACAGGCAACACGCGTTCCGACCAGGCAAGGGTACCAACACCTACTTCGCCGCACTGGGTCAAATACTGGACGACGCAAGAAGGAAAGAGCACCACGTCGAAATGGCATCGTTGGACCTCTCGAAGGCGTACAACCGCACCTGGACACCCGGTGTACTAAAAAAACTGAAGTCGTGGGGGATTACCGGCAACATGTTGCAGTTCATCAAAAATTTCCTATCAGACCGAACCTTTAGGGTCCTGGTAGGAAACCAAACATCAAGAGCAACCAAGGAAGAAACCGGGGTCCCCCAGGGCTCAGTAATTGCCGTCACCCTCTTCCTCATCGCGATGGAAGGCGTCTTCGACCGACTACCGAAAGGGATATACATCCTGGTGTACGCCGACGACGTCCTGCTGGTGGTTACAGGAAAGCACCCCAAGGCTACGCGGCGGAAACTACAAGCGGCCGTCAACGACGTGGCCAAATGGGCCAAATCAGCCGGCTACGTTATGTCCGCGGGTAAGTGTTCCCGAACCCATATATGCAGCATCAACCATCGACCTCCAACCCAACCCATCGCCATCGACAAAATCCCCATCCCTACCAAGAAAACCTGCAAGATCCTCGGTGTCTCAGTGGACAGGAAACTCAATTTCAGTGACCACTGCAACCGAGTACGGGTAAAAGCATCCCCAAGATCGCCGGCCTCCGACGCCTGGGACCGAGACACTGGCAAACTCCCCCTCCCAAAGTAGACCTCAAGCTCAAAGAACGCCTCTCAAGAAACCCAAACCCAGCTGTAGCACAGGAAACCTTCAAAAACCGCATCCGGGAAAGGTACCAGAAACACGACATCCGATTCACGGACGGGTCCAAGGCTGCCGGCAGAGTCGGCATCGGAATTTACTCCTCCACCCTCGATGAATCGTACCGACTGTCGGACCGTTGCACGGTCTACTCAGCTGAAGCAGCCGCAATCTTCAGGGCCATGGCCATACCCAGCACACTGCCAATCCTCATCGTTTCGGACTCGGCTAGTGTCCTAACAGCCCTGGCGTCACCAGCCAGCAAGCATCCATGGATCCAAGCGATCGAATCAGTAGCCAACCGCAACACCACGCTCCTCTGGGTACCCGGTCACGCAGGAATACCCGGCAACGAATATGCAGACGCACTGGCCAATCTCGGAAGAACCGACGGCTTTATGAGCAGAGAAGTCCCGGCAGCGGACGCCAAACTGTGGGTAAAAACAGAAATCGCCACAGCATGGGCAAACGACTGGCGACGGCAGAGAAACTTCTGTCGCATGCTGAAGAACTCGACCCTACCAGGCAACGACAGCGACAACCGTCGCGAGCAAGTGGTGCTCTCCAGGCTGAGAACGGGCCACACCAACGTCACCCATAACTTGGGTGGCACCAACATACATAACAGATGCGAGGAGTGTGATTGCACTCTGAACATCAACCACATCTTCGGCACATGCCCGATCTACCACACAGCCCGCACCAACAACAACATCTCCAATGCCTACTCGGCCCTGCAAAACAACCCGCTGGACGAGAGGAACACAATTAACTTCCTCAAAGACGCCTACCTCTACACTAGGATATAATAGAAAACCTGGCATCACACCACGACAACCCAACGAATGAAGACCCCCGCATCGAAACTGGACTATTCTCAAGAAACCACGGAACACGACCTGAACCCTAAAAATAAACCGACCCGGCAACGAAATTGGACTACTCTCTCAAAAAAATGGAACACAAATCGAATTAACCCTGGAACCCCAATAGACCCCGCAACGACAATGGACACCCTCCGGAATACGCACCATCTATGATGGAACACTGAAAATCTCCTTTTTTATTAAAAACAACAACTAGAATAACAAATTTGTAAAAATGATATGTAATACCCTTTATACATATATATATATATATTTTTTTGTTTGTTTCTGATACCAGAGGTGAGCCAGCCGAGGGCTGAAAACCTCTTAAATAAAGACGATAATAATAATAAAAATTAATATGCAGCAAATCTATGATACTACCGAAGAAAAAGGGAAGTCAAAAAGAGATAACAACACCCCGAGCGGAATTATTGGCAGCTCAGTTGCTGTCGAGGTTAACGGTTAAACAACTGAAGGCTTTTGATGTCAAATTCGAAACCATAATCCGCTGGAGCGACTCACAGATAGTTTTGTGCTGGCTCACCAAATCGCCAGACGCTCTTGCTGTCTATGTCGGGAACAGGGTTCGTGAAATTCAAGAGTTAACCGAACCGTTTTTTTGGAAATATATCCCTTCCAAATTCAACCCAGCTGATTGCTTATCGCGAGGGGTAGAGCCGAAGAAATTGAAATCACACGAATTATGGTGGAATGGGCCACACATCTTAAGTCAAATCGAAGGACATTTCACCGAGCCAATACCTATCCTGGAGGAACAGCTGCCGGAGTTACGCAAAACAACGCTGATAGCTACGTCGAACATCCCTAGATTGAACTTGTTCAACCGAATCAGTCGATATTCCATTATTCAACGTACAATGGCGTACATTGTTCGATTTTGTGACTACATCAAGAGCGGCAGAAAATCTTCAACCAAAGGTTTACTTACCACAGCTGAAGTCTCACGAGCAACTACTTTGATTATTCGATTGGTGCAGAAGGAAACGTTCAATAAAGAAATCTGCGCCTTGCAAACCGACAAAGAGTTCAAATTTTCGACACGGAACTTAAACCCATTTATTGATGAAGGAGACGGTATAATGCGCGTTGGAGGTAGATTGAAGAACGCAATCATTCCATACCAACAAAAACACCCAGCTTTGCTACCCAAGAAGCATCCTATGACGGTAGCATTGGTAAGATACTTACATCGCTCGAACATGCACATCGGACAACGCGGTCTCTTAGCAATTGTAAGACAACAGTATTGGCCGTTAGATGCAAAGAGTATGATCAGAAATCTGATACACCAGTGTATACCATGTTTCCGGGCAAAATCAACGAGAGCTTCTCAACTGATGGGTAACTTGCCAGACTATCGAGTTCAACCTTTTCCTGTATTTGCAAATACCGGTTTGGATTTTGCTGGTCCCTTCCAGATACGTTTGAATGCAAAATTGAGGAGTGCTCCAACTTTGAAGGGTTATGTGTGCGTTTTCGTATGTATGGCAAAACGCGCATTGCATTTAGAAGCAGTTTCTGACTTGACAACCGACGGATTCATGGGGGCACTGCAACGTTTTGTGAGTCGCCGTGGCCTTGTTCATAAGCTGTATTCGGATAACGCCACAAACTTTGAAGGAGCAAAAAATGAAATGAGACGATTGGCATCGTTATTCAAGGAAGAACAACACCAGAAGAAGCTCAACGAGTTCTGTACAGAACGCACAATCGAATGGTCCTTCATTCCGCCACGTAGTCCACACATGGGCGGAATATGGGAGGCCGGTGTGAAATCTGTGAAATCGCATTTAAAAATGGTCATGGCTGAAAACAAACTATCATTCGAACAATTGGCTACGGTTTTAGCCCAAGTTGAGGCCATCCTAAATTCAAGGCCACTCTCTCCATTGTCGAACGACCCAAACGATATTGCAGCCATCACACCTGCTCACTTCCTAATCGGGAGAGAGTTTCCTGAGCCGTCATACCAGCATCTCCCTCAAGGAAGACTGTCGAAATGGCAATTGGTTTAAGACATAAGGCAAAGATTTTGGAGGGTCTGGACTCAGGACTACTTGCACGAGCTGCAGCAGCTGCAAAGAGATTTCAAGGTTATTAAATTCGAAGTGGGCGCCTTAGTGCTGTGTTGACGACAACAGCCCACCACTTCAATGGCAGTTAGCACGTATAATAGAATTACACCAAGGAAATGACGGCCACACTCGCGTGGTTACTTTGCGTACAAAAAATGGAACGACGAAACGGGCTATCAAGAAAATTTGCGTATTACCTTTGGACAGTGAACCAGACCACTAAACTAAACGAGAGTTGAAATTCATCAATTCCAACGGCCCGGAGGATGTTGAAGCAAGCTAATTTCCGTGTTGCTGGCAACCCAAGTGATATTCTGGCACAGCCTTTGTTTGGATGTACCCTTCTGGTACTCCATCGCTCTAATTCTTTTACATCATGTACACTACCAAATTCAGAAAATAAATTGAGTGTTATTTGAATCGTTGATCAGACCAGACGCGTTTTTTTTACGGTCGCAGAGAACCTTTTCCGTTTTTTACAGTCCACTGTCTCCCGAGCTCGTACACAGTTGTTAACAAATAAATAAATATATAAATACAAGACAATCATTCCCGACCTTGCTCAGGTTAGTTTTTCTCACTAACTGTAAATCATTAGGTTGCTAGCAACAACTTTGTAATTTCGCAGTGAAACGTTCCATGTTGTCATATGCATATATAAACACTGCTGATCCCTGGAAGAATTAATCCATGAAAAAAGGTTGCTATTTGGAGAATATCCTTTTGCTAGTTAAATCGAGACAGCAGAAACCTCAACTCATTCTTACTTATGTACAGTCGAACCTCCAGAAGTCGATGTTCTATGACTCAATATCGACTCATGGAAGCAAATTTTTCCATACTAAAAATTGTTTTATGGGTTACTGTGATGAAATGATTTTCTTTTCCATATCTTGATATTTCCATGAGTCGACCGTCCCTTAACTATCGACTCATGGAGGTTTGATTGTAGATAACGATCTTGGGTTTGTATTTTGCGTTTAAACCTAGGTTCTGTTAATAGTTGAGAATTTCGCAACGCCGCACTCTAGATCGACTTCATTGCGAGCATGATTATTTTCTCAAATTCACACCAGATAGATCGTTGCAATTTCTTGATTATCCGGCATTCCCAGTAAAATTTTCCGCTTCCTCATATAGGGTAAAATGCCCAATAGTGGACCCCCTAGTAGCGGAATATTGCTCTTCCTGTCATAAGGAGTAGAAGTTTTCAACATATTAATTCTGTTTGATGTCTAATAACAAGTTATGCATCTCCTCTTCACGATACATACATAAAATACTCAAATACACGGGTCCACTATTGGTTGGGGGTCCACTATTGGGCACTTTACCCTATATGAACACTGCGGATCCCAAGACGAATAATATTGCCGTCCGTGAATCCCGAGCATAAGCGAATAACTTAAAAATAACACATCAATAACAACTGCTGATCTAATACCATGCTTTGTAATTGAGTTGTAATTTTGCCAAAAAGTATAAATAATTAAAAGATATCATATCCTGTTATCATAACAACATATGATATTAATTAGTTATGTTGAATATTACTCAGGGATACACAGATACCACATTGAGATCATGTGCTGTTTTTACAGCTTGTTCTTCGTGTATCAATAGTTGATTTAAATTTCCTTTTGAGGTCAACATGCAGGAGAGCCTCCTTCTTTCCATAGAGATTTTATTTCATCCCATACTTCAAATCAACAGTAAAACCGTAAAACATTGAAACTTACTTTTATTTATAATCCATTCTAATTTTTTTTCTCCTTGGCACTTCATATAACCCGGCCTAACCCACTTGCTCGAAGTATATACATCGGGGTTTTAACTGCTGTTTCGCTCGCATTGTGGACGTCTTTCTCCTAAAAGCCTTGCCTAAAAGCAAATGCAAACTCATTTTTATATATAGACGTTGTCATGCAAAGGCGGTTAGTCAAGAGTGTTCACCATTCCTGAATGAGCACGTTCTCTTGGTCCTAGTCCGGGAGTTGCAAGGCCATGTTAAGTACTGATTTGAAGTTGAATTGGTTCTCAGATACATACATATTTCATTATTCAACGACACCTGAAATAAAAGTTAAGTTAATAAGCATAGTGTACAACAAATAAGAAAACTTTAACTCTTGCGTAAATTGCTTTGTTGACAGAGAAATAAATAAAATCAATAGATATCGTTGGTAACGGTGAAAATAATATGCTTAAACAGTTCAGTGTTTGGAAACAGTTCTTGTTACACTTTTTATAACATCCACCATTAAAGAAAGAATCGCAGTTTTTTTTGGTAAAGTTTCCCGAGCAAAAATGAATAACTAATTGATAACAAATTCTTTTATCCGGTTATCGAACATATTGATAACTGAACTTGTTATCATTTTGGCTGAATTAACAGCCAACATAACAAAAATGATACCAAAATTTTGTTCCTGAAATAACTACCTGAAAACAAATTAGGTTATCACTGATACCAAATTGATAACACATTTTGTTATACATAATATTTGCTAAAATAACTAATTTAGTTATTATTGAGTTATCAGCCATCACTGCTTTATCGACCAAAATAGTAAAATCTTCTTTGCCGACTTCGTTACGCATTGAAAAAAATGTTGGCATTCACTGGGATTCGAACTCGAATCGAGTGATTGTACGGCGTCGTCTCTAGGCACTCACCCAATTACGCTTTCTTGAGGAGCAGGAGAGAAGAGCACTACGCTTTCTACGATCTTGCATTTACTGAAGTTGATTTATAATCAAATCATGATGCCATGACCATTTATGTAAATAACAGTTGGCTGGACAAAGCAGAATGCAAAGCAGAATAACTAATTAATAACAAACTTAATTATCCAGTTGTATTGATTACTAGAATTGTTATCATTCTGGTTGAATTACAAATCAACTTAACAAAAATGATAACCGAAATGAATTTTATTCAAAACAGCGAATCGGCAATCAGTTAGGATAAATACGGTTCGTCGTCCTTTTATTGAATACATTTTGTTTTCAGTTGTGACCAATTAAATAATAGGCTTAGGTTTCTCTCTTATATTATCAATCATTAGGTTTTAAAACAATTGCTCGCAGCGCCATGCTGTAAATCGATTTCGGTTATAGGTTTTATTCAAACTAAACCACAACCTTGCATTTTACAGTGAAACGTTTCATGTTTTCATATGCATATATAAACATAAATACTGCTGATCCCAGGAAGAATTTATCCGTGAAAAAATGTTGCTGTTCGGAGGATCCAGGGCCGGACAGTTTTCGAAACGATGTACGATGTACGGTTGTACGAAAAGATTGATTTTGGTACATAAGGTTATATGAGGGCTCCGGAATTAGGATTCATATGGGTACCTAGACCACAACGCGCATTTTCGCCTGCAATGTCCGCCGGGTCGACTAATTAAACATATTTTTTGGGCTACAGTGATGGTCCATTCAAACACCTTCCAAAGGATTTTCTATTTCACATCTCGATATTCCCATGAGTCCTTTCAACATCGACTATTGGATGTTTGACTGCAGATGATTTTGCTTGTTTACGTTCAAACCTGTCAATAGTTGAGCAATTAGTCTTTGCTTGAGCACATTGCTAGATCGACTAAAGTGCGAGCATGATTGTTTTCTCCACAACACACCAGATCGTTGCAATTTCCGGATTACCCGACACTTCCAGTTAAATTTTCCGCTGCCCCACATACATAAACACTTTGAATCCCAAGACGAATTTAATTGCGGTTAGTCAAGACTATTCACCGTTCCAGAATGAGCACATGCCCTTGGATCACATGTTCCGGGTGCTGCAAGGCCATTTTAAGTACTTATTAAACTACAGCGCTTGGTTCTCAGATACATATTTCATTATTCAACGACACCTGAAATGGAAGTAAAGTTAATAAGCATAGTATAAAACAACCAGGAAAATTTCAACTTTTGTGCCAATTCCTTTGTTGACAGAAAAATAAACAAATCAGTAGATATCGTCAATAACGAGGAAAATTATCGTTTGCTTAGACGAAAATTTTAGTTCAGTGTTTGGAAACAGCTCTTGTCACACTATTTATAGCATAGGCCGGGTACATTTAGCAGAAGTTAGTATTGTGCCTTGCAACAAAATGACATCTTTCGTGATAATTTTTTGAAGGCTTCTACAGATCTGGCATTCATCGCTACAAACCACCACGTGGAGATCAAATTTTCAAAATTATGAAGTAGCTTTTTTGCTACAGGTATGTTTTTTTAGGCGACTATCTGGCGCTTATTTTTGGTTGCGTCGAAAAATAAGCGGATGAGTAGATTTTTTTATGCGCTGTATAATATGTTTGAAAGAATAGAATGCTTACCCCGATAGACGAAAATTTAGACGCGAAATTTAGAAGAAAATACCATGTATGGATAATAAATTTTGTTATTATTCAGTTATCAGTTAATCACATGATTGATAACTAAATATCAAGATGATAATAAGGATAACTAATCGTGTTATCAGTTTGATATCATTTCAGTTATCTGCCTTTGCTCGGGTTTACCACGTATTGAACATATTGGGATGACCATTCACCATAAAATATGTCCCTAGGGAAGATGTTTCCATAAGTTAGTTTGTTTACAAGAATAGAATGCTTAGCACAATACCTGAACGACGCGAAATTTTGAAGAAAATGGAAAATTTGTAATGATAATTAAATTTGTTATTATTCAGTTATCAGTTAATCACATGATTGATAACTAAATATCAAAATGATAATAAGGATAACTCAGCGTGTTATCAGTTTAATATCATTTCAGTTATCTGCCTTTGCTCGGGAAGCCCTTGGACATAGTCCCTGCTGCCCCCGAACAGTAGTACGTGGCTTCCGTTTTGAATGGAGAGTTCTTGAAAACGCGGGTTAAAACAAACTAAAGTACGATATATAGAGGCCAACCACAAAGTACGTCACGCTCCTAGGGAGGAGGGGGGTTCCGAGCAGCGTGACGACTCATACAAAAAATTTGAAGTTTCAATACAAAAAGTGTGACGAAGGGAGGAGGGGCGTTGAAAATCGCCATTTTTTGCGTGACGTACTTTATGGATCTTTCCATATGATGCTTATGTTTAATCAGTGTTTAATTCAATCTTTTCATTAAGTGCATTATTTGAAAAAAGGTACAAATTTAACATTAAATAATTGTCAAAATTGTTCCATATTTTGAGAGCACTTCGAAGGTTTCGAGACACGTGCATTAATTGCGTAAGGGCTAACGGGGAAAGGATAGGTCGGTTATTTTTTCATGGGCTCCATATAAATAGTAAACACATTCTAATGAATAAAATCTTACATGGTTAGGCGGTGAGTAGAAAATCCCTCACTTAATGAAGCTAAAAACGAAGATGATTTGTTGATGGGGTGGGGTCCATAAAAACATCAAATGCAATCATCTTGAGAGCTTAATAATCCTATATTTAATATTTAATATTTTCATACTGAAGAATTCCGGCTCCTGTGATACACGACTGAACCTATCAAATAAAAAAACTAGTTAAATAAATCCCAATATTTTTCCCTTATTTTTTTTTTGAGATTCTGTAATAATTTTTTTTCTTTGTTTTATAATTTTGAAAATAATTGTGGGATTTGCGTGGGATGTGCGTGTTTTATTCGTCGGGGAAATAATAAAATATATATTTGGTATCGGTGGCTCATGCGTATGTATTGCGCTTTGCTCCGGTCGAAACAAGCGCGATCTTCCATAGTTTGCTGTAGCTATCGGACTAATAAGTACAGAGTGCTGCGCGTCCTTTTGATCGTCCAAAACGTGATTCTTTTCAGTTTTCATATTCCACCGGGCGTGCATGGTTTTACTTTTTCTCGACAGACAGCGGATTAGTGTTATTCCCATCTTATTGATCGCATCACTTATCAAAGTGAATCCAGATAAAATATGTACAACTAACACAATACCACTACCCGAGACAATCGTGGAGGTGCAGAGGTATTCTCGGTCTCTAGTAGCAACGAGAATCGAACTAACAATCCTTCCCTTCCCATATGACCGTAAAAACGTGGCCGGCACCGTTATTGACTTTAAATATTTGAGCTTCCGAAACGTGTGTACATTGAGAATGGGTAACTAATCCCAAGCCTCATTCATTGTGTTCTCTGTACAATTACGCAAGTTCTAGTCAATCACGGAGTAGCAAACTACGAATTGTCAGAAATCAGATTTTGCCATGCTCAAATTCCGCTTAATTTCGTTTCGAACCGAAATTTTTCGAAATACCGCATATGCTTGATTAGCAGTGGCTGGTTTTCTACCTGCCGCTGCCAGCATCCAGTCGCTATATGCACAAAAAGCCAGTATGAGTGAACCTCCAAAAATGTGTATGGCGAAAGGTATTTAACGCGGGATTTTTTAAAAGTAGGAACTTTTCACGAAAAACTATTTGGTACCATTTATGTATGAAGGTGTCCGCTACTACGCCTACCAATTATTTTTTTCGATGAAGGTGCAAAATTTGAACTACTCCTAGTGTGTCGCTGTAAGCACGCCCAAAGTGGGTGTTTCATTCTGTGTCAGACTTCCATTGGTCCAAGGTAGTCGCCTAATAAATAAGTCAAGGGTCTACACTCTACAGAATGCCGTGAACCTAGTACTTGCGGTATAGATTTGACTTTGTCGGCCACTTTGTAGTGCCATGCACTACGTTCATCTTTGTTGGAACCCAGCGCCATTCGCAAGGTTCAGTGGAGTCAAGAAGCTCGTAAATTGCAACAAACTGTGTGACTGATCGATAGTGCTATTTGATCCAACACAACACACCTCGAGACTCCAGAGTCGGTCCAGAATAGATGTCTCGCAATTCGTACGTACATGGAGTCGATTATACTCTGCGCTAATCGAGCACTAAGAAGAACCGCTTGCAACTCAAGTCAAGGGATGGATCAAAACTTCAGTGGTGCGACCGGATTTTTCGATAAAGAGAAAGCATCCCACTTACGCGTCGCTGCCACAGAAGCAGAAGAATGGTACGGCTGTTTCAGGTAACATGAGCAGCTAAGTTTACCATTTTGTCATCCCATTGCACTTCACAACGCTACACCTCCAAAAGAAGTATCTTCAAATGAATGTGGAAGTGTAAGAAGACATCAGCACACGCAGTAGCTCTTGTTTTGTCGGTCGGCGTAAATTAAAAAGTGAAAGAATTCACATCATCATCGCACCACTTACTAAATAGATGTGTTGTTTGGTTAATTACGAGTTCAACGTGACTGGTCCCTGATGTCCGCAGCGATATCTGTGACGGAAGGGTACACAAGGATCCTCCGGTCTACCTCGAGGGAAGGGCGGCTTTCCAGCCATCATAAAAGGACAATACTAGGCCAACATTTGAAAAGGGCGTAACAGCCAAAATTTATTCCTTCTGATTCTTGGTCCACATATATAGTTATATATGTAGACGAAGAATCAGAAGGAATAAATTTTGGCTGTTACGCCCTTTTCACATATTGGTCTAGAATAGATGGGGGAATTATGTTTGTCATGATAAAACAGTTGACGATTGACTCCAAACTGTGGCTTAAATTATCTTAACGGAATAACTGTTCCAATAACACAAAGTTGCTAGGCATTTGAGGAATGTGATTCCAGAAAGAAATAAAAAGATTTTCGCTGATTCACTTCCGCTTTGTTTCACCCGATATCTTGTCATCTTACTGCAGGGTTCCCCTTGAGATCATTTTATTGGCTTGGCCGTCTCCGTTTGAGCAAGTTTGGTTGGCTGTTTAACGATTTTCGATTGTTCTAGCGGCTACTGCTTTCAAGATCCAAAGTTTTACGACTGATGGTGGCGCTCGGTGTTAGCAACTGGAATTCGAACGGAATACTGGCAGAATCGAAATTGCTCGTTTCACCACCGCATGGAGGAAACGGCAGCAATAAGTAGCGATAAACTCGTGTCGTGAAAATGCAGGGAGCACAATGTATGAACTGTGTGGGATGTGTTTCACGCCGGCTTGCGGAGGGAGCGGTCTGGGAAAAGCACATAGTCCTGATGTTGACTAAGCTGCTTCCTGGCTGTGGATAGTGGTTTTTGTGTGGAACAGATTGAAACTGTTACGTAGAGTTGCACAAGCCATAACTATTTTAATATTATCCATACTTAAACGAATTTTTGTTGGTATTTCCTTCTAGTTGCGATGGAATTTGCAAGCAACAATGCTCTACGACGTGTAGAAGTGCATATATGCTCACAATTCTCTGTTCAGAAGCTATTGCTGCTATTTCATCTGCTCGTGTAATTTAAACTACGATACGATGACCATTGATTAAGTTCCGTAATAGTTCATGCATTCCCATTATGGTGATTCATGTAGTTAGCTTTTTACGGATGGCAGCACTTGGGGTAACAACGTTTGAGGAAGTGATATTTAGGATAATATTTATTGGCCAATGTTGAGCTAGTGGAATAATTAGATAGAAATGGTATAAACGTTGTTTTTTTGGCTATCAAACATTTCACAGTTATCAATATGAGGGGCTTACGTAATTTGTCATATATTGCTAGCTTAGGACACCGCCTTATGCGCCAACTGTCCTATGTTTGCTTGATTTCCTGTGTTTAAGGAGCAGTCACGGCAGCGGAGAGTTGTTATACACCAAAAAGCACAGTTTGTCGAGAGCAATAAATTGCAGAATTAATGGAGCAAACATATTCTAAACCAATAACTCAACACCAGCGTTTACTTCGAGGCAGTCTCCAGCAGGCAGCCACCGATCCAAAGCTGCCACATATTCGGCACGAACGGGGCTAACGATGGTTAAACGATTTCCAAGAGGTGCCATGTCATGTCCACCTCTTTTATGCTACTACTAGGGGGGGAGCGGGACGTCAATGGGACCGAACTGACTCGCAGCCGCGCGCTCTCTTGTATGTGCACATGTTTGTGTCAGTTTTGCGTGTGTTTTACATCCGAAGGACACGACCGATGATGGCGATCGCCGGACGCCAATGTTGCTAAAGTAGTTGGGCGTGAATGCGCCATAAATCTATATTAAAGCCATTAAGTTAACGAGCGCGCAATAGACGGTGCATAGAGCATCGAATGCCGAACGTACAACAGACTGAAGCACCAAAGGGTTGAGGGTACACAACTGTGTCGTGTTGTACTATTAGCACAAACTCAAATCTCAATCCAAAAATTAATTGAATTCCAAATCCATACTTAATTTGAAATTTCAATCCGACCAGATATTGGAAAACTAATTTCCAAATTCGAACTAAAATTTGAAAGAAAATCAGTATTCAAAACTATGACAGAATCCGACCTCAAATCCAATTCACTTCTTATTTCCTACATCAAATCGAAATTCTAATTTGAATTCATTGCCAAATCTAATTGAATTTTTAATGAAAATCAAAATACACAATTTAATCAGAAAAAGAAACCGATTATCATATTCATAATAAGAAACAGAATCGAAATCAGAATCTGCATCAAAATAAGAATCAGAATTCGAATCAGTACCAGAATTAGAATTAGGATGAGAATCAGACTCAGAATCAGAATGAATTCAAATCCAATCCAAAATCAATCCACATCCAAATCCAATCCAAATCCAATCCAAATCCAATCCAAATCCAATCCAAATCCAATCCAAATCCAATCCAAATCCCAATCCAATCCAAATCCAATCCAAATCCAATCCAAATCCAATCCAAACCAAATCCAAACCAATCCAGTCCAATCCAAACCAGGTCATCCAAACCAATCCAAACCAATCCAGAACCAATCCAAATCAATCCAAACCAATCCAGAACCAGTCAGACGGTCAATCAAATCGAGTCCAGAACCAGGTCAGTCCAGAACCAGTCCAAACCAACCAGATCCAATCCAAACCAAGTCCAGACCAACCAGATCCAATCCAAACCAGGTCAAAACCAATCCAAACCAATCCAAGTGGACCAAATCCAACCAGGTCGGTCAATCCAACCAGTCAACCAAACCAATCCAGTCCAACCAACCAACCCAAACCAATCCAGAACCAGTCCAGGTCAGTCCAAACCAGTCCAATCCAAATCCAGTCCAAACCAACAGTCAGATCCAACCAAACCAGGTCAGAACCAACCAAAGTCCAATCCAAACCAATCCAGTCCAGTCAGTCCAAACCAGTCCAAACCAATCCAAACCAATCCAAACCAACCAAACCAGATCCAAACCAACCAAACCAATCCAACCAACCAACCAGATCCAAACCAACCAAACCAATCCAGTCCAGATCCAAACCAACCAAACCAATCCAAACAGTCCAATCCAGGTCAGTCCAGATCCAAACCAATCCAAACCAGTCCAGAACCAGATCCAAGTCCAACCAACCAAACCAATCCCAAACCAGTCCAACCATCCAACCAGTCCACCAAAGTCCAGATCCAGTCCAGATCCCAGATCCAAACCAGTCCAAACCAGTCCAAACCAATCCGGTCAGGTCAACCAGGTCAGTCCAAACCAATCCAAACCAGTCCAAACCAACCAGGTCAACCAAGTCCAAGATCGGTCAGACCAGTCCAAACCAACCAAGGTCCAGTGGATCCAACCAACCAAACCAGGTCACCAAGATCCAATCCAAACCAGGTCCAGTCAACCAGGTCCAACCAATCCAAACCAATCCAAGGTCAGTCGATCCAACCAATCCAGGTCCAATCCAGAACCAATCCAAACCAGTCACCAAACCAGTCCAAACCAACCAGAACCAATCAGATCCAGTCCAATCGAACCAATCCCAAACCAACCAAACCAGTCCAGATCCAACCAGTCCAGGTCAGTCCAGATCCAGTCCAAACCAATCCAGTCCAATCCAGTCCAATCCAGTCCAATCCAATCCCCAATCCAAACCAATCCAGTCAGTCAGTCCAGATCCAAACCAAGGTCCAAATCCAACCAAATCCAATCCAATCCAGTCAGATCCAACCAGATCCAAACCAATCCAAATCCAATCCAAATCCCAATCCAAACCAGGTCAGTCCAAACCAATCCAAACCAATCCAAACCAGTCCAAACCAGTCCAGAACCAACAGGTCAACCAACCAGTCCAAACCAAACCAATCCAGTCCAACCAATCCAAACCAGTCCAGATCCAATCCAGGTCAACCAAGGTCACCAAACCAACCAGGTCAACCAGACCAAACCAGTCAGGTCAGTCAGGTCAAACCAGTCCAGAACCAACCAAACCAGTCAAACCAGTCCAGAACCAGTCCAAACCAGTCCAAACCAATCCAGAACCAATCCAAACCAATCCAAACCAAACCAGTCCAGAACCAACCAAACCAATCCAGTCAACCAGGTCAAACCAACCAAACCAGTCCAAACCAACCAAACCAGTCATCCAAGATCCAGTCGACCAGGTCCAGTCAACCAGTCCAAACCAACCAAACCAATCCAAGTCAACCAGGTCAGTCAAACCAGTCCAAACCAAACCAATCCAAACCAGTCAAACCAATCCAGATCCAATCCAGGATCCAGTCCAGGTCAGTCAGTCCAGATCGACCAGACCAGATCCAAACCAGATCCAAACCAACCAAATCCAACCCAATCCAAATCCAGTCAAACCAGTCCAAACCAGGTCCAGTCCAATCCAGGTCCAGTCCAGGTCCAGTCCAGGTCCAAACCAACCAGTCCAACCAACCAGTCCAGGTCCAATCCAGTCAATCCAAACCAACCAAACCAACCCAGGTCAGTCCAACCAGAACCAACCAAACCAGGTCATCGGTCAAACCAGTCCAAGTCAGTCCAATCCAGTCCAGGTCAAACCAGATCCAAACCAGGATCCAAACCAATCCAAACCAGTCCAAACCAATCCAAACCAGTCAAACCAGTCCCAAACCAATCCAAACCAGTCCAAACCAACCAGGTCGAAACCAGGTCATCCAAACAATCCGATCCAGTCAGACCAATCCAGTCCAAGGTCAAACCAATCCAGTCCAATCCAAACCAATCCCAGATCCAGTCCAAACCAATCCAAACCAATCCAGGTCAGTCCAAACCAATCCAGGTCCAATCCAAATCCAGTCCAAATCCAAATCCAAACCAACCCAGTCAAGTCATCCAAACCAATCCAGATCCAATCCAACCAAACCAATCCAATCCAGTCCAAACCAGGTCGGTCCAGGTCAGTCAAATCCAATCAAAACCAATCAAACCAACCAACCAAGTCCAGATCCAACCAAACCAGGTCATCCAAACCAGTCCAGATCCCAATCAAACCAGTCCAGGTCCAGTCCAAACCAGGTCCAGACCAATCCAGTCATCACCAACCAAACCAACCAGTCCAGGTCAGTCCAGTCAACCAATCCAAACCAAGTCCAAATCCAGTCCAACCAATCCAAACCAATCCAAACCAGTCAGGTCAGTCCAAATCCAACCAAACCAATCCAAATCCAGTCAGTCCAACCAAAGTCAATCCAAACCAATCCAAACCAAGGTCAGTCCAGATCAAATCCAATCCAGTCGAGGTCAGTCCAAACCAGTCAGGTCAGTCCAAATCCAACCAGATCCAGTCCAAACCAGATCCAGTCCAACCAACCAATCAAACCAACCCAAACCAGGTCAGTCCAAACCAAGTCAGACCAGTCCAGAACCAACCAGTCCAGTCCAGGTCAGTCCAATCCAAGTCAAACCAGATCCCAGAGTCACCAATCCAAACCAGGTCCAGAACCAATCCACCAGTCCCAGATCCAGTCCAGATCCAAGTCCCAATCCAGTCCAGATCCCAATCCAACCAATCCAGT
The DNA here is from genome assembly GCF_024139115.2 of Armigeres subalbatus. NCBI lineage: Eukaryota > Metazoa > Arthropoda > Insecta > Diptera > Culicidae > Armigeres > Armigeres subalbatus. The sequence goes on from NC_085139.1 coordinate 200,444,164, forward strand.
CCAGATCCAAACCAATCCAAACCAATCCCAGATCCAAATCCAACCAATCCCAAACCAATCCAAACCAACCAGGTCACCAACCAAACCAATCCAAACCAACCAAACCAATCAGTCCAGATCCAAATCCAATCCAAACCAATCCAAACCAGTCCAAGTCAATCCAAACCAAGTCAACCAATCCAAACCAATCCAGTCCAAGTCGATCCAATCCCAAACCAACCAATCCAATCCAGTCAACCAGTCCAACCAGTCAGACCAATCCAGTCCAGATCCAGGTCAGTCAGGAGTCCAACCAACCAGTCAACCAGATCCAAACCAGATCCAAACCAATCCAGTCAACCAGTCCAATCCAGTCCAATCCAAACCAGGTCAGTCCCAATCCAAACCAACCAAACCAATCCAACCAGTCCAACCAACCAGTCAAGGTCCAATCCAAACCAATCCAAGACCAATCCAAATCCAGTCCAGTCCAGGTCCAATCCAGAACCAGGTCATCCAAACCAGATCCAAACCAATCCAAACCAGGTCCAAACCAATCCAACCAATCCAAACCAATCCAAACCAATCCAGTCCAATCCAAACCAGATCCAGGTCAGTCTCAGATTTGACCAATCCAAACCAACCAAACCAGATCCAAACCAGTCAACCAGTCCAGTCAGTCCAGACCAACCAAGTCCAACCAGTCACCAGTCACCAATCCAGTCAATCCAAACCAATCCAAACCAAGTCCAAACCAATCCAAATCCAATCCAAACCAACCAGATCCAAGTCCAAACCAACCAGAACCAATCCAACCAACCAAACCAATCCAAACCAATCCAAACCAATCCAAACCAGTCCAGTCAATCCAACCAAACCAGTCCAAACCAACCCAACCAGTCCAAACCAGTCCAAACCAGTCCAAACCAGTCCAAACCAATCCAAACCAATCCAAACCAGTCCAAACCAGTCCAAACCAATCAGTCCAAACCAACCAGGTCAAACCAGGTGATCCAAACCAACCAACCAATCCAAACCAATCCAACCAACCAAACCAGTCCAACCAATCCAAATCCAATCCAAACCAATCCCAAACCAACCAAACCAATCCAAACCAATCCAAACCAATCCAAACCAATCCAGGTCCAAATCAGTCCAAACCAAGTCCCAAATCCAATCAGTCAAACCAATCCAAACCAATCCAAACCAAGGTCAGTCCAAGGTCAGTCCAACCAAACCAATCCAAACCAACCAAACCAAGTCCAAACCAATCCAAATCCAAACCAATCCAAACCAATCCAGATCCAGTCAGATCCAGGTCAACCAGTCCAGATCCAATCCAAATCCAATCCAAACCAGTCAAACGGTCAATCCCAAACCAATCCAAACCAAGTCAAACCAATCCAAGTCCAATCCAGTCACCAATCAAACCAGTCAGTCAAACCAATCCAGAACCAATCCAAACCAAGGTCAAACCAACCAGGTCAATCCAAACCAGTCACGGTCCAGGTCCAGTCCAAACCAATCCAAACCAATCCAAACCAATCCAAATCCAGATCAACCAATCCAAACCAATCCAGTCCAATCCAAATCCAGTCAAACCAGGTCCAAACCAATCCAACCAATCCAGAACCAATCCAAGTCAACCAGAACCAACCAAACCAATCCAAACCAACCAAACCAATCCAGATCCAGGTCCAAACCAACCAAGTCCAGTCCAAACCAACCAGTCCAGATCCAGGTCAACCAAACCAATCCAACCAGTCCAAACCAATCCAAACCAGTCAAACCAACCAAACCAATCCAGTCCAGATCCAGTCCAACCAATCCAACCCAGATCCAGTCCAGGTCAAAGTCAATCCAAATCCAATCCAAACCAATCCAAACCAATCCAAACCAGTCCAAACCAAGTCCAGGTCCAGGAGTCCAACCAAACCAATCCAGGTCCAGTCCAAACCAGTCAAACCAGTCAGACCAGGTCAGATCACCAGTCAAACCAATCCAACCAAATCCAAACCAATCCAAAGTCAGGTCCAACCAAGTCCAATCCAGTCAACCAATCCAAACCAGGTCAACCAAACCAGTCAAACCAATCCAGATCCAACCAAAACCAATCAGTCCAATCAAACCAATCCAAACCAACCAAACCAATCCAAACCAATCCAAACCAACCAGTCCGAATCAAACCAAGTCAAACCAAAATCCAGTCCAAACCAATCAAACCAATCCAGTCCAACCAAACCAGTCCAGTCAATCCAAACCAATCCAAACCAATCCAAATCCAACCCAAACCAAGGTCAGTCCAAACCAATCCAAACCAATCCAGTCCAATCCAGTCCAATCCAGGTCCAGTCCAACCAAATCCAGTCCAAACCAATCCAGATCCAATCCAAACCAGGACCAGTCCAGATCCAACCAAACCAATCCAAACCAGATCCAGTCCAGATCCAAATCCAGTCCAAATCCAATCCAACCAAACCAATCCAAACCAATCCAACCAATCCAAACCAATCCAAACCAACAACCAGTCGAACCAAACCAAGTCCAGATCCAGTCCAACCAAACCAACCAAACCAGTCCAAACCAATCCAAACCAGTCCAGGTCAGTCCAAACCAACCAGGAACCAATCCAAACCAGGTCCAAGTCAGTCCAAACGGTCCAAATCCAGTCCAAATCCAATCCCAAACCAATCCAAACCAATCCAAACCAACCCCGGTCAAGGTCAGTCAAACCAATCCAAACCAATCCAGTCCAAATCGGTCCAGTCCAAATCCAATCCAGATCCAGTCCAATCGGTCCAGGATCAAAACCAAATCAAACCAACCAGGTCCAACCAGTCCAATCCAAACCAATCCAACCAGGTCAGAACCAACCAAACCAATCAAACCAATCAGTCAAAACCAATCAAACCAGTCCAGGTCCAATCAAAACCAATCAAAACCAACCAAACCAATCCAAATCCAATCCAACCAACCAGGTCCAACCAACCAAGTCAGGTCAGTCCAGATCCAGGTCAACCAGGTCATCCAGGTCGGTCAATCAAAATCCAATCCAAACCAATCCAAGATCCAACCAACCAGGTCCGGACCAAACCAGTCCAATCCCAAACCATCCAAACCAATCCAAACCAATCCAAATCCAGGTCAGTCCAAGTCAAACCAGATCCAAACCAGTCCAAACCAATCCAAACCAATCCAATCCCAATCCAAACCAATCCAAACCAAATCCAAACCAATCCAAACCAATCCAAACCAATCAAACCAACCAAACCAATCCAAACCAATCACCAATCCAAATCCAAATCCAAACCAATCCCAAACCAATCCAAACCAACCAAACCAATCCAAACCAAATCAAATCAATCAAACCAATCCAAACCAATCCAACCAATCCAAACCAATCCAAATCCAATCCAAACCAACCAAACCAATCCAAACCAACCAAACCAACCAAACCAATAAACCAATCCAAACCAACCAAACCAATCCGAAACCAATCCAAACCAACCAAACCAATCCAAACCAATCCAACCAATCCAGAACCAATCCAAACCAAATCCAACCAATCCAAACCAAATCCAAATCCAACCAAATCAATCAAATCCAATCCAAATCCAATCGAACCAATCCAATCAGGACCAAACCAAACCAATCCAAACCAATCCAAATCCAATCCAAACCAACCAAACCAATCCAAACCAATCCAAACCAACCAAACCAATCCAAACCAAACCAAACCAGTCCAAACCAATCCACCAATCCAAACCAAATCCAAATCCAGGTCCAAACCAATCCAAACCAAACCAATCCAGATCAAATCCAGGAACCAAACCAACCAATCAACCAATCCAAACCAATCCAAACCAACCAACCAATCCAACCAACCAACCAACCAAACCAAACCAAACCAGGTCAGGTCAAACCAATCCAAACCAGTCAAACCAATCCAAACCAACCAAACCAATCCAAACCAACCAAACCAATCCAAACCAATCCAAACCAACCAAACCAACCTCCAAACCAACCTCAATCCAAACCAATCCAAACCAATCCAAACCTCCAATCCAAACCAAACCAAGTTCCAAACCAATCCAAACCAATCCAAACCAATCCAAATCCAACCAAACCAATCCAAACCAACCAAACCAATCCAAACCAATCCAAACCAACCAAACCAATCCAAACCAACCAAACCAATTCTGCCAAACCAATCCATCCAAATATTCCAAACCAATAATATTCAAACCAAAATCCTCCAAACCAATCCAAACCAAATAACCAATCCAAACCGAATCCGAATCCGAATCCATCCAAAACCAAATCCAACCAACCAACCAACCAACCAATCCAACCAACCAATTGTTTAATTATTTGAAACCTATCAAATTCTGTCAATGGTTGAGCACATTTTAACAAATAATTTGGATTTAGTTTTCCTTGTTGGTGCACTCAAACATGATCTCGCCGTAGTGTGGTTAGTGTATCCAACATACTGCATTCGCAATTAATCTTGAGCTCTGCTCACCTCACATGTTTACTGCTGACGTAGATAGCGGAGAGTTTCATGGGAGCATCACCCAACGTGCATCCGCCACCAGTCCGGTCCTAAGCCCGGTAACATCGAATACACGCATGGGAGTACAATTCAATTACGTGTAATTTGAAAATGTTTACTAACCTCTTTCTATCACCTTTACGAACGTTCTGTGAGGCGGACAAACGAGCAAGGTGGCATATTGTTGTTCGAAAGCAGAACGACCATCGGCAATGCGTTAAGGGACTGGAGGATTTATTGCCGAGGTCGGCAGCGGCACTAAAATATCCGACTCTTCTTCATTAGAGCGAAGGAAGATCGATGCAATAAGACTTGAACAATGTTATGCGCTTTCGAACGTAGATCACTGGCTAACTGTTAACGTACATTGGCTACATAGTGTGATTGAATCTCATCAGTCTTATTTTGACGTGATGCTGTTTCAAGTTCTCAAGTTCTTTTTTAATAAAATAAAAAGAGTATTAGGATGAAACAATAGCAAATTCGATAAAATGACAGAGAATCTTTATAAAACAGGCAAGCACAAAATATATCAGCATCAACATTAATAACCACAACAGAAAAAAAAACAAAACAAAAAATATTTACAAAATAAGAAATATGGAGGACGGAAATAAAAGTAAGGGAAACTCTTAAATTCTTTATTTCGTTTTCTAAATCTAACGAATTCGTTATTATTTTCCATCTAAACAGATTCTCTTCACTCCTTTTTGTCCTGTATGACCTTTTGGCTAACATGGAAAAGTAATTTAGCTCTGGAATGCATATAAATCCAGTGAAGCCATTGTTCGTCAACTTCAGACTAACATTTATTTTTTACGACCAATTGACATGCTGTCATTTGACCCAGCAGACCATTCTTAGGGCAACCTCAAGTAGTGAACTTGAGCTCCAATGGCACAATAAACAAGATTTATTCAATTCATAAATAACGTTATCCTCAGCATATTCCATAGATGTAATTCCACGTCATGGTACAATGCATAGCAAAACTAGAAGTAGGTTTCTGGTCGAGGTCCCATCACTACTGGGGGGAAAGTAACATTTTACAGCAGTGCTAGACATTGCGAGCTCCGTAAACCATGTCCCGGCGAGCGAAAAGGAACTGCTTTCTCATTCATTAATCCCGTTTGCGCCGCGTGTTCGCGTTTCCTCTGCGAAATGCTCGCAGAACGACCAACCAGAACCGGTTGGACATAATTCAAGATTTGTGCGAGTCAAGACGAAGATAAACTACCTCGCATCCGGATGGTGACGGTGGATAACACCGAGCACTATAGGTGTAGGTACTGCCCTGGATTGATGGTGAATCATTAAGCTCTACAATCTGCGTCGGGCAAAGTTCTGTGTAAACTGTTGGACTTGGATTCGCTCACAAGAAGTGCCGAATGGAACAAACAGGACAACAGGCAATTCATACTTAAACAAGCGAAAAATTAAATTACATATTTTATGACATCATACTTGGAAGTCGTCAGCGGTAGATTGCGAGACGTCTTCAAATCAAATGCCTCTTTGTGCTGTTCAGAAGAAAATAAACGTCATCGTACATTTGTACTGTCACAAATGGAATGGCATCTCCTACGAGGAAGATTTCCGTTTCTACGAAGTGCAATTCAATGAGGTCATTCCATTCGAAGGTAAGAGAGCTTTTCATCGCAATAGATGTAATTATTATGTTCATTACGATGTCTACAATAATGACATTTTTTTGATAGATGATGCCAGCGGGCACGTAATCGTTTCCTTTCGCAGCCATCTTCTGCTGGATGCCATAAAAACATTCCGACATTATTCGGAAGTTCTCCCGGTGTTACATTCATCATTTATGGAGCCAGCAGTTAGGAATGAATCTAGCCCCGATGCCATTACGTGGGAGAGGAAAACACAATGGACGTACGAGATGAACGAAACCCGCGAGGATAACCACATTGCGGGGGTTTGAGAACGTGAGGCTTTCCAGAAGTATTCTCGTTAGCTTTCATAATTGAAGGATTTTTTTTATGGAATTTCTTTTAATACCTTGTGTTATTGAGTTGGCGATGATTGTGTTTTTTTACAACAAGGCAGTAAAATTTAGATTTTCATGGGATGTGGTAAATTATGGTGAGAAACCGGGATTCCGAAGCGTTCCTGATTTAACACGATGTTAGTACAAGTAAATTATGAGCACAATATAAAGGCACTGAAATGGGTTTTCTTTAGAATGATAGACTTGCGTGTGATGATAGAACAGAACACTTTAGGAAAAACGTGGTGCGTTGTATTGGATTGCATTTAAATAAAATAGAAAGAAAGAATTAGACAAGTTTAGCAGTGCATTCTCAATATATTTTAAAAACTTGATGCAAATTGTACACATGATAGTGAGGCAGTTTTTAAACTTTAGTGATCAATTTATCTGTTCACTTGGTGTGCCTATTGGATTTGGTTGGAACATGATTGTCGATCTGCTGAATGCTTTGTCAATAAAAAATATTGTATGTATGTAGAAAGTTAGGGCCGAACTTCATAAGAGCCCATAATTTAAATATGTTGGTTTTAACACATATGACTTAAGGGGACCACCTTCCAGAACTGGCCCTGAAGAAAGGAGTCATCTAACTCTCTACTGTTTCACAGCTACAGAAGATTTCGCTGCCAGTGATCACAGGGGTTATGTCTACTTTCCATGCAATATACGTCAATGTGGATGGATCCTTATTGAAGCAGCTGGAAAGTTACAAAAAAAAAAACTCAATGGTGTAGCCCAATCGGGTTGTACATCCAAACCGTCCTTGAGTTCAGAACTTGCGATCTATAGCCACGACACAAGCTTTTTCGTCACTAGAAACTTGAATATGTATGAAACCATATCCATAACATATTCATGAAGATCAAGGGACATGGTAAGATGGTTTTGGGATATTTACTAGCCCTGAAGATCGAAAATGTTTTGGCCATGAAAAGTTGATTTTAGAAGCTCAGTGACTTCGGAGAAAAGTTTCAGTATGTTAAGCTCCATATTTCGAAAAAAAAAATTTTGGCTGATCCCCCTAAAAGTGAGATGGAAATTCTCTTTCCTCCAATTATGAAGGTGTCTTCGAGAAAATTGTAGAAAAAGTTTCTACGAAAAATTTTGTTATATAAACTTTATTTCTATCTGCTATGAAAGTCGAGATATGGGTCGTTATTTATGAACGACCACAAAAAATCAGGTTTTTCAAGATACTTTCGTCAATATATTTTTTAGATTTTTCAAATGTTCTACAAAGATCTTCGTCGCGATAAAAAACATGAACCTTTCGAAGACAGTTTCTTCTTATTTTCAATATTGACGAAGCTATTGACGATTTTTTGATCAAAAATGAGCAATTTGGCATTAACTGCATACATGTAGGGGCAAAACGGGGCAGAATTTCAATTAAGAGATTGAAAGTATAACTCAAGCACTAACGGTTGCATTGCAACATATAGAGTAGAATGGGGCAAGAGTACGCACTTAGTTTTCAATCGATCATGTGGCCCTTATGAAGCACGCTTCTGCATATCAAATCAGTGTCGATGAATCATATACTCTTCCTTTACGTTACCCAGTGGACAAAATATTGAAATTATTGAGATTCGTTTTAGTAGAACCCTTATTGCAAGACGAGTGAAAAACGCACTCTTACCCCACCGGTGGGGTAGAAGTGCGCATCGGGTGGGGTAAGAGTACGCATTTATCCAATCATGTGCTTTAAGTATATATTAACACAACTAAGAGTTAATCACATTTAATTGATGTTTAATGAGCATACATTAGGGAATGTTTAAAGATTACGTAACCCTTAAAGGGGAAGGGCGTCCTAAAAATGTGCACTTTCATACGAAAAACCATTGTTTTTAATATATAAAAAAAACTACAGAGGTAAAAATATATATCAGGTTTCGCGTGGCGTATACAAAGGCATTTTCCGTAAAGAAAGGCCACCATTCACGTAACGTAAAATTTGTCCATTTCATCACTCCTCCCCCCTATCTTACACTATCTGAATGAATCATCTAAAAATTATATGGATCACACATCTCACAACCCCTCCCAGCTAAACGTTGCGTATTTTATGAATGTTTCTTTTGATTAAAAAAAAATTATCATTTAGATGAAATTGTGTTTTCGTACTATGTTTAGGTGTACAACAAGTCCTAATAGAATTTCATTATTTCGCTTCAGTGCTTTGTTCGTTAAGTCCTTTCTAACACCGAATTACTTCAACTTATCCTAAACACTTGTGATAATTTCAAATTCTGTCCCTTTTTTCTTAGTTGTAGATCTTTACGCTTTGGAAGAAGTCTTATTTCGGCCGGAGACACGGGTATGACATCATAACTTGAAGATTCATATGCGTACTCTTGCCCCATCGGTTCCTGCGTACTTTTACCCCACAGTCCCAAAAATGATTCAAGTAATGGTTTTGACTTCTTGGAAAACCAACCGGATTGGTGTTCTGTACCATAAAGTGCTCTATACAATAGGTTATCGAAATGATATAATGTTCACCTGATTGAACGTATATATGGTAATGAAATACTAGTTGCGGAAATCCAATTATTTTTAGCAAAATGTCCAAAAAGTTATCTAACTCCATATCTCCCTTATTGTTTATTCAATTCGTTTACAATTACACATGATAATAGTTGGCCAGAATACCTGTCAAACTGATGCAGTGCTGCTAGTTTATCTTTTTTTATTACTTAAAAAAATCGAAAGCGTACTCTTACCCCACGCGCACTCTTGCCCCACTCTACTCTATGTGACTTAGCTTGCCGTAAGTATATAAAAATGAATTGGTCTGTATTCCGCATACCGTTTTGACTCGAAGTCCGGACACATAAGCACTGCTGAATTTTCAGTTCAATATTTTAAACGGAATTAAGTACTTGACACTGAGTGATAGCACACCCTGTCAAGATCAACTTATCAAATTTGCTGCACTGTACTGAAAATGTACTGAAAATATAATCTAAAACATTGAACATCGCTTGTTTCGAAATCCGGACACAGTATAAGGGATGCTTCAAATACCGGACAATTTTGCTTCGAATTCCCGGACACTTCGAGTTTGGCCTATATTGATTCTCAAAAAGCCAATTTAATCCGTTCAAAAACAACTAGGACACACAACTACACAATTAGTAGACAACTAGACAACTAGTACACAACTAGACAACTAGTATTTCTCGAATAATATAAATCCTTAAGGTAATGTTTCTATACACCTTTGTATGGAAAGCTGGAATCCCCCGGTTGTTCATCCAAAGTTTCTGCCCCGAGATTGACCAGGGCTACCAAAAAACAGCATTTGAAACCAAGCGGGAGAATTTAACTGCATTATGCAACATTGGGAATCTAATAATTTCATACTATCTCCCTTTTCAACTTTTTCAAGGTATAACGCTTTTTCGACATTTGACGTGTCTGTGGGTAATGTAATATTTTCTTCTCAAATTCAACGTTAAGATATACTTCGAAATATAGACTTTAGTGATATTTATGTGTCTTTTGAAATCCGTTTCATTTTGCTATTGGAAATCAAGGATTGAAAGGAGCGATTAAAATATTGAATTAATGTGGATTGATAAATCCGGGCGTGTCCAAGAAATGTTGAGTTTTTTTTTTTCATTTGACGGGTGTCGGTTAACGAACTTGTTTTTTTGCCTTTCTCGTACAACTAAGTTGTACCGAAAGGCTATCATTTCACTCCGAAAACGAACTTTTTATAGAAGCCTCTGAGACCCATAGTATTATATACCAATCGACTCAGCTCGATGAGCTGAGCACATGTCTGTCTGTCCGTGTGTATGTATGTGTGTATGTGTGTATGTATGTGTGTGCACAGAAGCTTTAAAAAACATTAGACAACTTTTCGCATAGTAATCCTCAACCGATTTTCTCGCAACAAGTTTCATTCGACAGGGGACAAAGCCTTGTTGATCACTATTGAATTTTATAACGATCGGTCATTGCGTTTCAAAGTTATGAAGAAAATGGTACATCAGACCATATAAACCCCATATAAGGTTGGTGTCTTAACTAAATGCGAGAAAGGCACCACCAACGCTAGGTGGATTAATCTGGGGTTTTTTTCTACAAAAATGTGAATGGTTAAAAAAATACTTTTGACAACCTTTCACCAGAAACTGATAGCAAGTTTTGTTACTTGTGTGCAATTAATAAAGTGATACCATTTACAATATGTGTATAAGTCTAGACCAACATTTGAAAAGGGCGTAACAGCCAAAATTTATTCCTGCGGATTCCTTATCTACATACATAGCTATATACATAGACAAAATATTGGAGAGATCAAATTTTGGCTGTTACGCCCTTTTCAAATGTTGGTCTAGAAGTATGCTTGGTCATTACGAATCATTTGATTTCAATTAACTTAACTGGTAAACAGTTATTTTACATCATTTCAGCATGTCCGGAAATCGAAGCAATTGTAAAACCTTGCCTCGAAGTCCGGACATACAGAAAATGTAATAAAAATTATAAAGCTATGAATTCCCAAGCAATTTCTCTAATTCATGACAAAGAGTGCTATCATACTATATTAATAAATTACTAATACCCCTTGCAAATGATAGAATATAGAAAATATGAGCTTAGTTTTACTAATGTTGAGTCTTAAGCTGCATTCTAAGATAAACGAAATTCACCGTTTATTATGACACACCTTCAACTTTCACCTCTAATTTTCAAGTTTTACCACAGATCACGGATAACTTACATTTCTTAAAATGGTTTCAAGTCTAAGAATCGTTCTCTGCACTGATAACCCAAGAAATACTTGTTGAGATGGTGAATAAAGTCAAATAACAATTGAAATGTCCGGCTTTCGAAGCGTCCGGCAATTCGAAGCAAAACGGTAACTAAGAAACGGCTGAGTTCAAATTTCTTCATCGTAATTTCCGATGGGTTTACATAATATTTTCTTATGTAAAAGTCACGACCTAAACCGAAAAAATATGAAAAATTCAAATTAGAATTTGTATTGGTATTTTGTATGGGCAGATCACAAAATGCATTCTCGCCTACTGTGAGGACAACGTCTGACGGATCATCTAGTTCATGATAATAATAACCCTTACGCCAGACCTATGTCTTGTCTTAATGTCCAAATTTTAAAAAAGATTATCGAATCGACGGATATTTTACAGAGAAATATCAATATATCGGGATATTGGTATTTCCAGAGAATTCTAAATGAAAAGAAATAATCTAAAAATTTTGGAACACTTTTCTGTTAACCTGTTTTGCAATATTGTAATGGTTTAGATGTAGCAAACCGACTTTTTATTATTCCGGGATATTTCGAGAAGTAAATAGGTAAAACAAGTACCTTCGAATTGTTTACATAAAATTATATTTAAGCTTATGATGTTTGAGGCGTCATTAACCATAGCTTCCATTCAATAAAGAATACTGATTTACCCGATACCGCAGTTCCTCTCATCAACCTTCCTGGCTGAATGGTGATTTCTAAAATATGTAATTCAATTTGCCCAAATACACTGGTGTCGCTTTTTACGTGACTTTTTGATGATTTTTTTAATTTATGAGTTGTTTCTTCCCGCGGATTTTGAAATTCATGTCAGTTCTGTATAACATCCATGCATAATCATTTAGAAAATTTTGTATTAGGCTAAATCATAGGTCTGGCGTAAGTGTAAAGACTAATGATGACCCTTCAGACGTTGTCCTGCACAGTAGGTGAGAATGCGTGTTGTGATCTACCTTTTTAAAATGTCCATACAAATGTTATTTTCAATTTTACATATTTTTTCTAATTTTAGTCGAGATTTTTACATAAGAAAATATTCCGTAAATCCGTCGGACATGTTGATAAACAAATTTGCTGAAGAAATGAAGAAAGTCTATCCAGCCGTTTCTTAGTTATGCACAATACAGAGCAATTCATTTTTATATATAACAACAAGAAGAAGAAAAAGATGTTCATACGGCACTTATGTCAAACTATGTCACATATATGTTGCAATGCAACCATTAGTGCATGAGTTATACTTTCCATTACCTAAATATAATTCTGTCCCATTTTGACCCTGCATGTATGCAGTTAATGTCAAAATGCTCATTTTTCAATCGAAAATCGTCAGTAACTTCGTCAATATTGAAAATAAGAAGAAACTGTCTTCAAAAGGCTCATGTTTTTTATCGCGACGGAGATCTTTGTAGAACATTTGAAAAATCTAAAAAATATATTGACGAAATTATCGTGTAAAACCTGATTTTTGGTGGTCGTTCATAAATAACGACCAATATCTCGTCTTCTATAACAGATAGAAATAAAGTTTATATAGCAAAATTTTTCGTAGAAACTTTTTGTACAACTTTCTAGAAGACACCAATGACGTATCTTCATAATTGTAGGAAAGAGAATTTTCATCTCACTTTTAGTCAAAATTTTTTTTTCTAAAATATGGAGCTTAACATACTGAAACTTTTCTCCGAAGTCACTGAGACTCGAAAATCAACTTTTAATGGCCAAAACATTTTCGATCACAAAGTCCTGGGTTAGAAAACACTGTGCACCGTAAGCATTTAAAAGGCTTTACGTGCAACTATTACGCCGTCACAGCTCAAGCATACTTTATACTAGCTCTATAAATATAGTGCTAATGGTTACTTGGCTTTTATCATATAATCATATACTAGCTGATCAGACCCTGACTTACCCGGGTTGGGCAATTGACAAAGCTTGATGTTGACAATGTTGACAGTCCACAATGCACCAGCATAATATATTTTCATGGTTTTCAAATAATCCCACAGAAAATGTATATCTTTCCATTAGCATAAACATAGCAAGGACGAATCGATTAGTGAGGGAATCTTGCAAATAGGTCCATCCGTTCATGAGTTATATTGCCTCAAAGGAAATGTAATCTCATTTTTGTTTCCAATTTCGTTCATTTGGTAGGCTCAGGCGTGTATAACACTTTACGCAGCCATGATTCTTTGTGATATGTACAATCAATATCGTTTTATTATGAAGTTAGTAACAGAGGGGTTGAAACCAACGTACTCGTCGTGACACACACATAGGAAAAAATATATTAATATGCCGCGATGGAATTTCTAAAGACGTACACAATAATTCTATGCAAAAACAGATTTTACGTATTTCTACGTCAAATCGATGGGTTTGTACATCGCCGAACGTAAAATATAATCGGCGAAATTTTTTTCATGCGCGGCGCTGAACCAGCATAAAATTGCCTCTTTACTTATGTGTTTTGTTACATTCGAAAGGCTGCACATCATTATAGCTTAGAAACAAACAGAATATTACATTGAAATCTATGTAATATTACGAAACCAAATCAGAACTGCCATATCAGTCAAGCATTTGGTTTGATTTTGATTGCTTGCATTTCGTTCCGATTGGCGCTCTTTGCAAGAAAAGAATTTTGTGGCAGCGTAAAATCTTTTTAATGACTATTTGAGCTGTAGCTATCTCACGGACACTCGATCGACAGCACTCGATTTTTTGTCATCAAGGAGAATACATTCGGAACAAAGGAAACCAGCAGGTAAGATTATTCCGAATACTCGAAAGCCCCAGCACATTTTCAAACTGTTGTTCGTTATTTGTTGCAGAACAAATCCGGCGGAATCGTTTGCGATATGTCTTATGGAGTAGATTTTTCTGCGCCGTTTTAAAAAAACGAGTGATTCCAGTGCAAGTTTTCCTACACCTGTGCAAGCGGTGCGAGTAACAGAGAACAGGTAACACTCTACAGGGTACAAATATTAGAACTGATCTGGAAAATATTTGCTAGGTATACTTGTTTTTGCCCAATTTGCTTTTTGTTTTGTGGCTGAAGAATTACCCTGTGCAATCCTAGGTTGAAAAAAGTGTGTACCTTAACATAGATGATTTTTACTTACTTATGAATCCTGTACACCTCCGGTGGTGCAAAGGGCCGACTTGAAAGATCTCCATCCTGAGCGTTGCCCGGCTATCGCTTTAAGGTCACTCCTGACGGAATCCAAATTTAAAAGTGCTCGCGTTTTCGATTCACTCGATTCAGAGGCGGCGCACAACTGTCATTTTTGTTGATTTAGCTTTGCTGCGTCGCAGCATGCGTGAAATAATAAAAATGACAGTTGTGCGTTTCTTCTGTATCGAGAGGTGTGCCCCCGAAAACGCGAGCAGTTTTAAACTTGGATTCCGTCAGGAGTGACCTTAACCTGTTGCCAGGTTAGATTTCGGTCGACTTCTTTTATTTCTTTATTGAGGCTTTGCCGCCATGAGCCTCTGGGTCTGCCTCTGCTGCGATGTCCCGCTGGGTTCCAGTCTAATGCTTGTTTACAGATTTCGTTCCCGCCCCTGCGTAGAGTGTGGCCGACCCAGCCCCACTTCCGCTCCCGAATTTCTGTTGCTATCGGCCTCTGGTGACAACGACGTTGGAGCTCGTTGTTTGAGATCCAGTTGTGAGGCCACCAGACCCGAATTATATATCGCAGGCTTCTGTTAATGAACACCTGCAGCCATTGAGTGTTCTCCACTGATACACACCATGTTTCGCTAGCGTATAACAGCACAGATTTCACGCTAGAGTTGAAAATTCGTATTTTGGTGCGTTCACTTATCTGCCTGTTTTTCCAGATATTTCTTAAACTCGCAAAGGCAGCCCTTGCTTTCTTTATCCGTGCGCCTATGTCGATCTAGGTACCGCCATCTGACGCCATTTGGCTACCAAGATATTGGAAACTTTCAACATTCTCCACAAGACCACTGCGACGAAAAGGGACTAGCGATTGGAAACTCGGTTCGTGGAACTGCAAATCTCTCAACTTCATCAGGAGCACACGCATACTCGCCGATGTGCTCAAGGACCGTGGATTCGGCATCGTAGCGCTGCAGGAGGTTTGTTGGAAGGGATCAATGGTGCGAACGTTTAGAGGTAATCATACCATCTACCAGAGCTGCGGCAACACACACGAGCTGGGAACAGCTTTCATAGTGATTGGCGATATGCAAAGGCGCGTGTTCGGGTGGTGGCCGATCAATGAAAGAATGTGCAAGTTGAGGATCAAAGGCCGGTTCTTCAACTTCAGCATAATCAACGTCCATAGCCCACACTCCGGAAGCACTGATGATGATAAGGACGCATTCTACGCGCAGCTGGAACGTGAGTACGACAGCTGCCCAAGCCACGACGTCAAAATCATCATAGGAGATTTGAACGCTCAGGTTGGCCAAGAGGAGGAGTATAGAACGACTATTGGGAAGTTCAGCGCTCACCGGCTGACGAACGAAAACGGCCTACGACTAATTGATTTCGCCGCCTCCAAGAATATGGCCATTCGCAGCACCTACTTCCAACACAGCCTCCCGTATCGGTACACCTGGAGATCACCACTGCAGACAGAATCACAAATCGACCACGTTCTGATTGATGGATGGCACTTCTCCGACATTATCGACGTCAGGACATATCGTGGCGCTAACATCGACTCTGACCACTATCTGGTAAAGGTTAAACTGCGCCCAAAACTATCCGTCATCAACAATGTTCGGTACCGACGACCGCCGCGGTACGACCTAGAGCGACTGAAGCAACCTTATGTCGCCACTGCATACGCGCAGCATCTTGAGGCAGCGTTGCCGGAAGAGGGTGAGCTCGATGGGGCCCCTCTTGAGGACTGCTGGAATACAGTCAAAGCAGCCATTAACGACGCAGCGGAGAACAACGTCGGGTATATGGGTCGAAGTCGACGGAACGATTGGTTCGACGAAGAGTGCAGACAGATTCTGGAGGAGAAGGACGCAGCGTGGGCGGTCGCGCTGCAGCAAGGTACCCGGCAGAACGTGGAACGTTATAGACGGAAGCGGAGACAACAGACCCGCCTTTTTCAGGAGAAGAAACGCCGCCTGGAAGAAGCGGAGTGCGAGGAGATGGAACAGCTGTGCCGTTCTCAAGATACACGCAAGTTCTATCAGAAGCTCAGCGCATCCCGCAAAGGCTTCGTGCCGCGAGCCGAAATGTGCCGGGATAAGGATGGGAGCATATTGACGGACGAACGTGTGGTGATCGAAAAGTGGAAGCAGAACTACGAGGAACATCTGAATGGCGCTGAGAGTACAGGCAGTGAAAGTCAAGGCAGCGGAGGAGATGACTACGTCAGTTCAGCGGACGATGGAAGCCAACCAGCCCCCACCTTGAGGGAAGTTAAGGATGCCATTCAACAGCTAAAGACCAATAAAGCAGCTGGTAAGGATGGTATCGGAGCTGAGCTCATCAAGATGGGCCCGGAAAAGCTGGCCACTTGCCTGCACAAACTGATAGTCAGAATCTGGGAAACCGAACAGCTACCGGAGGAGTGGAAGGAAGGGGTTATATGCCCCATCTACAAGAAAGGCGACAAACTGGAGTGTGAGAACTTTCGAGCGATCACCATCCTTAATGCCGCCTACAAAGTGATATCCCAGATCATCTTCCGTCGTCTGTCACCATTGGTGAACGAGTTCGTGGGAAGTTATCAAGTCGGCTTCGTTGACGGCCGCTCGACAACGGACCAGATCTTTACTGTACGGCAAATCCTTCAAAAATGCCGTGAATACCAGGTCCCAATGCACCATCTGTTCGTTGATTTCAAGGCGGCATACGACAGTATAGACCGTGTAGAGCTATGGAAAATTATGGACGAGAACAGCTTCCCTGGGAAGCTTACCAGACTGATCAAAGCAACGGTGGATGGTGTGCAAAACTGTGTGAAGATCTCGGGCGACCCCGCCACATCGAACGAATCGCGCCGGGGACTAAGACAAGGTGATGGACTTTCGTGCCTGTTGTTCAACATTGCGCTAGAAGGTGTCATGCGGAGAGCCGGGTGTAACAGCCGGGGTACGATTTTCAACAGATCCAGTCAATTTATTTGCTTCGCGGATGACATGGACATTGTCGGCCGAACATTTGCAAAGGTGGCAGAACTGTACACCCGCCTGAAACGTGAAGCAACAAAAGTTGGACTGGTGGTGAATGCGTCAAAGACAAAGTACATGCTTGTGGGCGGAACCGAGCGCGACAGGACCCGCCTGGGAAGCAGTGTTACGATAGACGGGGATACCTTCGAGGTGGTCGAGGAATTCGTCTACCTCGGATCCTTGCTAACGGCTGATAACAACGTCAGTCGTGAAATACGAAGGCGCATCATCTGTGGAAGTCGGGCCTACTACGGGCTCCAGAAGAAACTGCGGTCGAAAAAGATTTGCCACCGCACCAAATGTGTCATGTACAAGACGCTTATAAGACCGGTTGTCCTCTACGGACATGAAACATGGACAATGCTCGAGGAGGACTTGCAAGCACTCGGAGTATTCGAGAGACGGGTGCTTAGGACCATCTTTGGCGGTGTGCAAGAAGACGGTGTGTGGCGGCGAAGAATGAACCATGAGCTCGCCCAACTCTACGGCGAACCCAGTATCCAGAAGGTAGCTAAAGCCGGAAGAATTTTGATGGGCAGGACATGTTGCAAGAATGCCGGACAGCAACCCTGCAAAGATGGTGTTTGCTTCCGATCCGGCAGGTACGAGACGGCGTGGAGCGCAGCGAGCGAGATGGGCAGACCAGGTGCAGAACGACTTGGCGAGCGTGGGGCGTATCCGAGGATGGAGAGATGCGGCCTCGAACCGTGTATTGTGGCGTCAAATTGTTGATTCAGTGTTATCTGTTTAGATGTTAACTAAATAAATGAATGAACATTCTCCACTGGTTGCCCGGCTACTGTGAAACTAAAAGGAGTCACCGTGTTTACATCCAACGATTTGGTTTTGTTGACGTTGATGACTAAACCTGCTGAAGAGGAGCGCTCGGCAAGGTCGTTGAGCTTACTCTGTATATCAGAGCGCCGTTGCGCGAGGAGTGCAACATCATCCGCCAATTCGAAGTCATTTAGGTGCTCCATGGTTATAGGCTGCCATAACAGCCCGCGGTTTGGTTCACGGTCAATCGCATCTACCAGAATCTCGTCGATTACGATGAGGAACAGTAACGGTGATAGAATACATCCTTGCCTCACACCAGCTACGACCCGGATAGGGTCGGACAAGACCCCATTGTGCAGCACTCTACACGAGAAAGCCTCGTACTGTGCCTCGATGAGGCTGAAGTTTTTTTTAGGAACCCCCTTGCGTCTCAGGGCGCCCCACAAATTCTCGTGATTGAGACGGTCGAAAGCTTTTTCGTAGGCAATGAATACCAAGTAAAGGGACTCTTGGAATTCGTTGACCTGCTCCAGAATTATGCGGAGCGTGACAATATGGTCCACACAGGATCTTCCAGCACGGAATCCGGCTTGCTGCCGCCGGAGAGTCGCATCGATCTTCTCCTGAATCCGGGCTTGGATAATTTTGCACAGAACTTTGAGAACGGTACAAAACAACATGCCTCGCCAGTTATCGCATACAGTCAGGTCACCCTTTTTGGGCACCTTCACTAAGATACCTTGCATCCAGTCGACCGGAAAAGTTGCGGTGTTATTCCCTGTTCTTCGTTCGAAGTGAGCGGTTTGTTTTTTGCTTGCTTCACCGCGCGTAGATTTTTTCCAAGTGCTTTTGCCTAGTAAGGTTTTACACTGTTTTTTTTACACGCGGGCCGTGCCATTCGTGACTGGGGAGCAGCGCACCCTAGCCGAGACCTCCGGTGTGACTGTAAACGGCACATCCGGCCACGTTAGCCGGACCAGAAGCTACATCGCTTCGGAGAATCATCGATAGCAGAAAGTGCGATATCGACAAAGGCCCCCGTCCCCATCGTAGAAGCCAACACAACAACGACAACTGCTTGGTGCACATTTGTGAAGGCCGATGCCGGTGGCAGCTTTAATTGACTGCTACCTACGCATAGCAGTTGGGTAAATATTTCGCCTGTTGTTTTCGGTCTGTCGCATCCCCGTTATCTGAGTGAAAATTGCACTGTGGAACCGTGCGAACATTTGTTCGACAAAAATATTACTCAGCTTATCCCTTTTTTATTAGAATAGTTCAAAACCATCCCAAAATCATTTAATATTTCCCCCTTTTCCCTGGTTTCATTTCTCTTACTATTTTTCGTTATATTTTTTTTCCATTATATTTTTTTTATCGCTATATTTTTTTTCGATATATTTTTTTTCGTTATATTTTTTTTCGTGATATTTTTTTTCTTTCGTTATATTATTACGCTATATTTTTTCGTTATTTTTTTAACCGTAATTTTTTGTTTTTGCTATACTGTTAGCTTTTTCCTATTTTTTTTTTAATTTACTGTTTTTTATCTAACTTTCTAATTTGTTATTACCGTATACAATACACAAGCCAAAAAAGTGAAAATCTAAGTTTATCCGATCTCCAGCTTGTTTTCTTTAATATTTTCCTGCTTGTGTATACGAAATTATTTCCCTTCATTGCGGTGAGTATTCCCCGCAATGGAGTCTGACGACAAAGGCGGGGGTGATAAGCAATTCATAATTTCGGATGATGAGATACCATCTCCAGAATATGAAAATTTTACTTCGCTACCCTCCACTAGTCGGGAACTTAATACTGCATCACCTCCAGCAGGATCTGCTATTGATAAAAAGCATACCACTATCCCCACCACACTTAAGCCCCAAACGCAATACAACGGAACGGCGACGGAAACGGAAAATTTGACAGTTAGTCCATATATTTTCTGTCAAATTTGCCGTTTCCGTCGCCGTTCCGTTGTATTGCGTTTGGGCCTTTACCCCCGATAATATGGAAACTGACCAAGTGTCAACGGCAGGCCCCCGCCTAAAAGTTTACCCTCCCGGATCTAAAGGACCCTTTCTGGTTTTCTTTCGGCCCAAAAGCAAACCGCTAAACAAAAAGACCTGGCAAAATCGTTTCGTGGCATTGTGGAAGTAAATGCACCCAGCCGCAACAAGTTGCGGGTCACCGTTAATGACCGCGAACAGGCAAACAGGATTGCTGCCTACGAGCTCTTTCGATTGGAATATCACGTTTATATTTCAAGTAATGAAGTTGAGATATCAGGAGTGGTCACCGAGCCGTTTCTTACATGCGATGACATCAAGACTGGCACTGGAGGGTTTAAAAATCGAGCGGTCCCAACAGTCCAGATACTTGATGTCAGACAAATGAATTACGTGTCAGAAGATGGCACTAAAAAACCGTCTGATTCGTATCGTGTGACCTTTTCTGGATCAGCACTTCCTGATCATCTTGTTCTCGGGAAACTTCGTTTACCAGTGCACCTCTATGTACCGACAGTGATGCACTGTAGAAGGTGCCATCAGATTGGTCAAACAGAGACCTACTGTTGCAATAAACCACGGTGCAGCAAATGTGGCGAGCAGCATGCTAAGGGTCCTTGCAGTAAATAGCACAAGTGTACTTGCTGCGGCGAAGCTCCTCATGAACTCACTGCGTGTGCTCGGTACATAGAGAGGGAGAAACATCAAATCCGCTCGATAAAGCAGCGGTCAAGGCGATCCTACGCAGAAATGCTTAAAAACATCACCACAGCCGCTTTACCATCAACCCAATTTATCACCAACTCTAATGTCTTCTCTTCCTTGCCCCTAGACGATCAAGGCTCCGACTTTGGGGATGGTGAAGAGTACACTGTTATCGAAACAGGAACAAAGAGAAAACGTGCGAGATCTACACGACAACGCCAACAACGTTCTCAAATTGTTTCTGTCTTCGATCAGAATACTCCATCCTCCCCTGAAAAATTAGCAAGTGGCGGAAAACCCCCAAAAGTCTCTACACCGGGGTTCAAATTTGTTGCTGGCAATTTTCCGCCACTTCCGGGATCATCTAAAACCCCAGCTGTCCCAATTTTTCGCCCAGAAAACCTACAAAAACAAAATAGTCAGCCGGTGCCTCAGCACAATCAAGTTGAGGTATCAGATAAAATGACTCTCTCTGGGATTGTGGATTTCATCTTCAATACATTTGAAATCTCACCCGCGGTAAGAAATGTTATCAACATGGTAATTTCTCTGGTGCAACCCTTATTGAAGCAACTGATCTCAAAATGGCCTGTTCTTGATTCAATCTTATCCCTCGATGGCTAATTTAACCAACGAGGTCGGGGATAAGATTGTGCTTCTGCAGTGGAACTGTAGGAGTATTTCTAAAAATATGGATCCATTCATTTATTTAGTCTACATCTAAACAGATAACACTGAATCAACAATTTGACGTCACAATACACGGTTCAAGGCCACATCTCTCCATCCTCGAATACGCCTCACGCTCGCTAAGTCATTTTGCACCTGGTCTGCCCATCTCGCTCGCTGCGCTCCCCGCCGTCCCGTACCTGCCGGGTCGGAAGCGAACACCATCTTTGCAGGGTTGCTGTCCGGCATTCTTGCAACATGACCTGCCCATCCTACCCTTCCGGCTTTAGCTTCCTTCTAGATACTGGGTTCGCCGTAGAGCTTGGCGAGCTCATGGTTCATTCTTCGCCGCCACACACCGTCTTCTTGCACACCACCAAAGATGGTCCTAAGCACCCGTCTCTCGAATACTCCGAGTGCTTGCAAGTCCTCCTCGAGCATTGTCCATGTTTCATGTTCGTAGAGGACAACCGGTCTTATTAGCGTCTTGAACATGACACATTTAGTGCGGTGGCGAATCTTTTTTATCCGCACTTTCTTCTGTAGCCCGTAGTAGGCCCGACTTCCGCAGATGATGTGCCTTCGTATTTCACGACTAACATTGTTATCAGCCGTTAGCAAGGATCCGAGGTAGACGAATTCCTCGACCACCTTGAAGGTATCCCCGTCTATCGTAACACTGCTTCCCAGGCGGGCCCTGTCGTGCTCGGTTCCGCCCACAAGCATGTACTTTGTCTTTGACGCATTCACCACCAGTCCAACTTTTGTTGCTTCACATTTCAGGCGGGTGTACAGTTCTGCCACCTTTGCAAATGTTCGGCCGACAATGTCCATGTCATCCGCGAAACAAATAAATTGACTGGATCTGTTGAAAATCGTACCCTGGCTGTTATACCCGGCTCTCCGCATGACACCTTCTAGCGCAATGTTGAACAACATGCATTAAAGTACATCACCTTGTAGTCCCCGGCACGATTCGAACGAACTGGAGTGTTCGCCCGAAATCTTCACACAGTTTTGTACACCAACCACCGTTGCTTTGATCAGTCTGGTAAGCTTCCCAGGGAAGCTGTTCTGGTCCATAATTTTCCATAGCTCTACGCGGTCTATACTGTCGTATGCCGCCTTGAAATCAACGAACAGATGGTGCGTTGGGACCTGGTATTCATGGCATTTTTGAAGGATTTGCCGTACAGTAAAGATCTGGTCCGTTGTCGAGCGGCCGTCAACGAAGCCGGCTTGATAACTTCCCACGAACTCGTTCACTAGTGGTGACAGACGACGGAAGATGATCTGGGATATCACTTTGTAGGCGGCATTAAGGATGGTGATCGCTCGAAAGTTCTCACACTCCAGTTTGTCGCCTTTCTTGTAGATGGGGCATATAATCCCTTCCTTCCACCTCTCCGGTAGCTGTTCGGTTTCCCAGATTCTGACTATCAGTTTGTGCAGGCAAGTGGCCAGCTTTTCCGGGCCCATCTTGATGAGCTCAGCTCCGATACCATCCTTACCAGCGGCTTTGTTGGTCTTTAGCTGTTGAATGGCATCCTTAACTTCCTTCAAGGTGGGGGCTGGTTGGCTTCCATCGTCCGCTGAACTGACGTAGTCATCTCCTCCGCTGCCTTGACTTTCACTGCCTGTACAATAGCGCCATTCAAATGTTCCTCGTAGTGCTGCTTCCACCTTTCGATCACCACACGTTCGTCCGTCAAGATGCTCCCATCCTTATCCCGGCACATTTCGGCTCGCGGCACGAAGCCTTTGCGGGATGCGTTGAGCTTCTGATAGAATTTGCGTGTATCTTGAGAACGGCACAGCTGTTCCATCTCCTCGCACTCCGCTTCTTCCAGGCGGCGTTTCTTCTCCTGAAAAAGGCGGGTCTGCTGTCTCCGCTTCCGTCTATAATGTTCCACGTTCTGCCGGGTACCTTGCTGCAGCGCGACCGCCCGCGCTGCGTCCTTCTCCTCCAGAATCTGTCTGCACTCTTCGTCGAACCAATCGTTCCATCGACTTCGACCCATATACCCGACGTTGTTCTCCGCTGCGTCGTTAATGGCTACTTTGACTGTATTCCAGCAGTCCTCAAGAGGGGCCCCATCGAGCTCACCCTCTTCCGGCAACGCTGCCTCGAGATGCTGCGCGTATGCAGTGGCGACATCACGTTGCTTCAGTCGCTCTAGGTCGTACCGCGGCGGTCGTCGGTACCGAACATTGTTGATGACGGATAGTTTTGGGCGCAGTTTAACCTTCACCAGATAGTGGTCAGAGTCGATGTTAGCGCCACGATATGTCCTGACGTCGATAATGTCGGAGAAGTGCCGTCCATCAATCAGAACGTGGTCGATTTGTGATTCTGTCTGCAGTGGTGATCTCCAGGTGTACCGATACGGGAGGCTGTGTTGGAAGTGTGCGAATGGCCATATTCTTGGAGGCGGCGAAATCAATAAGTCGTAGGCCGTTTTCGTTCGTCAGCCGGTGAGCGCTGAACTTCCCAATAGTCGGTCTAAACTCCTCCTCTTGGCCAACCTGAGCGTTCAAATCTCCTATGATGATTTTGACGTCGTGGCTTGGGCAGCTGTCGTACTCACGTTCCAGCTGCGCGTAGAATGCGTCCTTATCATCATCAGTGCTTCCGGAGTGTGGGCTATGGACGTTGATTATGCTGAAGTTGAAGAACCGGCCTTTGATCCTCAACCTGCACATTCTTTCATTGATCGACCACCACCCGATCACGCGCCTTTGCATATCGCCCATCACTATGAAAGCTGTTCCCAGCTCGTGTGTGTTGCCGAAGCTCTGGTAGATGGTATGATTACATCTAAACGTTCACACCATTGATCCCTTCCAACAAACCTCCTGCAGCGCTACGATGCCGAATCCACGGTCCTTGAGCACATCGGCGAGTATGCGTGTGCTCCCGATGAAGTTGAGAGATTTGCAGTTCCACGAACCGAGTTTCCAATCGCTAATCCCTTTTCGTCGCAGTGGTCTTCGCCGATGGCTCCGGTCTGTACTCTCTTGTTGATTGTTCGTTGCTTATGATTTTTAAAGGCTGGCTTGCAGGGCCTGACACCAAACCCCCTAAATTTCCGGAGGACCATGGTGCACAGTTTCACTTAGAGTCCCTCGCTGGCACTCGGACGATGATCAGCCGCCCCTAACATGGAGAACAGACGCTGTTGTGAGCCGATCCTGATATGGAGAACAGACGCTCAATATGATTTGCACCTCCGAAGAGGAGCAAACCCCCCCTGCCCTGTCAGCATACAACCATAGTTCCCACCGGGGTTGGTTACCCGATCTTCCCTAAGGTTGCTCGTATCCCGGCCAGCACCGCGGGGAGGTAGGGATAGGAGTTGCTGGGTAAGAGGCTAAGGACCGCGAGATGGGGTCTATTTTATTCCTTCAGGTACGCGAAGTACCAATGGTACGCTTTACCCAGCATTTGCCGTGCCATGATGGCTATGTATGTAGGCAAGGAATCCGAAGGAATAAATTTTGGCTGTTACGCTTTTTTCAAATGTTGGTCTAGAAATAGTGTTAGTAATGCCCACAAAACTATTACATAACTAGTTTTTAGATCGATGGATACCTGGTTATCATGTTACGATAATCTGTTGTTGATTTGTCGAATTTTATTAATATTTATATAACGGTTCTGGTTTTTCGTAGCAACGAGCAATGCACGCAAAAAAGGGGCCAAGCCTTCAGTTGATTTGCCTTACATAGTTGGTAAGAGCCGTAATGTAGCCAATTATTTTGAATGAACGATTGAATCGTTTCATCGTCATCGCTGAGCTATTTCATTTTACCCAATGGTACCCCCTGTGTATAAAAAGAGTCGTGTCTTGCACGCGTACGTCATTTTTGTTTGACATTTCACGGTGAGTGGCTGGATCGTGGACCGTGGACCGCGTGGTAGCGGTCTGGAAATAACGGTTCGGCTCGGTGGCGTTCGGTGGTGTGTGTGGTGGTCGTGGCAGCAGCAGGAGCGCGTCTTACGGTTGAGATTTCACGGATCGTGAACCATCTGGCGTCCGTAGCAACGAATCATCGGACAGCGGTCTTGGTACAATTAAAATTAATCGGTTCTTTGTTAGGACCACCGTTATACACAGTAGCGAATTTGTTTTACCGAGAATGTTCACTCGTCGTCAGTCAGAACATCACTTAAGTGAAATCGTTGCTCACATGCTGTTAGCACAGACAAACAGACATAACAGTGTTACCGAACGGTAACTGTTTGACAAGTTTTGTGGGGTCGTAGGAAAAAAAAATTATTATATTAGCTATTAACGACCAATTTAAAAATCGTTCGCTTGGCTGCGGCGACGTGGGTTACCAAACACTGGATACAAAGCGGAACCGTGGTAGCAGGGTGGGCGGAGGTAGCGAGTGAGAACCGGGTGGAGAATGGGTTTCTCCTACAGCTAGTAGTTGGACTGGTGGGAGGTAGAAAATGTGAAGCAGAGTGTTCGTGAGCAGTGTCGAGAGTACGGACGTCTTTTTGATAAAGATAATTGGATTCTGGAAATCCACGCGGAAAACCCCAAAAACTATTTTCGGAGACTTTGCTCCGGGTGCACAAAGCCGCGGTTCATCGGGAAAGGTAGTTACGCCACACCCCAAGAAACCACCGTAGACCATTTCGATCGGTTTCCTCGTCATCGGCGCCGCTCGGCAGTTCGCCATTCCGCTGTCGCAAAAGTTTTTGCCAGCTATCGCCGTTATCCGAATCGGTCATCGAGCCGCCATTCTGCCGCAGCAAAGTAAATTCCTGCAAGCCATCGTGGTTCTTCGGCCAGCCACCAACCAACCGTCAACGTGCCGCCATTCAGCGGCTCGTAAGCTCACTCCTGTCCGCCCACGTTACTTCACGCCATCACTACCCTTCGTTCGGCCATCAATTGGCCGCCGTTCAGCCGTCGTCAAACCCGTTCTGACCCGCCACTGCCGATTTGCGCTACGGCCTTCTCAGTTATCCGTGTCAGGTGAAGACACCATCCGGCCGTCATCGAGCCCCGATTCCGCGACTACGAAGCTGCCAACCGCAAGCCATCGCCGTTCTCCGACAAGCCACTAGCCAACCGTTAACGTGCCGCCATTCAACGGCTACCAAGCTCCCTCCTGCCCGCCCACGCTACTTCACGCCGTCATTATACCTCGATCGGCCACAAATTGGCCGCCGTTCAGCCGTCGTGAAATCCGTTCTGGCGTGCCACGGTCAGTTGAAGACACCATCCGGCCGTCGTCAAGCCGCCATTCAGACGCCACCAAATCTACCGGTCCGCGGAGTCGCCCTGTCACCGACCCCTGGACTGACCGCTGCACATTACCACCGCCCGTAGCCCGCGAATAAACAACCTAAAAGGTAACGCAATATTTTTTTATTTAGGACCACCCCACCGAAAACTCTCCCTTCTAAGCAACGCCCTGGGACCCGGGAGAAAAGAGGTCTTGTGTGCCCACCCCGGAAGCTGCCGTTGGCTCTAGACCAGCAGCTTGGGGCTTAGGCACGTCCCCTTCTGGGACGTAGCAGGACTCCCGGGGTCAAATATAGTTTCAACAGCTTGTACATTTTTCAAAAAATCCATCGCCCAACTCCTCTACTACCATTTTGCGAGCATGTTACACGAAACAATGTTTCGTAAGACATTAGTGATAGTCCGTGTTGGGGATGCATGTTAGTGACTGGGAAGGGGCATTTAGAGGAATTATTGCCAGAGTGGCAGCCGTTGACGGGTAGTTAGCATTAGCATTAGCATTAAGCAGTTCGCACAAATTCGTAGGTGGTACAAGCCAAGACTATTGTATGAGAGTAGCATCACTTTCATCCGTTACCACAGATATTGATTTGGGACTAATCGCTATCTCTTAGATGGAAGCAATGCACTCTCCAATAGTCGAGATCTGTCCTGGCCACGTCCTTGCGAATGCTGAGGAAGAGGAAGGACGGTTAGTTGGACACCTACTTAAGAAAGATGCAGAGAACTCTACGACCTCTCATAGGTGCCACGGGAAGTTTTGGATTTGTTAGTGTTGAAGGTTCATAACAGTAGGAATTGTTTTGGTAGAACGTGAAACACAGAAAGAACTAAGATAGAAATACAAAGTAGGAAAGGGACGAGCCTGGAATTGAACCCATGACCTCCTGCTTATAAGGCAGAAGCGGTAGCCATTAGACCACCGAGCTCGTCTGTATAGCAGCCGTTGACGGGTAGTTGCTGCAGAAAATTATTCACATATATAGTAAATAAGCGGAAAATCATTGAGTGGCTGTCGTCGGTTACAGCAGAATTGTGCAACTGCAATTTCCTCTTATTTTCACTCCCTGTCGACAAAACCTGTTCTACTAAACATTTTAAACAAATTCTATTGAACGCTGCCGAAGCTGATGACAACCGGACGATGATTTCAAGCAAAACCGCAAACGCGCGCGTGAGAGCAGCTGTTTTAATTGACTTGAGACGATATCTGCGCCAGTAGCGGTCCAAGTAACATCTGTATAGTCGTCGGTGGTGATTGAGAAAAATGTTTATGCTGAGAACAGATTAGGTATGATAATTTTTGGTTGAAATTCGCGATTGTGTCATGTATACAACCTAATGTTCATATGATATTACGATTCTAATTGCACTAAGAGGTTTTACATACGTAGTTTACGTCGAGCGGTCGTGGCTTTTGTACACAACCCCTCTATTTTTTTCTCCAAACGTAATAATAATCTTTTTAGCTTATTCGTAATATACGATCCTGCTTGTAAAACATTAATTTGATGAAATTACTGTACTAGAAGGTTGTGTCAAAGTGCAATTACCTGAGGAATATTTTTCATAGAGATTTACTTTAACGACGCTACTGAAAAAGTCTTACATGAGAAGGATAGATTGGATAATTTTATTTCGACAACGCTGAATCGGTTGAAAAAAAAATACTTCCAGGACAACACGCTAATCAATTCATTACGATAAGTGCGGTGACGTGGAACCAATTTTCTCCGGCACTAAGTCTTGTTTATTGACCGTGAAATGGCTCTCCGCCAAGCGATGCCTAATTGTCTGCAAGCTGCCAAACCAAACTAAATCAGGACGATTACTACAATTGATAGCGAAAGAACCTTTTCTACGTAACTATAGCTCACTTTCACGGAACTATTTGATTCCGAGCAGCAGCCAATTATCCATTTTCTTGTTATCTCTATCCACCGCTTACTCGACTCCATTGGAATGCCACTAAATCAGGGAATCTTTACCGTCAACTGAACCGTCGCACCGCCCAGTTTGCCATCCGAATTTTGATGAGGCGCGGGGGTGAAGATGTTTTGGACACCCAACTGGTTTCCAATTCGGTCGTTAGCCAATGTCAATTACAATCGTTTTGTTCATTTAATATTTCAACCAGAGCATCTCGTTGGTTGTCCTCAAGTGGTCCACACCACATAACCAACGAACATTTTCGGGTTTCTGGGAAATGAAGGAACGGTTCCCGCACCCCAAGTGGAATGAAAATGTGTCCGACCAGTGCAGAAGCGATGGATATGTAGCAATGGGTCAGAAAGTGGCCAATCCATTTTGATGGTGCTGTCGATGCGCTACACTGACTGCTCGGCTACTCCAACTGCATTAAGTCGGGCACGACGAACGCGGTTCACGGTTGATTGCCAGTAATTTTTTGGCTTGGTCTTTTTCAGCTGCCGATGACGTTCCGACGATTGGTTTGTATCGTCGATGGCTTGGCTAATGTTTTCTTGTGGTTCATGGTCTATTTACTCGTTGTGTGGGTATTGTGCTTTACGGTTTTCACCATGAACACTGGACGTACTAATTACATTGAACAGTTGATTTTTATGAGAAATGGGTTATTAAACATTTTATATCAATGAGAGTTTGCAGTCTTCCTTGCATATAGGATCGGATTTATCCGGTTGAGGTACTATGTTGGGGCCTCTGAATGTTGCTAAATATGTAAATGACTAGTGAAACAGGTTAGTTTGGTAGATAAACATGGTTTTGGGCGACCCGGTGCCATGCCACTGCCGATTCTTTTCTAAATATGATCCTGCCAAGTGTTGAAGCGAGTGAGAAGATTGTTCGAGTTTGCATTTTGTTCCTTATAACCGACGGATCTATGTAGATTGACCACTTGCACAGTTAAACTCTATTATAGAATTCCGCTTGATGTAATGAAGCTATATTTAGGTTTTCATTCGATTTGGAGAACGTTTGAAACAAGTCCCTCCGGCAATTCCTCAGGAACTTCCTCAAACAAATCCTCCGGAAGTTCCTCCAGGAATTCCTTCGGAAGCTCCTGAAGGTATTCCTACGGAAGTTCCTCCGGAAGTGCCTCCGGTTATTCCTCAGGAAGTACTTGCAACAATTCCTCAGGAAGTTCAGCCGAAAGTTCCTCCAGGAATTCCTCCGGAAGTTCCTCCAGAAATTCTTCCAGAAGTTCCTCCAGGAATTCCTCCGATTTCTCCAGGAATTCCTCCGATTTCTCCAGGAATTCCTCCAGAAGTTCCTCCAGGAATTCCTCCGGAAGTTCCTCCAGGAATTCCTCCGGAAGTTCCTCCAGGAATTCCTCCGGAAGTTCCTCCAGGAATTCCTCCGGAAGTTCCTCCAGGTATTTCTCCGGAAGTTCCTCCAGGAATTCCTCCGGAAGTTCCTCCAGGAATTCCTCCGGAAGTTCCTCCAGGAATTCCTCCGGAAGTTCGTCCAGGAATTCCTCCGGAAGTTCGTCCAGGAATTCCTCCGGAAGTTCGTGCAGGAATTCCTCCGGAAGTTCGTGCAGGAATTCCTCCGGAAGTTCGTGCAGGAATTCCTCCGGAAGTTCCTCCAGGAATTCCTCCGGAAGTTCCTCCAGGAATTCCTCCGGAAGTTCGTCCAGCAATACCTCCGAAAGTCCCTCCAGGAATTCCTCCGGAAGTTCCTCCAGGAATTCCTCCGGAAGTTCCTCCAGGAATTCCTCCGGAAGTTCCTCCAGGAATTCCTCCGGAAGTTCCTCCAGGAATTCCTCCGGAAGTTCCTCCAGGAATTCCTCCGGAAGTTCCTCCAGGAATTCCTCCGGAAGTTCCTCCAGGAATTCCTCCGGAAGTTCCTCCAGGAATTCCTCCGGAAGTTCCTCCAGGAATTCCTCCGGAAGTTCCTCCAGGAATTCCTCCGGAAGTTCCTCCAGGAATTCCTCCGGAAGTTCCTCCAGGAATTCCTCCGGAAGTTCCTCCAGGAATTCCTCCGGAAGTTCCTCCAGGAATTCCTCCGGAAGTTCCTCCAGGAATTCCTCCGGAAGTTCCTCCAGGAATTCCTCCGGAAGTTCCTCCAGGAATTCCTCCGGAAGTTCCTCCAGGAATTCCTCCGGAAGTTCCTCCAGGAATTCCTCCGGAAGTTCCTCCAGGAATTCCTCCGGAAGTTCCTCCAGGAATTCCTCCGGAAGTTCCTCCAGGAATTCCTCCGGAAGTTCCTCCAGGAATTCCTCCGGAAGTTCCTCCAGGAATTCCTCCGGAAGTTCCTCCAGGAATTCCTCCGGAAGTTCCTCCAGGAATTCCTCCGGAAGTTCCTCCAGGAATTCCTCCGGAAGTTCCTCCAGGAATTCCTCCGGAAGTTCCTCCAGGAATTCCTCCGGAAGTTCCTCCAGGAATTCCTCCGGAAGTTCCTCCAGGAATTCCTCCGGAAGTTCCTCCAGGAATTCCTCCGGAAGTTCCTCCAGGAATTCCTCCGGAAGTTCCTCCAGGAATTACTCCGGAAGTTCCTCCAGGAATTCTTTCGAAAGTTCCTCCAGGAAGTTCCTCCAGGAATTCCTCCGGAAGTTCCTCCAGGAATTCCTCCGGAAGTTCCTCCAGGAATTCCTCCGGAAGTTCCTCCAGGAATTCCTCCGGAAGTTCCTCCAGGAATTCCTCCAGAAGTTCCTCCAGGAATTCCTCCGGAAGTTCCTCCGGAAGTTCCTCCAGGAATTCCTCCGGAAGTTCCTCCAGGAATTCCTCCGGAAGTTCCTCCAGGAATTCCTCCGGAAGTTCCTCCAGGAATTCCTCCGGAAGTTCCTCCAGGAATTCCTCCGGAAGTTCCTCCAGAATTCCTCCAGAAGTTCCTCCAGAATTCCTCCGGAAGTTCCTCCAGGAATTCCTCCGGAAGTTCCTCCAGGAATTCCTCCGAAGTTCCTCCAGGAATTCCTCCGAAGTTCCTCCAGGAATTCCTCCGGAAGTTCCTCCAGGAATTCCTCCGAAGTTCCTCCAGGAACTCCTCCGGAAGTTCCTCCAGGAATTCCTCCGGAAGTTCCTCCAGGAATTCCTCCGAAGTTCCTCCAGGAATTCCTCCGGAAGTTCCTCCAGGAATTCCTCCGGAAGTTCCTCCAGGAATTCCTCCGGAAGTTCCTCCAGGAATTCCTCCGGAAGTTCCTCCAGGAATTCCTCCGGAAGTTCCTCCAGGAATTCCTCCGGAAGTTCCTCCAGGAATTCCTCCGGAAGTTCCTCCAGGAATTCCTCCGGAAGTTCCTCCAGGAATTCCTCCGGAAGTTCCTCCAGGAATTGCTCCGGAAGTTCCTCCAGGAATTTCTCCGGAAGTTCCTCCAGGAATTTCTCCGGAAGTTCCTCCAGGAATTCCTCCGGAAGTTCCTCCAGGAATTCCTCCGGAAGTTCCTCCAGGAATTCTTCCGGAAGTTCCTCCGGAAGTTCCTCCAGGAATTCTTACGGAAGTTCCTCCAGGAATTCCTCCATGTGTCATTTACGCCAACTGCGACAGAATTGCGTAGCCTGTGTTTCGGAGAACAATAACTGTTATGCCAAAAGACCATTATGCCAAATTATATTATACCAAACGACTTTATTTCGAAAGAGCTAGGTAAATGTTTAAGTTTAAAGAAGGCAAAACTATGTATTTTGATTGCAAAACTATGTATTTTTGGCCAAATGGTCTGTTCGGCCTAATGGTTTGCTCGGCCAAATGGTCTGTTCGGTCAAATGGTAAATTTGGCCAAACAACTTTCGGCCTAGTGGCATTCGGCCGAACGGTATTCGGCCAAACGGCCCTTCCCCACATCAACTTTGTCATAGTATTCATTGGAAAATCAATGTTTCAATGACAGGATCAGCGTCTTCGATCACATGTCATACAAACTGACTTCCTAACACCTAGCACTAGACATCGGAAAGAACATTCATACAATACCCAGTAGATTAGTGTAGATTTTTGTATTATACTAAAAGTTTTCTCCTTACCAGGGCCGGAAGCGAACCTATATTCCAAGCATATTCGTCTAGACGACTGACATCATTTATCGCATAGCCATGGAGCCGACAAATGCCAAATGATATTACAAGACTTCCAAACCAACCACCTTAAAGCCAAGTCATCCAGCCTTGACGCATTCTGAATGTATTATTTCTTGGAATTTGGATAACACCGATTTCGCTTCAAACGCAATTTCGCAGATGCAATTTTCGGTTTTAAGTCATGTTGATCGCTAATAGTTGTATGAGATAACAACGCCTCTAGCATTCTAATACTTCTGACTCTACTGTATGAATGCATCGGAAATATGAATTGGCACAGTATTTGCAATGATTTTTGAATATTGGAAAATAGTTTTGATTAGTAAGATGGAGTACTCACTTTATCCTAGTATAGATACCAATAATATGGACTACGGTATATCCTGTTTATATTAAAACAGCCAACTCCAGTCCAGGCTGTATTGGCTGCTACTTTAATAATAATACTACTACGAACCAACAGATTTCCAAGGACCTGATTAGATGGTAATATGTGCTCTAAAATATTTCTCGTTCTGTTAACTTTCATGTTCATATAAGGAAAATGTGATACACGGATGTGAAAGTGAATTTTTATTTTACTCAAAACAATAATTTATTATAAATTCCGCAGTTTAATCATAGTTCGAAATTAAAATCACACAACACTATCGACTTCAACAGTGGTAGCACTATCAGCAGCAACTCTATCGGTGGCTTCCTGTTCCAGAGCAAGAGCAGCCCGCTCAGTTTCGGCCTTCTGTAGAACAACGCACCGTCTGTGCAGACCAGCGAATGGTCCCACCGCGCCCGGGTAGGCCTCGTCACATGCGGCATTTCCCTGCTCGAGAGCGACCAGCAGATCGTCGTAGCGTGCCTGGAGGTCAGCCGGAAGGTTTGCCACCGCCAGCCGTTCCAACACTCCTGACGGTTTGGGGCGGAAGTTTCCTACTGGAGCAGCTGCGCCAGCAGCGGAAGAAGCTCCAGGTAGGGTCCGGGTGAACGGAAGCGGATAAGGGAAAACCGAAGCTGGGGGTCCGAAAAGCGGTAGATTCGCCGGCGGTCCGAATAGGGGGAATGACGGGAATGCAGCCGGCCATCCTGGTTGTTGGGCTTGTTGTCCGAATGGACCGAAAGGTCCAAATGGTCCAAACACAGATCCTTGAGCAACTCCAATCACGAAAAGGGTAGCAAAAACCGTTAACTTATTCATAATTACCAAAGAAAATTTACAAACTGTTC
Source organism: Armigeres subalbatus (assembly GCF_024139115.2). Taxonomy (NCBI): domain Eukaryota; kingdom Metazoa; phylum Arthropoda; class Insecta; order Diptera; family Culicidae; genus Armigeres; species Armigeres subalbatus. The sequence goes on from NC_085139.1 coordinate 200,478,319, forward strand.
ACCAAATAGATATAAATTACTGTTAATTAGCGATATCGCTTGGAGTGAGTGTCGGAATAGATTAGGTTCCTCGAGGATGCACCATCTGGTTATATAGTGGATTCTAAATTTGTTGCCCTTGTTTACGGTTTACGTGAATCGGCGCTTCGTTGGTGGTGTCGGCAAACGAACGCTTTGCGGTGGCAGATTTAATCCGATGAGTGGATATCTCGCCTGCCGGGCTGCTGATGCGCTGATACCCCAGTTGGAAACACCATCATCAGCGCCCGCAATCTCTTTCATCGTGGATGCTGCGCCTCGCTCTGGGCGGCGATGATGAGGTGAGCTAAAACTCAGTTTACCCACGGGATTACGCCGGGCAGCCCGCTATCGCCGTGTGGGATGTGGCTCTTTGGCAACACGATGCCGCAGCAACGCGAAGCGAAACAAGACACGGGGCAGGAAGAGTTTTAATCGCTGTTTATTTGAACGTTAGTTGCTGAGATAACAGAGTGCCGCGATAAGGGACTCTTCTGGGCGGTTGCCTGCTTGGAAGTGCCGGTTGTTGTTTAGGAAATTAGCTGGCTGACGATGGCGATAGCTGTTTATGATAAACACCAAAATCAGCTGATGCTATCGCAAAAAATGAGGATGCTGGTTGGCGTTCTCAGTGATTCATATCATGTGGAATTTTGTATGCTGTTTGCAAAAGTTAAAAAATGATGGATGGTGAAATCTCACTGTCGTGCTTTGGATTTTCATTTGCGCTTATTGTCGTATACAAATCAAAATTCCATTGCCTTACTTTTAGGAAAGAAGCGAATATAATTGATGATAGTCATAGAAAACCATTGAAACGATTATAATCGTAATTATAAATTATTATAATTTATTATTATAATTATTATAACTATCGTAATTATTAATTATTATAATTATAATTATTAATGAATTTTTAAGACTGAGATAGCCGAAATCTTCACATGATTTTCAATTTATTTTGCAATTTGATCCTGTTTACTGTTATTTTGATTGTGTTCTGTGGTTATTCTACTCTTCTTCTTCTTTATTGGCTTTACATTTAAACTGGAGCTTGGCCTGCTCTTCAACTTAACATTTTATCAGCATTTCCTGAGTTATTAGTTAAAAGCTTTTCTATGCCCGCCATAGCATGAGTATGTATTTGTGTGGCAAGCACCATGGATACACTATGCCCAGGGAGTCGAGAATGTTTCCCTCCCAAAACCGAAAACATCCTAGACCGGAACGAGAATCGAACTCGCCATCTCCGAATTGGCAGTCCTACGCCTTCGCATACAAATCTAACTTGAGACCTCTTGGGGTTGTTCCATTTTAATTTGTTTTATTAATACTAATTATCTTTTGTCTAATCCCACTATTTTGATTGATACGTCTTATGGGATTAATTTATTTGAATCTTCCTAGTTTCAATAATTTGACATGGTATTTGAAAAGGATCTCTGAGAAATATATAATTTATGAATGATTTCAGTGGATATGGCGCTGAATTATTATCAAACATCTTTTTTTTTATATCATAGAACGATTGAATGCCAAATACCGATTTTGATGCGAACAGCTTGAAAAAATGAACAACATAAAACTTCATTTGATCAAGCTGGGGTTAATTCTTTGCTGTTGCCGCCCCCACATCCATAATAACCCCCGGCTATGATCTTTATTTTCCGAAAGAGCAAACGTCTGTTACCAATTTATCACGAAGGAAATGTTTTTCACATCAATTTTTCCTCAAATCCCTGATAAAACGATATCCATTAATATCCGCCTGCTAAATGAAACCGCACACATTCCCCACTATTACTCGTTCACAACAAACGAAACCATAATATCCTCCGGTCATTTCCGCCCATTCCGAGTCCAAACTTTTGTTGTGTGGCCATTCGCCACGGCTGGTTCGACGTTCTGTTGTTGCACAGTAACAACAACGAGCACTGTCGTTAAATGAAGTTATTCCGTTCGCTCGCTGCTAACTCGCGCTGTTTTTCCAATTTAGCCGCCAACCATTACCCGGATGTCGAATGTCGGAGAAATGAGGAAAATAGCCACACAATACTCAACGACCAATCATTCATTTTGATCGCCCCAAACCCTTTCAACCAGTGGTTATTCAACTGAGAGTTAAACTATTCGTTAAGGAATGGATAGAAATAAGTATCCACTCAGTTACTTCATTGTTTTGCGTCGTGCTAGATTCAGAGACGCTATAGACGACCTTACTGTTGAGACCTATCCGTAGACAATCAACATAATTTTCTTTTCAAAGTCGGTGCATTAGCAAAACAAAATTCTTGCTTGGGATTCGAATGTTTGAAAATCACTGATTTGACCAGAACAATCGTTGGATCTTGTACCCATGGCATGTGGTCCTCTGTTGCTTCGGTGGCAAATACGCCACCCAGTTCAATAGGTCCATCAGGGCCATGCACCGTCATCAACAACTCTATTAGGGCACCACCAACACCACCAGCGCCGCGGTGAGTGGTCAACGTGTCATCGCAAGAAGGACCTGTTCATCTACGTTCAGTGATGGTAACAAATAGAGATGAGGATGTTTGCAAAAGCATTCGCTGGATATATCCTATTTTCTAAATTGACTGTGATTTTTCATTAACATTAAGGACATGTTTTAGTGCTTCAGTTAAACATGAACAACCCCTCGCGTTTCCTCGGATACTTCAATTTCTATTTGTCAACAATACATTTCACGATTTCACAAGGCAAAAAGTCTTTGTGGTACTTCTATGAACTTAGTGTCGCTATGCTCTTTTGAAACTAAAATAATAAGTGCGGATTGCATTGTCTATAGAAGGCCCCAAGGCACGGTTACAATATGGGACGAGACTTGATTCGTACCATGTGTCGTATATAATGTTCAATCACTACCAGGGCTTGTAAAAAGTGCAGATTTGTGAATATACTCTATGATAATTTGTTGCATGGAAATTCTCAGATTCATCGAGAGAGAGGAGATACACATATTCGATGTACACGCTTAAAGTCAAGTACACATCGCATGAATAGCTTTCACACATCACGGCGACGCCTTGGCCAACTCTCACTATGAGTGAAAATTTTGTGTGAAACATAAGCAGTCGCTGTGTACTGTCTCACATGTGCATGATATGTGTAAGTGAGTTTGCCTCGAACTGTCAAAGTCCCTTCGGGTCGCTATGATGGCGAACGTGTGCAGAATGTGCTGCAAGAAATCGTACTTTTTCGGAGGTTTTTCCTTTTGTTTTGATGGCGAAACAAAAAAAAGTGCGAATACAATCATCGCACTTTGTTTTGTTGATCAAAACGATAACTTTGCTGAAAAAATCATAACAATCGAACATTCCGTTTTTGCTGTGCAGCTTTTTAAATTTTTTTGAACCATTTTCACATACACCCTTTTGAAAAGTTAGTCGTGACTCAATATGAAGATTTGATATCGAAAAATGACGATTTAGATGATTTAGATTGAAAAACTGTGCAAAGTTTCAACTCAATAGAAAATCATGAATTAAAAATTTTCTTAAATTTTGATGCTGTTGCTTGGAATAGCTCACATGTTTAATTCGTTCAGTACTGTAGTAAGAGAGCGTATAAATACAATCACCATGCGTTCACAATTCGCATGCTGTAAGCGTGCAATAATAGAATGGTGGAGCATAGGGAATGCACATAAATTTTGAACTATAAAAATAAACTCTTATGAACGGGTGGCCACTAAAAAACGGGAATTATTAAACGGGAAGAACATTAATGCTTTCATAGAAACAATACCTTATGTGAAAAAATCCTTAGAATATTCAGAAAATTGTCGCCCACAAACTTTTACTCCAGCATGTTCAATTATAAAACATGCCATCAAAACAGGAAGTACTGTGGCGCGCATTGTACAGTACTTTTAAGCGAACAAAGATTGTGGGAAAAGTACACGGTGGAGAATATTAAGCGTGAAAATGTTTAGAAAACTGCTAGAGTATTTTTGGGCTACTGAGCTCTATTGTATACAAACGTGATTTGAAGGCCAAAGACACGAAGCAACTCATCAATAGGATAAGAAGCAGCATCCGGAAATGGCATCCGTTAAACTACGCCGCGCAGCGGACCACGTACCATACACTATCATTCATTAATCTATGTTTAAATACTAAGGAGTACTCTTTATAATAACGTAAATCAGATTGAGCTGCACTTCTTTGCAGTTTTCTTCCCGATCCATTTTTTCCATTCCCGCTATTTAGTGGCCACCCATTAGATGTGTTATTTTCAGGGAATGTAAAACAACAACATTGTTAATGACAACAACATTTTCTTTTTTTGTAAATGTTAGGACAAACTCAACTCGCAATAAACGTTTGTCCCAAACTGCAACAGAATAGGACAATGATCGCCTGCCGCGCAAGTATCAGTTATCAATATTTAAAATTTAAAGAGTTGTGACATTCTACAAAGGTGTTCGAAAGATCAAACCCATTGTGGACAACATCTAATTAGTTCGGAATTCATCCACTTGGCGGCGCTAGCGTATATGACACTACCAGTTGAATTGGATATCTCGGAATCTGTAAAATTTTGAGAGTTGCGACATTCTACAAAGTTGTTCAAAAGATCAAACCCATTGTGAACAACATCTAATTAATTCGAAATTCATCCGCATGGTGGCTATAGCGTCTATTTGAACGAAATATGCACATTCTACGAATGGTGCAATGAAAACCTATTGCAACTGAATGTAAAAAAATGTAACCTTATATCATTCAGCAGAAAAAGAACAGCATCAAATCTTTCGATTAATTAGGAAACCAGGTTGTAGAAAAATGCGATAGAATTAGGGATTTGGGAATTATCTTACACTCCAAACTAACGTTCATCAACCACTACAACACCATTATTCATAAAGCAAATAATATGATGGGTTTTATAAAACGTTTCTGCTATAACTTTCATGACCCATACACAATTAAAACATTATACACTGGATTCTGTTTTTACACGATTTACATTTTTTCAATTTTACACTCATCATAAATGTTTAACGTATATTAATTATCATGTGATTTTTCTTCGATTTATTCTGGATTTTTTTAAACATGTTGCGAAGAGTTTGGAGGCAAATTGAAGTCACACGATCAAAAACACGAGCGAAAAAAAATCGTGTAAAAACAAAATCCTGTGTATATTGCTTATGTAAGTTCGTTACTGGAATATTGCAGCATTGTATGGTCTTCATTTTCAATAACACACGAAGAAAGATTAGAATCAGGACAAAAACAATTCCTATTATTTGCTCTTCGTAAATTAGGTTGGAGAACATTCCCACTTCCATCATATGAGTCACGCTGCAAGCTTATAAAAATTCAATCTTTGAAAGAGTGTCGTGAAACTGCAACGGTTTCATTTATTAACGATATAGTTTCGCAGCGTATTGATTCAACTTTATCAAAATTAAATTTCTACATACCATCTCGACAACTGCGTCATTGACATACATTTTTAATTAATCACTGCCGTACAAATTATGCGAAATTCGGACCTCTCAATCAGATGATGGCCATCTATAATCAACACTGCGAAACTATTGACTTTACAATGTCTCGGCAGAACCTAAAAAAAATTTTGTCACAATTCGAAACCTACACATCAAATTTACATCGAAATCAACAGTTGTCGTTAGTGTTTGAACGACGATGAATTTGATGAGTGAATGTTCAATATGTTATGTCTGTTTGTCTGTGCTTTAACGTAATGATTTCGACCTTTCGAACAAACTTTGTAGAAGACGGCTTCTTTCTAAATTGAATAGATTGAAATAAATTGAATAGATATCCTACCTTGCCTAAAGACACTTGTACACTAGCGCCGTTGGGTGGATGAATTCTGAACTAAACTAATCTTCAACATAATGGTTTTGACCTTTTGAACAACTTTGTAGAAGACGGCTTCTTTCTAAATTGTATAGATTCCAAGATATCCTACCTTGCTGAAAGTCTTATGTACACTAGCGCCTTTGGGTGGGCGAATTCCGAACTAAACTTATCTTCAACATAATGGTTTTGACTTTTCGATAAACTTTGTAGAAGACGATGAATTTCTAAGTTAAATAGATTCCGAGATATCCTACCTTACCGAAACTCTCACGTACGTATTAGCGCCGTTGGGTAGATGAATTCTGAACAAAACTAATCTTTAACATAGTGGTTTTTACCATCTAAACAAATTTGTAGAATACAGCTACTTGCTAAATTGAATAGATTCTTAGATATCCTACTTTGCAGAAAATCTTATGTACACTAGCGCCTAATTGCAGTAATTTAAACTAAATAATTGGAATTTTGTTATTATTTAGTCTAAGTTACTGAAACTATATAGCTATAACTCCGTTACTAAAGGAATTCAAACAACGAACCATTAGACAGAGTTGTAGAAAAGCCTTCGCACTAGAAGTCCACCATACAACACATTTTGAAACTCAGCTTTTGGGATGAGTTATTGACAAACTACTAAATGATTGATAACATCCTTGACTTTAGGTATAGATTCCGAGATATCTTATCTTATAAGTCTCATGAACAATGAATTCCGAAATAAACTAATTCTCAACAAAATAGTTTTGACCTTCCGAAGAACTTTATAAAATACGACTCTTTCTAAATCTAACCGCTTCCATAGTAGGCGAAAATGCGCGTTGTGAACTGCCCATGCGAAATATCCATATGAATCTTAATTTCAGTTTTTCACGATTTGATCATCCTTACCATAGACTTTTGCATGAGGAAATATCATATAAACCCGTCGGAAACGATAACGACATATCTGCTGAAGGAATGAAGAAAATCCATACAGCGTTTTCGAGTTATGCGGATACGAACACAAATCATTTCATTTTTATTACATAGAGAAGAAAATAGAAGAAGACTAGTCGACCCAGCAGACGTTCTCCTGCATAGTTGGCGAAAATGCGCGTTCTGAGCTGGCCATGCGAAATATCTTAATTTTAGTTTTTCATAATTTCTCCACCCTTACTAGTGACTTTCGCATGAGAAAATAAAAATATCATATAAACCCGTTGGAAACGACATTAGATATAGGGAACTGTTCCGTTTTCTATCTCACTGAACATATATTCATCTCATCGCAAAACAAAGAAATACAGCACCAATATATCGTGGCTTCTTTTTGCTAACACGCGTGCTCACTACTGAAAAAAATTACAAAAATAAGAAACAAACCATATTCCTTTTCATTGCTTTGTTTTTGGTGGGATGGAAATAGGAGCTATGGAATGAAGTGCCAAACCGTTCCCCTATTTTCTGAAGGAATGTAGAAAATTTATCCAGCTGTTTCCGAGTTATGCGGATACGAACACAGACCATTTCATTTTTATTAGGGGTTTGGCAGGTTTTGTTCTATTATATTGTCAGGGGCGTTTTTGTTGTCCAAATTTTATGAAATTCGGCCACAATATTCTTTGATATGCAAAGAATGTTTAGGCTAAATTTGAGCATAATTGGTTATAGAAAACCTCCTGACAGGGACAATAAAAGCCGTCATCTTCCTTATATAGAAGATAGATTATACCCAATTAGTCTCTAGCCCGTCGAAATAACCGCATTTTTTTTGTTGCGCGTGTGGATCAAAACTGCTTCGTAAAAACATGTATTCAGAGAGAAGCGCTACATTTGTCTCGTATATTGCAGCCTGAGAACAGCTGCAAAATTCAAAATTGTTTTGGTTTGTTATGTATCATCTTCTCCCGTAATACAACGCAGGAGTGACATCAACACAAGAGTTCGTTACAATCGCTTCCCTCGGTAGGCGATCAAACAACGAACATGTATGATTCAGTAGCTTATGTGTGACAAGAGCATCGAAGCTTCGTGTTGCTTGCCGAATTTGTTTCCTCACTACCACTGGCTGCTTGTGAAGCAAGCAAGAGAATGAGGCATGCGTGGTTTGCTCATCTTCATTGGGTTGCAAGCCCTGATCACTACACTTTAAATGCACATCTATTCAAAGTGTTCCTCTGTGTTTACGGTGCAGATAAGCAGGATATTGATCATGTCGTGTGGGGGTGCGAGGCGCATATCAATTATTCTTTCTTTATTTAGAGCAAGCCCGTTTGTCAGAGGAATGAGCAAAAAGAGGTCTCGAGTTTAGTATGGCCTCAATTTGGCAAAGCAAGGTGTCAAATTCCATAATTGTCAGAGAGCCGGATTGATATACTTTCTTCATAACAGATTTGCCACTTTTAACTCCCGCCTCCCACAACCCTCCGAAATGAGGTGCGCTAGGGGGAATTGTTGTCCACTTGATCTCCTTGACTTGACAAAACTGCGATAGCCTTTCACTGGTGAGGTCCGCCTTGAAGAGCTCGTACAGCACACGCAATTCCGATCTCGCTCCCATGAAATTGGTTCCATTGTCACTATATACCTCTTCAGGAACTCCTTTTCTGAAAACAAATCTTTGTAGTGCCGCCAAAAATGCTTCAGTCGAGAGGCTTTCGACTTCTTCCAAGTGCATTGCCTTAGATACCATACAGACAAATACACAGATGTATCCTTTCGTTGGTGCGGCTTCCCTAGCGGTTTGTTTGATGTAGATGGGTCCGGCAAAATCCACTCTAACTCTCAGGAATGTAGGCGCTTCGGTGACTCGATATGAGGGCAAGTCTCCCATAAATTGCTCAGCCAACTTCGGGTTTGATTTGAAGCAGGTGATACAACTTCTCGTAACTTTCTTTACCGCCGATCTTCCATTCAGGATCCAATACCGTTCTCTTAGCGCTGCGAGTATGCTATTCGGACCAGCATGGATAGCGACGATGAGATTTCTTGTCACAGGGTGTTTAGCAGGAACAATCCATTGGTGCTTTACATCGTAAGGTAGGTTGCAGTGACGAATTCTACCTCCAACTCATTTTGTAGTTCACTTCGTTGGATCGGGCGGATGATGCACTTAGTTGCGTTTGGTAGCTCCGGAATTGTTGGTATTGATGTAGCACTTCGTGTACCTTTCTTCAAACTACAGCTGGATATGAACCGGAGAACAAAGGCGATAATACGTTGCGTTTTTCGAAAAGACTCACATTTCGTTAATATTGGAAGCTCTTCATACACTGTTGCGATATTGGTAGATATTGCTGACTTCAATTCTGGAATCTCTACATCTTTCAGTACTGCACGGTCACTTCTTCATAGGTTGCGCTGCGTAGAAAATACGGTCCATTCCACCCTGAATCATTTTTCGAAAGCATTTTATCTGACATTCCGCGAGACACAATATCAGCCTGATTGTCTGCGGACCTGACGTATTTCCACACATTCTTGGTTTCCTGGTTTATCTCTGCGACACGATTTCTCACGAATATCTGAAGACGGTCTGCAGGTTTGTTCAGCCATGTTAAAACTACTGGGCTGTTCGACCAGAGAATAACTGGGACGTTTTCCAATTCCATTGCGTTGATCACTTTCTTCACCAAGCGATTCAGAAACAGAGCTGCCATTAGCTCCTTCCTAGGAATAGATAATGGAGTGATTGGACAGACTTTTGATTTGCTAGTAATCAGTTTCGCACTAGCTGTGCCATCATCAAAATACTGATCGAAGGTATACGCACGCACCGTAGGCCATGTTTGAAGCGTCTGAGAATCCATGGAATTCGATCCTGACTGCTTCATTCGTAACAACTCGTCGTTTAACCCAGCAGGGACTATGTCCAAGGGCTTGACGATCCCACCCCACACGGTGCCCCCAGACGCGAATATTATCGCACTTTCATGAACCTCCGTGGTTTTCTCACGAAAAGACAGCTAAGAGCACCAGAAAAAGGATACGGGGTGTTTTAAAATCATTCATCGGTGAAATTTTCAATACGCCCTGTTTTAAAATTGTATGGTTTTTCCCATATATGTACATACATGTTAGCTGCAAAATATAAATATATAGTCCTTACCTTTTCAATAGTAATTAAATCAAGTATTGTTGAAATGCAGTAGCAATACGAAATCTTCCAAATAAATGAATGTTCTTAAACATTCGAGTAATGTGTCCAGCCCACATAGGTCTGTCAAACATTAAGATTGCCCGAACTATAAATCCGATGGAACAGTGCTGAACGCGTATGTTTTTGCTCTTAATTGCACAGTTTACTCTCCAGATTAGACAATCTAATGTTTTCATGGTAATAACGTAATAATAATAATTTGGGGGCAGCAGGGACTATGTCCAAGGGCTTGACGATCCCTCCCCAGGCCATCTGCGAGTTGTGGCGTCTGCCTAGGATGTGGTGGGGTTTGACAGTGGGCCCTGGAACTGCGGGAACAGTGGGTGGGAACATGGAACTGCAAGTCGCTAGGCTTCGCAGGCTACGATAGGATAATCTACGATGAATTACATCCCCGCAACTTCGATGTCGTAGCGCTGCAGGAAATCTGCTGGACAGGACAGAAAGTGTGGAAAAGCGGGCATCGAGCGGCTACCTTCTACCAAAGCTGTGGCACCACCAACGAGCTGGGAGCCGGCTTCATAGTGCTGGGAAAGATGCGCCAACGCGTGATTGGGTGATAGCCAATCAACGCAAGGATGTGCAAGCTGAGGATAAAAGGCCGTTTCTTCAACTATAGCATCATCAACGTGCACTGCCCACACGAAGGGAGATCCGACGACGAGAAAGAAGCGTTCTATACGCAGCTGGAGCAGACATACGATGGATGCCCACTGCGGGACGTCAAAATCGTCATCGGTGACATGAACGCTCAGGTGGGAAGGGAGGAAATGTATAGACCGGTCATCGGACCGGATAGTCTGCATACCGTATCGAACGACAACGGCCAACGATGCATAAACTTTGCAGCCTCCCGCGGAATGGTAGTCCGAAGCACTTTCTTCCCCCGTAAGAATATCCACAAGGCCACATGGAAATCACCTAATCAAGTAACGGAAAACCAAATCGACCACGTTCTAATCGACGGTAAATTCTTCTCCGACATCACGAACGTACGCACTTACCGCAGTGCGAATATTGAATCCGACCACTACCTCGTCGCAGTATGTCTGCGCTCAAAACTCTCGACGGTGATCAACACGCGTCGGAGTCGTCCGCCGCGGCTTAACATTGGGCGGCTACAAGACGGTAGACTAGCCCAAGACTACGCGCAGCAGCTGGAAGTGGCACTCCCAACGGAAGAGCAGCTAGGCGCAGCATCTCTTGAAGATGGCTGAAGATGGCCGCCATTGGAAGCACCGCAACCGCTGCACTAGGCACGGTGGCTCCGGATCAGAGAAACGACTGGTATGACGGCAAATGTGAGCAGTTAGTTGAGGAGAAGAATGCAGCATGGGCGAGATTGCTGCAACACCGCACGAGGGCGAACGAGGCACGATACAAACGGGCGCGGAACAGACAAAACTCGATTTTCCGGAGCAAAAAGCGCCAGCAGGTAGATCGAGACCGTGAAGAGACGGAGGAACTGTACCGCGCTAATAAAATACGAAAGTTCTATGAGAAGTTGAACCGTTTACGTAAGGGCCACGTGCCACAGCCTGATATGTGTAAGGACATAAATGGGAACCTTCTTACGAACGAGCGTGAGGTGATCCAAAGGTGGCGGCAGCACTACAAAGAACACCTAAATGGCGATGTGGCAGACTAAGATGGCGGTATGGTTATGGACCTGGGAAAACACGCGCAGGACATAATTCCACCGGCTCCGGATCTCCATGAAATCCAGGAGGAGATTGGCCGGCTGAAGAACAACAAAGCCCCTGGGGTTGACCAACTACCAGGAGAGCTATTTAAACACGGTGGTGAGGCACTGGGTCATTTGGGAGGATTTGGGAGGAGGAAGTTTTGGCGCAGGAGTGGATGGAAGGTATCGTGTGTCCCATCTACAAAAAGAGCGATAAGCTGGATTGTAGCAACTACCGCGCAATCACATTGCTGAACGCCGCCTACAACGTACTCTCCCAAATTTTATGCCGTCGACTAGCACAAATTGCAAGGGAGTTCGTGGGGCAGTACCAGGCAGGTTTTATGGACGAACGCTCCACCACGGACCAGGTGTACGTCGTACGTCAGGTATTGCACACATCATCTATTTATCGACTTCAAAGCCGCATATGATACAATCGATCGGGACTAGCTATGGAAGCTTCTGCACGAACACGGTTTTCCGGATAAACTGATACGGTTGATCAAAGCGACCATGGATCGGGTAATGTGCGTAGTTCGAGTTTCAGGGGCATTCTCGAGTCCCTTCGAAACGCGCAGAGGGTTCTTCTTCTTCTTATTGGCATTACATCCCCACACTGGGACAGAGCCGCCTCGTAACTTAGTGTTCATTAAGCACTTCCACAGTTATTAACTGCGAGGTTTCTAAGCCAGGTTACCATTTTTGCATTCGTATATCATGAGGCTAGCACGATGATACTTTTTATGCCCAGGAAAGTCGAGACAATTTCCAATCCGAAAATTGCCTTGACCGGCACCGGGAATCGAACCCAGCCACCCTCAGCATGGTCTTGCTTTGTAGCCGCGTATCTTACCACACGGCTAAGGACGGCCCTATCGCTTTGATAGGGGTAATACGAAGGGCAAGGGTCGACACGAGTGGTACGTTTTTCACGAAGTTCGTCCAGTTATTTGGTTTCGCCGACGACATTGATATTATGACACGTAACTTTGAGAGGATGGAGGAAGCCTACATCAAACTGAAAAACGAAGCTAAGCGGATCGGACTAGTCATCAACACGTCGAAGACGAAGTACATGATAGGAAGAGGTTCAAAAGAAGACATTGTGAGCCACCCACCGCGAGTTTGCATCGGTGGTGACGAAATCGAGGTGGTAGAAGAATTTGTGTACTTGGGCTCACTGGTGACTGCCGAAAATGATACCAGCAGAGAAATTCGGAGACGCATAGTGGCTGGAAATCGTACGTACTTTGGACTCCGCAAGACGCTCCGATCGAATAGAGTTCGCCGCCGTACCAAACTGACAATCTACAAAACGCTCATTAGACCGGTAGTCCTCTACGGACACGAGACCTGGACGATGCTCGTAGAGGACCAACGCGCACTTGGAATTTTCGAAACCCGATGAAAATTGTTCTCGACAACGATCCGACGGGCACAAGAAGACGAGGTGCACAGCGGGCAATGTGGATCGATCAAGTGGAAGATGACTTTCGGACCCTTCGCAGTGGTTGGCCATGGACCGAGCTGAATGGAAAAGACTTTTATGTGCAGCACAGGCCACTCCGGCTTTAGTCTGGTAACAGATTGTCAATGACAAACAGTGGACTGCGGGCTTTATAGAAAGAAATAATAGAAAGTTCTTGGGTATTGTGATCAACTCGGTTGTTAATGTATATTATTTTTTAAAGATTGAGTGTGACTACAATCGAATGACAAACCGCAACATTGTTTTTGCTGAAGAATGGGCAAAATGGGAGAAGCGGAAGATGGTACTCCACACATACAGATATACGTTCAAGGAATTGTCCGATGGTAAATAGAATATCTTATTTATCATATTCATAATTTAAGAAATCATTTTTCAAATATGGGTTTCCTTAGAGCACTTGCCATTATTCGATTGAAAAACCCAACCCGAGGATCAAAACGGCTGCGCAATGATGATGAGTCAAAAGGAAATTCTTTGTACGAGATTATCAACTGGATCAAGGTTAGTATGACAATAGTAATAGATACGCAAAAGAAAAAATAGAAGTGTTGTGTAGAAGACACGACCGCACGACGTAAACTACGATTATGAAATCGGTGCATCCAAGTTGAAGTGCTAACAATCTGCGTCTTCTATAGGGCAAGTACGGTCCGACTTTCAAATGTTGATATCAGCGTATAACGTCGTGTATTTGAGTGTTTTGTATATGTAACAAGTAGGGGAGATGCAGAATTTGTTATTAGATAATATTCGAACTAAACATGTAAAAAATTCCCTCGTCCTCTGGCAGTAAGTTTAAAATTCCACTACTAGGGGGTTCACTTCTTGGGTATTTTTCCTATATCATGTCATATCCATGTTTCTACTTTTTCTTGGGTTTTTTTCCATGGATATAGTACCGATGGAGGAACCACTCCTATTCATACAGCATGCATAATTCAATAATAGCCGAAAAGTAGGCAATTACCAATAATTTACTCACGCAATGTAGTTGATGCATTGGTTCCGAAATGGTATGGAAGAATTAAATGTTTCAATAGTTCAGCGTTGATAATTAATAGTTCTAATGAAATTAACAAATTGCTGATAAGTTTCCGAATCGATTGATAAGAAAATTTAAAAAATCCAAAGAAAGATAAAGACGCTATTAGCGTTTGAAATCTGTAAGGGGGAAGGGTTGTTTGGCCGAAGCCCATTCGGCCGAATGCCGCTAGGCCAAAAGTTGTTTGACCGAATATGCCATTTGGCCAAACAGACCATTAAGCTGAAAGTCATTTGCCCGAACAGACCGTTAGGCCGAAAGTCATTTGGCCGAAAGGGTCATTAAGCCGAAAGGGTCTGTTCACTCCGAACATGAAACGTGTAAATTTTGAGTATTCAGTATTCAAGAGAAGGTGTAAAAACTTCTCTTTTCTCGATCTGTTATCCGAGTGCATTGTGCAGAAATGCACTTTATCTTTGTATGAAGGAGCGTGCGTAGTACCCACTCTTCGTCGCACAAGTCCACAAGTGAATCATTTGTTTGAGAAACTGCATAAGTCCATTTTACACTATTTCGAGAAAACAACAAAAAACTGTTTTTGAACAAATTTGCACTGAATCTTTCGATATCTTCGATACAGATCAATAATTTTGGCAAAACTCAACACCCTGGCGCACTTCCAGTGCAAACAATGTAAGCAGTATTCCACAATTGCTCTTCAAAGTACGTGGACATATGCAGTTTCTCAAACAAACGAGAAAAAATTCATACACTCCTGAACAAAAAAAAGCTGAAGGGTTATGTACAAGACACGACCGCCCAACGTAAACTACGTAGAATAGTTTGGTGCATTGAGGAATGTAGTCATATTTTAAGATAATTCATTCGATTACTATATGTCACTGGTTTAGAACAAAATTACCATAACTTAAAATATAAAAAAATGTTGGATACCGTAGTCATGGGTGACGTCCGAGCCCTCACCGACAGTCTGGAGGTCGGATAACAAAATCGTTCAAAAAGGTCACTTATAATTCAGTTTTATTGTTCTCAGATACATTAAATCTATTCTTCAAGCATTCTATGTACATAGTTGAAACAATGACCCATTCTCATCTTAGATCCGGGAGCTAGAAAGTAATAGTTCTGTTGTAACCTATAGCCCGTTTCAATAAAGTATGCGTTCCGAAGCTATAGCCGTATACAATAAGCCCCGCATGATTGTACCCTCAGAGCCTCAGAGTATCTGAAGTGCATTCAAACTTCCTGAATTAAAATTGAATTCTTTTGATTTTGGCGCATATTTAATAATAAAAATATAATTACCAATTTGCAGTTTATCATAAAATGGCTTACCATTTTCCTAAGTTATCTTTGAATCGAAAATGTTTGTTCATTTGCATTGCGATTATCGCATTATGACATTGCATTGTCGTTGCTAACAATCGATCATCCTATCCTTGCACAAACATTCGCTTTATGTATATCACCGACTATAGTCACTGCTCTGGCCCTACTTTTTGTGGCAAACTGGTGCGAAGCACCGCACAAAAAGAAGAGCCCAAAAACCAACTACACTGAACGACGGCCGAATGAGACTCACGTTGCGAACGGGAAAAAGAGGTGCTGCCAAAATGGTCCAATACCCTACTTTAACGTTGATAATCAAATGTTTCAATATAACTGGAAAATTGGTGGAGAGTTTCCGAGTCGATTGATATATAAATCTCAAAAATCCATCGAAAGATTAATGCGCTATTAACGTTCAAAATCTTACATGATTTCGTGACGGTCTCGGATTTGAAAATTTTCATTTGTCACCCTGTATCCGAGTCTTCCCCTTAGACGTAGTTTACGTCAAAAAATTTTCGTTTTTTTGCCAGAATACGTATTTTTGGACGATAATTCAGAATATATAAAAATCTCATTTTGGCCAAAAATGTTACATATGCAGTTTCTCAAACAAACGGTTCAAGTGTAAAGAGAACAGGAAAATGGTAATTTGCTGTTTATCAAAATGCATACATTTAGGCTATATTCTAAATCTTCCATGTAAATATGCTGTTGTGAGCGCCTAAAGATAGACCTTTTTATACACAATATCAAACACACACGCGACCGAAAATATTCTCACTCTTTATCGATCATGTTTCTCTTGGCTTCAACCACACGTATATGTAAACGCTCTCGAGTGTGAATCAATACACTTCTCTTTATTTGTAAAATCTCTACACATTTCAAGACAAAGTGTGAGAAATGACCAACCCTGCGGACAGGCGGTAAAACTAATAGTTCTCTGCCGATTGTTTGCAACAATATCCACGCCCATACGCCAAAGAAACTCTACTCGATAGCCACGGTATGAAGAACAATACCTACATCTAGCAGTCGTGTCCAGCAGCCGTATACGAGACAGAGTAGTGTTGCTCTATCCTCCGTATGTTTCCCTCCCCCTTCATCACACTAACTTCTACAGCAATAGCTTGACCCAAAGGCAGAACATTTCAGCTTTAGAGTTAATTTATTGGCGCCGACCAGAACGGATCACTCAGGGCGCGTGGCGCGCGCTCGCTCCTACCCACAGATTGGGTGCAAAGATTAAATACTATAAATTATGTGTGTACATATGTGTCAATAAAACAAAACTAATTGTACTTTAGTGATATGTTGATGAGAACTTTTGTAAAGACATTTTTCAGAACCTCTGAAAATAGTGAAAAAGGGTTTAAAGATACATCATCATCCAATTAAATTAAGTGATCTCTGCATCCACGGCTTAAGAGTTTTGGCCAGTCACATTACGGCGTCAACAGGGTCATTTGGCCGAAAGGGTCATTTTGCCGACAGGGTCGTTTGGCCGAAAGGGTCATTTGGCCGAGAGTGTCATTTGGCCGAATGGGTCGTTTGGCCAAAAGATCATTTGGCCGAAAGGGTCATTTGGGCGGAAGGGTCGTTTGGTCGAAAGGATCGTTCGGCCGAAAGGGTCATTTGGCCGAATAGGACATTTGGCCAAAAAGACATTAGGCCGAATAGCTCATTTGAAAAGTGAGAAATTAGGAGTAAGAAAAAAAGACGTCTCACTTCGCACTCCTCATTTCTCACTTCTCACTGTAAATAAAGAAGAGCGCGAAGTGAATAGAGAGACGTCTCACTACTCACTTTGTGCTTCTCACTTTTTACACTTTGACCTTGACAAGTGACCTTTTCGGCAAAATGACCCTTTCGGGCAAAGGAGATGGGTTTCGACCGAATGGTTTGTTCGGCCTAGTGGCATTCGGCCAAATGGCTTTCGGCCGAATGGGCTTAGGCCAAACGACCATCTCAGCTGTTAGATTCTCGGCAAAAAAATGCCGTCATCGGCATAATAAGTTAACTGTGTGAAGTGTTATCAACACCTGATCATGGGTCTAATTTTGGCGGGTGACATTTTAATTTATGATCCTTCAGACGCTTGAAGCACGTAAAAATAGATCCATGGTCGGTACATCGGAAAGGTACCGGATTTCTCAAGCCTGTGTTCAGCTTGTGAAACTGCTTGATGTGGATTTTCAATTCATTCTACGTGGATGTGAGATGAGCAGCCAGTCACCAACCAATGGATGCCTTTTTATATTTCGATAATTTATAAAAATAATAGCGGAAGTTTTATACTCAAAGTCGAAATTCTTACCCGAAAGCTTCTCAAAATTTTCTTTGCCCAAAATTATCGACAATTCCTCCATTTTTACTGCGTGATTTAACGGAACAAACCAAGAAACAATCAAATGCAAAATGGCAATCACACTATAATGCAAAACGGTTTGGTTCTAATTTTTACGCATTTTTAGGTTGATGTAAAATTTATGAAACACATATTTTCTACTCCCTATTAAGGAGTAAAAAGAAGTAATTTTGTGACGTATCCAGTACAAACTAAAAACGTCCATTATGCCCCTAATGTACTTATGTCCAACGTTATTATGCCTAACATGACGGACCCACTTCTGGATCACCTAACACGCGGAGAAGAATCCCGTTTTCGTCACATGCCGAGACTTCCGTGTATTATTAGAGCTTTCTTGTTCCACCGTTTCTTCACGGTCTCAATATTCCAAAAGCAGCTGTCGGTTCCACACATGAGTTTTAACCCAACTTATCAGAAGAATAAATGTGAACTAATATCCTTTTTTTATTGTCTTTATTAATGAGGTTTTCGGCCCTAGACCGGTTCACCTCAAACTAATATCCTAATTTCATTGTGTTCTTCTTCTTCTTCTTCTTCTTATTGGCATTACATCCCACACTGGGACAGAGCCGCCTCGCAGCTTAGTGTTCATTAAGCACTTCCACAGTTATTAACTGCGAGTAGACCTGTGCGCCGGTCATATAATCGTCGGCGGCGGCGTAGTGGTCACTTTTACCCCGGCGGCGCGCCGTTGACTTTTATCGGCGGCGGCGGCGGCGTGAACCGGCGTGGATGAAAAAATCATTGACTAAAAAAAATCAATTTTAACGCGGATTTTTTAATTCACGCGGTTTTGATTCACACGGTACGAATCGTTCGTATAAAAATCGACTTCAGTGGATTAAAATTGTAATATTCAATCGATCATCAAACAGCACATTCCACAGTAAATTACCAGCGACACTAATAAGTACCTCAAAATGTTATTTAAATTGAAACTATTTTATTATTCTTTGATTTTGATGAATCAAAATTTAACAACGAATTCTGCTTCACTATTCGTAACCCTTGAGCAATATTGAGAATTAGACTTCGGTGTCATAGGACTAATTTGTTAATATTTTTTTCCAAAAGCTTTTTGATAAAGTCTAATCGATTTACTTCTTAATATATATAAATTTCAGAAAAATTCTAACTATACTTTTCTTTGAGTTACATATACAATTGGGCAATGTCTGAGCGGCTGCATATCTAGTATATTTAGAGAATTTGCAGTTCGTTCACCTGCTGTGACCCTTGGATCCTGGAAGGACATTCACGATGGAATCCACTAATGACAACCACAATGGACAGTTTACTCCCCACCTCGCGTTCTTGTATGCACAAATCTCAATAGATGATCAACATAACTAAAATGAGCTCTCGCTGAGTAAGACTGGGGCACGATGACCTACCAAATTGAATATTTTCCTTAAAAGTTGGTTAAATATGACAAAAAAAAGTTCTTGGTGGGTTCCTGAAGAGATTTCCGGAGGAAACTACGATTTTTTTTGACGTTTCATTGGAAATTCCTTTGTAAAACCCTATAAGAAATTCTGCGGAAACTCATATAGGCATTTTTTCAAAAACCATTAAGGCTCTCGTTGGGAAATTCCTTTAGTAAAACCACAGGTAAAACCATAGAATATTCTTTCAGGATTTCATTTAGAAATTTGTTAAGGAATGTAATATTTTCCGAAAAAAATCCTAAAACAATTTCCGAAGAAATTGCTGAAAAAATCTTCGAAAGGGTTCAAAACGGACTCTCCGAGGGAATAGCGAAAAGAGTTTATAAAGACATTTCTGGCAAAATTTTTGAAGTAATTTTCAAAAGAACTTAGTGTAAAAATACTTCGTCCGAACTTGACCAACTTCACTATTTATCCCACGACGGACTTCCCACAAATCACACCAAGGAAATACAAAACCGAACTAGCTTGTTTCCTTGCTAAAAGTAGACTCGTTTATTCGTCATAAGGAACAAAGGTTTGGGCACGCAGGCTTTGCTTATTATACGTATAGGTATTTTATAATTTTGCCCGGAAGCACCGACTTCAAAAATAGTTTACATTAGGGAAGGGAATTCCCGCAGAAAAATAATAAAGAATCTTTTCATCAGTAAATTTCGAAAAAATGTTCTAGGGAATTCCTAGAAGAATTTCTGAATGGTTCTCAAAAGCAATTTCTGAAGAAATTTCTTTGAATGAACTTCTGAAGAGATTCCCGAAAAAATCAAAAGAAATGGAGAATGTTCCCAAGTAACATTTTAAGTTTTACAACGCTCTTGAAGACCTTAATTTACTTTTCAAGAGTGTTATAAAACCTGCATAAAAACAAAATGTTACTAGGTTTGAGACAGAATTACTGAGGGAAATGACCAAGAACTTCTTACTTAAGTTACCGAAGAATTTTCAAAGGATTACCCGTAGAAATTTCCAAGGAATTACTTAAGGTAGTTCTGAAAGAATTCCTATGGGAATTTCAGGAAAAGATGCCAAAGAACTTGCTAAGGAACCCATAGAGGAATTTCTTGAAAATTTCCAACGTTTTTGTTTTCTAAAAAATCCGGAGGAATTCCTAAAATAATCCTCCATATTAATTTCCTAAGAAATTCCTAAGCAAACTTTCAAAGACTAAACATATTTCCGAAGGAATCTGTAAATGAATTTCTGAAGGAATTTTTAGAGAAATTCTAAAATATTTTCCGTCGATATTTCAAAAGCGAATGATTTTCGGAAGGTACATTCGGAAGAATTTCTAAGGGAGTTACGAAAGAATTCCTAAAGGATTTTATGAAGAAATTCCTAAAGTAATATCCTACGACATTTTTAAAGGAATTTCCAAAAGAACAATTTCCTATGGTTTTCTTAAACAAAGGAATACGTGTAGGAAATTCTGACGTAATTGCTGAGGTAAATTTTAGGGAATATCCGAAAGAATTTCCGAAGAACTTTCTGGAACTCGTTTCCGGATGAGTTTTTGTAGATCTTTTTGCGGCAATTTTCTAGGGAATTCCTGGACGAATCTTCAAAGAAATCTCTGGAGGAAATAGCGAATAAATTACTGGGAAAAATTCCAAAGGAATTCTTGAAGAAATCTAGGAATTACATCAGAAATACCAGTAGGCATTTTCTCTGAAATTCTATTGGGAATTTCTTCGTATTTTTTTTTAAGAATTCTTTCAGAAATTCCATAAAAAAATCCTTCAAACATACTTTTATGCATTTATCTGGAAATTCCTTTAGGAATTCTTCAGGTAAATATTTTACCTTCATAAACTCTTTTTAAGTTCCTTTAGGATTTATTTTTGAAAATCCATTCAGGCTCTCTTTTGGGAATGCCTTCAACAATTTATTTGGAAATTCCTGCACTGAACCCAAAACAAATTTCTTCAAAAACGCCTACAAAAAATATTTGGGAACTCCTCCAGAATTTTATTTCTTAAATAATCAAAAAAATACCGCCCAGAATTCCTTCGGAAATCCCTCCAGGGGCTTCTTCAAAAGATTATTCGAAAAACCTCCGAAATTTCCTCGGAGATTTCTCCAGATTTTTTTTTCGGTAGATCTCCCAGGAAAACCTTTGAAATTTATTGAAAATGAAGTTGTTTGCGATGTTACTTTTTTGAATTTTCGAAAAAAAATCTAAAAATAAACAACAACACTAAAAGACTTTCGGAAAGATGAAGGCATTTTTGAAAAAAATTCCTGCAGGAAGTTCCGGAAGAATTCCCGGAGAATGTTTTAAAGGAATTGCTGAAAGAAGTTCTGAAGAAATTCCGTAGGCAAATTTTGAATGAATACCTTATGGATATCTAGAAGAATTTTTTCTAGCGATTCATGAAATAAGGCCGTTACAAATATTGAATTGACATTTTGTCCTACTGGTCGCCGAAAGGTCAAGGGGTGGATAATAAAAAATAAATATTAAAATGAAAAAAATCAAAAAACTCCTCGGATTTGTTAAAGAATGTTTTGAAAATCCTCAAAATTGTCCGAATTTTATTTTGCTGCCCCCTCAAAATATTATTTTTTGGCAAAAAAATCCGAGGAGGAGGGAGACAAAATAGATTTTAAATATTTGTATCGGCCTAATTGCCGAAACAATTTCAAAACGAAAAATTTCCGAAAAAATCCTCAAAAAATGTCTGAAGAAATTCTCAAAAATAAAATACGATTGGAATTTTTTAAGGAATTCCTTAAGAAATTTCCGCAGGAATTGCTAAAAAAAACTTCCAAAGGAATTCCTCAAGGAGTCTCCGAAGGAGAATATAGGAATTCGTGGAACAATTTGATTTATTTCCGAACTAATTTCTGGAGCATTTTTCGAAGGAATTCATAAATGGCTGCTTTGTTCTCTCCGAGGCAGCCAAGTTGGTTGCGACGAGACGGACGCAATGAGAAAACAGAACTGTGCAATAAAAATCCTATTCGACTAAATGCTGATGTCATATTAGAAATTTGGAGACAGTACTCGTCGATAGCAAATCCTTCCACACGCGATGGCATATGAGCAAGTCAAACCACCTTCCTTTTGCCAGTGGAGATATATCAGCTTCCACACTGATATTCTTCCCTCCCCCTTCATACGGGAGCTTGGCAGAAGGAAGGTCGTGTGATATGTGCCATCACAAATATTTCCTCCGCTCGCTTTCAAATCGACTTCTATAAAAACATTCTTCATGCCTGCCGTATCCTAACGGAACTATCAATTCTATACTTTCGCCTCTAATGCTATCATGAGCATGTACGTCCAAGTTTGGAAGATGATATTAGCATTTCCATATCATCATAAATGAATGTTTAAACGATATTCTCAAAAATTTCAGGAATTTTAAAATAAGGCTTTTACAAAACAGTATTAAATAATTTCAAGACAATAAAATAAAATTAAAATTTCATAATGTTTGAAAATACCTGACGTTTTAACTCAATAATTTGACTAAATACTGTGCAGCAAGGCGACAACGCCCCAGTTCTGGGTTACAATAGCTTTGAATAAAAAAAATAAGAACCGCTTTTAATTGATGCTCGTAATATTTGCTTTGCTGATGCTCAGCAAGTGGTTTTGTAATATTCAGAAATTGATTTCAAAATATAAACTACTTACTCGGGGGTCGGAACAAAAAAATCGGTAAAACATTTACAGTTGGAATTTAAATATTTTGCTAAATCAGTTTGCTTTATAAGCCAACTATCCTAATAGCACAAATCTAAAAACAAAGAAAACTTACTTAATAAGTTGATTTAAATAAATAAAAAAAATAAATATTGTCAAAATTACTAATGTGCAACTTAACTTAAAATTTCTAAACTGCAATAATTTTCCTGTACCAGTGCCAGATCCTTTAAGAATGGGAACGCTTTGGGCATGTATCCAGGCCCCACAAAAGCTTATGAATCACATCAAACCCATTTTGCGAGTCACCTGCAAGTTTAGGTGCCCGACTGAATGAGGCCTTGGCTTAACGCATTCCAAAGATCAATTTAACAATTTATTGATAAGAAAATTATTTTGAGCTTTTTAGTGGAATGTCTTCACTTGTCATAAGACGAGTTAATACAATCCCATTAAATTCCACCACTTAATTGTATCTTGACAGATACGTATTTCGACCTCAACAGTAAGGCCGTCTTCAGTGTCTCGTACTTGACTCGAGTCAAGATACAATTAAGTGGTGGAATTCAATGGGATTGTATTAACTCGTCTTATGACAAGTAAATTTATATATTATCACAATTACTTATTAGCTATACTAGATAAAGCCTCAATCAAACTCTCAAACTAATCAACCAAGCTATTAATTTAAGATTTGACATTGAATTATGACGAGAGCCATCTTAACAACATTTATGAACTGTCATAAGACTAGTTTAGTACTATTCCAATTAACTCCAACACGCTGTATTTCTTCACAGATACGTATTCCGACCTCAATTATTAGGCCGTTTTCAGTATCTCGTGTTGGCTCGACTCGACTTAAGGCTCTATAAACCGTAATCAATTTGATGATGATGATGATTTTGTTCTCCTTCGCACTAATACTAATGCAATTTTAGTCAAAATTCAATATTTCACTGCTATTCACCAACTTACCTCTGTCAACGTATATTCATGGTATTTCCATATGAATTTTTCACTCACCTAGCTAATTAAATATCAATTAATTGACAGAAAAGCGCTTAAAACTGCTTTTTTCCTAGACAAATTTTCGTATGCTAATTATACACACACCAACTCCGAACGATCGAGACACACACATACTCATGCACTCAGTTTTTCACTTGTTCTTTTCTCGCCGTTTTCTTGATTTTATCACAATTAAACATAATTCACTACCTAACTTTCACTTTTGTCTTTGATGTTGAACACCAATTTCTTCACTTCATGTCGAAAAACCAACGAAAACTGCTTTAAAAAATTTGAAGTGAGAGACAAATTTGACGGCCGTATTGTGAATGTTGCAAAATTCGGAACACCCAAATTCACTACCGCATTAGGTGAAATAGTGCGCTCAAAATCTCGGCAAAGCAACTTAGAAATATCAAAACAATACATCGAATATGCTATAGTCGACACGCAAACAACTTTATGCATATTCAAGAAAAGAATCATCATTTCATCGTTGCCAGATTTATTTGATCAAATAATTACTGCGGTTTGTCGAATTAATCAAATCAACCAGAAACAAGAAAAGATGCAAGCTTCTGTTGGCAGGGTGAAGAATGGTTGACATTTAATTTTACCGTACCATTCATCCTACCATGCAGTCAAAAAAAAAAACAAAACTACGGCAGTCGCATCGTTCACTATGGGGAATCAGGTGGCCGAAAATAAAAAATCGACTTTCTCTGATTCGTAATTCAAGTTGACCTACTAAATGCTAATGCTTTGGAGCATTAAACCCCAGCATATCAGCACTCTAAGCCATATGGTTATCAAGATTTAGGCATTAGAGCCAGACACTTTTTAGTTCTTGAAAAATCAATGCATTATTCAACTGTCAATATCTTCGGCTACAGTAGCTCTTTTCCAACTCTTTAAAAAGTTTCTGAAAGCTTGTTTCATGGACTTGCGAAGAACGGGTTAGTTATGGGAAAATAGGTAGTGAAACATCCAAAAATGACCCGAAGAAAAAAAAATTTTTTTTTCATACAAAAAGTTCCATACAAAAAAAGTTTCTCAAAGTTTCGCTTAGCGACTACCACTACGACTTTCTTTGGACCTCCCAGAAGGCATTAAAACAAATTCCAGCTACTTATGGCTGCAAATCTGCGATTCCGATCACTTTTTCGAAAAAAGTCATTAATTTTGAAACATTAAATGTAATTATACATAATCATAATACACGGCAGACTATGATGGGCTGGATACAAATCCCATGCGTATGACAAAAGAGCATCAAGAACAGTTACAATAGAGATAGTAGATAACACGAAAAGTGTCGTAGGCTTCGTGGTAGGCCGTGTACACGATAGCTTATGCTGCTATATGATACTCCATTTGGCGTAGGCTCACCAAGAGGAGGCAACTCATTATCTATCAAGTATCAAGCAAATAAATATAAAACCGTCTAAGACGACTTGTGTCGAGTCAAGTACAAGACACTGAAGACGACCACACAGTTGTGGTCGAAATACGTATCTGCAAAGATAACGACAATTAATTGGTGGAATTAAATGGACAGTACTTAATTCGTCTTAGACGGTTTAATACATTCCACTAAAAAGAGCTTAATATATTTTTCTGCAAATAAATATGAAAAAAAAACAATATACTCTTGAGGGTTACGAAAATACTCTAGGCTTCATTTGAAATTATTTCATAAAAAGTAAAATTTTGATATTAATTAAAATCCAATATGTGAATACAAGAAGCAAAAATGTCTGTACCTAAGGACATCTTTCGATAATTATTGGTATGTACCTAGGTGAAATAAATAAACAGAACATTTATGAATGTCTATCTGAGTGCATAGTGAGCTGTGATTGCGAAGGTAAATCGTGTGAAGGTAACTTAGGTAAGCGACTTCAAAATAAATCTAATCTGGAATATCCAGAAGATGTTCAAAGTTTTTTAGTGACTGAAACTTCTTGCAATACAACAGATTCGAGTACAGAAAAATATACCATAGCAGATATTTTAATCGATCTTGAAGAAATAAATGATGATTTTGTTGAGGATGTTCATGTACATAATGAATAAATAAATGTTGTTGCAGTATACTTATATATCTTGAAGCTTTTATTGCATGGAGTTCGTTTAGCTTTAATAGAGCTTTATATTGTATTCCCTTTACTTGTTTTACGGGTTAAGAGCCTGAACCAATCTGAAAAATCCTACAAAGACAACCTGTTACGTATGTAGATGCAATGGCCTGTATTTGACGGAGTCCTTGTGCAACTTAGAACATCTGTACAACTCAATTCACATAAAAACAGTATACAATTTTCTAGTTTGAACTCTACAGGTCTGCGCTGCAATAAAATACACATCTATAGACTGCTGTGTACATGAGACATTCGTAGATAAAAGGGATATATTCCATAGAGATCAAAGGTCTGTATTCCAGGGAGTTTAGAGACCTTAGAAGTAATAACGACCTGCAAAACAAGTATTTCACATCTTTTAGACAATACGATATAAGTGTGAAATATTGCAGAAATGAAATGAAAATATTTTCGGCCACCTACTTGTATGGAGCCGCCCCATAGTGCATTGGTCTGGCGACCAAGCAGACGACAGCACATACTTTTACTATTTTCTCCCCCCACAATCAATGTTTTCGTAGAATAATTTCTCAACATATAGCCGGTTTTGGTGGCAAATATACATTTCGTTATTCCTTACTCTTTTTACAGATTAGAACTAATAAATCAGTATCTGTGGCTATAGCACTCTTTCAAGGCGGTGTGCCACAGCCTAATTCAACTCGATTCTGTTCTATTTGCACTGCGCACAAGAAAGTGTGGATGGATGGCACGAGACTCACGCAGCAGCAAACAAACAGTCTGCGGATGAAGAATAAAAAAGACTTAATTTCGTCTTACATTTATTTGGGAAACTGTCTCAGTGTGCTCGACTGCTCAGTGCACGAAATTTTACCGGATAAAATGTAAATATTCGGAGAATCAAAGTGTTTTACTGTACTTTCCCCAGCTTGTAAGTTACAAGCCAAGTGGTGTACGGAGAAATTTAAAATAAGTTTCCATATAATAAATATTTCATAAATTCTCAAAAATAAACATTTTGTTGCATCTGGCAACATTATGTAGCAGATGACAAGCTTTTACCACCCCATTTCCACCCACCTCAAATTTTCGTCACTTTTTCGTACAAGTTGCCTAACCAATACTAACAAGCAATAACGTCATTAATTTTCAAAACAGAGTTACGGAGTCTTGAGCCTTAAGTTAATTGATTTTTTTTATTGCGATTAGTCATCGGCGTGGCAAAATTATGATCGGCGGCGAGCCGACCCAAAATCGTCGGCGGCGGCGGCGAGAGTAAAACCACCGGCGGCGGCGGCGTGGCGCGGCGTCGCACAGGTCTGCGAGGTTTCTAAGCCAGGTTACCATTTTTGCTTTCGTATATCATGAGGCTAGCACAATGATTCTTTTATGTCCAGGGAAGTCGAGACAATTTCCAACCCGGAAATTTCCTAGACCGGCACCGGGTATCAAACCCAGCCACCCTCTGCATGGTCTTGCTTTGTAGCCGTGCGTCTTACCGCACGGTTAAAGAGGGCCCCTTTCATTGTGTTACAATTTTCAAATATGAAAACCATTAATAATCCCGTAAAAATAATAGTTCCAGTTCCGTTCCCTTTCAACTACGCCAACTACCATACGCTCGATTTATATTTTTTCGCGCATTTATTGCAATTCCACTATGCACACGCAGAAAGTATCATTCATTCCATTGGATTTTGTGTATCCGCGTTGTTTTCGGGTTTGCCGTACGGCGAAATTGACAAGGACCGTTCGCCCGGTCCAACCATTAATCATGAAATCCAATTCCGGACCGGCGCGACGCGGGGCGGGCCTGCCGGAGATAAAGTGGAATTAAATTAAAAATAATCCAAAACAGAGAGCACACATGGTTTTGAAGCTAAAAGTATTGCTTTTATCGAAAGGGTTTTTTGTTGTTGTTGTCTCGCAGTCATGGCTCTACTGACGACGAAATGGTTCCAAATGATGCCGTTGCTGTTTGTTTATTTTCAACGGAGGGGATCGGAGTTGTCAATGTCCAAAGCTGCAGTCCAATTTTTTTCCTGTCCCAGTAGGTCTGTTGGTCCATCGAGGCAGCGGACAGATGGGCTCGGTTTGGGATATTTGCGGTATTATAACTTTCGTTTAATTCGGTGTATATTTAATACACTGTTTTTTATATTTGCAACTGTAGGTGGCTTATGGAAAAGCTTTACAGAAAAGCCGTTGTTTGTTTGATGCCAACCCGATGAAATAAATTTCAAATCCCTTGCATTCGTGGACGAAAGGAAGGGATTGATGGAGGAATTTTCGCTCAGTTTTTTCTGAAAGGACTAAAACGTAAAGCAAAACTATAGGAACTTCCACCAAGGCTTATCAAATGCAAGTTGCTTTGGTTTAAATTGTTTCAAATTGAGTTTTAAACCACTTCTAGGGCGGCTTTAATTTTTAAAGCTTAGTAGTAGAACTTTGTTGAGAAAATGCTGATTTTTTAATAATAAGTTTTAGATTCCAGTATTTTTAGACGAATTCCCAAAGAAAATCATGGTGAAATCTTGAAAGAATCTATGGAGTAATTTGTATGCAACCTTGGATGGAAAGTCCATTTTCCAGTTTGTCAGATAACTTTTGGAAAACAAAATTCCGAAATTATTAGAGGAAGTCACTATACTGCTGTGAACAAATCCATTTTTCATTTGAAATATCATTGAACTTTTTTGAACCATGTACCCATTGTATATCGTCAAAAAATCTGCTAGCTCCAATTACGTTTGCTTAAGTTAAGGAAACAAAAGAACTTTGCTGTTCATGGAAAACTGCAATTAATTTAATTTGTTTGCAAATTAGTTCATTACAATAAAACCTCTAATAGATAGTTATCGCTCAAGCTTATGAAAATTACTAAGAAGCGTAGAATAGCATGAAAGCGTTAAAATTATTCAAGATATTCTGGCTCCACGCAATAATAGCGTTTTAAAACTCTATGAATGGAACTGAAAACCCAAACATCAGTCTCCCTCAAGGCAGATATTCATTACGCTTTATCTCGTTGATTTTCTCATATTTCACATTTTCGCACAATACCACTCATTCCGTCCACGGGCATAGCTGCGGCAGAACTAAATGGCATTCCACTTGCCCTTGCGTTTGATTGAATGCAACCAAACAACGTTAGCTAACGGTGCGGTGGTGGCGGTTGGTGGGCTGATGAAAGCTATCCTGAAATGAAATGAAAAGAAAATGAAATCAGACATTCGACTGCGAGCAACTTTTGAGAAGAAACAAGTTTTTCCATCTTTGGAAAAGTTACGATGGCGAAGGTGGTGGAGGGGTAGTTATAGACGTCGGGACGGGATCGGAATCGCAGTGAATATCGCCAAATGGGTGCAATGTAGCAAATGTACAACTTCCCTGTTGCTTCGCACCAATCGTGCCGGGGAAGAGTAACAACCAACTCAACCGAGCGTTGGAATTTATTACTGCAATTAATCCTGAAATTTACATTTCCTCATCCAGGATGGAGTTTTCAGCAGGTTAGAAGGCGCATGCTGTGCATGGAGCGGTAAAAGCGCGTTTTTGCTAAGGAAAGCATTGGTGCCGGCTTTTGGGTTATGATGAACATTTTTATCTTGAGTTCCAAGCCTAGTAGATTGGATGAAAGCTGTGACTACCAAATCTAAGGTAGCAAGGTCGAATTTCGTTAGGCTTTCAAATTTACCTAAGGCGAAAGTTTTATACTATTATCTAAGAAATGACAAGAACAAAAACTTTTGAAATAGATATTAGCCACTGAGCCATGAATAGAATATTCCAATGACCAGAAGATAATACACATTAGAGCAATTCTCGCTGAGACCGGGCCACTATTTGCTCGAGGTTCTTAAAAATGCCTAAATTTATATTCATTTGAAAGCTTTCATCGAGTATATTAAGGATCCGAGTTAAATTCTTCAGAAAGATTAATCCCTCGTTAGTTATACACGAAATCATTTTAATAGACCCCTCGTTTTTTGTCAATTCTTGACACACCAAAACTGTCATAATTCCAACATTTCTCAACCGATCATGAGATCAGCATATCGTTGGAAAGAGGAAGAATTTGACCTTAATTTGTAATAACAAAAATAAGTGCAGCCATATTGAATTTGGCCGCCATCTTGAATTTCTTTTAGAAAACTATTTTTCCGCCTGGCTGGCAACCACCGATTTTGAATATTAGTACATCGATGGAAAGCTTGGCGTATATTGTGCATTGTGTCCAAAAATCTGAGGTGCATGCTTTTTTTTCTATCAAAAGTTATGTATGATTTACCAAATTACTTTTTGTAGGCCCATCTGACCAACGAACATTATATTTATGGTTAATATGATACTATGACGTCAGTTTCTTGATTTCATACACTATTCTAAGCCAAATATGTTTCCAAAATGAAAAGCATATCTACAACAGTATTTTATTTGAAGAGCTCAAAAGTTTTGAGCATAACGGAGTCGTATTCAAGTTATTGTATTGAATAATTCAAGAATTTTGGTATTGGTAAATCGTACCTAGCTTTTGATAGAAAAACATACACCTGAGATTTTTGGACACAATATACAATATAAGCAAAGCTTTCCATCTTACTTACTTTATTATGGATCCTGTGCACCACCGGTGGTCCAAAGTCGATGTATTAATATTCAAAATCGGTGGTTGCCAACCAGGCGAAAAAATAGTTTTTAAAATAAAATCCAAGATAGCGGCCAAATTCAATATGGCTGCTTCTATATTTATTATTGCAAATTGAGGATACACTCTTCCTCTTTCCAACGATATGCTGGTCTCTAAGATCGGTTGAGGAATGTTGGAGTTATGACAGTTTTGGTGAGTCAAGAATTGACAAAAATCGAGGGGTCCACAAACGTGATTTCGTATATAACTATCGAGGGGTCTATCCTTCTGAAGAATTTAACTCGGATTCTTAATATACTCACCAAAAGCTATCAAATGAACATAAATTTATGAATTTTAAAGAACCTCGTGTAAATAGTGGCCCGGTCTCAGCGAGAATTACTCATTAAGGCGATTTTTTTGGGATTTTCGTCAGCCACTTGATCCAAAACCAATATTTCGTGAATGTGAAATTATTTTGACACAACCATGTACCTGTCATAAGACGAGTTTGAACAATCCCATTGAATTCCACCACTTAATTGTATCCTGACAGATACGTATTTCGACCTCAACAGTAAGGCCGTCTTCAGTGTCTTGTACTTGACTCGACTCGAAGTCGAGTCAAGTACAAGACACTGAAGACGGCCTTACTGTTGAGGTCGAAATACGTATCTGTCAGGATACAATTAAGTGGTGGAATTCAATGGGATTGTTCAAACTCGTCTTATGACAGGTGAAAACATTCCACTAAAAAGCTCAAAATAATTTTCTTATCACAACCATGTAGTTTGAGATGCCACAAAACCAGTAATCGAATAGGCAAGGCAATTTGGCTGGAGACGGTAGTCGAAGTCCTTCTCCATGCGGTGTACAACCGAGATAAATGCATAGTCTATTGCAGGGCTGGAATAACAAGGAGTGGACGTAGTCTACCGCAGTACTGGAAAAAAAACAGTGACAAGAGGGTGAACACACCCCTTCTCGTCATTACCTTCCGTGGGACCACAAGTCCGGAGTACCCCTTTTTTGATTTCGTGAGGTCCAAAACCACACCCTACTACCCGTCTTTGAAGCAGTGTTTGAGATATTGGTCATTCGGCTATACCAAAAAACGGCCAGAAAAAACGAAGGATCTTATGAAGAAACCACCCAAAAATTATTATCCCTACAAATCTTCTATCAGTCATTGGCTGATGACGCTGTCGAGATGGAATCTCTCCACCTCGAGGTAAAGACACTCAGGATTGAGAATAAACAGTAAAAAAGGCAACGGGATAGCATAGCTAGCCACGTTTCTCCCAACCTAACTTCGATACAAATTCTCATTTAAACATTCATGCAATGAATCTGTGTCAAAAGGTCAAAGGTTAAAATGTTGAAGGTCAAAAGGTTGAAGGACAAAAGGTCGAAGGGTCAAAAGGTCAAATGAACAAAAGGTCGAAGGGTCAAAAGGACGAATATGTGTCATAACATCGAAGGTCAAAAGGTCGAAGGACAAAAGGTCGAAAAGATAAAAAAGAAGAAATGAGAAGGAAGTAGTGAGTAGTGAGACGTGAGAAGGAAGTAGTGAGAAGTGAGAAATGATAAGTTAGAAATGAGAAGTCAGAAGTGAGAAGTGACAAGTGAGAAATGTGATGAAAAGTGAAAAGGCAGAAAGAAAGAGGGAGGAAAAATATACAGTAATGAAGGAAATGAAAGAAAGAAGAAGAACAGAAGAAGAAGAAAAAACAAAAAAGAAAGAAAGAAGTAAGATTGAAGAAGGAGAAAAGAAGGAAGAATGAAGAAAGAGAGAAGACACAAGGAAGCAAGAAAAAGATGAATTAAGGAAAAAGCAAGTAACAGGGAAGGAAGAAAGAAAAAAAGATGAAAGAAATAAGGAACAAAGAAGGAATAAGTAAGAAAGAAGGAAGAAAGAAAAAAAGAAAGAAGGAGGAAGCAAGGAAGAAAGAACGAAAAAAAGAAAAAATGGAGTAGGAAGAAAGAAAGAAGGAAGAAATAGAGAAGAAAGAAGCAAGAAAAGGGAAAAAAGAAGGAAAACGAAAAAAGTAGGAAGAAAGAAGATGGAAATAGGGAAGAAAGAAGAAAGACAAAGGAGAGGAGACACAAGGAAGAAAAATTCCGGAAAGAAGACGAAAAGACAATACAAGGAAACAAACAGAAGATAGAAAGAAGAAGCAAGTAACAGGGGGGAAGAGCAAGAAAGGAAGAAGAAAGAAGAAAGAAATATGGAAGAAGGAAAAAAGCGAAAGAAAAACAGGAAACAAAAAAAGAAGATAGAAAGAAGGAAAAAAGACGGAAGAAACAAAAAAGAAAGAAGGAAGAAAAACAGGAAACATGAAGGAAAGAAAGAAGTAAGAAAAGAGGAAACAAGAAGGAAAAAAGTATAAAGATAGAAGGAATAAAGTAGGAAAAAAGAAGCAAGAAAGAATAAAGAAAGACGGGAGGAATAAGAAAGAAATAAGATAGGAAGAAGGAGGAAGAAAAAAAGAAAGAAGAAGGAAAATAGGAAGAAAAAGGATAGAAGAAGAAAGAAGTTAGGAATAAGGAAGATAAAATATGGAAGGAAGATGAAAGAAAGAAGAAAGAAAGTAGAATGGAAGGAAGCAAACATATGAAGGAGGAAGAAAAAAAAGAAGGAATAAAATAGAAAGTAAAAGGGAGAAAAAATAAGAGAGAAGGAAGTCCCTTGTCCCTGTCCCTTCGACCTTTTGTCCTTTCGACCTTTTGACCTTCGACCTTTAGTCCTTTCGACCTTTTGACCTTCGACCTTTTGTCCTACAACCCCATGCAATCAATCAGCGTTCCTCCATTTGATATGGTTTGCAACAGGAGAGAGAAAGAAGAAAGAAAAAAAATAAAGAAGTAAGAAGAAAAAAGAGAGAAGAAAGAAGAAAGAAGAAAAAAAGAAAGAATAAAGAAGAAAAAAGAAGAAAGAAGAAAGAAAAAAGAAGAAAGAAGAAAGAAGAAAGAAGAAAGAAGAAAGAAGAAAGAAGAAAGAAGAAAGAAGGGAGAAGAAAGTAGATAGAATAAGTAAGGAAGAAGAATAAGGAAAGAATAAAGAAAAAGTATAAAAGAAGAATAAAGGAATAAGAAAGGAGAAAGTAGAAAGAAGAAAGAAGGAAGAAGAAGAAAGAAGCAAGAATATGGAAGAAGGGATAAGGATGAAGGAAGAAAAAAAATGTAGGACATTCGACCAAATGGCCTGACAAACGGCATGGGGTGATTTTAGGATTCTACCTTCTTTAATGGTTGCTCTATCATTGCCATCAACGTGATCACCAACAGTCATTATATACTCTCCGATTCCAAGTGGAAAGTGTCTATTGATCTATTTACTTATATCCGATTTATATTACATTACTCTTGTAGAGTAAATTATGGTCTTCAAGAGCGTTATAAAACTTAAAATGTTACTTGGGGGTTGGTTTGGTACACCTTTGAAACGAATATTAACAGCTCCAAATACCTAAACACCCCTGGATCCAGAGCACATTAGAAAACATGCTCCCTAATACGATCTTTGCTTGAATCCCTGGGCTCTGCGAAGTACCAGTCAATACCACGCCTGACCTTCTTGCCGGAGTCGGATATTAGGGCGGGATATTTTTATTATCCACCCCTTTAGGGAACGTAGAAACCTTGATTAAAAGACAGCGCGAGACAACTGGGAAACGATCTGGAGAGCTTCCACTAATAAGCAGCTTCTTAAAATCAAGAGAACAACCACGGGTTGAACTGTTCCAAACAACCTCAACAAACAGAAAATTGTTACTAGGCATCCGGACATCATGCGATGGCATATGTTTCGAAATGGACAAATTGATATGAAATTTGCGAAAAAGAATCCACGTGTCTTGGAGGGACTCGAACCCTCAACCTCCTACTCTCTAGATAGGCGTGATAACCCCTACACAACAAGACCACTTAAAGGTCACGTTTGCGGAAAAGCCATCAGAATCCAGTACCAACCTCCACCGCGGTTAGCTCTCTTTTTACCAAATTGAATATCTTTCGGATGCTTGATTTGCCCAATCTCCACATTTGCTTTACTGTTGTATATCCACAGCCAAGCGAGTGCACATTGTTTATTAAACGAGAGGATCGCACTCCATGCCCCCCAGCAACGGACTGGGCGGGACGGTATAGAATGCGAATTCAATCGCACTCTGCTGTGCCAAAGGCTTGCTTGGCTAAAGCATTTGATGAGTTTGATTGCCTTCACGTAAACGGTCGCGTGTACTCAGACGACTAATGACGGTGAAAGACCGACACTTGATTACAATTAATTGCATATTATTCGGCAACTCGGCCGTACGAAAACCATTTTTTTGTTAAATATCTTGGCTGTGCATATGCACAGCACATGTTCCGAAATGGACAAATTGATATGAAATTTGCGAAAAAGAATCTACGCTTCTTGAGGGACTCGAACCCTCAACCTCCTACTCTCTAGATAGGCGTGATAACCCCTACACAACAAGACCACTTAAAGGTCACGTTTGCGGAAAAGCCATCAGAATCCGAGTACCAACCTCCACCGCGGTTAGCTCTCTTTTTTGCAAATTGAATATCTTTCGGATGCTTGATTTGCCCAATCTCCACATTTGCTTTACTGTTGTATATCCACAGCCAAGCGAGTGCACATTGTTTATTAAACGAGAGGATCGCACTCCATGCCCCCCAGGGTTCGAGTCCCTCCAAGACACGTGGATTCTTTTTCGCAAATTTCATATCAATTTGTCCATTTCGAAACATATGCTGTGCATATGCACAGCCAAGATATTTAACAAAAAAATGGTTTTCGTACGGCCGAGTTGCCGAATAATATGCAATTAATTGTAATCAAGTGTCGGTCTTTCACCGTCATTAGTCGTCTGAGTACACGCGACCGTTTACGTGAAGGCAATCAAACTCATCAAATGCTTTAGCCAAGCAAGCCTTTGGCACAGCAGAGTGCGATTGAATTCGCATTCTATACCGTCCCGCCCAGTCCGTTGCTGGGGGCATGGAGTGCGATCCTCTCGTTTAATAAACAATGTGCACTCGCTTGGCTGTGGATATACAACAGTAAAGCAAATGTGAGATTGGGCAAATCAAGCATCCGAAAGATATTCAATTTGCAAAAGAGAGCTAACCGCGGTGGAGGTTGGTACTCAGTTCTGATGGCTTTTTCCGCAAACGTGACCTTTAAGTGGTCTTGTTGTGTAGGGGTTATCACGCCTATCTAGAGAGTAGGAGGTTGAGGATTCGAGTCCCTCCAAGACACGTGGATTCTTTTTCGCAAATTTCATATCAATTTGTCCATTTCGAAACATATGCTGTGCATATGCACAGCCAAGATATTTAACAAAAAAATGGTTTTCGTACGGCCGAGTTGCCGAATAATATGCAATTAATCATCATGCGATGTTTGTGGGGTCCTCAGTTCAGTGCAGTGTGAGGCTTTCGGGCCTTTCTTGGTCCAATCAAAAGCTATAGGGATCCCCTTCTCCCTCTCTCCCAGTTACCGGAATGCCCGGATCCTAAGTCCACTCTTCTACCCATCAGCAAAACTGTGCAAGGTCTGGGGGGAAGGGGGTAGTCTCACACCCCCCATTATCAATTTCCAGCACGGCTTAGCACAGTCCAGGAGAGTTCGGATCTCATTGAAGAAATCACTCTTTTTAATGTCCACCATTCAGGTCTGAATGATTTTTGTCCAGTGATTGCTACGTGCCAGTACGCTGTTACGGCCTGCGAATGACATTTCGGAGAAGATACAAATCTTCGGTGATTGTATCGATGTCATTGCTTACTTGACAAGCTGTTGGTATATGCTGCTCACGGGCCACCGAAGTTGCCTGTTCGTTGGAGCGCAGCAGTATATCGATGCCCTCCGATCCGCTGACCCGTTCTCAGTTTGCTCGGTGGTAGTTTCGTCGAAGCAATTTCTGATACTTCTGTTGTTGACTGCCAGAACAGTGCCTGTGTCAGTGTCACGCCATTTTTGCTGTAGTGACAATATGATCTGCGTTTCCGCTCTATCCACCTCGTCCCACGTATTTTCGTTCATGCACATTTCTTGTACGGTGTTGTTGGGGCTTAGGTACATTACAAACGCTACCCGCTGAGATCTCACTTCGTTCTGCCCTGTATCGTGGACAGTCGAAAATCACGTGTTCTGATGTCTACTCTTATTTCAGACAGATCGGGCAAAGGAACTGCGTGTCCGAATCGGTGCAGATACTTTCTGAAACATCCATGGCCCAACCGGAATTGTGTCAGGACGAAGTTTACTTCCCCGTGCTGTCTGTCCACCCACATTGAGATGCTTTACTTTTCGCTTCGAGCCGATGGTGACTTCTCCGACCGTACTTGCACTATGCTACTACTGTACTTGTGTGGTTCCGTATGTACCCTTCCTCTGACACAATATCGAACCGCCTCGTCCAGGTCCACGCATTGGAGGCTCGCTTCAGGCGTCGCAGCTTACACATGCGTCCAATCGCCCACAACCTTCTTCGTTAGCTCCTTATATGATGAGGTCTTGTTCTTGGAGTACTTTTTCAGCTCAAAGATCATGTCACCCGGCCATGTACGTCTGATTGTCCGTTGAAGTCCCTCTCGCTCCGGAATTACAAAATATGCCTCGGAGTACTCATCGTAGCTTAGCTTAGCTTAGCTTAGCTTAGACTGACTGTACATATCAATGGTTGCTACTCCGTGATTGATCAGAACTGGTGCAAATTGCACTACGATCCAAGTAAATAGTGGTTGGGGTTTACCAACTATTCTCGAAGTGCACGTTTCAGCAGCTCGCAAATATTGATCAATAACGGCGCCGGCCAAGTCCTTACAGTCAGTTGGGAAAGGGAGGGAATGTGAGTGTGTGGTAATTGTCGCTACTAGAGACCGAGAATACCTCTGCATCTCCACATTTACCACGGGAAGGAAGTAGTGTTAATTGGGTGGGGTAATCAGTAACATAGATCGGGATTCACCATGGAAAGTGATGTGACCTATGAAACTTCTACACAGCAGTATTAGCATTTCCTTAATTTGTTCAATTGTTCATTCTTCGCGAGAATAAACAATCAATCGCTCAAAGTGAGCGATTGTTCATTTGAATGTCGGATTAGGCGCCCGCGTTATCATTTCATTAACGTAAGAAAAGCAAAAAAGAAACGGGATTGAAAATAATTGATAGTAATCGGAAAGCTAATGTTATTCAGCAACCCTTATTTTATCTCTATTTGCGTTAAGTAAGAATGTAAATTTACGTTTATTTTACATGTCGTTTATTTTGCATTACTTTCGCGCGCGCGTGTGTGTCACTTGCCTTGACCAGTATACCGTAATCAGGATCTCACTGGTATTAATCCTGATGTGCCGGTTGGCACTCGTGTTGGGCTTGTGCGCTTTGAGCGGCACACGGTCGCTTCCCAGTCTACATAAAATCGCACATGGTGCAATACAAGATGCTAAATTGGAGACGATATTCATACATGTTGTGTGGAAAAGTACCCCTATCGCCTGCACTTCAGCGTCCTACACGACACCATATACGTTCATGTGTTGACTGGGTTTGATAGGGCCTGCTTATGGACACATGCAGCTTTTTGTAGAGGTTTAACAGAGCCCACTGTCAAACCCCACCACATCCTAGGCAGGCCCCTTAACTCGCAGTGGCCATGGGGAGGGGTCGTCAAGCCCTTGGACATAGTCCCTGCTGCCCCTAAAATATGCCTCGGAGTACTCATCGTACCGGATTAACAAAATAAGCCTCAGAGTCCTTCTCAATCCAGGATTACAAAAACTCTATTGTTCACAGGACCTTCAAATACCATTCATCGCTAGTCTTTACCTCAAGCGCCTCGCCCTCCATTTTCACGCTTCTATTGGAGATATTTTGTAATTAATTGCATATTATTCGGCAACTCGGCCGTACGAAAACCATTTTTTGTTAAAGTTCTTGGCTGTGGATATGCACATCACACGTTTCGGAATGGACAAATTGATATGAAATTTGCGAAAAAGAATCCACGTGTCTTGGAGGGACTCGAGTTCTCGACCTCCTGCTCTCTAGATAGGCATGAGAACCCCTACACAACAAGACCACTTAAGGGTCACGTTTGCGGAAAAGCCATCAGAACCCGAGTACCAACCTCCACCGCGGTTAACTCTCTTTTTTGCAAATTGAATATCTTTCGGAATTTCATATCAATTTGTCCATTTCGAAACATATGCTGTGCATATGCACAGCCAAGATATTTAACAAAAAAAATGGTTTTCGTACGACCGAGTTGCCGAATAATATGCAATTAATTGTAATCAAGTGTCGGTCTTCCACCGTCATTAGCCGTCTGAGTACACGCGACCGCTTACGTAAGGCAATCAAACTCATCAAATGCTTTAGCCAAGCAAGCCTTTGGCACAGCAGAGTGCGATTGATTCGCATTCCATACCAGCCCGCCCAGCCCGTTGCTGTGGGGCATGGAGTGCGATCCTCTCGTTTAATAAACAATGTGCACTCGCTTGACTGTGGATATACAACAGTAAAGCACATGTGGAGATTGGACAAATCAAGCATCCGAAAGATATTCAATTTGCAAAAAAGTGAGCTAACCGCGGTAGAGGTTGGTACTCGGATTCTGATGGCTTTTCCGCAAACGTGAAACGTTTCCTTTAAGTGGTCTCGTTGTGTAGGGGTTATCACGCCTATCTACAGAGTAGGAGGTTGAGGATTCGAGTCCCTCCAAGACACGTGGATTCTTTTTCGCAAATTTCATATCAATTTGTCCATTTCGAAACATATGATGTGCATATGCACAGCCAAGATATTTAACGAACGAAACTCGTCGGACTCCTTCTGGCTCAGGAATATCAAAAACTTATTGGAGTCCATCTCGCTCCGGAATGAGAAAAACTTGTTGATGTTCCTCTCGCTCCGGAATTATAAAATATGCCTCAGAGTACACCTAACTCCGGAATAACAAAAGATGCCTTGGAGTCCTTCTCACTCCGGAGTTACAAAAACTTATCAGAATCTGCCTTGCTCCGGGATTACAAAAGGTGCCTCGGAGTCTTTCTTGTTCCGGAGCAACAAAAGCTCGTTGTAGTCCCTCTCGATCCGGAGTTTCAAAAGATGCTTCAGAATCCATCTCGCTACGGAATAACAAAAACTTGTTGAAGTCCCTCTCGCTCCAGAATTACAAAAAAAACTCGTCGGAGTCCTACCGACTCCGGAACATAAAAACTCGTTGAAGTCCAAGTCGAAGTCACTCTCTCTCCGGAATTTCAAAATATGCCTCGGAGGCCTTATCGCTACGGCCGCCACAACTCGTTTGCAGTTGGAGCGACAAGACGTGTTTTGTCTGCGCTCTTGCTTGTGGGTTAAGGCTCATTATTTGTTCGACGTGGCTATTTTTAACTCGTTTTTTCGGTCTATGTATGTTAAATTTTAAATTGTCCGTTTACAGTATTTTAACGAATCGTTCTGTGCGTTAGTTTCGTATAATCAAAGGAACGGTTGTTTTCCGATTATTTGCCAAGAAGTAGACAGAAAGCCAGCCAAGCTTCAGTCAGTTCAGTGACCGTAGTTGACCCGCGTCCTTACATGATAGTGATAAGTGCGAGAGTTATTCATTGAGACATACCCACCCATATTCACCTCCCTCGGTGGAGCGGGTGCCCGGTATCAGCACTATTTTTGAACGACTATGGAAAGTGAATGAGAGAAGAGTGCAGCTCGGCGAAAAAGCGAGCGGAAGAGTTACTGAAAAGGAGAAGAAACTACTCATTTCGCATTCGGTTTTTCAAATCCGTTGTCTTCGCTCTCGAAGAACGCCTGTGCGTGAAATCGTTTCCCAGTGCCCATCAAGTATTTATTCTTACATTCCATCAACCAACAATACCTTGAAGTCTAGTACGCGGTGGTAGCTGCCTACGGCAGCGATGACGGGAAATGAATTCCCATGGATAAACGACCCTAGGGGCTAGGATGATTGACGGTAGTTTTACTGGTCCTACTCTTCCTCCGTATATGGACAATACCAACACTCAAGGTACGCTGTACGTGCTAAGATTGTCAGCAGTAAATGGTCATCTCCCCAAGTCCCCTTTCGTTATCCGGAAATCGTGTAACCGTTCGGTTCCAATATGGACTTGTTGGCTCCACCACAAGTGAATTTCCGTCACCAATCCCTCCCGTTACGACCTTTCCAAAGATTACACCTCGGAACTGTCACACTCACTGGTCGAGGATGATCTCACGAGTGAGTGCGTGTTCCACTTTCACGTCATACCAAGTGTGACAAGATGCGATTGACGTTCGAGCAGTTTGAGTTCGGGCAAAAGACGCACAGCCCTGTTCCATTTGAGCTTGCCCATAGGGGGTGCTAAATGCAACAGGATGGGCAAACCTAGAAAGCATAAAACATAATTTATGAAAAATGGACTTTATAAGAAGCGGAAAAGAAGGGTTCTCCCTCTTAAACTAGTGACCCTTGAAAGAAGTTGTAGTGCGCGCGTGTTTAATTTGTAAAAGGTTTATTGTTACAATAGTTGTTGGTGAAGTTTCTTTTAATTTTGTGTTGTTTCTTTTCTTAAAATAGGATCTGTTAATTGTTTGTCGTTAAATTCAGTCATGTCAAATGTAAAATAGTACGGTTGATGTTAATTATTAGTCATAGTACGGTTAGTAGTGGAAATGTTTAAAACTTAGCCTAAATTAATGTGTTGTTTAATATTATCTAGTTAAAATACCACTCAAATCACAAGAACAAGAACAAATAATGACAGTAACAAACGAATTAAAAACCAAATGATAGAAAAAGGTAAATATCCACTGAAGAATACAAATCAAAGTTTAGAGGTTAGGAAGTGATGTCGCAGGGTGCTAATCCGTTGTGTCCAGGTCCATACCAAAGGGACCTTTTTCTTTTGTACCTTTTTTTCAAAGTTCTTCGCCACTGTAGTGGCGAAGGCTTCCGGAAAGGAACAACTAGTGCTCCTGCGCCGGCCGTAGAGATCCCGACAATTTGGATGCCGGAGACTTTCGGTCCAAATCCGCCGCCATTGCTTTTGAGCACGCGGGATTGTCGTTTGCTGAACGTAGGCCGCCATCTTTCAGCCACATTCCTGTGCCGCACTCGTCCCGTCCGTGGATTGAGTTCCGGACCCTGCGACCAACGCCAAGCCGGCCAGATCGAGCCTGATCGGCCTCATCCGCACCGGAACACACCGAATCCAACACCAAGCATGCAAGTAGTACCCATTAATGTGACGTCACAAATAAACTGTTAATTATATTAGCCTCAGGTGTAGCATTCAGCAAGAAAGAGCAGCCCTGAATTCTAAGGTATTTCACCATTTTCTTTTGTATCGTCTTCCCGGATCCACAAGCCTCGTCATTCTTGGATCACTGATTAGCTACGCTTCCCCCCACCCTCTTTGTGTAATAGCTTTGCCCATCCTACCGCATTAGACACCTTTTGTCGACAGCTCTGTTTTTATCATACTCCTGCGAAGAACCGAATCATCCTCAGCTTGAGTATTGGGGTGATTGAAGTAGCGTAACGACCCGGTACCATACCCTCCCGTGAGCAAGTCAATGCCAAAAAAAATGGAGCGTTCCCAGAACTCCAAGGGTCCGCCTACGCTCTGAAGGTCAGGAATATCCGGCAGTGTAAGTCCCTACTGCAAATGAAGGAGCTGTACGATGGAACAAAGGTCACTGTGGTTGAGCACCCAACCCTCAACGTCTCGCGATGCGTCGTTAGCTGCCGAGACGCAGCTAGCATGTCCGAAGCCGAATTATTCGCCGAGCTAGAAG
Source organism: Armigeres subalbatus (assembly GCF_024139115.2). Lineage (NCBI taxonomy): Eukaryota > Metazoa > Arthropoda > Insecta > Diptera > Culicidae > Armigeres > Armigeres subalbatus. Next base: position 200,520,873 of record NC_085139.1, read on the forward strand.
AACAAGGAGTTAAAGAGGTGAGACGCATTACACGTAAAAATGGTCCTGTAAGAGAGAACACACCATCCATAGTTATCACTGTCCGTGGAACTATTATACCTCCCTACATCGATTTTGGTTTCATTCGTTGTCGCACGAGGCCCTACTACCCGGCCCCCTTGCAATGCTTCCAATGCTGGGATTTTGGCCATACAGGTAGTAGATGCCAGGCTAAAAAGCCAATCTGTGGTAACTGCTCAAGAACGCATCCCATCGCTGAAGATAAGAGTTGCCAGCAAACAAGGTTTTGCTACAAGTGTGAAAGTAGCGAGCATGCACTATCCGAGCGATCATGCCCTCTGTACAAGGGTGAATTTGAAATTCAGCGTATAAAAGTGGACCAAGGATTGTCATACGCAGTAGCGAAGCGAGCATTCGAAGCCAGGAGTGGCCCAAAAGCGTACGCCACCGTAACACAGGTCGATAATGAGGAGAACACTGCCCTACTTAGCCGAATTGATCAACTGACAACTCAACACAAGGAAAAGGATAATATCATAGAAGAGCTGCGTAACGCCCGCTGTAATCAAAGGCAATTAGCAAATGAAGTTCCACCAATCCGAAATTCTAGTGGTTCACCATATGAGCAGCTTCGTATATTAGTTGATGAACAATCTGCACAAATTGCAGCCTTAACGGATCAAGTGAGTAATTTTCTGGCGGCTGTTATGCCAGCCCAGTCAATTTCCACAATCAGCAATACCCCTCCCTACCACTCAAGCGACAGGAGCAATTAAATTTCCGAATGATCAACTCACGGAAGCCAGAATATCATCTACTGAAAAGCCGATTACCTCCAAGAGTGTTGATCCCTAAATGGTCAGTGACTCCATCGACACCTCACCGGACACCAGACCAAATAAAAACATCGCTTGCACTTCACGGCCTGTAAGAAACCTGCAAAATGTTCCGCAATCCAAAGGTACCAGATCTGATTACCCATTTCCAGCACCCACGTTGAAAGCTCCAAAGCGCCAGAGCAGCGGTATCTCGGGTACCGATACCGAAGTCCAAAAAAAGATCAAACCTCAAGCAGGTACTTCAAACACGCGGCCCAGCCGGAAATAATTGTTCTTCTTGAACATTGCCATGCCGTTCATCACTTCTGTAAACAGCTTGGACATCGCTGGCTACGACCAGGAAATAAGTCCTTCTCTTTGGCCGCTTTCGGACCTCCCAGGGATTCCTCCCTGGGTTATAAGTCCCACCCGTTGGTCATTTTATTCCCGAATCATCGCCCAGACAACCACACATCGCATAAGAATGCACGATCAAAATCGTTTACCGATCCAAGTTTCATCAGATTCGCATTGTTGTGCAAAGCTCATCAGTTTATTTATAAATTTTCCCGCACAGTAGGCTATTTTACGAGTTTATTCCAGCTTCATTTGTTGACATCGCATATTCCAGCAATCAAACTCACATGAAATCGGATTATCTGTCAAACAGAGTTTGTTATCACAAACTACATCGCAATGCATAACGAACAAACTCGCATAAAAATCGTGCACATCGCATACACTTCCGTGCAACGTCGGATAAGAAATACACTTATATCGCCTCCACTTTTGTACGTAAAAAGTGTTTTCGTGACTGGTAAGCGATGAAATTTGTGCGCATAGGCATCGCATAACAGAAAAACAATTCTATTATGCATGCATTATGGTTGTCTGGGCGACAACTGGACCACGAGCTGCTACTATGTTCTCCACCCAACCAAATCAGATTAAAACCTCGTATCCTGGTTTGGTCGCTTCAGCGTTAGTGTGGTCGCCAGCATGGTCGGACAATCCAGTCGTCCAGATTTACCCAGTGAATAATATAAAGGAAAATAAATATTATCTCCCTTGCCAAAAACCTTTTCCAGTCGCATTCCGCTGGAAAACACACAACAACAAATGTTAACCACAACACCAAACACACACTTTTCTTGCAACATCAATTGTTACGAATAACCCGTTTTTCGTTAAACACGCGGTCTTGTCCAGTCTTCAAGCTGCAATGAAAAACAAGACTATATAAGTACGCCCTACCTATTATACACACTAGTTTCTTTCCCATTAGGAATCGTACCTCCAGTCGTAACGCATTTATTAGGACTGGAGGCAACACAGTGAAAATAGTCGTAAAGCCAGCCGTCAAAGCGTCATTATTACCTGTCAAATTTCAGTTCAATAAATTGCCACAGTTGAGCAAATGCCAAAAATGAGGGATTCTAGTTAGAATTAGTCAGAACTAAATTAAATTTGTACCAGTTAGACTAAGTTTCTATGTATTATTGTGAATCAGATCTTTTAGCAACATTAAGCCTGGCGGGACTCCTAGGTTGGGCCCGAAAGGAAGTCCATAAGACTTTCCTTTAGTAATTTAATAGTGATGAACTTATTATATTAATAAAAAATCACTCAAATAAAGGGCAAAAAAAATGCTCGCTCCGGAATAACAAAAACTTGTTGGAGTCCTCCTCGCTCCGGAATTACAAAAGACGCCTCGGAGTCCATCTCGCTCAGGAATGACAAACAAAAGAGGTCATCAGAGTTCGTCTCGTTCCGGAATTACAAAAGATGTCGCTCGTTAGTCGCTCTCGATCCGGAATTTCAAAATATGTCTCGGAGTCCTCCTCGCTCTGGAATAACAAAAGATACCTTGGAAACCTTCTCACACCGAGATTACAAAATTCGTCGGAATCCATCTCGTTCCGGAATTACAAAAGATTTCTCATAGTCCTTTTCGCTTCGGAACAACGATAAATCGTTAAAGTCCTTCTCACTTCGGAATTTCTAAAGATGCTTCGGAGTCCTTCTCGCTCTGGAATAACAAAAGCTCGTTGGAGTTCCTCTCGCTCCGGTATTACAAAAGATGCCTCGTAGTCTCTCCCGCTTCGGAATTACAAAAGATGCCAAAAGATGCCGGTCCATCAAGCTATGGAATAACAAAACTAGTTGTAATCCCTCTCGCTCCAAAAGATGCCTTGGAGTCCATCTCGCTCAGGAATAACAAAAAAAAAAAACTCATTGGGATTCTACTCGCTCCGGAACCACAAAAGCTCGTTGGAGTCTCTCTCGCTCCGGAATCTCAAAATATGTATAGCAGTCCTTCTTGCTCCGGAATAACAAAAGATGCATCGGAGTCTGTCTCGCACCGGAATTACAAAAGATACATCGGAGCCCTTTTCGCTTTGGAACAACAAAAGCTTGGTGAAGTCTTTCTCGCTCCGGAGTTTCAAAAGATGCTTCGGAGTCCCTCTTGCTCTGGAATAACACAAGCTCGTTGGAGGCCCTCTCGCTCCGGAATTACAAAAGATGCTTCGGAGTCCTTTTCGCTCCGGAACAACAAAAGCCCGTTGAAGTCCTTCTCTTTCCGGAATAACAAAAACTTGTTGGAGTTTCTTGTAGTAAAGAGACGTATAATTGAAGTTTGAGTCTCCAATGTTCAGTATTGCATTATTAACAATCAAATATTCCGAGAAATAAACAAATCGATGCATGTCGTCCCTAAACACTTTAAATAATATTATTTGTCATAAAAATTATTACACGAAACAGATGATTTCTCGAAGGAAGGTTATGTACATGATGCTTCCGTGTCTGGGCTCGTGACCACATGAAACAGCGGTCTCGTTTCGTCTTGAAAGGTATTCTGTAGACCACGTTACAGCGAACGGCGGATGTGCGCGTTCTTTGTAGTGTGTTTTTAATAATTTTTGGCTGGTGTTAATCGGCTCCCGGATGGATGCGACAGTCCGTATTCGTACTAACAACTCAGGGAATAGAATGTCGAGAAAAGCCACCGTTGCTAACTAAAGCGTGAACTGAGTACCTGGAACTCCCACAATATCCACGGCAATAGCAGCAAGCGATGTCATGTACGTATTCAGAGGTTTTTTTTTTAAAT